>NC_045426.1:712694536-713364731 GCF_902635505.1 Sarcophilus harrisii | reverse complement strand
TCCTGAGATGCTCAGGGTGGATTTATTTCCTGAGTTGAATACAGAGAATCTGTCCGGGATTCCTGAGAGCCTGCCATTAGTATCATAAATCACCAGCTTAGGGACCTGGCCAGGTTTCTGCTGGTACCAGTGGACATCTTGACATTCGATGCCCAGAACAGGAGATGGTGGCCATCTCTCCCAGAATCTTGCACACTGAAGTTCTGAGTCAGCACAGAGGAGGCCCTAGAAGCTTCCAGTAAAGAAAACATTGGTCAGAGGCAGAATCTTTCTCCCTCAAGAGAGACAGGGAGCAGCCTAAGGATGAGCTCAGGGCAGGATTAGGCCAGGCTTGGGACATTGTGGGGACTGAGCCACAGGGAGCAGGCTCTGAAAAGACTTAACTGTGCAGATAGTGAGCGGTGGGAATAGCAGAGGGATCCAAGCCATGGTCAAGCTTCCTGGATATTAGTTCCTGACTTTTCATAGCTAGGGCTGGGCTCCTCCAGAGCTCCCTTAATACCAGCCCAGGCCCTGAAGTGCCTGGTGCCACAGAAGGGAGTAGGAAATTTTTATTGCCTTGCCTCGATCTGGAGCTCTGTGATCTGAGGTTGAATTCCCGCCCTGATAATCATCCAAAGGAACAATAATGACCGAAAGTGGCCACACTTCCCCCCAACGCCTCAGGATTCTGGCTGCACTGGCCTTCCAAGAAGCTTCAGAGAAGGAAGACATCCCCAGCCTCCCTCTAGGCTTCACTTACCCATGTGGACAATGAAGGGATTTCATTGGTCTCTTTCAGTTTTGGCCTTTTATGACCAACCCAGAGACACTTAGGTTTAAGCAAGTTTTCCAGAGATTGAGTGTCTTAGGAGCCAGAGATATGACAAGGTGCAAGGAAATTTTCTCTTTATTTATTCACTCATTTATTTATTTAATGAGAATTCTCTCCATCAGAGTTGGAAAGTCCACCCAGCCCCCAGATCAAATATGTTGAGCTTTCAAGGACCAGAGAAAGTTCTCCAAGCTTGAGTTCATCCTGAGGCTCGGCTCTTTTGAAACCATTTTCAATGGGCTTGGTTCCCTTTTTCTTTCTTTCCTGAAACAGGAAGTAAGTGAGATGTGTGTTGATGGAAAAGTAACTCCATGGGGATGTAATAAGATGTCTTAGAAGAGGTGTATTTTTGGCAACTTTTGTTGTTTAAGAAGGAAAAAGAGGAATGGAGCCAAGATGGCAGAGAGGACTTATGGCTTTTTCTGAGTTCTTCCCACAACCCTCCACATACAAAGAAAGGTTGAACAAGCTATTAATCAACTTTCTAAAAAAAAATCTCCAGGGCCATATGGATTTACATGTGAATTCTGCCAAACATTTAAAAAACAATTAATTCCAATGTTATGCAAATTCTTTGAGAAAAGACTGAGAACTTTCCAGTTAAGTCTCTATTTTCCATTAGTGGCTCTGCCTGGTTTCAGACTATCTTGTACTTAGACTGGAAACCCTGAGGTGTCACCCCTATTTTCCTTTTGTGTATTATTTTCCTCTATTGGATTGCAAACTCCTTGAAGAGGAAGTTTCTTTTTCTTTTTTGTAATCCCAGCTTTTAGCACTGTCCCTGGAATATGGTAGGTGCTTAAAAATGGTATTTTTATAAATAAAAAAACAAATTTAATACATGATGTGAAATTCTTTTCTAATTATAATTCCTCTCATTTATTCTATTCTCTCTCTCCGTTTACCCTGCCCCTCCTCAAAAGTGTTTTGAGTACTTTCTCCCTTCTATTGACCTCACCTCTTCTCATATTCCTTCCCCTCTTACTTACTGAACTTTTGCTTATAGATGAATACCATATGATAGCTGAAAACAAGGAGAATTTGGTTAGGAATTCTCATCAAAGAAAGACTTTGATCCAGCTTTGCAATGGAAATAATTATAAAATATTCATCTCTTCTTCACTTTATGGACTTTAACTTAGTTTGTCAACTAAGTGAAGCAAAAAATAAGACTGCTTTTTTAAAAACCATTTCCTAACAGTGTCATTTTCTGAAAGAGAATAATGAAATATAGCTGTTTATAAAGAACTGAAATTGAAAATTACTCAAAAATCAATTGAAATGCATAGGTACATTTGAAGGGCCTTTTACAGTGTAACTAACATGGTCATTAAAAAAAAGAATAGGAATATATTATGTGTGAGAGTAAACAAAGAAGCATAGGAAGTGACAAGATGATCATAAGGTGGGAATGGAGGATGAGAAGGGAGCAGTCAGCTTGTTCCCTTAACATGTTTGTGGCAGGAGTTAGTGAATAAGACTTTCAGTACAATGGACAGACATTCTGTGATTTCAGAAAATTGGTGGGAAGACAAGATCAAGAGGCCTGTAAATTAGTCAGGCAGAGATGAGCAATTATTTAGAACAATGGAGAAAGACAATCCAAAGCAATGAAGCCACTGACCGCATCTGAATAATTGGGGGTTAAAGAACCTGAAATTGATCAGGAGGAAGGACCTTTGAAAGCAGTTAAGTGAGGAAGACTGATGATGGAGATGGAGAATGAGTTCAGGAGATCAATGTTTTAATGGTTGACTATATCAAGTAGCCTGTGGGTGGAGCAACACAGTTTTAATTCTTGTAGATATAATAAAAATAATTTATACTTATCACACTTTTCTATAATTTTTGGGTGGTTTTAGAGGAAAATATGCTTATAACTGAGCCAGTGCTAACCCTATCAGGGACTTCAGAGGTCATGCTTAATGTTACATATGAAACCAAAAGCAATTACCTAACACTGCAAGCTCTCTAGGGGCCATTCAAATGTTATTGCTATCTACTGACTAATAACCTCATATTCTCTCTCTCTACCTCTTTGTTCAAATGATATTTGAACCCTCTAATGGCAATAAATAAATAAATAACCTTGTCAGGCATAATAGGAAATAAATAATAAGAATAAAAGGAATAGGCCTTTTACTTTTGAACATTTTAATCAGCATCATTTAAGATAATGATAATGCTAAGACTGGACCTATGACTTGACTGCTAAAAGGAACTCCTAGATTAGGAACTACTCTACCTATGAAGGTCAGCAATTTATCTGTGCCTTATTTTCCAAGAGATTCTTACTACATTGAGAAGCTGAGTGACTTCCACAGTATCCTGTTTGGGCACCAGTGGTCTGCACAATACTACACAAGGAATGATATCAGAAAATGAATAAAATTAGAAGATTAAGGATGGGAATTAGGTAGGATGAGTAAATATCCATCTGAATCACAGAGCTTATGGATTTATTATAGCGTTACATCTTGGAAGAGCACTACATGTTGTCATGACTAATCCAATGACATTGAGCCTGACATTTGATGATTTTCAAGTTAAGAAAGGAGGAAAAGAGTAAAGGAGAAAAAGGATGATGAAGACCAAGTTAGAACCCTGAATACCTTAGAATTAGCCGGAGTCGGGATAAACAAAAGCCATTGATCTTTATTCTTGGTCTTTTGGGTTAGCAGTCAGGGTAATGGATACAAGAATCTTCACACCTTCTTTCTCTGTCTCCACAGCCAAAAAGTAAGTCTCACTTGTCTTACACCACCCTCTAATCCCTCTTACAATCTCTACATAAAGCAAGAGATCAAGCCAGCACAGAATAGTGGGGTGGGTCATTTTCCAAGCATATGCTAATAGAGTATTGTCCAATAAGTAATTAGCCTCAAGTGCTCAGTTGTCCAAGTTCACTTGCTCAGTTTCAGCCCTTTACATCTCCCTCTTTCTTTCGTTTTAGAACACAGGTGGTCACGCCATCCCTGACTTCTCAAAGAGATGAAAACTCCAAAAAGGAGGTGATCATGCCCCCCCCCCATTCCTCAGGAAGGGAGGTGAAAGCATTAAAAAGGAGATGATCATGCCCTCCCTGACATTTCAGGAAGGGAGAGGAAAAGCACCAAAGGGAAGTGGGGATTTCTAGCTAGTTTCTGGGCTGAAGGGTCTTATTAGAAGGGTCTGTGCTTGTAAAAGGAACTCATGACTACATTTCTGAGAGTGATGTCAATTCCTAGATTATCTGCTATGAGCAATGAGCCAGAATAAAAAAAGATAGTTTTGCACAAACCCATCAGCATGGGAGGTATTACACAAGCACATAGCAATAATGCACTGGCTATTAGTGATAACTCTCCCCACAGTCAGTGCTGGCTCAATGTGGTATAACAAACATGAATTATACATGCAAGTAGTGATATAACAAACAATATGAATCAACATGGTGTTGTAAAAGATTTCCAGAAGTCCTAGAAGGAGGGTATGTAAACAACAGTCACACATATGTCTTCTTCAGCAGCCAAGAGAGAGTCCAAAACCAATCTACTGTCCATTGCTTCACATGTCAGGGAATCCAATGATCCCCACAAGTTTCTGAAGTCCTGCAACAGTCTTTTTATATGTTAGGGAATTCAGTGATTCCTGCAGATTCTGAAGTCCTGCAACAGTCTTATCATGTCTCAGAGAATCCAATGATTCCTGAGGGTTCTCAAGTGCAACAATTTTCCACGTCCATGAGTCAAACACCATAACTGCCATGCTCTTACGTTGGTGGGCACAGTCAGCAATGGAACCAACGCATGTGTCTTGGGTCTTCTCCTTCATTTCAAGGGTCTGCTTAGTCTCTCTCTCTCTGATGGACAAGGCGAATACAGCTTGTTGGCACCCATCTGATTCCTTCTCCATCTGTAGAGACACAAGCAAACTCTCTCTCCCAAGCAGTTAACCTATCTGGTCCCTGCCATTCACCACTTTCTGGGTCTCTCCACATCATCTGGTGATTTTCTAAAGATAGTGGAGCCGCTCGCACTGGACACTGTTATTCCTGTCTGCCAGAGCCAGTGCATCTTTGTCAAAAATCAAGAAGTTAATAGTATAAAGGACTAGATTTAGAAGTTCTCTAGGGTTACCTGTGGCTCCCCCTTTCTTTTGTTTTTGGAGGAGCATCTTAATGTCTCTGCTTCTCCTCTCTACTATTGCCTGTCCTTGAGGATTAAAGGGTATGCTAGTGATGTGTAAAATCTTATACTGTGCACAAAAGTGTGCAAAATGTTTAGAAGTAGATTTATTTATTTAGAAGCAGTATTTTATTGCTTGTGGCACACCCATAATTGCAAATGCTTGTATAAGGAATTCAGTGACCACTTGGGCTGTCTCTTTTGCTGCTGATATTGCAAAAGTGAATCCTGAAAAGGTGTCTCCCACAACATGGATAAAAGACAGATGACCAAAGGATTTATAATGGGTCACATCCATTTGCCAAATTTCATTGGATCTCAAACCATGAGGGTTCTTCCCTGGAGGCATTGTAGGAGCGTGGAAGGGAAGGCAAGCTGTACAGGCTTTTACTATGTTCCTAGCTTCCTCTCTTGTTATTCCAAATTGTAAACGTAAAGCTGGAGCAGCCTGATGATATTTAAAATAGGATTCTTGGGCTTCTTGAAATAAAGGAGTATTGACCAACATAATTAAAAGGCTATCTGCCTTTGAATTAGCATCAAAAATAGGACTTGGGAGTCCACTATGAGAGTGGACATGAAAGATATAAATCTTACCTGGATGCTTTCTCACTTGATCTTGAAGTTCCTTAAAGAGCTGATATATATTAGAGGCTACATATTTTATTTGGGCTGTGGCAATTCTTTGTACCACACCTACTGAATAGGCTGAATCAGATATTATATTTATATCTCCTGGATAATAAGTGAGAGCTAGAATGATTGCATACAATTCATTCTGCTGAGTGGACTGAAAAAGAGTTCTGACTACTCTGTTTATAGTTAAGTCACAAGAGTATACAGCGCAAATATTATGTTTGGATGCATCTGTAAAGATAGTTGGTCCTTTAAGAGGAACTTTAGAAACCTTTTCTTCAAGAATCCATCAATTATGTAATAGTCTGATTATCTTTAATGGAGACCCGTGGGTAAAATTTGGAGCCGTGGCTAATAAAATTTGCCACTCTGGGATGGTTTTGCAGCACACATTAATTTGTGCATTCATATAAAATGTCTTTATCTTGTCAGGTCTTATCCCAGATAATTGTACTGCTTGCTTAATGGCCTTTAATAAAATTCTAGCCACAAGCACTGGGTAAGGAGTAAGGCTTTGTTCTGGTAGTGCCGGTAGGTTCACCCACTCTGTCACACTGTCTCCTTGATCAAGGACTGCTGTGGGTGCCTCTTGTGTAGCAAAAACTGATATTTCCAAGGGTTTTTGAGTGAATCTTTCAACCACATTGGATAAAGCCAGTTCAGCTTCTTTCAAAATTTCTTGAGCTTCTTTTGTAAGCTGGTGTGGTGAGTTTAAAGCACTCTCTCCCCTTAAAATGTCATATAATGGTTGTAATTGATAGGGAGTCAATCCTAACACTGGACGCATCCATTGGATATCTCCTATCAATTTCTGAAAGTTATTTAAGGTGTTAAGCTTCTCTGTTCTTAAGGAAAGTTTTTGTACTGTAAGCACCAACAATCTCTTTCTTTGTGATATTCCCCCATTACAATGTAATCTCTTTGAAGATAAAGCCCATCTTGTTCACCTTGATTTGTATCTCTAGGCCATAGCATGGAGCCTGGCACATAAAAACAAATTAATATATGCTCTAATTAGCTATATATCTATGTATCTTTCTGTTTGACTGTCAACTTCCATAAATATCCAATGGTTACTATTCATTCTCTTCTAAGTAGTAAAAGGATTTCCATCTCTACAAATCACACCAGGTGTAGTCATTTGTAGAAAAGCCATAGGCTGGAACTATTGATTCAAGTCCATAAGTGTGAAAATCACTATCATGTTTACTATGCGTAATGAGCATATTCTGATTGTGGATCTCCACAAAAATGATAAAGTGAAGATTTAAGCCTCTCTATTATGCAGGCTAAACTGTACTTGACCAGGGAAAACTGCTTCATTGATTGGTGTACTCTGAATCTAAGTGTCAGAGGACTCAGTCATTTCACAGTTTACCTCAAACCCTACAGACCCACTCTGCTGATTGGAGATGGCCTTAGACTCCCTCTGTGTTTGGGCTCACTACTAATCATGCTTCACTTTACTTTCTAGTCATACCCAGCTTACTTTCCAGTTCTGAAAAATGACAATTCTGTCATGACATATGGATAGAATTACATCAATTTAATCCCCTTTATCTCAACTCATCTTCCCTTCAACTTTTAACACCAAATTATAGTTCTCTGGCCTCCATTGCCCTATAAATGTTTTCCCTTTCTATTAGGAATTAAGCTTCTTAGGAGCAAAGACTGTCTTTACTTTGTCATTTGTGTCATAGGTATGTAACACAATGAGTTAAAATCATCATTTTCATACATTCATGCATCTATTCAATCATTCATTCATACTACAATGCCTGACCTTCCTTCCCTAGGCCACATGGAATGCCCATGTTCGGTGGCTTATATTGAGATAGGCTGGTCTCCCAACCAGTAACTTCAGCCAATCCCAAATTTTGCGTACATTTTCCTCTTCTGCTGAATTTAACCTATGTCCTAGAACGCTAAGTGACATCTCTGAAGTCTTCCGCTTAACAACTTCACAGGTTGTTGTTGATCCCAAGAGACGAAATATTTGTAATGCTCTTTCTTAGATAGATGTAGGTCCAATTGGTTTCTGAGCATAAGAACTATGCTTGTGCACTTCTCTAGGGATCAGTAATAGGTAGTAGGAAGTGGATATTTTGGAATCTAAATCCCAGAATTTATCTGCTCCATGTGCTAATACAGGCAAGTCATTCTAATTTCCAGGGCATCATTTCTGCATCTACAACATAAATATATTTAATAACATATTACCTCCAATGTCTCTGAGAGCTCAAAATTCTTTACTCCCATCATCAAAAGTGCAATGGTGTATCTACAGATCCTGTCATGCTAGGCTTCTTGGGTAGGGAAGATGCATGTGTCTTTAATTTAGTTGTTGGAGAGTGAAAATTTGTAATAAATCTATTGGACTAAGGGACCTCTGAGTTTCCTTTTACTTCTAAGACTTGGGTGTTACAATCCTGTTTAAGGAATGAAAATAAAATAGGAGAGGAAATCTGTGAGCATTGTACATACTATAATAATTCTTGAAAATAGATTATATTGCGTGCTGAGCATGAGACCTGGCTTACATGTACCCTAATACGGGGAAGTGAATGAACATCAAGGCCAGCAATTTTACAGGCTTTTAGGGTAATTGCCATCTCTGAAGATTTTAATAATTTTTGTGACATACAGGGGAATTTTTCATGAGGTTCATTCATCATAAGCTATTTGTTGAAACTAGGACACAAAAACTAATTTCCAAAAAAGTCACTTCTGTACTGTAGACTGACTTGAAACAAGGAAAAGAGTGTTCAAAATATAATTTTGCACTTAAGTTTTTCCCTTGGATACAGAGACTCAGCTGGAGAAGCCCCGGGCAAGTCTGATCCCCAGAGTTCTTAGATTGAAACTTCTCTGTGGAATATAGAGAAGGCGGAATGATGCCTATTAGTATCTAAAAATAAATGTTCTGGGAGACAGCGTTCAGCCTAAAAGTTGGCTAAAAATATAAAATGACCCCTCATCTTGTACCATTATTCTTGTGTTGGACATGGGTCTGACGAACGTCTCCCTGTGTTTCCTCAGATGTGGCTAATGCTGGAAAATTCATGACTCAAGCAGATGACATTGCTATAGCATTAGTGGCCACTTGATTTCATCAGATTTAGAATTTTGGTTAATTTTCAGTAATATGTGGTCCCATATTATGAAAAGCACTTCTCCTTTTTCTTCCCTTATTATATCTCTCTTGGTTCAGGTTTCAAGTTCTGGGCTTGATTGTTTTGAGAAACCTAACCCCTTTTTTATCCACAGTGGGGATCTGGAAATTGGGATCTTTATTCCCTGGTTCTCACCTGAAATATAAAATACAACAGGAGTAAAACTGTTTCAAAGTCCTCCTAACAAACTGTGTAAGAATTATAGGTAAGTGCCTCTCTCTCTGCCTGGGCTGATTTTCATTGTGGATTTAAATGCTCATAGTTTAGCAAAAGGGCAGGCCCATTCAGTATCAGGTGATAGGTGCTCTCCCTTCTTCTTGTCTCTTGATATTTTATATTCTTGAAAGTTTTCTCTATGTGTGATTAACTTTCAAAATTGAAGAAAGAAAATGTCTCTCCTCTACTTCCCCTTCTCACTCCCCCTCAAATGGCCCATAGCCAGATTTCTCAGTCCTGAGCAGCTCAGTCTTTTATCACCCCTTCTTCCCTGCCATCCTGACTTCATGGTAATATTTAAGTGATGAAAGTCAAAGTCTTCAGAGTGTACACCTACTGGAATTAGGTGAATGACCTGAAGCAGCAGAATGTACCTGAGTGATGATGTCTGGGAAATTCTCTAGGTGACATGAGAGGAGATTGTTTTAGTTAATCTAGTTAACCTTTCCTGAACTGGAGGAATCCAAGAGAAGGGGGTATCCGGGACTTTCTAGGACTTTAACAAGGTGTCCTGATATTTATACTGATGGATAGGTCTTAGTTTTATGCATTTTCATTATCAATTCTTTTTTTTCAAAAAGCCTCCTTTACATATCAGAAGCTGTGTATGTGACAGTGCAACACTCATATAGAAGCCTTTGTAAGTCTGCACTTTACAAGCAGGATTCAGTATAATACAATAATTCCTGCATAATTTCCCTTTGTCATAGCTAAGGAGAAGCAGGTTGGCTATTTATTCTCTCTTCTCCTTCTGGAAGACAGTCTATGAGATATATTGAATGATTCTTTGACACATAAAATTCCATTCCTTTCTATATCTTGTAGCCAAATGTATTTGGGGATTTTCTGTATTTGGGGTTTTAACTTATGTATTTTTTCATCCCTCTGGATTCTTTTATTTCACTTATGCTTTTCTTTCTGCTTATGGACAGTGTCTATGAATTCATATTCATAAATTACACATCTTTATATTACATAAATGTCTAAATTTTTGTCTAAAAGACAAAACCATTAAATCACTGGTTATCTTTTAAATGCTTCAATATGCTTCTTCTATTGTATTGTTTACTCATCTACTAGGCAGATCTGAAAGTTAGACCTGGAGGGGGAAAGAAGATTCCACTATCCATTGGTGAAATGTTAAATACAAATCCTGTTCTAAATCAAATGCTTCTTTAAATACTATGCAATATATGAAATCTTAAAAATTGCATACCATGGTGAAGCCAAGGATTTTACTATTGTCTCCACTGGTGATAATTTAATGAAAATTTAATGTAAGTGAGGTAGCCAAAACCACATTGTGTCATGCTCACCTTTGGCTTCCATTAAAACAGACCCAGATTGTCGGAAAATTGATAATCACTGGAGAAAATGTACTAGGTTACCTATATTTGAAAGCATTGCCTAGAATAATATAGCTATTTATTCTTTGCTACTGGCCTTCTGGTTAAAGATCTGGTACTAAGTCAGAACCTCTGAAATGACTGCTTTTCTATTCTTCTCAGTCCCTGTGAGAAAAGGAGAAAGTTAGGAGAGAAAGAAACCGAGTCAGGAATTCACATTTCATTGGAGATATTAAATAGGACCTGAGTGAAGAGTAGTGACTTATGTGGTACCTCCTATTCCCAAACTTGTGTGAACTTATTTACATAATTTCCTCCTCTTGAAATGACCTCTTTTCCAAATACCCCAATATCTAATTCATCCTCAGTTTTCATGGGTCATGATGCCCTCCATGAAGCCTTCCCTTGTTTCTTCAGAGACACGGCGCCTCAATCTGCTGTTTCCTTAGATTTCAGTGACATTCACCTCTGATACAATCCCTGCCACCTTAGATCCCAGTTCCTGATGAATCTATTCTTCCTCCCAACATTCTCTAAGCCTTCTAGGGTCAATGTCTATCTAGGTCTTCTTGTGGAATGAGTGAGTGACTCAAGCAGCCATAATTACAGGAGGACATAAAGCCAAAAATTCTCATCATCTGAGAAATCACAGGCAGGACAGAATATAGGAACAAAGCACAGGAGTGGAGGCTATTTTTAATACAAATGGAATAAGCTGAACAGTTCGTAGAGTCCTTAGTCATGACTAACTTCTGAAAAGCATTCTATTTGAAAGTTGTATTAATGTTCTATGACATTTCCCCCTCTACTCACCAGTTACCTGTTCAAAAATTACCAGCAACACATAACTCCATTGTTTACTGTAAATGAGATTAACGGGGATCCCAATCTGTTGCCAAACATTTCCCTGGGAATCCACCTCTACAACACCTATTCAAATGAGGAAAGGATCTTGGAGAGCTCTCTGGAGTTACTGTCTGGGCTGGAGCAGTTCATCCCTAATTACAACTGCAGAGAGCAAGAAAAGATTGTGGCTGTCATTGGAGGAGCCACATCAGCTCTTTCTCTCCAGATGGGGACCCTGCTTGACCTCTACCACTTTCCACAGGTGAGTGCTGTTGAACCTAATAGATTCTGTGTCCCCATCTGCAAAATAGCAGTAGTAGCAGCAACAGCAGCAGTGGTGGCGGCAGCAACAATGAATACTTTAAAAAGATTTAAATGCTTTACATACATATTTCTTTTACTCTTCACAACAAACTCATAAGGCAGATGCTCTTATCAATCCCCATTTACAGAGGAGATGCTGAGATTGAGGAAAGTTAAGTTGTCATCATGCAGCTAATAATCAACTGTGAGAGGAATTCATCTCAGGTCTTCTTGACACCAGTTTCACCCTTTAGCAGCTGAAATAGCCAGCTGCCTCAATCATCAGAGAAAGTGAACAACTGAAAGATCAACCAGGATAAAATCCAAGAAGAAATTAGTCCTTTAACTTCTACTCACAAAAGGATCTGAGAGAAAAACTGGTTACATGTGCCCATGATACAAATTCACTAATTGTTGGAGAAGTTAAAATGTTTACTCAACATTACATAATTCACTGGTGGAAGATTAGTGATTAGATCTTACAATTCTAGACTTTAAATTGAATGAGCATTTAATCTATTGCATTTCATTCTATGGATTTCATTTTTATAACTATTCATTCCTTTAATGTTATTCCTGAATTTATTGATGTTATTTATAAAAGAAAAGGTGAGCATGAGCCCTGGTGTAGAAGGTGCTGGTTTGGAGGAACAGTGATTAATATGTCTATAGTGATATTCTAAGAACTTCATAAGTACTTTTAAGAACATAAGAGCTGAAGAATATTCCCGACAGTATTCTCAAATAGGATATTAACTGTTTTAATGGGCAGAGAAATAATTCAGGTTCATGTGACGGGAGGAAATACATTTCAGCAAATACCTCACCTTTTAAAAACTGGAAATAGACTTCTATGAGCACTGCCTTTTAGGCTTGTTGCTTACAGAACTTTATTATTGTTGGTCAGGCTGTTATTGGTCTGACTGTTTTCTTAGTTCATAAGCAAGAAGAGAATTTGGTATGGCTTCATGGAACAGAAACAAAGAAAATTGTGAATATTCCATTTAAGTGAAGTAGAGGTCAGTTTTGAATATGGAATTATTCTTGTAAAAAGACGAAAGAGTGGGATCCTCTTTCCATTTATTTCCAAACTCCTTATTTTAAAGTTTTCATATCTTCACTCAATATTATTTTTCACCAATTGGTGCATAGATACAGATTCGAAATTTAAGGAAAAGCAAGGGGGAGCTTCACTGTGTCAATACCATTGGAATTGTAGAACATTCTGATCATATACTTGGAGAACAGAATAAAAAAAAAATCCAAACTCAAAGTGCATAGGAATTAATGCTAGGTTGGATTTTTGTAACAAAGTGATATGTCCAAGTTGGGGATTCACATCACAGGATTCATCTACCATCTTTGCCCGAAAATATAGTGGTATAAGATCTTTTCTAGGGAAGAGGCAGAATGTTCCATTGTGGGATTCTTTTATCTTGATCCTGACTGGGGTCAACTTGGCAGGAGAGAATGTGTCTACTAGCACAAAGGAGCAGGTTCCTTCATACTGTAATGGGTGGATACATATCTGATTCTCTGATTTGAGACAAGTCATAATCAGTATGAATTGGCCTCAGTCTTGCAGGGCAATCCATGAGCATTTATTTTTTATTGAAGAGGCACATGTTCTTGCCTAAGGTTGTGGCAATGATTATGAAGTATCTGGGCAGGATTTTTTGTCAAATTTTTATTGGTGATATTACATTTCAAGTTGTATCTGACTGGTGAGGGCTTATCTTCAGAGCAGAATAATGTTATGTATAGTCATGAAAGTCTGATGTGGTCTTAAACCATTCTTCCTATTTTCATTGTTCTCTATGTGCATGAGAACAATGAAATGAGAACGTGAAGAACTCATGAACTTGAAAAGTTTGAATGGCAAAAGGGAAGTTTATGGGCACTGAGAAGTCAGCTTTGCTAGGAAGTCAGACTTCTGAATGGCAAAGTCTTGTTAGGGAAATGAAGGTTAGCACTGAGAAGAGAATGTTTTCACAGCAGGCAAGAATCCTGGTAGGCAGCTGTGCCAAGAGGTCCCTTGGCAAAAGCACATTCCTACTCTGGACTTCTGCAAAGATATGAGTTTAGAATTCTCCTTTTATAAGAAAATCTGAGACTGGGGTTTCAACTGAATGAAATTCCTTCAATGTCACTGCCCCAGGCCTATATTTCCAGTTGAATGAGACCACTTAAGTTTTATCAGGTCCAAATCTCCAACTGAATGAAAATCATTTTGAAGGTTTCCTAAATGGGAATCCGGCTACCCAAAAGATCAGTGAATGGGGGATGATTGCCTTAGAAAAGGCCCAGTCTGGAAAATATTACTTCTCCTAGATTTTCTGGAGTCTGGGAGACCCTGAATCAAAGAGGACACAATTTCAGAGTGATTTTTTTACAGATTAAAGGGGACACAGTTTTCAGAGTTCACCGCCATTAATACTATTAATATATGTTTTATTTTTTTCAACTGCATGTTAAAGCAATTAACTTTTGAGTTCCCAATTCTATTTCTCCTTCTTTCCATATGCTGCCCCCTCCCTGAGTTGTTAAGCATTCAGATATGTTATACATGTGCAATCATGTAAACCGTTTCTACTTTAGTTATTTTGTAAATGGAAACTCAAATTTAAAAAAAGAAAGAAAGTGAAAATAGCATGGTTCAGTCAGTTTTCAGACAATATCAGTTCTTTCTTTGGTGGTAGAGAGTATGATTCATTATTAGTCCTATCAAAATGACATACATAGTTCACTTTATTGTTGAGAATTACTGAGTCATTCACAATTCCTCATCATACAATATTGTTATTATGGTGCACAACATTCTCCAGGTTCTGTTCATTTCCCTTTCCATCATTCCATCTATGTCTTTACAAGGTTGGGTTTTTTTTGGAAATTATCCTGCTTCTCGTTTATTACAGCACACTAATGAGCAAACATAATTATATACTGCAGTTAATTTAGAATTTCCCAATTGAAGGATATTCTTGTGATTTCCAATTCTTATCCACTATATATAATATGCTCTGAATAATTTTGTTTACATTGGTCCTTTTCCCTTTTTTAAATGTTTGATATATAGACTTAGCAACATATTGCTGAATCAAATGATATGCACAGTTTTATAGCCCTTTGGGCATAGTTTCAAATTGCTTCCCATAATGATTGGATCAGTTCACTATTCCAGCAGCAAAGTATTACTTCCCCAATTTTCCATTATCCCCTTCAAGATTTATTATTGTCCTTTTGGGCATCATATTAGTCAATCTGATAGATGTGATGTGGTACTTAAGAATTGTTTTAATTTTTATTTCTCTAATAAATATCCATTAAAAATTTTTCATATGACTATATATATCTTCATATTTGAGAAATAAAGTTTTAGTCTGCTATACATGTTGCAGTCTTCCCCCGCCCAATTTTCTGCTGTCTGTTACCAAAGATACTTCTTAGAAAAAAAAAATTTCCCCCAGCTTTCTGCTTTCCTTTTAAAAATAATTTTTGCTATATTAGTTGATCAGATAGGTATATTTTGATAACTCCAAGTTGTTTTCATTTGTGTTTATTTAATGTTGAAAGATCTTTTTGTTTCCTGCCAATTATATCAATTTCAATGGTACATGAAGAAGAATGGGCTGTCTTTACAGTTGGAAGGTCATATTCTTGGAAATCTTCATCATTGGCAGGATGCCTACTACTTATTTACATTGTAATAAGGATTCCTTTTCTGTATTGCTGGTTTAGATTTCACGAAACTCCTTTATCAACCTCAGATTCCTGATTTCACAGAGCCAGAAATCCATATTCAGGTTTTATTAGGAAACAATTAGATTTTCTTGTTTAAATTACAATTGAAACTAATAATGACATCTAAAGATAAATTTTATTTTGTCCCAAATAAAAAAAGTTCACAATAATATTCATGTGTTTTTCTTTCACTTACAAAAGAAAACTTTGTCAATAAATATATAACAGATTTAATCTAGAAATCGTCTCTGGGCCAACAATCAAAGAAAGAAGGAATTATATAGCCTGGTTCCCTTGGAAAGGTCAAGATAGATTCCCCGACTGAATTAAAAGTACCAGCAGAATCTCAGAACTGTACCTTCACTAGATCATTGCCATTTTGAGAACTCAGAAAGAGGAATATAGAAAGAATTTCAGAGATGAAAATGTAACCTAAAATAAACTGTGCATTAAAATTTTTAATGTTTCTATCAACAAATATGCAAATTTGAGTATGTATATTTTCAGTTCTCTCAATATCATTATTCATCTGTTGATCTATGGTTTTTTTGTTTTTTTTTTCTCATCCAGATCAGTTATGGTCCATTTGATCCTGCTCTTACTGACAAAGTCCAGTTTCCTTCCCTCTATCAGATGGCCCCCAGAGAATCTTCTCTTCACCGAGGTATTGTCCGGTTATTGGTATATTTTCAATGGAACTGGATAGGCCTGGTTGTCTTTGATGATATGAGAGGTGAGGAATTCCTCAGGAAAGTGAGCGAGGAAATGAGCAAGAATAGAGTTTGTGTGTCCTTCACAGAGAAGATTCCTATCAGTGGCAGAAGAAATAAGGAGTCATCTGAGGCCTTCAGATTCAGGATCCTACTATCAGAAGTCAAAGTGATTGTCATCCATACTGACACAGATTCATTAATAATTCTGGCAACCCCAGATACACCTTTTATCCCAACAAAGAAAGTGTGGATTGTCACATCTAACTCAGACATTGCTGTGAGACCCTTCTATCATTATGGTTACACTTTCCATGCAAATCTCTTTTTTTCACACTTGATGAGGGAATTTCCTTTGTTTGACACTTTTCTACGGGGACTTAAGCCTCCTCAAACTTCACATAATTCTGAGCTTTCGGCCATGCCTTTTAAGTGCTCAGGTCAATCAGAAATTCCTGACCAAGAATTATATTCACCAAATGCCTCCTTAAAGGATTTGCCTCGGAACCCTCATCAAATAACCATGTCTAGCTTGAGTTACAACATCTACAATGCTATTTATGCTGTGACTTGGGCTTTCCATGAAATGCTGATGAGGAAATCTGAGAAAAGATCAATGAGAGATGAAGAATCTGTATTATTTCATCCATGGCAGGTAATATTGAAAGTGACCAGTTTTTAGCTCTGTTTTTGTGAGGACATATGTTTAGCACAAATGGGATAAGGTAAATAATGACGCCTTCAAATTCTCAAATTTTCTGATTTTATATTCCTTAAAGATTGTATTGTTAATTTCCAATACTTGTCAATGTCCATATAAAACTAAAAGTTGCTGTTTCTTTCACAGGGACTTAGAGTGTTTAAAAAAAAAAAAAAAAAAAAAAAAAAAAAAAAAAACCTTCAGGTGCCCCATTCAATGGTTCCAAACAAGAACCACTTTTTGCAACAACTTTACTAGTTTGCCTATGGTCATGGGGAGACCTATTTCCTCCAAAGCCACCGTATTCTATTTTGTGGAAGTTATAATCGTTGAAAAACAATTCAGCATTAGAATAAGTAGGGTTGTTAAAATAAAAAATATCTTGCATTAATTGACAACAGGCCAATAAGTGTCCTCATAGGCTTTTACTAATAGTCAGTAATTTTCTCATTAATCTTCATGTAGTGTTCCTAAAGAATCAAAATGGATGCTGTATTGCCTCAATCAATAGTATTTATGATATTTCCTCATAATTATTAGTCATACACACTTTCTCATTAATCAATTAATTCTGAACCCTCATATGAGCTAATCAATTTGCTGGAGACATTATTTTTCCTAAAAAATATTGGATGAACTCTTTCATTACTCTCTGTAAGCACAAGTTTAAAGAAATATGAATTCTACTGACCATACTTTTTATTAAGAATGTAACAAATTATAAAAAGAAATATTTCAACAACTTGTTTCTGATGATAAAGACTCTGGATAAAATCACTTTCAGTCATTCATGAGGTTGTTGATTATTTTCTCAGTTAAGAAAAGAAATATTCACACTGATGACCTCTGTCCAGATATCAAAGTCTTTTACAAATTCCCTTCAAGATATCATCCCCTCATCTTTTAAAAAATTTTTATTTTCCCCAGGTATATATAAAACAATTTTTGACATTTGTTTTTAAAACTGTGAGTTTCAGAATCTTTCCCTTCTGCCCTACCCAAACTCTCCACACTTTGAAAGCTCCATGTGAAATTATGCAAAATATTTCCATCAAAGTCATGTTACAAAAGAAAACAAAGATCTTCCTACCCCCCCCCAAATTTTTTTTTAAAAGTTTAAAAAAAGAACTATGCTTCAATATGTATTCAGACACAGTCAGCTTTTTTCTCTAAGTGTGGATAGTAATTTTTAAGCATAAGTCCTACAGAGTAGTCTGGATCGTATTGCTGAGAAAACAGTCATTCACAGCTGCTGATCCCACAATATTGCTATTATTTTGTACATGGTACATTTCACTTTGCATGAACTCATGAATATCATTGCAGGTTTTTCTGAAAGTATTCTGCTCATCATTCTTTTTTTCTGAATTTCATTCTATGGTTGTTTTAATGACTTTTGTATAATAACTTTTTATTTTTAAAAATACATGCAAATATAGTTTTGAATATTCAACCTTGCAAAACCTTGTGTTCCAAATTTTTCACATCCTCCCCATCTGCTCTTTCCCCTAGACAGCAAGTAATTCAATATAGATTAAAATGTGCAATTCTTCTAAACATATTTTCAAATTTATCGTGCTGCACAACAAAAATTGGATTAAAAGGGAAATAAATGAGAAAGAAAAAAATAAACCAAAAAAAAAAAAAAGTGAAAATACTATGTTATACTCCACAATCAGTCCCCACTGGATTTCTCACTGGATTTCTGCTCATCATTCTTATAGCACAATAGTATTCCATCATAATGATATACCACAATTTATTCAGCTATTCCCCCAATTGATGGGTATCCCCTTAGTTTCCAATCACTTGTCCAGAGGGGGAAAAAGTATAATAAATATCTTTATACACATGGGTTCTTTTCCTTTTTAAACTTTTTTGGGGGATACATTCCTAGTAGTGTCATAGTTAAATCAAAGGGTATGCAAGAGTTTAGAGGCTTTTGTGTACAATACCAAATTGCACTACAGAATGGTTGAATCATTTCACAATTCCATCAACAATGTATCAGTAGCTCATTTTACCCACATTCCCTCCACCATCTGAGCCTTTTCTGGCTCATTAGCCAATCTAATAGGCATGAAGTGGTACCCCAGAATTGTTTTAATTTGCATTTCTCCAATCAATAATGAGGTGGAGTGTTTTTTTCATCTGACTATAAATAGCTTGATGACTTCCTTTGAAAACTGTTCATATCTTATCATTATCAGTTGGAGAATGTCTCTTGTTTTTTTATAAATTTGACTCCATTCCTTGTATGAAGTTTCTCATCTGAGAAACTTACTTCAAAATTCTTTTCATAATTATTATTGCTAACTTGTATTTCTTCCCATTTATTTTATTCTCTCTCTTTCCTTTCATCTTGTCCCTCCTCAAAAGTCTTTGCTTCTGACCACTTACTCTCCCAATATACCCTCCCTTCTCTTACCTGTTATGTCCTGTTTTCTAGAGCTCCCAAGTTGGGGTGACAAAATGTACTTTCCAGAGCCCCCATGCCGGGAAGAAAAAACATACCATCTTAGTGGAAGAGTGATGAAGCGAGACTCCTGTGGATGGTTAAAATATGGAGTCCATTTATTTCAAGATCTTCCCCCTTTATATGCCCTAATACATATGTGCTAAGTATATACTGCACATGTGGAACTATATGAACAACTTGCTATTGTAGATTGCCATCTGGTGTCACTCTTTGCCACCTGACATCACTCTGCTTCAATCACAACACAGATCATCACCACCTCCTGACTCCTCAGGAAGGCTGAGAGCCTTTAGGAGAGATGGGGAGCTGAACTAGACACTGTTAGTAGGTTCCCTCTGGACTGAAGGGTCTTATCCCTCACCAGGGGTTCCCCCATTATCTGTGGCCCTCTACATTTACCCTCCCCTCTTTTCATATTATTAACCCTTCCTATCTTCCTTCAGGGAAAGATAGATTCCTACACCCAATTTAATGTTATTTCCTCTTTGAACTAATTCTGATGAGAGTAAGATTTACTCATAGTACCTGATCTCCCTCTCTTCCCTTAAAATGTAATAGCTTCTTCTTGACTCTTTTATAGCAGATAATTTACACTATTCTTCCATTTCCTTTTCCCTTTTACCAGCATATTCCTCTCTCACCCATTAATTTTATTTTTTAAATACTGTGTCTTCATATTCAATACACATCTGTGTCCTCTGCCTATATATGTTTCTTCTAACTGCTCTTATAATGAGAAAGTTCTTATGAGTTACAAGAATCATCCTCCCATGTATGACTATAAACAGATTAACTTCAATAAGTCTCTTATGAATTCCATTTTCTGTTTACTATTCATCTTTCTCCTGAGTCCTGCTTTAGAAAGTCAAATTGTCTATTCAACTCTAATCTTTTCATCACAAATGCTCGAAATCCTTTATTCCATTGTATGTCCATTTTTCTCCTGAAGGATTAAACTCAGTGTTTATGGGTAGGTGATTCTTGGTCATAATCCCAGCTCAGTTGTTCTCCAGAAAATCATATTGCAAACACTCTGATCCCTCAGTGTGGAGAGTGAGGGATCTTGAGTTATCCTGATCATATGAGAGTTCTGGAATTGGGCATAATATTCCAGGGAATCTTCATCTTAGATCTCTTTCAGAGAGTGATCTGTGGGTTCTTTCAATCTCTAGCCTCTGGATCTAAAATAGGAGAAATTTCTTTGATCTTTTCTTGAAAGATGATATCCAGGCTATTTTTTTTAATCATACCTTTTATGTAGTACCATAATTTTTAAATCATCTCTTCTCAAACTACTTTCCAGGTTAATTGCTTTTCCAATGAGATATTGCATATTATTTTCTATTATTTCCTTCTTTTGGTTTTGTTTTATTGTTTCTTGATTTATTATAAAGTCATTACCTTTCATCTGCTTAATTCAAACTTTTAAGGAATTATTTTCTTCATTGGGCCTCTATTTCCTTTTCAACTTTTCCAATTCTGGTTTTTAAGGCATTCTTGTTTTCACTGGCTTTTTCTACTATCATTTCTCTATCCAATTTTTCCTCTACCTCTCTTACTTGATTTTCAAGATTCATCTTGAGCTTTTCCATGGCCTGAGACAATTTCTTATTTTTCTTTAAGTCTTTGGACATAGGAATTTTGACGTTGCTATTTTCTGAGTATGCATTTTTTTTTATTTCCTTATCACCACAGTAACTTTCTATGATTAGAATCTTTTTCTGTTTGCTCATTTTCCCAGACTATTACTTGACTTTAACTCTTTGTTAAAATAGAGTTCTGTTTCCAGATTTGAGTGTGCAATGTCCCAACCTTCAGGGATTTTGTGCAGCTATTTTTAGAGATTCTTCTAAGGATCTGTAAGTTTTCAGTTCTTCCAAGGTGGTATGATCTAAGAAGAAGTGTGTCTATTATTCTCCTATCCTCTGTTATGGTCTGTCAGTGACCACAAGCATTCTTGTCTGCTGCTAAATATGAAGAAGAATTCTGCTCTCTTGCGACTATAAGTTCTAGTGAGTCTATAAATTCTCCTCACCCTGAGGCTGTGAGCCAGGAATTCATTCTGAATTTGAGTACCAACAACAGAGTCCTGTCTCAGTACTTTTAAAGAGACAACTATAATCTTCTGACCATTCCCTTGTTCACTTGACCACTGTTCCACTCCCTTAACATCTGTGGGCCAAGACTTGCAGCTGTGGCTGCCACTTCTGCTGCTGGTTCAGATGCTGTGGATTCAGTGGCTCCCATAGTCAACTCCTGGTTTGCTACATCTCTCTCCTCACCCTAGTGCAACAAACTTTTCTTGCTGATTTTCTAATTTGCCTTTGGTTACTGTGAGCTGAAAGGTCTGGAAACACTAGTGCAGCCCCTGATTCAGAGCCCCAAAGGCTTGCTCCTGGTTTGCTGGAACTGAGCCACACTGGCTTGGCCCAAGCTACACTATGATGAACTCCCATCCTGGTGCAACAGATATTTTCTGTTGACTTTCTAAGTTGTTTTGGCTGGGAAATCTTTTTGTCAATTAATTTGTCAGTCTAAAAAAATTTTTAGAGTCCTTATTTCAAAGTAATTGTAGGACTTTAAGGGAGAACTCCAGTCACACAAATGTTTTTATATTTTATCCTGGAGGTGAGAAAGAGCCACTAGAGTTTATACATATGAGAGTAACACAGTCTGGCCTGCACTTTACAAAAACCATTTTCAAGGTATAATGGAGGATGTAGTAGAAAGATGAGAAAGTTTTAGCAGAGATAACCATTAAGAGACTATGTAATACTCCAGATGTGAGGTCATGAGGATATGTCAGTAAATGAGAAGAAAGGAACCTATTGGAGAGATGTTGCAAAAATAAAATCAACAGACCTTGGCTATGGAATGTTTTAAAAAGATGAGAGATAGTGTGGAGTTGAGGATAAAATTCAAACTATGAACCTGGGGGATGTATATAACATTGAGTTCTCAAGCTTCATTTCTATGTGCCCCAATAGAAAGCCAGATTTTATCTGATCTGAAAATAAAACTAAAGACTCTATAAGATGACAGAGAAGGTTCAATATCTCATGTATGGTTACCCTTCTTTAGGTGCCACTTGGTGATGAGCATTTCTCTTCTCTTTCAGCTTCACTCCTTCCTGAAGAACACACAATTTAAGAACAAAATTGGTGACCAAATATTTGTGGATGAGAATAGACGCTCTGAGACTCAGTATGCCATTATGAATTACGTGCACTTTCCTAAGCAGAGTGATCTTCTTAAGTATGTGGGGGATTTTATTCCAGAAGCTCCACTTAGTCAAGAGTTTACAATTTGTGCAGATGCCATAACATGGGACCAGTGGGGTTCAAAGGTTAAAAACTTAAAATATTATTCTTTTTAAATTTATTTTACTTGTTTAATGTTTTCCCCAGTTACATTCAAAGCAAATTATATATATATTTTTTAATTTTGGAGTTTTGGGTTCTCTCCATTATCCCCACCCACAATTAAGAAACCACATGTGAAGTTATACAAAACGTTTCAATAAAAGCCAAGTTGTGAAATAAAATATAGATCCCCCACCCCAATGAAAATAAAAACTTTCAAGAAAAATTAAGTTTAAAAAGAGAGAAAGAAAGAGAATGCTTCAATCAGTTCCTTTTCTTGGTATCAATAGGATTTTTTACCATAAGACCTTCAGAGTAGTGGTGGATGATTATATTATTGAGAATACCAAAATCATTTACAGCTGTTCATCTCAGAACATCGCTATTATTTTGTATATACTACAACTCACTTTGCTTGGGGCATCTATATGGTGCAGTGGACAAAGCACTGTCCTTGGAGGCAGGAGAACTTGAGTTCAAATCTGGTCTGAAATGAAATACTTTCTATCTGGTAACCCTGGGCAAGTTACTTAACCCAATTGTTAAGTGAATTGTTTAAGGAAAAACAATTCACTTTGCTTGAGTTCATGGAGGACTTTCTGGTTTGTTTGTTTGTTTTTTTCTGAGAGCATCCTGCTCATCATTTCCCATAAAACAATAATATTCTATCACAAACACATACTACAATTTTTTGATCTATTCCCCAATTGATGGGCATCCCCTTATTTTACAATTTTTTTGCTCCTGAGAAGAGAACTGCTAGGAACATGTTTTGTATATAAAAGTCATTTTCCTTTTTTAAATCTCTTTTTCTATTCATGCCTAGTAGTGGAGTAGTGAGGTCAAAAGATATACATAAAAATTATAGCCCTTTGGGCACAAATCATATCTTTTGATCATTTATTAATTGAAACATGACTTCTATTAAATGTTAATTCTATGTTTCTAATCACAGGAAGAATTCTTGTCCCTTTTGATTACTCTTCATTACTTATAGGAGCAAATAGGTGGCAAAGTGTTAAGGACCATGCCTAAGTGAAGAGGCAGGTCAATTCTCCAAGATCCTCCACAGCTGTGCATCATAAAACTTGAAGGAGTTGCAAAGCAGCCTTTGCAGATGTTCCTTGTGAACTGGGAATGAAATAAATTGGAGGCAAAAGGAAAGAGGAGAGAGGTCAGAGAATACAATTGCCTCTCAGTCTCCTTGCATCATCCTCTCACATAAAGAAATCCATTCTACAGGTCTAAAGTTAGACCTCCAGCAGCCACTGGCAGGTGGCTCCCATATCACAATAACAAAGTAGGTAGAATATTAGGCTTGATTCTGTTTCACTTGTCATAAATTCATACAAATTTCCTGTTTTCTCTGAAACAAACCCTTTTATCATTTCTTACAACACAATAATATTTTATAATATTTACACATATATACACATGTACATATATAATACATACAGAGACATTGATACATACACATATATATGTATGTATGTACACTTTGTTCAGCAATTCCTCAATTTGTAGACACTATGTCATATCCCCATTCTTTGTCACTTCAAAAATGAGCATAAATTTTTTTATGTTTTCTTCATTTTGAACTTAAATACAAAAAGATTTTTTAAATGTCTATGTATACAGCACAACATAAATAGAGGAGTCAATATAAAACCATGAGTTTCCATTTCACATGATTTCCTATTTCCTGAAAATAATTATTAATTATTATTATATATGTTATTCTATATAATTATAATTATTAAAAATTACTAATAAGTAATACACATCATTTTTTTTCAGCTTTTCTGTGCTTTTTTCTAACTTTTCTTTTATTCTCTGTTATGCACATTTTATTTCTTCCTCCCTCTCAGCCCTACCTTTAGAAATTTTTTCTTGAACAAGAGTATTTGTGGTGTGTGTGTGTGTGTGTGTGTGTGTGTGTAAAACCATGGCACACATTATTCTGTTCATCAGTTTTATCTTTAGAGGTGAATTGTGTCTCATTTTATAGGTTCTTTCTAACTGATTTGTGTTAAGGGACAGGTCAATTCTCCACAGCTATGGATCATAGCATCTGAAGGAGTTGCAAAGCAGCCTTTGTGAACACAGGTATTGTGGGCTAGGAATGAGATAAATTGGAGGCAGAGGGAAGAAGAAAGAGGTCAGACAATGCAAGGGCCTCTCAGTTAGAGAGGTTAGAGAACAGCAACTGCCTCTCAGTCTTCCTTGTATCATCTTCCCACAAGAGGAAATCCGTTCTGGGTTGGATCTCCAGAAGCCACTGTCAGGTGGCTCCTGTGTATTTCAGTAGTTCTCTTGTGTATTCCAACAGATTTGAGTAGTGACAGCAGATTTGAGTAGTGACAGTACACAAAATGACTTAGACTTCAAAAGTGTTCCTATAAAAACATTGCCATTACTGTGTACAATGTTCTTAATTCTACTCATTCAACTTTTTATTATTTCATGCAAATCTTTCCATGTTTTTCTAAAACCAAATCAGCTCATTTCTAATAGCATCACAGATTGCTTAGTTATTCTGCAATTTATGGGAATTACCTTCATATTCCAGTTCTTTTGTTACCCCAAAGAGAGATGCTATATTTTGGAAAGGAAACATGCTTTTTCTTTTTCCCTAATTATTTTGGGAAGCAGACCTAGTAGTTATATTGAATAGTTAAATGATATTCAATTTTGTAATTTCAATTATTACAATTTTAATATTTCAAAGTTACTCTCAAAACAATTGGATCAATTCACAGTTCCACAAACAATGAATTAGTGTCTTAAATTTTCCATATTCCTTATTAATTCCCCTTCTATAATTTTAAACAATCCAATCCGTATAAAATGATATCTCAAAGTTATTTTAATTTGAATCTCTCTAATCAATATTGAATTACAATATTGTTATATGATTATATATAGTTTTGATTTCTTCATCAAAATTTGCCTATTTTTACCTCTAATTCATTTAATTTTCTTTTAAAAAGTTAGATGTCATCATTTGGTGCATATGTTTAGTTCTGAAATTGCTTCATTTTTTTGGTAGTTTGTATCAAATTGTAGTTTTCCTATTTATCTTTTTAATTAAATTTATTTAAGATTTAATTTTGTTTGATTTCATGATTTCTATCTAACCCTGTTGAGTTTTTTTTTTTATTTCAGCTCAAACAGAGTAGTCTTCAGTGCTTTATTTTATTTAACTCTCATTTTTAATTTTATTCTCTCATTTTAAATGTGTTTCTTCTAAACAACATAGGGTCAGATTCTTATTTTTAATCCACTCTGCTATCAGTTTCTGTTTTATATATGAGTTCATTTCATTCACATTCAATGTTATAATTATTAGGTGTATATTTCAGTCCATCCTTTTCTCCTCTCTATTATCCTTCTCACTATTTCTTTTTACTTCTATAAATATTTGAGAACATCCACAATTGCAGTGTACTTTGCTTTGGCCTTATCTCTCCTTTTACTACCTTCTAATTCTTCATTATTATTTTTGTTATATTCTTACCTTTTCTGGTCAGTTCATATAATATAAATATATATATATATATATGTATATGTGTATATACACATATACATACAAATATATACATATAAAAATATATCTTATATACAGACAGCTTTGTATATATTCTTATTACATAAGATAATTTCCTCTGATTTTCCATTTGTTTCCTTACCTAATGTATTCTTCTTCCCATTTTTGCATTCTTTTCTTAAGATCAAGCCATTACACACCCACTTTTAGTAATTAACTAATTAGTCTGAATCAAGGATGCATAATGAAAAGATTCAGAGATGAGACTTGAATAATCTCCTACACTAGAATGTCAGTTACTTATGATTCATTAGTCTACCATTGGTCATTTGTGTTGGTATTTTTATGATCCTCTTGACTCATCTTTGAACTCAAAGTTTCCATATTGCTCTAATTGTTTCATGAGTAATACTTTGTAGTTCTCTATCACAATAAAGATCTGTCCTTTTTAGGACAGATTTTTTCCTTTTTAGGATTAAACTTAGTTTCTTTTAGGTAAGTTATTTGGGGTAATACCAAAAAGTTCTGCACTCAGTACCAGCTAAGAATCCCTTATCATCTCATTGTGAAGTTTTCTGACTCCCTCATCATGTATGGGTTGAGAGCTTGCTAAGTGACTGACACTAATATGGCTCTCTAAGGCCTTGTTGTTGGTTTACATGAGACTTTGGAACTCATTTCTGGCTTTTGCAGAGGCTCAGGACTTCACTGCTGGCTTGGCTGGCATAGCATGGGACTGGATTCCCATGGAGGCAGACCTTTCATTCAAATTTTTTAAGTTGTATTGGGTTGGAATGTTGTTTCATTCCTTTTTGGTAGTTTTGCTATTCCACAATTTATTTCTTCTCAATAGTATTTTATTTTTCCAAATATACATAAAGATAAATAAGTATATTTTTATTTATATATCATATATATAGCTGTATATTTAAAACATTTATGTTATATACATAATATACATTTTAAAAAGAGAAAAATCAGAATAAAAGGAAAAAAACATGAGAGAAAAATAGAAAAAAAAACAGAAGAAGAAGGAAAAAAGTGAATATAGCATGTATTGATTTGCATTTGGTGTCCCTAGTTATCTCTATGGATGCAAATGGCATTTGCTATCCAAAGTTTATTGGGATTTTCTCAGATCACTGAATCTCTGAGAAGAACCAATATTTTCATAGTTGAACATCGCACAATCTTGCTATTACTGTGTACAATGTATTTTTGGTTGTGTTTGTTTTACTCAGCATCAATTTGTGTAAATCTTTCCAGGCATTTCTAAAATCAGCTTGTTCAACATTTTTTTATAAAACAATAACATACCATTACTTTCATCTACCATAACTTATTCAGCCATTCCCCAACTGATGGGCATCTACTTAATTTCCAATTCTTTGTCACTACAAAAAGGACTACTACAAATATTTTTACACATGTAGGTTCTTTTTCTCCTTTATGATTTCCTTGGAATATAGACCCAACAGTGGCACTACTGGGTCAGAGGGCATGCACAATTTTATAGTCCTTTGAGCATAGTTCCAAATTGCTCTCCAAAATGATTGAATCATTTCACAACTCCATCAACAATGCATTAGTGTTCCAGTTTTCCCATACTCCTTTCAACATTTAATATTATCTTTTTCTGTCATCTTAGCCAATCTAAGAAATATGAGGTGGTACCTCAAAGTTGTTTTGATTTGTGTTTAACTAATAGTGATTTAGAATATTTTTTCATATGATTATAGATGGCTTTAATTGCTTCATCTGAATATTGTCTGTTCATATCATTTTATCATTTATCAATTAGGGAGTAATTTGTATTCTTATAAATCTGACTCAGTTCTCCATATGTTTGAGAAATGAGACCTTTACATGAAACACTGGCTGTAAAAATTTTTTCCCCAGTTTTCTACTTCCCTTCTAATCTTGGCTGCATTTGGGTTTGTTTTGTTTTGGGGGAAAAAAACTTTTGAATTTAACACAATCAAAATTATCCATTTTGAATTTCAATTATTCCTTACTCTCCTAATTTGCTTTCAGGATCACCTTTTATTCCAAAATCACAAACTCAGACCAACCTTATCTTGGTACAGGCTGTGAGATGCTGGCCTATGAATAATTTCTGTCACACTAGTTTCCAATGTTCTTAGTAACTTTTATCAAATAATAAGTTCTTATCCCAAAATCTGGAGTCTTCGTGTGTATAAAATAGTAGATTACTATATCCATTAACTATTCTGTCTTCCATATCTAACCTATACCACTGATCCACTACTCTATTTCATAGCCAGTACCAAATGCTTTTGATAACTGCTACTTTATAATACAGATTTAGCTTTCCTACAGCTAGGCCACCATCCTTGGCATTTTTTTCATTAATTTCCTTAACATCCTTTTATTAATAAAAGCTTTTTTATTTTCAAAATATATGCAAAGATAATTTTTAACATTCATCCTTACAAGATCTTGTGTTCCAAATTTTTCTCCCTCCCTTTTCCCCTAGACAAGTAATCTATGTTAAACATGTACAATTTTTCTGTGCATATTTCCACAATTACCATTCCCTTAATATTTTTGACCTTTTTTTTCCTTCCAGATGAATTTTATTATTTGTCCTAGCTCTGTAAAGTACAGTTTGGCAATTTGATTCATATGGCAATGAATAAGCAGATTAATTTAGTTAGAATTCTCTTTTTTGTTATATTAGTTTGGCCTACCCATGAGGAAGTGATTATTTTCCAGTTGTTTAGATCTGGCTTTACTTCTGTGAAAAGTGTTTTGTGTTCATATATTTCCTGGCTTCATCTTGACAGGTAAACTCCCAAATATTTTATATTGTCTTAAGGTATTTTAAATGGAATTTTTTCTTTTTATCACTTCTTCCTGGGCTTTTTTGATAACATATAGAAATGCTGGTGATATATGTGGGTTTATTTTATATCCTGCAACTTTGCTAAAGTTGTGAATTTGGTTTTTTAGCATCTCATCATATCACTTGCAAAGAGTAATAGTTTTGTTGCTTCATTCCATATGTTAATTCCTTCATTTTTTTTCCTTCTCTTATTGCTAAAGTTAACATTTCTGTGCAGTATTGAATAATGGTAGTGATAATTGTAATGTTCTTCTTTTCTAACGTATAATGTTCTCTGGGAGCAGGTTTCTTAGGGGGCATCTGGAGGCAGCCTTCGTTTCAGTTAAGTATAATAATCACCTCAAATGCAGCCAGGAGCAAAGTCCAGTCCTATATTTTCTCTTTCCAAGTCTTATGTCCTTCCTTGGCCCAGTTAGCTTTCTCAGAGGCCTATCTCTGTCCTTGGTTTTCAAGAGCTTTTGCCGCTAGTCCTTTGTCTCTCCCAGCTTCAGCCTCTAGATCTCTCTGAATCCAAAGCCTCCAGCCAGCGCAAAGGTAGAAGTTGGAATGAATCTTGACTCCTCCTCCGAGAGTGGGATTGTGGGCTTCTGACTTGTGAATCTCCTGAAGTGAATCCTGACTTGTGAATCTCCCAGAGTCTCTAGTAGGCTTGTGGGAGCTCCTCCTTAAATATGCTCTCTAAAAGTGTGAACTCTAATGTGTGAGCTCTACAGGTGTGAACAAAGTAAATAAGCATTGTCTCATTTATTCCTTATATATCCTCTCTAGTATTTTTATTAAGAATGGGTATTATATTTTGTCAAATGTCTTTTCTGCATCTATTGAGATAATCATTTGATTTCTTCTAGTTTTGTTATCGATATGGTTCCAGAATTTATTTTCAGGCATTATTTTAAAGTTATTTTACTTGAGGGACTTAGGAGATCCCTGAGGCTTCTTCATAGAGGAAAGAGTGACTTATCCAGGGCTACACAGCTAATATGAGATCCTAGAATTTAATTCAGGTCTTCCTGCCTACAAGCTCAGTATTCTAACTAAACTCCTAATTATCTGTATGTGGGAGTGGTTATAGAAGCAAGGCTTACATAGAAAATAAGATTTGTTTTTCTTCTGCAATCAATGGTTCTCAGTTAAACATGTGTATTCCACTCTCCTGTCACTATATTAGGTTCCCTCTGCAATATGCAGTGACAGGTGTCATGCTGGATTTAGGAAGTACCTTTTGGAGGGGAAGGCTACCTGCTGTTTCAACTGCTTCCCATGCCCAGAAGGGGAGATTTCCAGTCAGATGGGTGAGTTTCTACAGGGAACTCTCTTCACAGGGCCACTGACAGAAAACATAATACAGAGGTTATTCATATACAATTGTCTAAAACTTCAGAAGTGTCAGGGTCTCAGTAAGAAATTATATGAGACCAAGGAAGACCAGAAGAAGATCCAGAAGTTCCCAGAATATGGCACATTTGATCACAATACACTCTAAGAAGGGTAAATTATAGGAAAAAATTATTCACTACCTTATTTCTTGGATTAACTACATTAACTTAGTTTTATCCTCTAGAAAGTATATATGGATATAAAGATTAAGAATAACATGTATGTCTGTCTATATACATATATGAATATATGTACATGTGTATATATTTGTATGTCCATATATATATATATACACATATACATATATTTATAAATGAGAAAAAGAGAGAGATTTTTTTCCCTTATGTTGAAATCAAAGTTTTCTAGAGGCTGTATAATTGTTGGATGCAAGATTCCTTTGGGAATTTAGCCTTTAAAAAGTTGACAGAGATCATCCCAAGAAAAATAGTTCCAATCCAACAAGAAATCAAAGGTAGTGATTGAAATGAGTACTATGGTTCTCTGAAGAGTAGAATAATATAAATTTCAGTGAATTGAGTGAAAAATTGAGTGATATTTTTGGTCTGGCATCTGTAAATTTCTTGTTTGGTTTTCTGGAGGTCTCTGGAGCAGCCTTCTTTTCAGTTGAGTAATCACCAGGAGAATAGCCAGATGTTAAAGTCCAAAGTCCAAATTGTTTATTGCAGCCTTGCAATATTGCAGCCCAGCAATTAGCTGGGACCCAATTAGCTTTCTTGAGGGCCTTCAGATAGGCCTTGGTCTCAGTGGGGGAAGTAGGAGGACAGGCCGGCCAGTCACCATGAGGCTGATGAAGATGGAATGAATCTGTCTCTCCTTGTCTTTGAGAACTTCAGCTCCCACCTCCAGTCCTTTGTCTTCTCCTAGTCTGACTCTGGTTAAGTTTCTTCCGAATTATATGCTCTATTTTAATTACAATATTGTAATAGTTCCTTGTGGAACTATATTAAGTCCTAAATACATATTTGAACTAGAGAACTATTAATCACCATGCTAAACTAGATATCCATTGTCTTATCAATTCCACTGACTTAACACCTTGTTAGAATCCTGACTTCAGAGTTCTGGTCCATAACATCTCCTGCTTTCTTTTGTTTAGAACATAGGTGGTCACACCCTCCCTGACTTCTCAGGGAGGTGAGAACCCCGAAAAAGAGGTGATCATGTCTTCCCTGACTTATCAAAAAAACATCATAAAAGGAGGTGATTATGCCCTCCCTGACGTCTCAGGAAGGGAGATGAAAATACCAAACAAAATGGGGAATAAAACCAGATTATTGGGTTTCTGAAAGGTGTCACTTGAAACAGATATCCATAAATCCATCAACATGAGAGATATTACCCAAGCACCTCGTAACACAGGCTAGCAGTGATGTAACAAACAAGAATCAACATGAGGAATTATACATGTGCATAAGTCCTAGAAATAGTCCAAAACCAATCTATTGTCCATAACTTCATGTGTCAGAGAATCCAATAATTCCTTCAAGTTTTGAAGTCTTGCAACAGTCTCATCATGTGTCAGCGAATCCAATGATTCCTGCAGATTTTGAAGTCCTGTATCAGTCTTATCATGTCTCAGGGAAACCAATGGTTGCTGCTGGTTTTGAAGTTCTGTAAGAGTCTCATTATCAGCCATGCTCTTTCAGTGTCAGATATTTTTTAGGTCTTCTCTTTTGTTTCAAGGTTTTCTCTTTTTTGGTCTCTCTCTGATAAACAAGGCAAATACTGCTTGTTGGCAACCATTTAATTCCTTCTCCATCTGTAGAGACACAAACAAATCCTCTTCCCAAGCAGTTAACTTATCTAGTTCCTTCCATTCACCACTTTCTGGATCTTTCCACATCACCTGGCAATTACACTGGAGCTGCTTGCACTGGACACTGCCTTTCTGTTGGGTTAAAAAGCCTGTATTCTCACCAATTGTAGTCCCTTTCTCCCATCTGATTGCTTCTCTGCTGATTGATTATATCAGAGTCCTGAACTTCTAAAGACTTTTTGGGTGTAAATTCAGCTGCCATCATGCCCCCACCTGTTTTGTTTGTCTGTTTCTTTGAGGTCTTGGAGCTGGGCCTGCCTCTCATTTTCCTGGGTCAATCTACATTCTGAGGCCCAGTGGAAGCCCTTGTTCCATTTTGGACATGGGGTTTGGGGTCTTGTTCTCCCACCCTATCCTCTCACCCTATCTCTGTGCCAACCTGAGCTTTCAGACGCCTTTCTTTACCACACTGAAAGCATTGATGAGTCTCTCTGGAAGTTCCTTGCCAAGAGGGACCCTGTCTTCCCATGTTCTGTGCAATTGATAATCTTATAATCTCCTCTAAAAACACATCTTTGTGTAGTCCCCATATAATTCTTCTACAAACCTCATTAGTATTTTCTCTAGCGATTTTTTTTATTATAATTCCTGTAGCTGCATTTTCTCCAGTTGTACATAGGGTTAGGGTTAGGGTTAGGGACCGCTGTCTGAAGACGACCCACAAAATCAACATAATGTTCATTTGGACCTTACTCTATATTTGTAAAGGCTTCCCCTCTATCTTGTTTTCCTGGGAGGGAGTGCCATGCTTTGATAGCAGTAGCAGCAATTTGCTCATATGTTATCAAAGGATAATTAATCTATGCTGTAGCATCTACATACTGACTTTTACCTGCTATTTGGTCAAAGGTGTTTTGTATGTTAACTCCAGTTTGCCTATTTCATTGGGCTTGTATTCTACATAGTTCACTATATTTCAAAAGTCACAAATTTTATCTAGGTTCTAAACATGTCCTTGCTATAAATTTCCAGTAACTAGGTGTTAAAATTTCATAAGTCAAATTCTCTAATACCATCTTAACATAAGATGATGTAGCCCCATAAAGAGTACAACCATTTTTTAAATCCTTAATTATTTCCAGATCAAAAGGAGTGTATCTTCTCCCTTATTGACCTGAAGAATCAAATTCTTCGATCACAGGGTATGCATTTATTTTAAATCAGATATATCCTGTCCTTTTTTAGCTGTAACTAGTGCCTTTTGTAATCTTGTCAGAAGGGGTGAACAAAGTTCCTGCAGGGATGATGGTGATGGTGTCACAGTCACTCCCCCACCCCCTTCTCCTTCTCCCTCCACCCATGAAGGGTTAATTCAGGGTGGAGGGTCATGAGATGGAGAATAACCTAATGGCTCCAGCTGTGAAGCACCACACTCCCTAATTTTATCAGAATCCTATTTAACTACATTCTTGTCTAATTCTTCATGCTTTTCACCTAATTTGTCAGTATCTTCCCACTCCTGCTCTTTCTTCTTTTTCCTTATTTGCAACTGACAATATATAAAATATAAATCTCTTTCCCACTTAACTGACTGTTTCTATGAGCCAGAATTTGAAAAACAAGGTGTTAATCAATGGAATTGATAGAAACAATGCTTGTATTTACACCTTTGAGAGTTCACACATTGGCTCACACATTGGAGTTCACAAGTTGGGAGATATCCAAGTTTACACCTCCTACAATCCCACTCTCTCAGAGGAGGAGTCAACCTTTGGGTTCACACCTTTAAGAGATCATATATAAGGAGCTCCTGGAGTCAGAAGTAAGTCAGTTTGCAAAGATTTTTACTATGTAACTAATGAGGTCATTAAAAGAAGAAGAGGAGTGCATTATGTATGAGAGTAAACAATGAAGCATAGAAAAAAATGAGATGATCATAAATTGAGAATGGAGAATGAGAAGTGACCAGTTAGAGTGTTCCCTTAGCATAGTCACGGCAGGAGTTATGAAGTAAGATCTTCAGTATAATGAACAGACATCTTGTGGTTTCCCAAAATTGTGGGAAGATAAAGTCAAGAGACCCACAAGTTGGTCAGGTAGAGATGAGCAATTATTTTGAACAATAGAAACACAACTCAAATCAATGAACCCAATGATGCATATGAATACTAGAGGGTTAAAGGACTCAAAATTGACCAGGAGGAAGGAACTTTGAAAGCAATCAAATCAAGTGGAGATGGAGAATGAGTTAAGGAGATGGATGGGTTTTGGGGTTTTTTCTTAAGTATATATTTTATTTACACAGTAAGACTAATTCTGTCCTGTGAAATCAGTGCCCCGTCCTTCCAATCTTTTCTTTTTTAATTAAAGCTTTTTATTTTCAAAACATATATATGAATAATTTTTCAACATTAACCCTTGCAAAATCTTGTGTTCCAATTTCCCCCCTTTCCCCATCCCCTCCCCTAGATGGTAAGTAATCCAATACATGTTAAATGGTAAAAAAAAAAAAAAAAAAAAATGTTAAATCCAATATATGCATATTGTACAATTAGCCTGTGAATAGAATGCAAAATGCAGGCAGACAAAAATATAGGGATTGGGAATTCAATGTAATGGTTCTCTGGGAGTCATCTCCCAGAGTTCTTTCGCTGGGTGTAGCTGGTTCAGTTCATTACTGCTCTATTAGAACTGATTTGGTTCATCTCCTTGCTGAGGATGGCCAGGTCCATCAGAATTGATCATCATATAGTATTGTTGTTGAAATGGATAATGATCTCCTGGTCCTGCTCATTTCCCTCAGCATCAGTCCAATTCTTTTTATACAGTAAAATAGCAGTTTGGCCATGTATACTTATTGTGTATTTAATTTATACTTTAATATATTTAACATCTATTGGTCATCCTGCCATCTAGGGGAGGGGGTGGGGGGAAGGAGGAGAAAAATTGGAACTAAAGGTTTGGCAGTTGTCAATGCTGTAAAATTACCCATATGTATAACTTGTAAATAAAAAGCTATTTTTAAAATAAATAAATGGCATAGAAAAACAAAAAGGAAGTGATTCCTACATTCAGGGAGCTTCCATTCCAATGAAGGAGATAAGAATTTACACAATATATGAATCTACCAAAAAATGTCTAAAATGGATGGGAATTAGTTGTGAGAAGGTGTAAACTAGGAGCTGGACAGAATCAGGAAGGATTAATGCAGGCAAATCTCCAACTAGAGCTGTTGCACAACACAACACACAGAGGTAATCTTGTTATTTGATAGTAAAAAGCTCCACTGTCTAACTTTACTGTTCCATGATTAGGTTCAGAAGAATAGGTATTATCAGTTATGTAAAATTAATACAGAGAGCCAACTTGATTCAAGCTCAACTAATGATAAAGGGCATGAACAGAGTTGGTCTAGCCTTGTATGCTATTAACTTAAAAGTCACTGTGTGTATCTTTTAGTAAAAAGGGAAGGGGATTTTGCATCCCATGGTGGCAGAAGGAATTGTTGCAGCTCTCATTTCCTCCACCTTGAAATGAGGATATATTTTTAAACCTAAACCTAAAGCTCTTTGTCTCCTGCAGATGCTGAGCAGTGTAAGAAGTGCCCAGAGGATGAATATCCAAATGAGCAGAGAGATCGCTGCCTCCCCAAGACTGTGACCTTCTTGGATATGAAAGAAACTTGGGGGAAGGCCTTGACCTTTGTGGCTGTTTCATTCTCATTACTGACAGTCCTCGTTCTGTGGGTCTTTGTAAAGTTTAAAGACACACCCGTTGTCAAGGCCAACAATTGTAACCTCAGCTATATGCTTCTCATCTCTCTTTCCTTCTGCTTCCTCTGCTCCTTGCTCTTCATAGGCCGTCCTACCACTGCTTCCTGCCTTTTGCGACAAACAGTATTTGCAGTTGTGTTCACGGTGGTTATTTCCTCCATTTTGGCCAAAACTATCATCGTGGTTCTGGCTTTCAGGGTTACAGGGCCAGGGAGCAGGATGAGGATGTTCCTTCATTCTAGAATGCCCTACTATGTTGTTCTCATCTGCTCCGGAATTCAAGTGCTTTTCTGTGCCATCTGGTTGGGGACTTATCCCCCCTTTCCAGAAACAGACACACTCTCTGAATCCAGGCACATCATCCTCACATGTAACGAGGGCTCTGCTTTTGCATTTTACTGTGTTCTGGGCTACATGGGCTTTCTGGCCCTGGGAAGCTTCACCATAGCTTTCCTGGCCAGGAACCTGCCCGATGCCTTCAACGAAGCCAAGTTCATCACTTTCAGCATGCTGGTGTTTTGCAGCATCTGGATCTCTTTCCTCCCCACATATCAGAGCACCAAAGGGAAAGCCATGGTAATTGTGGAGATCTTCTCCATCTTGGCCTCCAGTGCCGGGTTACTGGGCTGCATTTTTATTCCCAAATGCTATGGGATCCTCTTGACATCAGTCAAAAATACCCCAAAACAGATCAAAAAGTCTTCTTTTTTTAAAATGTAATATGTTTATTTTCTCCAGTTACATGTAAAACAATTTTTACATTTGTTTTTAAAACACTGAGTGCCACATTGAAGTTATGCAAAGCATTTCTATAAATGTCATGTTAAGAAACATATATCTTCCTCCCCAAAAAATAACCTCAAGAAAAATAAAGTTTAAAAAAGTGTACTTCAATCTATGTTCAGAAGCAATCAGTTCTTTGTCTGATTTTTCATCATAAAACCTTCAAAGTGGCCTTGGATCATTGTGTTGCTGAAAATAGCAGTCATTCACAGCTGATTATACAACAATATTGCTATTATTTTATATAGAGTACATTTCACTTTGCATGAGTTCATAAATATCTTTCCAGATTTTTCTGAGAGCATCCTGCTCCCCATTCTTATAGCAGTATAATAGTGTTCCATCATAATCACGTACCACGATTTATTTAGCCATTCTGCATTTGATGGGCATCCCCTCTGTTTCCAATTATTTGCCCTAAGAAAATAGTTGCTAGAAACATTTTTTTTACTTATAAGTCCTTTTCCTTTTTTCTTAATCTCTTTTGGGATTCATGCCTAGTACTGCTACTGTTAGGTCAAAAGATGAGCACAATTTTTTAGTCCTTTGGGCATGGGTAATATCTTTTAATCTTTTATCAATTGAGTAATAGCTGGTTTTTTTTAACTTGACCAGTTCCAAGTTTGACAAATGAGGCCTTATCAGAAAAACTTGCTTCAAAATTCTTTTCACAATTACTATTAGTAACTGTATTTCTCCCTGTTTATTCTATTTTCTTTATCCTTTCACCCTATTCCTCCTTAAAAGGATTTTACTTTTGCCACCCTATCCCTATATATCTCTCCTCTATCACCTTCCCCCTTTTGCATGTCTTTTTCTCTTCCTATTATCTTGCAGGTTAAGATAGATTTCTAAACCCATATTGAGTTTCTATGTTATTTCCTCTTAAGCCAATTCTGATGAGTGTTAAAGTTCACTCACTCTTTCTTGGTGCATTCATTTAATTTCTCTTTGGTTTTAAAATATCAGGACAGTTTTCCTTGATGATTTCTTGAAAGATGATATCAAAACTATTTTTATCATAAAATTCAGGTTGTCCCATAATTTTAAAATTCTCTCTCCTGGATCTATTTTCCAGATTAGTTGTTTTACCAATGAGATATTTTACATTGTTTTCTCTTTTTTCATTTTTTAGGTTTTGTTTGATTGTATCTTAATTTCTCATAAAGTCATTAGCTTCCATTTGCTCAGTTCTATTTTTAAGGGATTATTTTCCTCAGTGACCTTTTTCCCTCCTTTCCATTGGCCAGTTTTGCTTTTTAAGGCATTCTTCTTTTCATTAGCTTTTTCTATTTCCTTTTGCATCACAATTATTTCTCTTCCCAATTTACCTATACCTGTCTTACCTGATTTTCAAAATTCCTTTTGAGTTCTTCCATGACTTGAGATCAATTCTTGCTCTTCTTAGAGGCTTTGGATGTAGGAGCTTTGACTTTGCTATCTTCTTCTGAGTATATGTTTTGATCTTCTTTGTCACTACAGCAATGTTGCATTGTCAGAATGTTTTTCTGTTGTTTGATCATTTTTCCAGCCTATTACTCAGCTTTTAACTCTTTGTTAAAGTGTGGTCCATTCCAGAATGGAGCATGAAATGTCCCATGCTTCAGGGGTTTTGTGCGGCTGTTTTCAAAGATGATCCTAGGGACCTGTAAATTGTCATTCTTCCAATGTGTCAATGGTCTGAAAAGAAGTGTGTTTGAGTAACCACAAGCACTTTTCTGCCTTGTAACTGTGAAAAGATTGCCAGCTTCAGTGTGACTGTAAGTTCCACTGTGCTAAAGCAAAAGAGTCTTTCTTCAGTGTTGGCAAAGAGACCTCCTTCTGACCAGTTCCATCATTTTACTATTTGTGGGCTTCAGCCTCCAGAAGCTGTTTCTTTTGCCTCAGCCACCACCATTTGCTTGTTTCCCAAGGACCTTTCACTCTAATGAGACTAACCTTTCCTGGCAACTTTTCAAGTCATCTTTGGGTCTCTGGGCTGAGAGGTCTTGAAACTACCAATGCAATTGCTGATTCAGAGGCCTTGTTCCTTGTTTGCTGGCATTGGGCTAGAACTGTGGCTGTGCTGGCTTGATCTGGGGCATCACTGCACTCCTGTCTCACCCTGCTACAACAGACCTTTCCTGATGACTATCCAAGTTGTCTTTGGCTGGAAAATTGTTCTTCTCTATCTTTTTTGTGAGTTCGACACTAAAATGTATTTGAAGTTATTATTAAAGGAATTTGAAGGATTTCAGGGGCGGGGCAGAGCTTGAATGAGTCCCTGTCTTTACTCTGCCATTGTGGCTATAACTCCAAGAATTTTTGTGGAGCAGTCTAACACTTCCAGTTCTGGGAACAATAGACTTGAATAAGCTTTCTTATTAATGTGTTATAGTCGTATTTGTAAATTAAAGTGATATTTCAACCCTCATTAGTATATTGGGCATTGTTTCTGCCTACTTTGTAAAATTCCACTTCTATAGATAGGCTGGTTCCCCCATAATGCGATTGACTATTGCTATTTTGAGGCTGCTACTATTGACTTTGGAGGACATTGCTACTAATACAATGGGTAAAATGTGGGAACTCCAGATTTTCAGAATATCTGAAGCTCTCAGTTTTATCCCTTGGATAACAGTGGAATGGAATATTAAGAATTATGTGGAAACTCTCCCATTTCCCATAGCTAGTGTCAAATCCCATTAAGGATTCTTTTTCACTGGACTCAACCACAATTTAATGGCTGAACTCCTGGAACTTTGCTGTGCTAGCCATAACTCCACAGGATGTGACATTGTGTTTAAACAATCTCAAGGTATCATCTTTATAGATATTCTGGTTTTAGCCATTGATGCAAAGACCCAGTGATTCTTTAAAAGTGATTAAGGAATTATTCATGAGAGTTTTCATTGGATTGATCCATTTATTAGCTGGTGAGAAGATGGGCCATCAATGCTGGGGCAGGGATTTAGCAGTCTATCTACTGACCCTCCCAGGAGCCTTCAAGGGGCCTCGGGTCACCAGAGACGACTGTCGACCTGAGGATGGAGAATCAGCATCATTTACATCGAATCACAGGGTCTCCCAGTCCAAAGGACCTGTCCAGGACTGTGTAGTCTGTGTGAACCCCTGGCAAGTGTTCCTTCCGAGCCCCGTCTATGAGGCAGGCTAAGAACTGTACAGCTAGTAAAGTTACCCATGTATATATCCTGTAAATAAAAGGCTATTAAATTAAAAAAAAAAAAAAAAGAAGAAGAAAAAAAAAAAAATAAAATAAAATAAATAAATAAAAAAAAAATAAAGAAGCACCTATTTTCCCTCTGATAGTCATCTAAAAAAAAAAAAAAAAAAAAAAAAAAAAAGAACTGTACAGCTAGGACTCGCACCCATCCTGGGGTCAGGTCTGACCATGGGCAGAAGGAAGGAATTGCAAAATGAAAGAGGGGTGGGGAGGTATATCTATGAATGTCCCACTCTATGGGGCTTAGACAGGGTATGAGAGAGAGTTGGGAGGCCCAGGCCCAGGCATGGAACCTAAGGAAGCCAAGTTCTTGGGGTGTCTTTGGAAAAGACTGTGGTTCATGACCTCATATGACGTCTTATAACTAAGTTAGAAGGTAGAAAAATTATGATTTATGATATTTTAATAGTATACATACTTTATGTAGCTATATGCCTAGGGACATGGAAAAATTTCTTGGCTGAAAAGGGATACTGAGTAGAAAAAGTTTAGGAAACTATCATATATTATGAAGCTATAACAATACTAAACCTATATACATCAAATACAACAGCATCTAAATTGTTAAAAGAAATATTAGGTGAATTACAAATATTATGTGAAGAGAAGATAGATAATAGTACTATAATAATGGGAGACATTCTCAGAATTAAATAATTCTAATAAATGTAAATAAATAAATAAGGAAGTGAATAAAATTTTAGATCATCTAGATATAATAAATATCTAGAGAGAAATGAATGAGAATAGAAAGAAATACATTCATTTTTCTCAACTGTTTATAGAGTCTTTACAAAAATTGATCATGTGAAAATTTTATAGTCAAAAACTGAAAAGCAGAAATGTTAAAAGTATCCTTTTCATATCTCAATGCAATAAAAAATATATTTAATAATGGACCAAGTAAACATAGATTAGAAACTAATTGAAGATTAAGTAATCACATCTTAAAAGAATGAATAGGTTAAAGACAAATCATACAAATAATAATTTCATTACAAAGAATGAAATAACATAACAACATGTCTGTGGGATGCAATATAAACAGCGTTCAGAGGAAAATTTATGTCTCTGAATTCTTACATCAATAAAAGAAAAAGAAGAGCAATAATTATCTATGCAATTAGGAAAAACTAGAAAAAGAGCAAAATAGAAATCCTCAATTAAACACTAACTTGAAAATCCTAAAAATTAAAGGATGAATAAAACTGAGTGTAAAAAATAAAACATTGAATTAAGTGATAAAATTAGAAGTTGTTTTTTTTTAATATATACATAAACCACTGATTAATTTGATTTTAAAAAGGGAGAAAACAACCAAATCACTAATATCAAAACTGAAAAGAATGAATATTAATGAAAATGAAATTAAAGTAATTATAGACTTATTTTGCCCAATTATGTTTCAATAAATTTAAATTTAAGTAAAATGAAAAAAATATTTACAAAGATATAACCAGAAGAGAAAATAGAATATCTAAATAGAATATTTTTTATTATTTTAAAATTTTTATTTAATATTTTTCAGTTACATTTAATACAATTTTTAACATTTGTTTTTAAAACTTTTGAGTTCCAGATTCTAGCCCTTATCCCCACTCCCAGCTTCCATTAAGAAACCACTTGTGAAGTCATTCAAAAACATTTCCATAAAAGTCATGTTGTGAAAGAAAACATAGATCTCTCATCCTAGTTAAAAAAAAAAAAAAAAGAAAAGAAAAGAAAAAAAGTTTAAAAAGAGAGAGAAAGAAAGAGAAAATATGCTTCAATCTGTATTCAGACACAGTCAGATTCCTCTCTGCTTATTATAGGATTTTTCATAATAAATCCTTCACAGTAGTTGTAGATCATTGTACTACTGAGAACAGCAAATTTATTTACAGCTGCTTATTTCAGAACATTGCTATTTCTTTGTATACAGGACATTTCACTTTGCTTCAGTTCATGAAGGATTTTCCAGGTTTGTTTTTCTTTTTTTCTGGAGCAATCTGCTCATCATTTTCCATAGAACAATAATATTCCTTGACAATCACATACCACAATTTATTCAACCATTCCCCAATTGATGGGCATATCCTCAATTTTCTTTTTTTTTTCTTTTTTTTTTCTTTGCCCTGAGAAGAGATTCTGCTACAAATATTTTTTATACATATATGGGATTTTCCTTTAAAAAAAAAAAAACTTTTGGTATTCATACCTAGGGTATTGTTAGGTCAAAGAATATGCATGAATTTACAATCCTTTGGGCATGGATCAAATATTTTGATCATTTACTAATTGGGGCTTATTTTTTGTAAATTTGACTCCGTTCCCTCTGTGTTTGAGAAATAAGACCTTATCAGAGAAATCTGCTTCAAAATTCTTTTTACAATTATTGTTGCTAACTGTATTTTCCCCCAATTATGCTACTCTCTCTCTCCTTTCCCCTGCCCATCCTCAAAAGTGTTTTGCCACTGACCAGTCTTCCCCTAATATGCCCTCTTTTTTTTTTTATCACCCTCCCTCCTTCCCATTCCCTTCCTATTTTTCTGCAGGGTAAGATAGATTTCTACACTCATATTGAGTGTGTGTTATTTACTAATGAGAATAAGGTTCACTCACTCTCCTCTAATCCCTTTCTTCCTCTCCACTATAAAAGCTTTTTTTGCCTCTTTTTATGGCAGATTATCTACACTATTCAAGTTCTCCTTTTCCCTTTCTCCCACAACATTCTTCTCCCGTCTCTTAATTTCATTATTGTTTTAGATATTACCCCTTCATATTCAACTCACATCCATGCCTCCTGTCTATATGTACTCCTTCAAACTGCCATAATAATGAAAAAGTTCTAATGAGTTACAAGTATTATCCTTCCAGGTAAGAATGTAAACAGATAAAAATCTTATGAAGTCCCTTATGATACCACTTTTCTGATTTGTTCTGTAGTACCCCGAATCCTGTGACCCCCCTGTGCTTCTGGGAGAAGGAGCACTTGAAACTTCTGGGGTCCCATGAAACTTACACCTGCAAACTGGAGCTCCTTTATCTCAAGGTTATGAAAGGCTGTCTCCTAAATAATTGGTAACTTGTAACAAATCAGTTCATTAGCCTTGAGGACACTGTGACATTTCCGCATGTCTCACCTCCATTAGCTAAAACTTGTGCTCACTGTGCCAGTCCTTTGTCTCCACTTAGTATTTAGAAATGGAACCTTCACTCTACTTCTTGCTTCTGTTAATCCTCTTGTGCCATATTCTCCTCTCCCCTTAGTGGTTTTAGCCTTTATAAACCCCCATCTCCTACCATGAGGGGCTGTCTGATTTGGTTATTATCCCCATCAGCTGCCAGTTTTCAATAAATTCTCCACTTCACTTATATTGGTCTCTACAGGCATCTGTATCTTGGGCATAACTACTTCCTTATGCTTCTCCTGAGTCCTAGATTTGAAAATGAAATTTTCCATTCAGTTCTGTTCTTTTCATCAGGAATGCTTTAAAATCCTCTATTTCATCGAATCTCCCCCTACACATACATATCCCTACATCTTCCCTCCCCTGTTAAAATAAAGAGGAAAAAAATAAAGCCTGAGAAAATCCCCTAGGGACAGGACCTTGGGACAGGGACCCACAGGAAGACTCCTGATTCAAGGAGTCTTCCCTTTAATTCACTTAAGAAGAGAGATGTTCCTCGAGTTTTGCTCCAATCCTGCCCTTTACTAGCTCATCCACCAGGTCCCTGGACAAAAAGGCTGAACCTCTTGGCTGCCTCATCTATTCTGAATCTAAATCTGTAAACCTAAATGCAGAAAATAAAAACACAATAACAGGAGGCAGAAAGTCATCCCGAAACAGATACACTTGTAACCAAATGCTTTGGAAAGTCTTTCCTTAACATTTAACTGACCATGATTCTGTCACTGACTGGCCCCCAATTTGGATGCCCTGAACTGTCAGAGGGACCCCTGCTAGGGATTTCTGAAACTTTCGTATATCCTGAACCCTTATTCAATCTGTGGCCTGAGCACCAGACCTATGATTAGTCTACTATGAGAAATATACCTCAGAAAGGGGTGAAGTTAAAAGTCGGTTTTATTACACATCTGCAGGAGTGGATGTGTCCCAATTCAGAATAAGCACACACCAGATAGAGGAGGCTCAAGCATTCTAGCCCTTTTCTGGGCCAACAAAACCCTTCCCTATTTGCTGGGTATTCCAGGAGTCACATATGCCTGTTACATACTTACACCTAGATATCTTCCCCTTCCCACCTTACATTGCCTGACCATTAAAATACACCCAAACTCCTCCTGGAAAAGAGGAGTTAATATTTTGGGGCTATTTGCACATGAGCACTTCAAGCAAAATTTAACCTTTACCAGACTTAAGTATCTCCTAACCTTGAACAGGACAGACAAGTTATATTCCATTTTATCTGGTCCTTCTGCTAAATGCTGCTCTGACTTTATGGAGACAAACTCTGTTATATCTCTGTTATTCAGCTAAACCATGTGGCCCTGGGGGTGGGACTCCTGCAAAATGATTTAAACCTTTTGAAGGGCATTCTGGGAGATTATCTATTAGCTCCCCCCCCCAAATAAGCCAACTCAAATGAGAAGAGGGGGGTGCCATTGTATGTTGTTCATTCTGAATCAAATAATGTAAAATTATCTTTTGTTATCCAGAATGCTATAGGGCTGTCGGATATGCAATTGGATAGAGTTTAAAACAAGTAATTTCTTACTTCAGTGCAGTCACATAAAATCTCATCATTTGTTAACTTCACAAATCAAGTTCGGAAGCTCTCACTTGGGCGTATAAAGGTGTGTCTGTGCAGAAAAGTGTGTTTGTGAAGATTTAGGAACAACTAGTATTTGATCATGATTTCTGCAAAGTAATAAAGTGTTGGCAATAACTGAGGTTGAACAGAAGCACAGAATAAAAGTTCCCCATAGCCATTGTGGTTTTCAATCATCCATTGGGAATTTTCTGTGTTTAAAAGTCTGTGGCGATTCATATGTGGCCACTTGGGAGAATGCACCCAAAATTGGTTCATTTGGAGTTTTGTCTTAAACTAAACTAAAACTAAAAAGTGTGATCTGAATTTAAAGGAGCTTTCTGATGGAGATAAAGTGCCTGGCTTGGATTCAGGGTGATCTGAGTGTAAATCCAGCCTCAGACCCTGACTAGCAAGTCACTTCACCCTGTTTGCCTCAGTCTCCTAATCTATAAAGTGAGTTGGAGAAGGAAAGGGCCAACCACTCCACAATGTTTGCCTAGAAAACCCCAAATGGGGTGGGGAAAAGTTAGACAGATAATCACCTAAATAACAACTGATACATTTGAGAAGTCTCGTTATAGAAGTTACACACTTGCAGTTGGAAACACTTTACACAGAGAATAAATTACATTGAAACATCCAGTTCTTGTTTTGGGGGATTTGTAATATGGACAATGTAGCAAAATCACATTAAAGCAGTGAAGCTGTATTAGGGCTCTTTAGCCACACCCTCTAAAAAGAGAATAAAAATTAACAAAGTATTTTAGCAATTCTTGCCCGAGCACCCCCACTTGAAGGGCAGTGTCCTAAAATGGAAGCATCTTCAGAGGGGCCACCAGTTTTACAACTAGAAGTCTAGGCCAGTGCCAGGCCAATAATTTTGCTCAGCATTTGGGGGCAGGGGCTGTGCCCATGGTCTGGTAGGATTGCTCTTTGATTGGTCATGAGGTGAGTGGTTGGGGCCCAGCCATGCAGCTCTGCACTGGACACAAGGCAACAAGCACTGACTACTCGCTTCCTTATATCCCCTGCTCACTATCTACACAGGTGACACTTCCCAGCGCCTGCTCCCTGTGGCTCAGTCCTCACCGTTTCCCAAGTTCATCCTGCCTGGGGCTCGTCCTGAGGCTGCTCCAATCTCCCTTGGGGCAGAGAGGCCTTCCCTCTGACCAATGTCTTCTTTCCTCACAGCTTTGGGGGCCTCCTATATGCTAACTCAGCCACCTTCAGTTCCCAAGACCCTGCGAGAGGGGGTCTCCATCTCCTGGGCTACACAGCCGTATACTGGTACCAGAAGGAAACTGGCTAGCCCCCTAGGCTTATGGTGTAGGATACTAATGCCAGGCCCCTGTGCTGGTGATTTCTAAAGATAGTAAGAGGCACTCAGAGATCCCTGCTCGAAATTCTGGGTACAACTCAAAAACCACGGCCACCCTGAGCATCACGGGCCTTCAGGCTGAGGATGAGGCTCATTATTGCTGTCTGGGATGGGATTATGATGCTCTGGCCCTGTCACTATTATGGGGCATGTTCTTCCTGTCCCCAAGTTAGCTGGTACCTGAAGCCAATGTCTCTTCATCAGCTGCTTCTAGCCTCAAACTTATAGTCCTGTGCTCCAGGATTAAGCCAGAGAGTTCAGGGCAGTCTCTGTCCTTTATGAGTTCCTGAAGCAGCTGGACAGAGACAGGACATCCACTCCCCAGGGCCTAGAGCACCTTCCTTGGCTTAGTGGATATGGAGCTTCCCCTTTTCTCACCTCCTCTCCCAGTCTCCCTGTCTCTTTTCAGGATGACTCAGCTAAAGCTTGACCCCCTCAGGCCATAATCTGGGATGAGATAAAGAGAACAGGAGGATTCCCCAGCTCACTGTGTGCCCAGTTTCCCTGGAGAAGGTCAGAGGAGATCAGAGGCCAGTGTGCCAGAAGCAGGAACCTGATCTGGATATTTCTGTAGTCCAGACCTGGGCCAAGCTGAGGCCTGTCCCTGTGCCCACCTGGCATGGCTTTGGTAGCTCTGGATTGCTCCCTCTCCTAGTCTATGACTCCCCTGACCATTTTGGGATCTCTGCCCCAGCTTCCCTGGGCTGGTCCCAGAAGATTTTTCTCTTCTTCCACTTTTTTGTGCTTCTCTCCCAGAAGACTGGGCACCCCAGATCTCTTCTAGTTTTATCCTTCCCCTTCCTTAGAGCCTTTTAGTCCCTGCTGGGTAAGCCCTTGTCCACTCTTGCCTAGAATTATGCCCCCATGTCACTCACCTCCCATCTCAGGTCCAAAACTGGACCCATCTGCTCATCCCCACAGCTCCCCTTTCTGCGATGTCTTCCTCCATAAAATGCCAGCCCCTGGAGGACAGAAGAGTCTTGTGCACCTTTACGTTTCCACCAGGGAGCAAAGTACTTAAATACAAAGTGCTTAATAAATGCTGCTTCTCTGTACTAAAGATGGTCCCAGAGTAGATACTATGTGTGAACCAATAAGTACAGTACTTGGCACATAGAGGATGCTTAATAAATGCTTATTTCTTTCTCCCTTATCCTTCCCTCCTACCCTCCCATCTGTTCCTCTGGCTGTCTGGACCTAATCTATTTCACTGATCCACCTCTCTATTTCTTATTCATAGTTACTGCTTTATAATATAGTTTGAGATCTGATATTGCTAGGCTACGTTCCTTTCTATTTTTTTTTCATTAATTCTCTTGATATTCTTGACCTTTTGTCCTTCCAGATGAATTTTGTGGTTGTTTTTTTCTAGCTCTATCAGATAGTTTTTTGATAATTTGATTGTGCTGAATAAACAAATTATTTTAGGCAGAATTGTCATTTTTATTATATTGCTTCAGCTTACCCCAAGCAACTGATATTTTTCCATTTGTTTAGATCTGACTTTATTTGTGTGAAAAGTGTATAATTCTGTTGATATAATTCCTGGGTTAAGAGATCATAAAGAAGGGAAAGGGGCCTGTATGTGCACGAATGTTTGTGGCAGCCCTCTTTGTAGTGGCTAGAAACTGGAAACTGAGTGGATGCCCATCAGTTGGAGAATGGCTGAATAAATTGTGGTATATGAATATTATGGAATATTACTGTTCTGTAAGAAATGACCAACAAGATGATTTCAGAAAGGCCTGGAGAGACTTACACGAACTGATGCTGAGTGAAATGAGCAGGACCAGGAGATCATTATATACTTCAACAACAATACTATATGATAACCAGTTCTGATGGACCTGGCCATCCTCAGCAAGATCAACCAAAGCATTTCCAATGGAGTAGTAATGAACTGAACCAGCTACACCCAGAGAAAGAACTCTGGGTGATGACTAAAAACCATTACATTGAACTCCCAATCCCTATATTCATGCCCACCTGCATTTTTTATTTCCTTCACAAGCTAATTGTACAATATTTCAGAGTCTTTTTGTACAGCAAAATAACGGTTTGGTCATGTATACTTATTGTGTATCTAATTTATATTTTAATATATTTAACATCTACTGGTCATCCTGCTATCTGGGGGAGGGAGTGGGGGGTAAGAGGTGAAAAATTGGAACAAGAGGTTTGACAATTGTTAATGCTGTAAAGTTACCCATGCATATAACCTGTAAATAAAAGACTATTAAATAAATTTTAAAAAAAAGATATAATTCCTGGGTTTATATTGTCAGGTAGACTTCTAAGTATTTTATATCATTTGCAATTATTTTAAGTGGAATTTCTCTCTCTTGTGTCTCAGCTTTATTGATCATATAAAAAATTGGTGATGATTTATGTGAGTTTGTCTTATACCCTACAACTTCGCTAAAGCTGTTCATTATTTCAAGTAATTTTTTAGATGATTCTCTAAGGTTCCCTAAGTATACCATCTTATCATTTGCAAACAGTGATCATTTTATTTCCTCATCGTCTATTCTATTTCCTTTTGTTTCTTTTTCTTTTCTTAATAACACTAACATTTCTAGTTCTATATTGAATTATAGTGGTGATAATGGGTACTCTTGCTTCACTCCAATCTTATTGGGAAGCTTTTAGCTTATCTTCATTATAGTTAATGCTTGCTGATGGTTTTAGATAAATAGTGCTTATCATTTAAAGGAATGCTCTTTTTTTTTTCCTATGATCTCTAGTATTTTTTAATAGGAATGGGTATTGTATTTTGTCAAAAGCTTTTTCAGCATGTATTGAGATAATCAGATAATTTCTGTTAATTTTCATTCACATGAATGTGATCAATTATATTGGTGCTTTTCCTAATATTGAATCAATCCTGCATTCCTGGTATAAAGTCCTCCTGGTGATGGTCCATAATCCTTCAGATTTATTGCCATAATCACTTTGTTAATATTTGATTCAAAATTTTTGCATCAATATTTATTAGTGAAATTGGTCTATAATTTTCTTTCTCTGTTTTGGCTCTTCCCAGTTGAAGTATCAGCACCATATCTATGTAATAAAAGAAGTTTGGTATGGTTTCTTCCTTGTTTATTTTTCCAAATGGCTTATACAGTATTGTAATTAATTGTTCTTTAAATGTTTGGTAAAATTCACTCATGAATCCATCTGGCCCTGGGGATTTTTTCCTAGAGAGTTTCTTAACAACTTGTTCGATTTCTTTTTCTAAGATGGGGTCATTAAGGTTTTCTATTTCCTGATCTGTTAATCTAAGTAATTTACATTTTTGTAAATATTCCTAAGCATTATTATTAGAACAAGGAAATGTCATAGTCTTGGTTATACTTTCTGTGGTTTTATGACAACTGTGTGATATATAATAGAAAAGAACATATTTATAGTAAAGTATAAAAGTTGCAAAGTTGCAAAGTTGCAAAAAAATAAGTAAGTTCTATGCTTCAAACTTGAACTCATCTGGCCCCACTCAATTCACTTACTACTTCATCCTACAGTCTTGTCAGTTACTGGCAATTGGTACCTGAAAAGAAGGAGATGAAACAAGGCAAAGTAGTATCTTACAAAACTCTGAAACATAAATTACAAGGGTAAGAATTTTATTACCAGGATTATGGGGGAAAGAATTTTTTAAACAGGAGATTTCTGTGTTTGTCTGTGTGTGGATGTCCCTTTGTACTCTATGTCCTGCATTAAAAGTTAGCAAGCTGTAAAACTGTGCATACCTTTTGACCCAGCAGTACCACTATTGATTCTGTTGCCCAAGGAAATAATAAAAGAGGGGAAAGGACCCATGTATGCAAAAATGTTTTTAACAGTTGTTTTTGTGGTGGCAAAGAATTGGAAAATGAATAGATGCCCATCAACTGGGGAATGACTGAACAAATTGTGGTATATGAAGGTAATGGATTATTATTGTTCTATAAAAATGATGAACAAGCTGATTTTAGAAAGGCCTGGAAAAAGTTATATAAACTGATGTTGAGTGAAACACATAGAGCCAGGAATAAATTGTACACAACAATAGCAAGAATGTGCAAGGATCATCTCTGAAAGACTTGTTTCTTTTCAATGGTTCAGGGATCCAAAGGAATCCCAAAAGACTTTGGACGGAAAATGCCATCTGTATCCAGAAAAGAATTAAGGAAAGTGGATGTAAATTAACACATTCTGTGATCACTTCTTTTTTCTTTTTTTTTTTTCTCTCCCATGGTTTTTGTCTTTTGCTCTGATTTTTTCTCTTCCAACATGATTACAATGTGTATTAGAATACATTAATTAAAAAAAAAAACAAAATACACAACAAAGTTATCAAGTAAAAAAAAGTTATCAAGCTTGTGAAAAATAAAAATTCACCTACTATGTTGCTGGCTTGGAGATATATCAGGCTGAATTGTTGAAAGTCATTCAGAGTAGTAATTCTTTCAGAGTAGCTCAAGGTGACATCTTTAGAAGTTTCAAACCATCCTGTTGAGCACTCTAGTGTCAGGGCTTCTGATCCTTGACTCATGGCTCTAAATTGCTTCACTTCAGATGTGATGTGTGATAAAGGAAGTGTCTTTCTACCTTCCCTTGAAATAGGAGAGTATCCTAGGTTTGGGACATATAGGACAACAAGGAAATGTAGAATAGATTGGAATGTCACAGAACTTTGGGAACAGGAGCCTGTATTTTTAGAAAAAAAAAAAAAAAGAACTAGCAGGTTCAGTATCTCTCCTGTCTCATGGAAGGAGAGGAAATCTATCCCATGGAGACAGTCTGAAGTTGTGGTTCATTCAAAATGGAAAATCAATCTGACTGTAGAATGCGTGAACTGAAGTCACTTTGGATGAGTGAATATGTTGGTCTTTGTTCTTGGTAAGGTAATGTGGAAGCTAATTTTCAGCTCCTTAGAGATTAGGATAGTGCAAGGGAAAAGAATCTTTTTCTTTTCCTATGACTCTGGCCAACTTCAGTAGCTTTGCAGGAGAAGGGGAGAAATGGGGAAAATATATTCAGTATAGTGAAGATGGTAAAAGCAAGTAGAAGAGGGTAGGATGTAATGTTCTGGTTAGCTTTCTGGAGGTTTTGGGGACCAGCCTTCGTTTCAGCAGAGCAATCACCATGAGAATAGCCAGAGATAAAGTCCAAATTCTTCATTATCTCTTTCATAGTCTGATTCCTTGACTTAGGGCTCAGCTAGCTTTCTGGAGGGCCTTCAGATGGGACTTGGTTTCAGTGGAGAAATGAAGGAGGACAGGCCAGCCACCACAAATGTGGGAGATGGAATAAATGTCTCTCGTCCAGTCCTTGTTGGCTCTTATATACTCTATTATAATTACATCATCATAGATGTCAAACTTGTAGAATAGGTGTCAATCTTGTAGAACTATATTAAGTACTAAGTACATGTACTGGCCATGTTAAACGAGATAAGCATTGTCTTATCAGTTCCACTGAGTTAACACCTTCTTTCAAGTATACTTCTCCAGAGTTCTGGCTCTCTACAGTAGGAGGGGAAAAGATTATCTTTTTCATAATTATGATATAATTGTACAAATCACATTCAGAGCAATGACCACCTGAATTCCCATTATTTTTCAAAACATTTATAAAAGGCAATAGAATATATATATATATATATATGTAATATATATATGTGTGTGTGTGTGTGTGTGTGTGTGTGTGTGTGTATGTAAAAGCCTGGATAGCACCACCACAAGCTTTTCTTGTACCTAATTACAATGGTCATTATGAAAATATAAAGGAAATGAACTGCCTTAACCTTACATCAGGAGACACTGAATATCAATGAAATATTACCTGTGCACATTATATATTTACTCAGCATATTGATGGAACAGCTAAATATGTCTTAATTGTAGAGCAACCTTCCTTTGCAATAACCCCCACAATGTTTCCCAGCTCTGGTTTCAATCAGCAGGACAACATTCATTGCACATAATTGCTGAAACAGTAGACTGATCAAAAAGATTGATAGGCTTGTTGATAACTGAGATTATTGCCCTTACTTCTTTAATAATTTCAACCACTGTTTCTGCTGTAGATTACAGTCTGAAATCGATGATGAGCTGGCCAGGAACATTGCTCTGGCATTCCAGATGTAAAAAAAAAATAACAATAAAGATTTCTCTTCTTAGAAGATGAGCTGGAAGTATTGAAAACAAGACTATTAATGAGATGTGATTATTGCTATTCATTTCTATTATTCCTTTAATATGCAATACCCCTGACCCGAATATATTATGAGAAAAGATACATGCACAACTCTTAGGAGCTTGGCATGACACCAATGTTCCCTTGGATACCAATAATTTCCATGTAATCACTTCTGATGTTGAAAATTCTCTCTTGCCTGGAATTGATTCAGAAGAATTGGCATATTCTATAATTGATGCTTTTCATAGACTTAATCCTTTTAAAAATCCTTCTCACACTCCTTCATGTCATATATATGTATTGTTTTTATTTTAATTTGCTTTTGTCTTCCTTGTTTTCTTAGAATAATGATGATCCTATTGAAATCAATTATGACTGATCTGCATGAATTGCGATTAAAAAAGGTATTTTATGATTTTTTCAGTTTTACTCTTTAAGGAGTTGTTTTCTACAGTAGGTTTTTGTAGCTCTTTTTCATTTGGCCAATTCTGCGTTTTAAGCAGTTTTGTAAGCTGTTAACTCTTTTTCATAATGCCTTTGTATCGCTCTCATTTCTTTACCCAAATTTTCTTCTACCTCTCTTATATGATTTTAACTACCTTTTGAATCTTCTATTGAGTTCTATCTACTGCAGTGGGGCTTACTGCCAGCTCTCTGGGAGCTTCCTGTTTTGGGCTAAAAAACCCACCCTTACTAAAGTGAGAGGGACCTCTTCTGCCTAGCCTCCAACTTACCTAGATTAAGATTGTTTCCCCTGTCTCCTTGCTTGTTGCAGGATCTTTTCTGGGATGTCATTTTATGCTTCTCCAGAGGTGAACATGAAAGGGTTACAGCAATTCACTGCTTATTTGCCATCTTGGCTTCCAAAAGTGAGAACTGGCATATTATTTTTTAAGACTTTGTTTTTGGCGGACAGCTGGTGATCCAGTGGCTAGAGCACCAGCCCTGAAGTCAGGAAGACCTGAGTTCAAATCTGGTCTCAGTTACTTACCACTTCCTAGCTGTGTGGGATCCTGGGTTAGTCACTGAACCTCAATTGCTTCAGAAAAAAAAAAAGTTTTTCTTTTTTTTCAATGGATAGGGAAACAAAGAAAACAGACTCTTGTACATTTTTCAATAGAAAAATGGTGGGTTCCATATCTTCTCCAGGAACTCTTTCCTGATTGCCTCAGGGGTTAGGGCTACTTACCTTGGCAGTATACTTACTTTCCAGGAAAGCCTGCCTTGATAATGGCATTGACACATGCATTACCAGAGCTAACTCACACTTGCCATGTGTGAGTTCTACCCAAAAGAGTCTTTGAAGGCAAGTGTGGGAGAGGAGAGATATTAGGTTGATTACCAAACTGAAGGTCTACAGAGCCGTGGTGTTGCTCTCATTCTTGTATGCCTGTGAAGCCCGGACGATCTACCAAGCACCATACCAGGAAATGGAATCACTTCCATCTGAATTGCCTTAGGAAGATATTAAAGATCACCTGGGGGGAGATAAGATACCGGACATTGAGGTTCTTTCTTGACCTAATCATTCCAACTCTCCTCTAAGCACAACTACAGTGGGTTGGCCACATTATTTCTGGATACCAAGTATACACTTGCCAAAAAGACTATTGTGGGTAGAATTCAGACATGGTGAGAACTCACGAGGTGAGTATACTTATATAATATATATGCCATATATATTATATGCAGTATACAGAAAAAGTAATACAAGGACACTCTCAAGGACTCTCTGAAGAACTTTGGGATTGATTGCATGACATGGAAGACCCTGGTATAGGACTGGCCAGCATGGCCTGCCCTCATCAGACAAGGGGCTGTGCTCTATGAATTAGCTCAGAAGAAATATGAGACGTGCAGTTAGAGAAGCTACCCCAAATGTTCATAGGAACTGTAGCTGAGCTGTGGCAGATTATTAGTCTGATCAGCCACAGCTGGACACACTGTAGCTCAACTTTGAGTGCTGCCATGGGTCTCACAAAGGACAGCAACCAACCAGGGCCCCGCCCGACGTTCCTCTGTCTTCTAGGTAAGTATTCTGCATTTCCGCTTTGGGGCACATTGCTTTTCTTCTGGTAGGATGCCGCCTTTGGTGGTTTTCCTCTGAAGAGATGTCGTCTTTGGCATCTCCATCATGAGAAAGCCAAGAGTCCTTGTTCTGGACTCTGACCAGATGCATCAGGCCTGGACAGCAGCAGGAGGGGTCAGTGAGGACAGATCTCCCAGAGTCTGAGGGAGTTGGTCTATCCAAGACTTGGAGGGAAAAGTCTGTCTTTGAGCAATGAGAGAGTTTTTTTGTAAAAGGAGAAGGTGGAAGTGCACAGCACAGCCCCCTGAAGTTTCTGCCCTGGTTCAGCAAAGGAAAGGGAAATGAAGGACAGAGGCTGAAAGCCCAGGGGACTCACAAGGGTTTATGTCTCACTTCCTCAGCTCTCTCAGTCATTGTGGGTTTGTCATTCTCATCAAAGGACAGACAGTAGTAATCAGCCTCATCCTCAGCCTGGACTCCAGAGATGGTTAAAGAAGCCACTTTGTTGCTGCTGGAGCCGGAGAATCGGTCTGAGACCTCCTGTGGGCGCTCCTTGTCCTTGTAAATAATGAGCATGGGACTCTCTCCCCATTTCTGCTGGTACCAGTAAGCATACTTTTTATCAAGTAGATCCCCTTCACAGGTGAGGGTGGCTGGCTTCCCCAGCGTCTCAGATATGGAGGGAGGCTGCTTCAGCACATAGGAGGCCAGAGAACCTGGAAGGAGAGAGAGAAAAGACTTTGTCCTGGAACTCACACCCTGGCACAGGATGGAGGGCAGAGACCTCCCACTGTAGCAGCCCTAAGGGAGTTCAAGGTCAGGGCTGGGGCCCTGGAGGGGCTGAGTCCCAGGAAAGGCACCGGACACCCACCTGTGAAGAGGGTAAAGAAGGGGAGGAGAGGAATCCAGGCCATGGTGGACATACCCCAAGAACCCAGCCTCCTTAGATCCCACTGCTGGGGCAGCCAGCCAAGTCTGTTTTATATACTCCCTTGGCACCAGGGGGTGTGACTTTCATAGGAACCCCTCCCCATCCATCCATTAACCTCTCAATCACTTCCTTCTGCCTCTGGTCAGAACTAACCTCAGGATGGGTGGGGTTTCTGACTACACAACTCTTGGTCTTCCCCATATAAAGGGCTGGGAAGGAAGCACCTGCAGGAGTTCACACAGACCACAGAGACCTAGGCAGTTCCTCAAGGACTGGGGGACCTGTGACTCAGTGCCGGAGATGCTTAGTCTCCATCCTCAGACCAACAGCCCCCTCTAATGACCTAAGGCCCCATGGTGGAAGCCAGAAGACAGGCTGCTGAACCCCTGCCCCAACCCTGGGAGTCCTTCCTTGCTCTCCTGCCCAGAGCCTGGACTTCTCTCTCTTGGGCGGGGAGGCCCCTCCTCATCTCTCTTTAGGATCCATTCCTTTTACTCAGTGGTTTCCCTCATTCCTGATTACTGCCACCTCCAGAGTCGAATCTGACAAATCCCAATCTGCTCCATTCATGGTTGTCTCCTTGAAGATCAATCCATTGTAAACATTTAGAAGGTGACCCTAGGTGCCAAGCTCTGTGCTAGAAGGCTGGATTGGGTCCCTGGGCAAAGCAGGGTAACCAGTGAGGCTACTGGTTCCTCTCCTCAACCGTCCCTGGCCTGTACTTTACATGCCCTGTGGTATCCTGATAGAGGCACAAAGCCTGGACACTGCCATGGTCCCCCTTCAGGGGCTTCTGCCACAGCCAGATGTTCTGTGTGCCAGCCGCTGAGAAATGTGAAGATCTTCTGGTGCCCTTAATCAAATCTTATTTCCAGGCATCCTTTCCTTCTCCCCCAGGTAGGGATAAGGGAGTCCCCCTGCCAGTGGCTGCTGGAGGTCTAACTCAGACCTGTAGAATGGATCTCTTCCTGTGAGACGATGGTAATGATACAAAGAGACTGAGAGCCAGTTGCTTTCTCTGACCTCTCTCCTCTCCCCTCTGCCTCCAATTGATTTCATTCCCAATCCACAAGGAACATCTGTGAAGGCTGCTTTGTTACGCCTTCTAGTGTTATGATTCACAGCTGTGCAGATCCTCGGAGAGTTGACCTGCCCCTTCACTTAGGCATGGTCCTTAACACCCCACTCTGTGAATCAGTCATCCTGGGCTACTCATTATTCCCTACCCCATGACCACAGCTCCCTTCTCTGCACCTGTGTATGACCTCTCCACCCCCCCACCCCCACCCCAGGTACCTCTCCTTCCTCACTGAGGATCTCCAGCCTTGCTCAGACTGAGCCAGGAGACCACTTTGTCAGGAAGTCTTAGCTGGTCCTAGAAGCATCTGGAACCTTCTTTTCGTGACTACTCTCTTGTCTCCTTTGGCCCCCTGATTTCCTTGTTTCCAGGCCAAAGGGAGGCCTCCCTTTCTTCAGACCATTCAAACCAGTTCTTTGGAACCAAAAGGGAAGGAATTGACAAAAAAGGTAATTTTTGGGGAAGCAACCACTGGGGAAAGGGGAACTTTAAAGGTGAAATGGAAACATTTAAAAAGAAACTTGGGGTCTCTGTGTGAAAAACATTGGGATCAAGGGAAAAGGGCCGAAGCGGTCTTCGGGTACCCGAGTTCTGGCCAGCTGGAAAATAAAATCTCCTGGGCTCAAACCCAGTCCCCCAGGAGGGAAAGGAAACCCCGCAGTGGGCGGGGCAATTCGGAGTTCCTGGTGAGACCGTGGGAAATACAAAAGCAGGCAGCCCCCTTCTTCCCCGGCAAGACAATTCTAACCCAAAACCCTGGAGGGCAGCCTCAGGGGTTAAAATGGGATGGGTTAAAGCCCCTAGAGGAAGGTTTAAATGCCCCGAGATCTGGGACCTTCTCTGGGCTTCACTTTTCCCTTCTAGGCCTTTCATTGACCAACTTTGATGTCCCCTGGACCATACAAATAACTGTCTCCACCATCTCCATAAAGGCAGTCCAAGGAAGAGCTTTCTTGGCGCTGAATTGGGTCTGCTCCCCTCCAAGTATTAGGTCTACAAACACGGCGGGCACTTAATGACCTGTCACTGAGGGAGCTGCAAAAGGGGATTCTGAGAGGGGTTACTGGCCATGGCTCACACAGGAGGGGAATGGGGGCCTGGAAATCTCCTACAGATCCTTTATTCCCAGATGGGGTGACCATCCCTGAGGTCCAAAAGCCCTGGCCTTCAAGATAGACCAAGCAGCCTGATCCCTCACTTTTCCACGGACCCAAGTCTCTAACATGGGAGGGTGTGGGTGAAAGAGGAACTGAAGGAGGGGGAATGAGAACCCACTTTTAGCCATTTCACCTAAACCCTGAACAGGCTCATCCAAGGAATCAATATGCCCTGAGCCCAGACAGCAGGCCCCCAACCTGTGTAGGGGAAGGGGTGGGAAGAGAGCATTCCAGCCCTCATTATTCTCCCTTCACCCGAGATCATCACACCATGCTGGTCAACTCCTGGAAACTGATCCCAGAACTTTTACTACCAATTAGGTGATCCAGGCCTAGATCCAAAGGGACAACTTGGGACTATAGGAAAGGACCCTAAAAACCACCTGACACATGTTCGGGTACAGGGGGATTCTAATAAAGCCTGTCATGGCAACTCATGTCCACTCGGAAATAGGTTTTTAAGTCTGGTGTGAGGCAAAGTGTTGAGGGGAGTGGGGACACCTGCCCAGCCTGTGAGAGGGGACCCTGGGCCCTATGACCCAGGTGGAGGGCCAGTGTTCCTGTCCTTTCGACTGCACAGAGGGAAGGGGTAGACAATCACTCGAGTTTTGTTAGGCTGTTCACTGTGTTTATCTTCAGTGGAGACCCATGTTAGGTCACTGGTGGTGAATCTTTTCTCTCTCCCTTTCTGGGATACGGGGGTGTGGAAGATTTCCCTTGGTCTACCTGGTCAGAAATTGTCCTATCCTAGGTCCCATTGCAGAGCTCTTCCAAAGATCCCAGCTGCTGGCCCTGATCTCTTTTTGCCCCCTCCTTTCTCTGATCCCTTCCTCTTGGGGTTGTCTCAGGACTTGTCTAATGGTTGTGACTCTTCCACCTAGCTCTGTCTCCCTCCATCCTTTCTCAATAGAATTAGAAATTCAGAAATCTAAGATGAAGATGGGCTGCCTCAAGGGCACTTGGGCCGGCACAGGGAGTCTGGGAAGGATGGTCAGACTGGGCTCCCTAGGAACAGAGACGATTGGAAGGCCTGGGGAGCTGCTTCTCCAGAAAGGACCCCTCATCCTGGGAGCAGTGCCCTCGGGACAAATAGGGGATCTGGACCCGGTAGGGAACTTTTAGAGATCTGCCTCAAGACGGAAGGGAGAACATGGAGGAAGTGCAGGGGCATTTAAAGAAGACTAGAATGGGCTTATAGAAGAACTACATCTGGAACAAGGAGTGCCAGAGGTCCCCAAAGACCCTGCCCAGCAGAAGACAGCTCCACTGCCGGCTCCCTCAGACAGGCAGCTGACCCAGGACCCTCCACACAAGGGGAACCCCAAGCCTTTCCTCCCAGCCTCAGGCCATTCTTCAAGGCAAAGGATGGCTCGGACAGACAGGCAGGAGCCCCAGGAGGCAGGACATGGTCAGAAGAAGTGGGGGAGGGCGGGAGGCGCCGTGAGCCATGCACTGGACCTCAGCGCATTGACTGATCTGTGGAGGGTTTACAAACTGAGCAGACAGTCTCTGAACCATAAGAACCGTCTGCCTGGAAGCTGAAGGCAAGATCAGCACCCTGACTGACCAAGGTGAAGGTTTACAGGCCAACGGCGGGAGAAGACTGAGCTCAGTCGAAAAGGCCAGAGTCACTCTACAAAACCAGAGCACCAGAAAAGGAGCCTACTGGGGTCAGAGGACATGGCTCAAATCGGCCTAACTTCTTCCCTATTCGGGATTGTACTTTCCTTGCACTCAGTTTCCATCTGTAGGATGGGTGGACTAATAGGAGAAAAGGCCTTCAACCCAAACCTCTTTGACACACTGAGCCAGGCCTTGCTCCTTCCTGCCAAGACCAGGCAAAGTTTGGGGGACTGGGGACATTAGGGGGGGAAGGGGTCTTCTGGCCCTTGCTTCTTCTCCCTACCCTAACTTTCCCTCCTTTTCCCCACACCCTCCCAAGTCAGCCAAGGAAATCCCCATGGTCAACTGCCTTTGCCCCATCAAACCTAGAGCTAGACACGGACCCTCAGTTATTGTGATTAATGCTTCTGCCCAAGCACTCGGACGGGCTTACCAGGATAGCCCTGACCCAGGGGTGACCACCGCCCCAGTCCCAGGTGAAAAGTCTGGCCAGCAGTTACCTCTCCTTCTCCTGACCAATGGCTTTCTGCAGCACCACGTGGAAGGTCACCATGAAGGCCAGACTTCGAAGGGTGCATTTCACCCTCCTTAGAATGCCCACAGTCCCTCCTCAGTCCCACATGGCCCTCACCTCCTCCCCAACTTTCAATAGTCTTTTTCTTTTCATTCAATTGTCCATTTTTCTAGTGTGATCTCCCCCGTTGTTCTCCTGCATGGGCCTGAAATCCTTAGGGAAAAAGCCAAACAGGCAACCCAGCTGGGGGAAGTCAAAGGTCCCTTCCAGCCAACGTGCTGACTTCCTCCAAAGGCCTTCTTTCATCCTAGCCCCAGGACGAATCTGAACTGTTTTGTTCAAGGAGACTCCAGAAAGGAATGGGAAAGGTATGAGGGAAAGGGGTCATGCAGCCATGGCAGGTCGGAAACCCATTCCAAATCCACCTCTAAGAGTTCCAATTACCCACCCACTCCCTGGCCTTTCGCAAAGAGTTGGCTCCACACAGACTTGGGGAGGTGACAAGTGGGTCCACCTGGTAGGCCTCTTTCCAAACTTAAAATTTTGAAGGACTAGCATTTTCATGTGGGGTTTGCCTGCTATTAAACTCCCTCAGGTGCTTGAGTCTAAAAATTCTTGGTGACATGCTTTGCACCATCTTATGGCCTGAAAATTCTTGCTGGGGTTTAGGTGACCAAATGCTAACCAGACCAGGCCAAATTGGTGGTGATCCTGGGAACCAGAATGAGAACGGACAAATTGGGAGGGCTGAATGGACAGGGAGGAGTGACAGTGAGGAGGACGGAAGAGGGGATCATACTGTGGCCCTGGGTGGATGGGGATTTGGCCACTCACTTCAATGGACGGACATCACCATGGGACAACCTCCCTTTGCTTTTTTTTGACAAACCAAATACTCACCTACATGTTTCCCCTCCAACCTTCTGGCTTCTGGATTTCCTTACATTCCAGGGTAGACCAAGACCCCGCCCTCAAACTATTAATTTCTTCCCAATCCTCACCCCAAGACCCCAGGTCTGCGGCATGCACCTCCACAGGCTCGGAGATCGATTAAGGATATTTCCGTCTCTCTTGCACGAGGCTTTCGGTGGCCCCATCCTCCCAAGACACAATGAAGAGCAGTGTCCATTCTGCTGACCAGCTGGCTAAGGCTGCCAAGGCCAGGAAAGGCGGGTTCCAGTGCCTAACCACTCGCCTTCCGAAGCCTGCCAAAGACACAGGGAATGGCCATCCAGAACCATTGACTAAATAAGATTCAGGCCCACTTGCTTCCTTTTTTGATGCTCTTTTGAGGTGGTCCCCTGATACATTTATCTATGGAAAGAAGAACCAGGCCAAACACTTCTCGCCATCCACTTCCGTTGTTGTATGTATTCCTGCCAGTTCAGGGGCTAATCTGCTGCTTCCTTGTTAACTAGGTTCAACCTCAAGGAAAGAGGGTGTACATAAAGTTCCAGGGTGACATAAATCTATCCAATATGGGAGGCTTACACAATAGTACTAGCACATAGCAATCCCTTACCGGCTAGTGGTAATGAACAACAACCCATGAATTAAACAATGAGAATTTACATATTACATGTTATAGTTTGTGCAAATCCAATGATTCCTGTAACTTAGGGAAACAGTTTTCAATCAACATTATACATGTCCTTAAGTCTAAAATAGTCCAAGGGAACCCATTGAATGATTCTAAGATTTAAATTATTCTTACATCATTATCGCATACTTTTCAGGGTCAGATGTTTGAATGGGACCTCTCCTTTGGTTTGGAAGAACTGACACTCCTCCTTATTTAATCTGCCTGTTGAATAAAAATTTCCCCAACTGTAATCTAGTTTCCTTTTCCTTTGGTTGATGACATCAATCCTGAATTTCTTAAAGATTTCTGGGTTCAAAGGCCCTCCCACCGCTTTGAGATCTTAGGGACTGGGCCTTGCCTTTCACTTCTTGGTCAACTTAAGTAGGCCGTGAACCTTATTCATTTGGACATGGAGGGGTTTCCCCTTCTTCTCGTTCCTATCTTTGCAATGGCTCCAAAGTTACTTAATTTCCACACTAAAATCTAGGACTACTTAGAATTCTTTCTTAAAGGCCCTTGTCTTTCCATATTCCATCAAGTTTGGGTTAAAGCTTGTGACTGTCATCTTAGATCTCCTCTAAGGAGCATCTTTGCTAGTCCCATTAATTCTTTGCAACCTCATTGGCATTTTCCTGGGCAATGTCTATCATTATTTCTGTAGCACATAAATCTCCAATGGTTTGATCACAGCTTTGAACTTCTAAAATTACAGGTTCATTGCCTCTTTGCTTATTTTAAAGCATCCATCTTTCTGTCAGGAACCAAGTTTTATTCGCTTATGTCTGCTCATACACTGGTAAAGGATAATAAAATCTGGTTCTAATTTCTCTCATTGACCCACCAGCTGGTTGGTCAATGGTTTAATTTTCTGTTTGACCTTTGCGTTGGGCTTGATTAATGAATTTACTGAAACTAGTTAAGAACATAAGTCCTTGGTTTCTCTCTGGAGAAAGAATTAAGATTAATGAATGGGAATTGTAAGGAGAGGATTTCCATTCTGGCCAATTAATGGCTAACTCAATTTTAAGCATTTTTACATATAAACCTATACAACCCTGGTTTATGTTATGTATGTTAAATGAAAGAAAAATGTCCAACTTTAATCAGTTAATAACGGAAAAATTCAGATAAGAATGGAGTTAAAGTCTATGTGATATTCACAGAGGAGGTATCATTCTTCACTGGGAATGCTCCTTCAAGGAGAAGAAGGGAGAGAGAACAGAAACACAGGTCACTTTTCTCCGTGTCAGATATGACAAGATTAAGGAAAGTATTAATTAAGGCCCAAAAAGAAGATATTATCTGATTTTTAAATGCATTTATCTGTAGGAAGATTTGACTCTTCAGGTTTCAAAAGGAAAATACAATCCTTATAATTTGGAAAAATTAAAGATTTAAAAGGGTTTTACTCCTTTTTTGTGGGTACAATCCTTATGCTAAATTTTACCTAGATAATTTGTCCTTGAATCTTAACCCGAATGATTAAATCAAGCGAGAACATGCTTGAACAGGACAAACTTTTGGCTTTTAATACATGATTTCACCATTCATGTTATGAAAAATAGTACTTCAAACTTACAAATTAAATTCCGCACATGAACTATGGAGTTAAATTGTAATTCTCTGTAAAATGTTATTTTTCATTCTACTTAGCCTTGTTATAGCTATGTGTATGTAACAATTAAGCCTCTTTGAGGATGTACATGTTCATACCTGTTTAATTAGCTTAGAAACTCCCTATCTATTTCAAACGATTTTCTATTTCCTTGGGTATTTTCATCTCCCTTTGAAAATTCAAGGAAGCATGTCTTTTTGGGTTCTTCCTCCCTGAGGGTCAAGGAAGGTCATGACAACTTGTTCTAAATCAAGAAAAATGTTGGAACTTACAAACTGTTGCCTTGGGTTTGAGACATAATTATTAATTTCATGGTTCAATTGATTGTTTATCTTAGAGAATTTTTGGCCAGAACTTGAAACGGTATTTAAGTCAACTGATAGAAACTATGCCTTGTGTTCAACTTTAGAAACTATAAGTATTAAGTACACAATGGATTAAACGTTTGGGAGTTTCAGGGCTTAGTTGAGTCAGATTCAAACTTTAGGGCCAGAAGACTTGGTGAAATCCCCTTCCCAGGAAAGAGGTTAACCTTGGAGATCTTATATATACAAGGAAGCAGAGTGAAAGGTTACCATGGAACATTCCCAGATCAGAGAAGCATTACTCTGGAGGAAGCTGAAGCCCTATCTTGAGAAAATCATTGATCTTCTACATTGACTGCTGGGTCAAGAACAAACATTTGATTGGAACATTCAGAGGAGTCTTGAAAAGCGAGATAGGCCTGAGCTAACCAAGCTATATTGAAGGACACAATAAAAGATCTGAACTTTTATCACCTGGCTGTGTTTTGGAAAAAGAACACCACACATAAGGGAAGAAGGACGTTGACAAAGAGAAGGTAATTTTTAGGAGGAAGCAGGACTCAGCTGGGGGAGAAATGGGAGAATCGTTTAAAGGAGGTGAAGGAATTGGAGAATTATTTAAAAGAAACATGGGGTCTGCTGTGTGAAGAAGCTAAGATTGGGATCAAGGAAAGGGCCAAGAGAGCAGTCTTCGGGTACCTAAAGGTCTGGCTCAGAATGAAAGAACAAGGCTCATGCTGCCAGGCTCCAGAACCCAGAATCAGAAGCAGCAGGAAAGGAAATACACAGCAGTGGGAACAAGGGCGCACATTCGGAGCTGTCCATGGTGAAGGACCTTGTTGGGACATCAGCAAGCAGAGCTGAGCACCCCCTTGCTCAGGCAGGAAGGCAATTCTGAACCCAAACGCCTTTGGAGGACCAGCCTCTGAGGGCTTAAAAATGGGATGGAGTCTAAAAGCCTAGAGAAGGGATAAATGCCGAGATCTGGGAGCCTTCTCTGAGCTTCACTTTCACCTTCTAGGCCGTTGTTCAGTTATGACCAACTTTTGATGGTCCCCTGGACCATAACAAGCCAGACCTTCAGTCTCCACCATCTCCTCAAGGCAGTCCAAGGGAAGAGCTTTCTTGGCTAACAATTGGGTCATGCTCCACACTGCCAAGTATTAGGGAAATGCTTAGCAGCATGGCGGGCACTTAATAACCTGTCACTGAGGGGCTTCCAGCTTGCTTGAAAAGGGCTGATTCTGAGAGTGTGTTACTGGCCGTGGCTCACACACAGGAGGGGAATGAGGGCTGAAATCTCTAGACAATTCTTTATTCCCACATGGGGTGACCATCCCTGAGTCAAAAAGCCCTAGTTCTAGAAACCAAAAAAAAAAAAAAAAAACAAAAAAAAAACAGACCCAGGCTTCAAAAGATAACTTAAGCAGCCCTGATCCCTCACCTGCCTTCCCTACACTAATGACCAGAGTCTCTAACTTGGGGTGGGGGTGAAAGGGAACTGAATGGAGGTGGGAAATGAAGAGAAAGGCCCCTTTCAAGTCCCATTTCCCCCTAAAACCCTCAAAAAGCCAGGACCTGAATCAAGGAATCAACCCCACCAGCCCCTACAGCTCATGGCACAACATGGCCCCACACTGTGTAAGGGGAAGGGAATGTAGGGAAAAGGAGAGCATTCCAGAACCCTGGACATTATTCTCCTCAGCCCGGGATCATCCACCCCATGTCTGTCACCTCCCTGGAAACACGATTCCCAGAAGTTTGCACCAAGAATTAGGTGATTTATGTTAAGTGCTATGAGATCCTAAGGTGACAATCTGTGGGGACTATATTGGAAAAGACCCTAAAAATCCCAACCTGACGTGTGTTCCCTACAGTTCACGTTTGGAATTCCTGAATAAGGCCCTGTCATGGCAACTCCTGTCCACTCAGGAAATGGGTTTTTGCTCAAGTCTACGGTGTGGAGGCAAGTGTTGACTGAGTGGGGACTTGGGGGACACCTGGCCCAGCTCTGTGATGAGGGGGAGAGAGGCCTCTGGATCAGCTGGAGGGGCCAGTGTTCCTGCCTCACAGCTGCACAGAGGGGAAGGGGAGGGGGTGAGACAAATCACTGGGAGGTTTTTGTGCGGGGCTGTGTCACTGTGTTGGGTGTTTGGCAGAGGGACCAGGCTAACCGTCACTGGTGAGTCACTCTTTTTCTCTCTCCCTTTCTGGGATACTGGGGGCTCTGGGAAAATTTCCACTGCTTTGCTCTGCTCACTGTGCGTACTATCTAGGGTCCCATTTGCCAGCTCCTCCCAAAGATCCTGAGTCTGCTGTGGCCCCTGACCTCTGCCTTGTTGCCTCCTCTTCTCTGAGCTCCCTTCCACTCTGGGGGTTGTCTCAGGGACTTGGATGATCTATGGAAATATCCTTGACTCTCCCAGCCTAGCTCTGTCTCCTTGCATCCTTTGGGCTCAATGAGAAACCTTTAGAAATCCAGGCACCTAAGATCTGAGCTCTGGGCTGCACTCAAAGTACACGTGGAGCCGGGCACAGGGAAGTCTGGGAGAGGATGGTCAGACCTGGGCTCCCTCAGGGAACTGTTAGTTATCCAAGAGAGGGTTTGGAAGGACCGGGGAGCTGTACTTCTCAGAAGGACCCCCTTATCCTGGGGGGCCCAGGGCCCTCAGAGGACAAATAGAGGGAGACCCCGGGGGAGGAGCACACAAGAGATCTGCTCCCACAAAACAGCAGGGAGGGAGATCATGGACTGGGACAGAGTGGGGCATTTTGGCCAAAGACAGACTCCCTGGAAGACCTTCATGAAGACTGAACACCTCTGAAACAGAGTCTATCCAGGTCTCCCCACACCTGACCCCCTGCCCAGCAGAGACAGCTCAGCACAGACTTCCTCAGACCAGGCAGGCTGACCCCCCAGGGCCTGCTCCACAAAGAGGAAGCCCCAAAGACACACTGACTCCCAGCCCTCAGGGCCGGATTGCTCAAGGCAAAGGGATGGCTCCGGAGAGAAAGTCACAGCCCGCCCAGGACAGGCAGGAGAGTGGCTCAGGGGAAGTGGGGGCAGGGCAGAGAGGACAGCCGTGGCCATGCACTGGACTTCCCAGCAGCATTGGCTAGGCTCTGCCTGAAGGGTTTAAGAGGAGCCTGAGCAGAACCAGACCTCTGACAGAACAGCAGGTCTGGCCTGGAAGGTGAGGGCAGAGATCAGCAACCCTGACTGACCAACAGGTGAAGAGTTTACAGGCTAGACAGGAGAAAGACTGAGTTCCTGGTGCCCAGAAATTAAGGCCAGAATCCACTCTACAAAACCCCAAGACCATGGGAGCACTACTGGGGCTCAGAGGACATGGCTCCAAATCTGAGCCCTACTTCTTCCTATTCGGGGACTTTTGTGGGACTTCCCATGGTTGGAGACTCAGTTTGTTCATCTGTATGATGGGTGGACTATAGGAGAAAAGAGCCTCCTAACCAAAGACCTCTGACACTGAGCCAGGCCTTGGTCCTTCCCGCCAAACACTTTCCAGTCTTAAGGTTCTGGTGGGATCTGGATTGGACATTCAGGGCTGGGGACCAGGGGGTCTCTCAGAACCTGACCTTTTACTCTTCTCTACCTAACTCTCCCTCTTTTTCCACACCTCCCAGGTCGTCCCAAGGCATCCCCCACGGTCACTGCCTTTGCTCCATCCAAACCTGAGCTAGACACACAAAAGGCCACACTTGTGTGCCTGGTAAATGGCTTCTACCCAAGCACTCTGGACGTGGCTTGGACCAAGAATGGCTCCCCCGTGACCCAGGGGGTGACGACCAGCCCCCCAGTCCACCAGGGTGACAAGTATACAGCCAGCAGTTACCTCTCACTCTCTGCTGACCAATGGCTTTCTGACAGCACTTACAGCTGCAAGGTCACCCATGAAGGCCAGGTCTTCCAGAAGCAGCTGTCCTCAACCCAGTGCACTTAGATGCCCACATGCTCCCTCCCTCATGTCCCACAATGGACTTCCCCACCTCTTCCCCCCTGCTCCCCTACTTTCAATAAAGATCTTCTCCTTTCTCATTCAATATCTCTCATGTTTTCTGGGTCTGATCTCCCCTCCCCTTGATGGTGACTCGCAACATGGGGGCCCCTGACATGTCTGTCCAAGGATCTCTAGGCAAAGAATGGACAGGCTCTCCTCCCCGTGCATGCTGGCTCACCCTGGGACATCCGACACCCCCTCTCCTTGGGATCTCCCAGCAGCCAGAACCAGGCATCCAAGGACAGCCCCCAGATTCCATAGTAGGACAGTCAGAGCTGTCATGACAATCACCCAAAGGAGGCCTCCGGGAATGACGGAAGCTGCCCAGGGAGCAGCACTGAGGAAAGGGCCCACTAGGGAAGGGCAAAGAAAGCCCCAGTAGGACCCAAATGGTCACCCAAAGGTGGGAGACCAGCCGGAACTAAGTCTCTGGAATCACTACAATGCAAAGATTATCAGTAGTGAGCCATCCACACAGGACTTGGCCCTGATCCCCAGGCATCCTTGGGACACGTGTCTGGGGAGTCTTCCCACTGCCCAGGAGCCCTGGCCCAAATATTGGGCGCTCACCCTCCTCAGCCCTTCCCAAGAGACAGAAGAAGGGTGGATGGTGTGGGAGGCAGGGCCAGGAGAGGGAAGCAGGCCCCATACCAGGAAAAGATGCTGAGGGAGCGACCACCAGCAGTGTTATTGGGGCCCAGCAGGTCCCTGGGCTCAATCTCGCCCCAGCCCACTCATTGACTCCTCTCCTATTTCATGGAAGAGCCGGGTCTTCCTGAGCAGCTCCTCAAAGCCCAGTTCTGGCCTCTGCTCTTTGGCAGGCATCATAACACACACGAGACTCAGCCCCTTCCTTCAGAGAGTCGGCTGTCTTCTTGGGACCACTGGCCTCGCACACAGACTGCCCATGGGACAGGCATCCATGTGGCCAGACCCCTAGCCCTGAGGTCTTGGGGAAGGAGAGGAGAAGACCCTGTTTCTGTGCACAACAGGGAGGACAGTGGGTTTCAGAGCACGCAGGTCACACTCATTACCTGCCACAGTCACAGGCACAAAAAACTGACTGAGTCCCTTGAGTGTTGAAGCTTGGTGGTCAAAGACATCCCAAAAGACATCCCAAAACCTCACAGGCTCCCATCCTTCTGGTCGATCTTGACTTTCATCTCTCCCTGCCCAGGACTGTCTCCAGCCCCTGCTCCCACATCCCCTCCCTGCGCATCTCCCTGAGAGTGCTCTGCCCACAACAGCCCTGAGAAAGATCTCAAAGTGGACAAACCTCATTTCAAATTAGGAGACAAGCATTCACAAGGGACTGCATGCCGGTTTGGGGGACTCGTGCAAGGGCATGGGGTTGGGATGGAACATGGCAGGGTTTCCGGCTCAGACCTTCTGCTCACTCTGCCCATCCTTTACTCAACAACACTCCATGATTTTGACCTTGTTGGGACATCAGCAAGCCGAGAGCCCCCTGATCAGGCAGGAAGGCAATTCTGAATCCAAACTCCTTTGGAGGACGAGCCTCTGAAGGCTTGTGAAATGGGATGGAATCTAGAAGCTTAGAGAAGGGATAAATGTCAGGGATCTGGGAGCCTTCTCGGAGCTTCACTTTCATCTTCCAGGCTGTTGTTCAGTTATAACCAACTTTTCATGATCCTGTGTGGAATACAGAGGAAAGGTGAAGAACTTACAGGAATGTATGAATTCTTTTCTGTATTTTATTTTCATTATTTCTGTGTTTCTCCTCTGATCTCTATAATATGTGCAGGCTCATATTTGCTTGAGCTTTGGCCAGCTACAAACACATTTACTTAACCAGAGATGATGACATTTATCCTTGTTCAATGTTATCATCATTTAGATTATTAAATGCCATCAGCTCTGTAATCTAGTTTGAAGGTCTGATGGATCATTCCTATAGGAATCAGGGAAAGTGAAAACGTTCAGTTCTAATCTACTTTTGGCACCTATTTCTCATTACTCCCCAAATTATGATGTAATCCTTCATAATAGAACCTATAAAAGCTGTAAATCTTTACTCCTATCACGAGCTTTCTCTTTCTTATCGCCTGATGGGACGGCTCATCCTCTGGAAGTTTTAATAAACAACTTTTCTGCTTTCTACTGAATGATCTCTGAGTAGTCATTTTGGGTGAGGGTATTTGACTTCCCTCACAATCCCCTACACCATAACAACCCACACCTTCGGTCTCCACCATCTCCCAAAGGAGGTCCAAGCTCAGACATGTTACTTTCATATCTCTTTCCATCTCTAGGCATCCTCAGCTGTCACTTTCTCCTTTTACCTTTAATTTCCATCAACATGAGTGTTTTCCCATAAGGGCTGTCTTCTCATTCTCTAGCCAAGAATTTAACTTTCAGGAATCCATCTTCAAAAGAATGGACTCAATTTATTGACATGTTGACTGCTTCCTCTCCTTCCTATTCGAGGGTCTCCCCAAAGACCTCTTCAACTTGACATTTCAAGACTGCAAATCGGCAGCATCCAGCTTAGCTTCTACTCCAACTCTCCTGCATATTCCTGCCAGTTCTTCTTAATGCTTCTGCTTCTGGAAATCCTGCCATTTGGGGCATTTCTCTTGCCCGTTCTCTTCTGCATTAATATCGTCAGGTCTGTTGCCAGGTCTCCTCTGAGGGAAGAGTTTTCTTTGCTAACAATTGAGCCATGTGCCTCACTGCCAAGTATTTGGGAAATGCTTAGCAGCACGGTGGGCACTAAGCTGTGACTGAGTGGCTTCCAGCTTGCTTGAGAAGGGCTGATGCTGAGAGTGTGTTACTGTCCATGGCTCACACACAGGAGGGAAATGGGGGCTGAAATCTCTAGATGATTCTTTATTCCCACATCGGGTAACCATCCTTGAGCCAAAAAGCCCAGTTTTAAAAACAAGAAAAAAACAGACTCAGCCTGCAAAAGAGAGCTAACTTAAGCAGCCCGAATCCCTAAACTGTCTTCCCTGCACTAATGGCCACAAGAAGAATGGAGGAAATACTGGAGCCAGGGCTCTAGCTCAGGGTGAGGGGTAAAAGGGGACTAAATGGAGGTGGGAAAAGAGGGCAAAGGTCTTTGTCAAGCCTCATTTCACTTTAAAATCGTCAAAAAGTCAGCACCTGCATCAAGAAATCAATCCCACCAGCTCCTGCAGCCCATGGCACAATATGGCCCCACACTGTGTAAGGGGAAGGGAATGTAGGGAAAAGGAGAGCATTCCAGAACCCTGGACATTATTCTCCTCAGCCTGGGATCATCCAGACCATGTCTGTCACCTCCCTGGAAACATGATTCCCAGAAGTTTGCACCAAGAATTAGGTGATTGATAATATTTGAATCAAATAAAAATGTTTCAGATCCTAAGTTAACAAGCTGTGGGGACTATATTGGAAAAGACCCTAAAAATCCCAACCTGACATATGTCCCCTTCAGTTCACTTGTGGAATTCCTGAATGAGCCTGGCATGGCAACTCCTGTCCACTCAGGAAAGGGGTTTTCTCTCAAGTCTACAGTGTGAGGGCAAGTGTTGACTGACTGGGGAACTGGGGGACAGCTGCCCCAGCTCTGTGATGAGGGGGAGAGGGGCCTCTGGGCCAGATGGAGGGGCCAGTGTTCCTGTCGCACAGCTGCACAGAGGGGAAGGGGAGGGGGTGAGACAAATCACTGGGAGGTTTTTGTTCAGGGCTGTGTCACTGTGTATTATTGTTTTCGGTGGAGGAACCCGGCTGACCGTCATTGGTGAGTCACACTTTTTCGTTCTCCTTTTCTGGGATACTGGGGGCTCTGGGAAAATTTCCCCTGCTTTGCTCTGCTCACTGTTCATCCTATCTAGGGTCCCATTTGCAACCTCTTCCTAAAGATCCGCAGTCTGCTGTGGCCCCTGACCTCTGCCTTGTTGCCCCCTCTTCTCTCAGCTCCCTTCCTCTCTGGGGGTTGTCTCAGGGGCTTGGATGACCTATGGAAATAGCCTCGACTCTTTCCCAGCCTAGCTCTGTCTCCCTCCACCCTTTGGGCTCAATGAGAAACCTTTAGAAATTCAGACACCTAAGATGTGAGCACTGGGCTACACTCAAGGGACACTTGGGGCTGGGCACAAGGAAGTCTGGGGGAGGATGATCAGACCTGGGCTCCTTCAGGGAACTGTTAGTTCCCCTAGAGAGGGTTTGGAGGGACTGGGGAGCTGTACTTCTCAGAAGGACCTCCTCATCCTGGGGGGCCCCTTGCCCTCAGGGGACAAATTGAGGGGGCATCCCTGAGACCCTGGGGGAGGAGCACACAAGAGATCTGCTCCCACAAGACAGCAGGGAGGGAGAACATGGACTGGGACAGAGGGGGGCATCTGGCCAAGGACAGACTCCCTGGAAGACCTGGGCTTCATGAAGACCGAGCACCTCTGGAACAGAGTCTCTGCAGGGCCCAGGGACTCCCCACAACAGACTCCCCTGCCCAGCAGAGACGGCTCAGCACAGATTTCCTCAGAGCAGGCAGGCTGACCCCTGGGGCCCGCTCCACAACAGAGAAAGCCCCAAAGACACAATGACTCCCAGCACTCAGGGCCGGATTGCTCAAGACAAAGGGATGGCTCCGGACAGACAGGCACAGCCCCCCAGGACAGGCAGGAGAGCGGCTCGGGGGAAGTGGGAGCCGGGCAGGGAGGACAGCCCTGGCCATGCACTGGACTTCCCAGCAGCACTGACTAGGCTCTGCCTGGAGGGTTTAAGAGGAGCCCAAGCAGAACCAGATCTCTGACAGAACAGCAGGTCTGGCCTGGAAGGTGAGGGCAGAGATCAGCGACCCTGACTGACCAGCGGGTGAAGAGTTTACAGGCCAGACAGGAGAAAGACTGAGCTCCTGGTGCTCAGAAATTAAGGCCAGAATCCACTCTACAAAACCCCGAGACCACGGGAGCACTACTGGGGGTCAGAGGACATGGCTCCAAATCTGAGCCCTACTTCTTCCTATTCGGGGACTTTTGTGGGACTTCCCATGGTTGGAGACTCAGTTTATTCATCTGTATGATGGGTGGACTATAGGAGAAAAGAGCCTTCTAACCAAAGACCTCTGACACACTGAGCCAGGCCTTGCTCCTTCCCGCCAAACACTTTCCAGTCTTAAGGTTCTGGTGGGATCTGGATTGGACATTCAGGGCTGGGGACCAGGGGGTCTCTCAGAACCTGACCTTTTACTCTTCTCTACCTAACTTTCCCTCTTTTTCCACACCTCTCAGGTCGTCCCAAGGCATCCCCCACGGTCACTGCCTTTGCTCCATCCAAACCTGAGCTAGACACACAAAAGGCCACACTTGTGTGCCTGGTAAATGGCTTCTACCCAAGCACTCTGGACGTGGCTTGGACCAAGAATGGCTCCCCTGTGAACGAAGGGGTGATGACCAGCCCTGCAGTCCGCCAGGGTGACAAGTATACAGCCAGCAGTTACCTCTCACTCTCTGCTGACCAATGGCTTTCTGACAGCACTTACAGCTGCAAGGTCACCCATGAAGGCCAGGTCTTCCAGAAGCAGCTGTCCTCAACCCAGTGCACTTAGATGCCCACATGCTCTCTCCCTCATGTCCCACAATGGACTTCCCCACCTCTTCCCCCCTGCTCCCCTACTTTCAATAAAGATCTTCTCCTTTCTCATTCAATATCTCTCATGTTTTCTGGGTCTGATCTCCCCTCCCCTTGATGGTGACTCGCAACATGGGGGCCCCTGACATGTCTGTCCAAGGATCTCTAGGCAAAGAATGGACAGGCTCTCCTCCCCGTGCATGCTGGCTCACCCTGGGACATCCGACACCCCCTCTCCTTGGGATCTCCCAGCAGCCAGAACCAGGCATCCAAGGACAGCCCCCAGATTCCATAGTAGGACAGTCAGAGCTGTCATGACAATCACCCAAAGGAGGCCTCCGGGAATGACGGAAGCTGCCCAGGGAGCAGCACCGAGGAAAGGGCCCACTAGGGAAGGGCAAAGAAAGCCCCAGTAGGACCCAAATGGTCACCCAAAGGTGGGAGACCAGCCGGAACTAAGTCTCTGGAATCACTACAATGCAAAGATTATCAGTAGTGAGCCATCCACACAGGACTTGGCCCTGATCCCCAGGCATCCTTGGGACACGTGTCTGGGGAGTCTTCCCACTGCCCAGGAGCCCTGGCCCAAATATTGGGCGCTCACCCTCCTCAGCCCTTCCCAAGAGACAGAAGAAGGGTGGATGGTGTGAGAGGCAGGGCCAGGAGAGGGAAGCAGGCCCCCATACCAGGAAAAGATGCTGAGGGAGCGACCACCAGCAGCGTTATGGGGCCCAGGAGGTCCCTGGGCTCAATCTTGCCCCAGCCCACTCATTGACTCCTCTCCTATTTCATGGAAGAGCCGGGTCTTCCTGAGCAGCTCCTCAAAGCCCAGTTCTGGCCTCTGCTCTTTGGCAGGCATCATAACACACACGAGACTCAGCCCCTTCCTTCAGTGAGTCGGCTGTCTTCTTGGGACCACTGGCCTTGCACACAGACTGCCCATGGGACAGGCATCCATCTGGCCAGATCCCTAGCCCTGAGGTCTTGGGGAAGGAGAGGAGAAGACCCTGTTTCTGTGCACAACAGTGAGGACAGTGGGTTTCAGAGCACGCAGGTCACACTCATTACCTGCCACAGTCACAAGCACAAAAACCTGAGTTCCCTTCAGCGTTGAAGCTTGACGGTCACTTGGACAATTGGTTCCCAAAGACATCCCAAAACCCCCGCGGGCTCCCATCCTTCTGGTCGATCTTGACTTTCATCTCTCCCTGCCCAGGACTGTTTCCAGCCCCTGCTCCCACATCCCCTCCCTGCACATCTCCCTGAGAGTGCTCTGCCCACAACAGCCCTGAGAAAGATCTCAAAGGGGATAAACCCCATTTCAAATTAGGAGACAAGAATTCACAAGGGACTGCATGCGGGTTTGTGGGACTCGTGCAAGGGCATGGGGTTGGGATGGAACATGGCAGGGTTTCCAGCTGAGAGCTTCTGCCCACTCTGCCCATCCTCTACTCAACAACACTCCATGATTTTGACATAGTTGGGACATCAGCAAGCTGAGCACCCCCTGATCAGGCAGGAAGGCAATTCTGAATCCAAACTCCTTTGGAGGACGAGCCTCTGAAGGCTTGTAAAATGGGATGGAATCTAGAAGCTTAGAGAAAGGATAAATGCAAGGGATCTGGGAGCCTTCTCAGAGCTTCACTTTCATCTTCCAGGCTGTTGTTCAGTTATAACCAACTTTTCATGATCCTGTGTGGAATACAGAGAAAAGGTGAAGAACTTACAGGAATGTATGAATTCTTTTCTGTATTTTATTTTCATTATTTCTGTGTTTCTCCTCTGATCTCTATAATATTTTCAGGCTCATATTTGCTTGAGCTTTGGCCAGTTAGAAACACATTTACTTAACCAGAGATGATGACATTTATCCTTGTTCAATGTTATCAATATTTAGATAATTAAATGCCGTCAGCTTGGTAATCTGAAGTTTGAAAGTCTGATGGATGATTCCTCTTGGAATCAGGGAAACTGAAAACATTCTATTCTAATCTGCTGTTGGCACCTATTTCTCAATGCTCCCCAAATTATGATGTAATCCTTCATAACAGAACCTATAAAAGCTGTAAGTCTTTGCTACTTCTTTAGCCCTCCTACCACGAGCTTTCTTTTTCTTATCGCGTGATGGGACGGCTCATCCTCCGGAAGTTTTAATAAAGAACTTTTCTGCTTTCTACTGAATGATCTCTGAGTAGTCATTTTGGGTGAGGATATTTGACTTCCCTCACAATCCCCTACACCATAACAACCCACACCTTCGGTCTCCACCATCTCCCAAAGGAGGTCCAAGCTCATACATGTTACTTTCATATCTCTTTCCATCTCATCCTCAACTGTCACTTTCTCTTCTTACCTTTAGTTTTCATCAACATGAGTGTTTTCCCATAAGGGCTGTCTTCTCATTCTCTAGCCAAGAATTTAACTTTCAGGAATCCATCTTCAAAAGAATGGACTCAATTTATTGACATGTTGACTGCTTGATCTCCTTCCTATTCGAGGGTCTCCCCAAAGACCTCTTCAACTTGACATTTCAAGATTACAAATCGGCAGCATCCAGCTTTGCTTCTACTCCAACTCTCCTGCGTATTCCTGCCAGCTCTTCTTAATGCTTCTGCTTCTGGAAATCCTGCCATTTGGGGCATTTCTCATGCCCCTTCTCTCCTGCGTTAATATCGTCGGGTCTGTTGCCAGGTCTCCTCTGAGGGAAGAGCTTTTTTGCTAACAAGTGAGTCATGCTCCTCACTGCCAAGTATTTGGGAAATGCGTAGCAGCACGGTGGGCACTAAGCTGTGACTGAGTGGCTTCCAGCTCGCTTGATAAGGGCTGATGCTGAGAGTGTGTTACTGTCCATGGATCACACACAGGAGGGGAATGGGGGCTGAAATCTCTAGGTGATTCTTTATTCCCACATGGGATGACCAATCTTGAGTCAAAAAGGCCTAGTTTTTTTTTATATATATTAACTTTTTTTTATTGACAGAATCCATGCCATGGTAATTTTTTTTTACAACATTATCCCTTGCACTCACTTCTGTTCTGATTTTTCCCTCCCACCCTCCACCTCCTCCCCTAGATGGCAAGCAGTTCTATATATGTTGAATATGTCCTAGTATATCCTAGATACAATGTATGTGTGCTAATCCAAACAGTTTTCTTGTTGCACAGGGAGAATTGGATTCAGAAGGTAGAAATAACCCGGGAAGAAAAACAAAAAATGCAAACAGTTTACATTCATTTCCCAGTGTTCTTTCTTTGGGTGTAGCTGCTTCTGTCCATCATTGATCAATTGAAACTGAATTAGGTCTCTTTGTCAAAGAAATCCACTTCCATCAGATTACATCTTCATACAGTATCATTGTTGATGTATATAATGATCTCTTGGTTCTGCTCATTTCACTTAGCATCAGTTCATGTAATTCTCTCCAAGCTTCTCTGTATTCATCTTGCTGGTCATTTTTTACAGAACAATAATATTCCATAACATTCATATACCTCAATTTACCCAAACATTCTCCAATTGAAAAATGGCCTAGTTTTAAAAACAAGAAAAAAAAACAGACTCAGCCTTCAAAAGTTAGCTAACTAAAGCAGCCCCAATCCCTCACCTGTCTTCCCTGCACTAATGGCCACAAGAAGAATGGAGGAAATACTGGAGCCAGTGCTCTAGTTCAGGGTGGGGGGGTAAAAGGGACTGAATGGAGGTGGGAAATAAGGGCAAAGGTCTTTGTCAAGTCCCATTTCACTTTAAAATCTTCAAAAAGCCACCAAATGCATCAAGGAATCAATCCCACCAGCTCCTGCAGCCCATGGCACAACATGGCCCCACACTGTGTAAGGGGAAGGTAATGTAGGGAAAAGGAGAGCATTCCAGAACCCTGGACATTATTCTCCTCAGCCCGGGATCATCCACCCCATGTCTGTCACCTCCCTGGAAACATGATTCCCAGAAGTTTGCAACAAGAATTAAGTGATTTATATTTGAATCAAATAAAAATGTTTGAGAACCTAAGGTAACAAGCTATGGGGACTATATTAGAAAAGACCCTAAAAATCCCAACCTGACATGTGTCCCCTACAGTTGACTTGTGGAATTCCTGAATGAGCCTGGCATGGCAACTCGTGTCCACTCAGGAAATGGGTTTTCTCTCAAGTCTACAGTGTGGAGGCAAGTGGTGACTGACTGGGGAACTGGGGGACAGCTGCCCCAGCTCTGTGATGAGGGGGAGAGGGGCCTCTGGGCCAGATGGAGGGGCCAGTATTCCTGTCGCACAGCTGCACAGAGGGGAAGGGGAGGGAGTCAGACAAATAACTCGGAGGTTTTTGTGTGGGACTGTGTCACTGTGTATTTTCTTCGGTGGAGGGACCCGGCTGACCGTCATTGGTGAGTCACACTTTTTCTCTCTCCCTTTCTGGGATACTGGGGGCTCTGGGAAAATTTCCCCTGCTTTGCTCTGCTCACTGTTCATCCTATCTAGGGTCCCATTTACAACCTCTTCCTAAAGATCCGCAGTCTGCTGTGGCCCCTGACCTCTGCCTTGTTGCCCCCTCTTCTCTCAGCTCCCTTCCTCTCTGGGGGTTGTCTCAGGGGCTTGGATGACCTATGGAAATAGCCTCGACTCTTTCCCAGCCTAGCTCTGTCTCCCTCCACCCTTTGGGCTCAATGAGAAACCTTTAGAAATTCAGACACCTAAGATGTGAGCACTGGGCTACACTCAAGGGACACTTGGGGCTGGGCACAAGGAAGTCTGGGGGAGGATGATCACGCCTGGGCTCCTTCAGGGAACTGTTAGTTCCCCTAGAGAGGGTTTGGAGGGACTGGGGAGCTGTACTTCTCAGAAGGACCTCCTCATCCTGGGGGGCCCCTTGCCCTCAGGGGACAAATTGAGGGGGCATCCCTGAGACCCTGGGGAAGGAGCACACAAGAGATCTGCTCCCACAAGACAGCAGGGAGGGAGAACATGGACTGGGACAGAGGGGGGCATCTGGCCAAGGACAAACTCCCTGGAAGACCTGGGCTTCATGAAGACCGAGCACCTCTGGAACAGAGTCTCTGCAGGGCCCAGGGACTCCCCACAACAGACTCCCCTGCCCAGCAGAGACGGCTCAGCACAGATTTCCTCAGAGCAGGCAGGCTGACCCCAGGGGCCTGCTCTGCAACAGAGGAAGCCCCAAAGACATACTGACTCCCAGCACTCAGGGCCGGGTTGTGCAAGGCAAAGGGATGGCTCCGGACAGACAGGCAGAGTTCCCCAGGAAAAGCAGGAGAGCGGCTCGGGGGAAGTGGGGGCAGGGCATGGAGGACAGCCCTGGCCATGCACTGGACTTCCCAGCAGCACTGGCTAGGCTCTGCCTGGAGGGTTTAACAGGAGCCTGAGCAGAACCAGACCTCTGACAGAACAGAAGGTCTGGCCTGGAAGGTGAGGGCAGAGATCAGCGACCCTGACTGACCAGTGGATGAAGAGTTTGCAGGCCAGACAGGAGAAAGACTGAACTCCTGGTGCCCAGAAATTCAGGCCAGAGTCCACTCTACAAAACCCCGAGACCACGGGAGCACTACTGGGGACAGAGGACATGGCTCCAAATCTGAGCCCTACTTCTTCCTATTCAGGGACTTTTGTGAGACTTTCCATTGTTGGGGACTCAGTTTTTCCATCTGTATGATGGGTGGGCTATAGGACAAAAGAGCCTTCTAACCCAAGACCTCTGACAAACTTAGCCAGGCCTTGCTCCTTCCCACCAAGCACTTTCCAGCCCTAAGGCTCTGGTAGGATCTGGACTGGACATTCAGGGCTGGGGACCAGGGGGGTCTCTCAGAACCTGATCTTTTACTCTTCTCTACCTAACTCTCCCTCTTTTTCCACACCTCCCAGGTCAGCCCAAGGCATCCCCCATGGTCACTGCCTTTGCTCCATCCAAATCTGAGCTAGACACCAAAAAGGCCACCCTCGTGTGTCTGAGGCTTCTACCCAAGCACTATGAACGTGGCTTGGACCAAGAATGGCTCCCCCGTGACCCAGGGGGTGACGACCAGCCCCCCAGTCCGCCAGGGTGACAACAAGTATACAGCCAGCAGTTACCTCTCTCTCTCTGCTGACCAATGGCTTTCTGACAGCACTTACAGCTGCAAGGTCACCCATGAAGGCCAGGTCTTCCAGAAGGAGCTGTCCTCAACCCAGTGCACTTAGATGCCCACATGCTCCCTCCCTCATGTCTCACAATGGACTTCCCCCTCTTCCCCCCTCCTCCCCTACTTTCAATAAAGATCTTCTCCTTTCTCATTCAATTGTCTCTCATGTTTTCTGAGTGTGATCTCCCCTCCCCTTGATGGTGGCTCGCAACATGGGGACACCTGAAAATCTTCATGGGAAAAAGCCAACACAGGCCAAACCCTGGCTTGGTGGAAGATGAAAGGTCCCTTCCAGCCAATGTGCTGACTTCCTCCCAAAGCTCTTCTTTCCATTCTGAGCCCTGACCTGAATCTGAAACTGTTTTTGTTCAAAGGGGAGACTCTCTAGAATGGAATGAGATGAGGAGTATGAGGGAAATGTAGGTCCAGTGCATGAATCTCACGGCCTGAAGTCAGGAAAACCTGAATTCAAATCCAGCTGTAGAGCCTTCCTAATTATGCCCCCTGATCTTCCTTTACTTCCTGTGTCCTTATCTATAAAATGTGAGAATGACAACATCCACCCACCTGCACTGTGGGGAGTAGACAAGTAGGTCGCACCTGTAAGGCTCTTTGCCAAACTTAAAATGTTATAGAAAAATTAGCTTTTATTATTATCATTATTATTAGTTTTGCTGCTATTAATACTCCCTTTCACCCAGGGTGTTGTGAGGATCTAATCAAATAGCTTAGTGAGCATGCTTTGCACATCTTAATGGCCTGAAAAAATTCTTGCTGAGTGATTAGATTGAACCAAATGCAGCCAGGAGCCAGGCCCAGGGTGGTGAGGGAGTGATCTTGGGAGCACAAGAATGAGAGGAAAACCAGGCCTTTGTAATGGGGGATGTGAAGGCAGGCAGAACAAAATTGGAAGGGGGCTGAATAGACGGGGAGAGTGACAGACAGTGAGGAGTTGGGAAAGAGGGGATCTATGCTATGGACCTGGTTAATGGGAAGTTTGGCCACTCACTTGGAAATGGACAGGACATCATCATGACAACCTCCCTTCTGCTTTTTCTCCCTTGACAATCATCCGAATACTCGCCTATATGTTTCCCCCTCACCTTCTGGCTTCTGAATTTCCTTACATGAGCAAATCCTAGTATGTAACACAAGCCCCCACACCCTCAAACTAACTAGATTTCTTTCATAAAAAATATCCTCCCCCCCCCCAAGCCAGGGTCTGGGCAAGGGCCTCCTCCCACCAGGACTCTAAGATCTTTAGGAAAATTTGGTCTCTTTGCATCAGGTCTTCTAGTGGCTCCATCCCTCCCAGGACACATGTAAGAGACCAGTGATTCTGCTATGTCCGTAACAGCTGGTCACAGAAGGCTGCCAGGCTAAAGTAACAAGGGCAGGGGTTCCATGGTGCCCCTGGCATCTCACCTTCCCTGGGAGGCTGCCAAGAACAGGCAGGGTTTAATGGCCATCAAAGAACACATCCCCATGACTAAATATAGATCCTGGCCACATCGCTTCCTTTTCTTGATGCTCTTTCATGCAGGTGCTCCCACTGCATACATTTACTCACTGGCTTCAATTCCACAGAAGAACCCAGGCCACACTTCTCTGAGCACATCCACTTCTGTTGTTGTATGTATTCTGCCATGTTCAGGAGCTAATCCATTAGCTGCTCCTTTTCCTTCTATTCCATTTCCCAGGTCATCCCCAGGCCTGCCCCCCTCACTCTCCTTGTTTGGAAGGAGTTCTCTCAGCTGGCTAATAAAGATTTTGATAAGGCCTCATGAGCCATGGAAGGATACAGAGACACAGAGTATCTTGAACCTGGTGTAGCCAGTAGCTGGGGAACTGCCCTGTGCCTTGGACTTGGGGACATGGTCCCAGGTGAAACACGTGAATTAATCACAGGAGGCTCCTTGAGAGAGAGCAATTGAGAGAACTCACACAAATAACCTCAGATTTTCCACCGCATAAAACAGTGGACCATGTTCTCACCAAAGATCATGAAGGAGAACATCCACTGCATTATCCATTGGAGAAAGGAGCCCCCATCAGTGGCAGGTTCTCCAGGGACTCTGATTACAGTTTACCATACATTGACTGTCTCAAAACCTTGATCCTTGTGCAGCCTTCCCTAACTCTCCATCTCTTTCCAGTCTCCTCCATCACTGCTCTCCAATTAAGTGAATAGAACAGCAGCCCTAGAGCCAGGAAATGTTCAAATATGGCCTCAGACACTTGCTCACTGTGTGGTCCTGGCCAAGTTACCACCTCTGTCTGTTTCCTTGTTTGCAAAACACAGATTTGAATAGCACCTAACCAGCGCAGACTCGTTATGGATAGCACTTTGTCAAGTCCTTAGCCCAGTGTCCACCACATAGTGGGCACTTAATCAAATCTTTCTTCCAGTCATCCTATCCTTCTCCCCCCACTCTGTGAATCCGACATCCTGGGCTACTCATTGTTCCCTCCCCTATCACCAAGTCTCCCATGTCTGCATTTTTGTATGACCTTCTCCATCCCCCAGGTACCCCTCCTTCCTCACTGTCAAGTGGATCTTTGGCCTTGCTCAGACAGAGCCAAGAGATCACTTTTTCAGAAAGTCTTTCCTGGTCCTAGAAGCATCTAGAACCTTCTTTTCATGGATATTCTCTGTCTCCTTTGTAGGAATACTGGAAGTCCTGGAGGTCCTTAACTACATACATAGAACAGAAGAGAGGAGAGAAAACTGGATGAGACCAGATGAGATGGGACGACAGGAGATGACAGGAGACGAGAAGAGAGAAAGACTAAGGAGAGGAGAGACTGAAGATAGATTCTTTTTGTACAGCAAAATAACTGTTATGACATGTATACTTATATTGTATTTAATTTATACTTTAATATATTTAACATGTACTGGTCAACCTGCCATCTTGAGGAGGGAGTGGGGGGAAGGAGGGGAAAAGTTGTACCAAAAGGTTTTGCATTTGTCAATGCTGTAAAATTACTCACGCATATAACTTGTAAATTAAAAGTTATAATTAAAAAAATAATAATAATAATAGATGGCTTACATATTAACTTATGGGATAGGGATATATTACATCAATTAGGGATGAAAAAGACCACAGATTTTTAGGAGAGCTCATTGCTGCTGTGGCTTCCACAGCTCCAAAAATAACTTGGACTACCAACACACCCATATGGGTGGAGCAATGGCCTCTGACCAAAGGGGAAAAAAATTAAAAATAGTCACTTTACATCAATTAGTACAAGAACAATTAGAATTAGAACATACTGAGGAAATTAATAGCCCGTGGAACTCCCCTGTATGGATATTTCCCATAAAAACAAAAATACATCCACTTAAAGGCCCTAATGTGTTCACTGATACCACCAAGCAAAATAAAGCGGCCATCTATTCCCCACAATTGGGCATCTCTAATATATTTACTACACCTTACACCTCAACACAGCAAAATGAATTATAAGCCATTACACAAGCATTGAAAAGATGTGTAGCTTGGGAACCATATTCTCAGAGACCTGTAGGGCTATAGACTAATCCAAGAGGTAACATTGATATTGTCATGATAATTTATATCAATGACAATAATATATTAATCAAATGGATATTACACATATGGGAAAAACATGCATTCATGTTATAGTTGACACGTATTGAGGTTTTGTATCTGCATCTTCTCAACAAGGGGAAGGTGCTTCACATGTAATAAATCACTTATTTCACTGTTTTGCCTCTATGGGTATCCCACACACCATGAAGACTGATAATGGACCCTCATATACCTCAAAAATATTAAAACAGGTTCTTACATGAGTTCTCCATACATAGAACAGTAAGAGGATTCCTTACAACCCTACAGGACAGGCCATTGTAGAAAGGATTAATCAGACCCTCAAGAGATTTATCAAAAAAACAAAAAGAGTGAGGTGGAGATAGGGCCACTCAGCAAGATATAGATAAAGCAGTGTACATAATAAATTACCTAAAATTTGATTAAAATGATTTAAATCTAGCTATGAAATACTCTCTGGTGAAATAGACAGAGAGAATCACTCAAAGATAACAGCCCATCTTCATTAAGAAGGCCCCCAAAGAAGGAGCCATGGTAATGAAAAAGGTCTGAAGGATGGGAGGGACCTTATAGGGTTCTAATGAGGGGGCCAGGATATACTTGTATCTCCACAGGAGAAAATCTTCAGCAGTGGATTCCCATCAGACATCTCAAGGAAAAGAAGGAAGAAGAGGCAACCATCCAAAAGGAGGAGAAGACATGCCCCCAAGGCCACTAGCAAGATGGTTTCCCTATATGTGGGTTTGTGTTACACGCACTCAAGTCTAGCAACAGACGCCAAACGATGGGCTGGAGCCGCCACAGATTAGGATTGTTTCATGGGAGGTGGGGTATCATGTGACATGTGACATGCTGGGTATGCAGAGGACGCCCTGTCATAGCGACACCCTCATCCTCGCGGGAGGGTTGCAGCGGTGTCTACATAAGGGATCATCAGGTTGGCCCCTTAGAAAGCACAAACCTCCATTGGACACATTCTGGTCACTCAAGAACTGGGCCGGCAGTTTGGCACATGAAAAATCACCTTGGGCCCAGGTTCTTGGACAAGTGACACGAGAATTAGATACCAGTTCTCTACTAAGGCCTGTCTGGGAGGAAAATATGCATTTATGGGAGACTGTAACTATTACCAAAGAAACATTAGATTTTTACAATGTTACTTGTTGGAATTGTACAGTTAATGACTGCTTGGATACTGAAATTGAAATCCGACTGTATTTGTGATCATCAGAGCTCATGTACCAATGCTTCCTGTCAAAAGGGAGAAATTGTATCATACTAAGACTGATCATATATACAATATCACAGTAGAAAAGAAGGAAACAGACCTTAATCCCATTAGAAAAAAGAGAGAAGTATCATTGGAAATAGGAGCAGAAATAGAGTTATTGAAACTCCAGGCTCAAGTACAATGTGATTACAGATATACCCCTTTGTATATGTGTAACCCCTTTGCTGTATAATCATAGAGGTGAAGATTATGATTGGGAAAGTATCAAGAGTAAGTTGAATGGTTTATTTCTCAATAACACAATTGAAGGGGACATAGAAAGTTTATATAAATTAGCATCTGACATAGAGAACAGAGCTTCTCATGAAGATTTGAATCCAGATAAAACTGGTGAAAAAATCAAACATTGGTTTAATAATACTTTTTCACGTTGGTTAAAATTGGAACCATGTATTCCCCTGTGTGTTGTTATGTTGTTACTGCTTTATTGTTGCCCTGTAATATTAGGATGCTTTTATAGATCTTTCTCCACCATCCTTGCAGCTCAAGAAAGGACTTTTTATCTAAAAGACAAAAAGGAGGAATTGCTGAGATATGGGACCCTGCTGAGAGGGACTACAGAGGCCACTTCGACCTTTGGTGCACAATAAGTTTTCTGCCATGTTACAGAAACGCCCTTGTTGAGCAAGGAGCAATGATTTGTGATCATGGGAACCAGTAAACCAAGGGTCACAGTCAATGGCTACATAAGCAAGGATACCTGAACGTAGGACCTCTCTCCTGAGTGAGTTGCGGAATTGCTGGATTGGCTCTCCTCCATTTGGCAGATGCCATGCATATGCAAAGCCAATGAGCTGCTTCTCTGAATGGTGATTGGGGATTGTTTACTGTTTACATGCTGATCAGGCTTGCAAAAATGTAGATCAACAAGGCTGTATGTATGGCATAATAAACTGGAGCTCTTTTCACATTCTATGAGTCTCCCGTCTCATTCATCTCACCTCTGAGATCAAAGGGCTCACAAGTTTTGAGCTCTTAAAAGATTGCTGCAAAAATCCAAGATAAGGTCAAAATGGGTTCATGACCTAGGCATAAAGAATGAAATCATTAATAAATTAGAGGAACATAGGATAGTTTACCTCTCAGACCTGTAGGGAAGTCTTATGCCAAAGCAGAACTAGAGATCATTACCGATCACAAAATGAAAATTTTGATTATACCAACTGAAAAGTTTTGTACAAACAAAACTAATGCAGACAAGATTAGAGGGAAGCAATAACTGGGAAAATATTTTTACAGTCAAAAGGTTCTGATAAAGGCCTCATTTCCAAAATATATAGAAATTAACTCTAATTTATAAAAAATCAAGCATTCTCCAATTGAAAAATGGTCAAGGATATGAACAGACAATTCTCAGATGAAGAAATTGAAACTATTTCTAGTCATATGAAAAGATGCCCAAGCATTATTAAATCAGAGAAATGCAAATTAAGACAACCTAAGATACCCTACACACCGTCAGACTCTAAAGATGACAGGAAAAAATAATTGATTGTTGGAGGGATGGGAAAACTGGGACATTGATTCATTGTTGGTGGAGTGTGAATGAATCCAACCATTTTGAGAGTAGTTTGGAACTATGCTCAAAAAGTTATCAAACTGTGCATACCCTTTGATCCAGCAGTGTTACTACTGGGATTATATCCCAAAGAGATTATAAAGAAGGAAGGACCGATGTGCACGAATGTTTGTGCGCCTTTTTGTAAGTGGCTAGAAACTGAAACTGAATGGATGTCCATCAGTTGGAGAATGGCTGAATAAATTGTGGTATATGAAAATTTGGAATATTACTGTTCTGTAAGAAATTACCAACAGGATGATTTCAGAAAGGCCTGAGAGACTTACGAACTGATGCTGAGTGAAATGAGCGGACCAGGAGATATTATATCTTCAACAATACTAGATGATGACCAGTTCTGATGGATCAGGCCATCCTCAGCAACGAGATCAACCAAATCATTTCTAATGGAGCAGTAATGAACTGAACTAGCTATACCCAGAAAGAACTCTGGGAGATGACTAAAACCATTACATTGAATTCCAATCCATATTTATGCACACCTGCATTTTTATTTCCTTCCAAGCTAATTGTCAATAATTCAGAGTCTGATTCTTTTGACAGCAAAATAATGTTTTAGTCATGTATACTTATTGTGTATCTAAGTATATTTTAATATATTTAACATCTACTACGGTCATCCTGCCATTTTAGGGAGGTTAAGAGGTGAAAAATTGGAACAAGAGGTTTGGCAATTGTTAATGCTGTAAAGTTACCCATGTATATATATATCCTGTAAATAAAAGGCTATTAAATAAAAATAAATAAATAAATAAATAAAAGTCAAAAGAGAGATCAAAAAAAAAAAAAAAATCCATGATGGTAAGGTCATCCAAGATGAGCTATCTCATTACTCAGACACTTACAACTGTGTCCCCAGACACATGACTACTGGCCCCCTCCATCTTTCCCCACACATGGGCTTCCCCAGTCCATCCTCTCTTCTTCCTTCCCTTCAATAAAGACCTTGTCCTTTCTCATTCAATTTCTCTCATGTCTTCTGGGTCTGATCTCCCCTCCCCTTGATGGCAATTACAACATGGGAGGCCCCATATCAAAGCCAAACCCCTGGACAGATAGAAGATGAAACCCTCTGATCCTACAATCCAAGGCCTGCAGTGGGTCCCCTAATCCCAGTCACACAAGATAGGGATGAAAAAGAAATGACAGAAAAGATCCAGGAAGTAGCCCAACATGCAGAAAACATGACAGAGGGTTCAGAGCAGAGCCCAGGACCACTCCAGATCGGCTTCAGCCACTGGAATGGAAAAAGATCCTGCCATCCATCCTCCAAAGCCCAGAGCTCAGGACTAGACCAGACAAACCCTCTTCCTGAAAGTCCTGCCACAAAGGAGGGTACATACTGAGGGATGGGGGCTCACACTGAGTATATGTCTCTACCCTGGAAACCCCGGTCACAGCCTCCCAGGACTCAGTTGCCTCTGAAAGGTCAGCTTAGATAAGGTAGTGCTCAGTTCTATTCAGTTCATCTGACCTGGAAGACGAAATTCAAACCAGTCGGGAGGGGCGTGATACCTCCCTTTGGTGTTCTACCTCCCTTCCTGAGAAAATCAGGAGGCTAGACCACCTGTGTTCTAGAACAAAAGAAAGGGAATATAAAGGGTGAACTTGGAAAAGTATCCTTAACAAGGATACTTACAAAAGGGTGTTTACTGTGTGATTATAAGATAATGAAGGTTCTCTAGTTACATTCTTAATGATGGTATTTCTCAATTGGCATATGCTCAGGTTTAAATTTCAAGAATTTAAGGGCTGAAGAACAGAGAGAGAGAGAGAGAGAGAGAAGGAGAAGGGAGAGAGAAGGGAGAGAAGGGAGAGAGAGAGGAGAGAGAGAGAGAGAGAAGAGGAGAAGAAGAAGAAGAAGAAGAAGAAAAGAGGAGGGGAGGAGGAGGAGGGGAGGAGGAGGAGGAGGGGAGGAGGAGGGGGGTGTATGTCTGACCTCGTCTCAATTCCAAGATTCAGACTCAGATTTCAAACTCCATCCTTGACCATCCTCTTTGGCTCTTCTGCCTTTCACTTCACCTAAGATCAAAGGAATCCAATCCTCCAGAAAACAGTCCAGACAACACTTTAATATGACATAGCTAGTGACTCTGGAAAAAGGATTTGACTTCTTTGGCCTCGTTTTTTGAACTATCAAACAGGTATAAGAAGAGCATCTTGTTGGGAGGATTTATGAGAACTTTAAAGTGTTAGACAGAATTTGGCACATAGAAGCATTCTAAAATATTAGCTGCTGTCGTTACCATCATCATCACACCTCACCACCATCATACTTGCTGAAGAAAGCAGACTGGATTCCTGGACTTTAAAAGGTTGAGTTCAAATATTACTTTGAACATTTAATTAGCCACATTACCTTTGGAATAAGATTCCTCCCTGGGACCAGCTTCCTCCACTGTAAAATGACAGGAGGACCAGAAAAAAAGGACCTTTCTAGGTTTCTATCCTCGGCCATAATAATGAGGATTGTGTTGTTCCAGATCTTTCGTTTGCTCAAGGGAAGGAATTGCCAGGTGGAATGACCATCTCTGCCAGATGAACACTTCTCTCAAACATAGTCCGTTGAGGACACTGAAAGGCTCCTGATGGCCGGTCACAACATGTTGTGGTCCAAGATAGAGTTGAAACTCAGGTTTTCTGATTCCAAGAGGACCTCAGCTAAGTACAAGAACAGATGATGATGAGAGGACCCAGGACAGCTGGACTGGAATAGAAGATCTTTAGGACTGAAGGAGGCAGGACCAAGAATGAGCCTTTAAAAGCCAGAAAGACCCTAGGTAAAGCAATGGAAAATGGACTGCTTGGGACCCACCCAGTATGAGATTCAATTCCAGCACTGCCAGTCCTAACTGGGTGACCAGGACAAGGAATTGTGTTTCCTGGGGCTCAGATTCTTCATCCCATCATTCATGAAAAGATACTTGGACTATCTGGTCCCTGAGTCCCTTCTGATTATCACAGACGCTTTCATCCTTTGATATGAGTTTGTGGTCACTAATCCAAGGATAGAGAACAATATCCACTGTTCAATTGCAAGGAGCAAGTTCAGGGTGAAAGACTCTAGGATGGACTTTGTGAAGAATCTGCATTCTTAAGGATTGCTCATGAGATGAAGAAACAGGGAGCCAACCAGGAAAAAGTTCTCTAGGGTCACAGATTTGTGAATCAAAGGGGACTACCTAGAAGAGCATCTAGTTTAATCCCTTCCTGAATGACGCATCTCTATCTTTGTCTCTGATTATCTCTATCCCTGTGTTTCTCATTCTCTCTGTCTCTCTCTTTCTTTGTCCAATTTCTGTCTTTCTCTCTGTCTCTGTCATTGTTTCTCTCTCTGTCTCTGTATGTCTCTCTGTCTCTGAATCTCCATCTCTATATCTCTGTCTCTCTGTCTCTGTCTCTCTCTGTCTCTGTCTGCCTCTCTCTCTCTTTTTCCTCCCCATCACTTTCTTAGGCTGAGATCTTCTTTTATAACATAAGTATGTGGATTGGGATCCTTTGTCCTTCCTGGACCTGCTAAAAGAGGAGGGACTATGGGTTTAATCTGGTTACTGTCCTCAGAAGACACCTGTCTATATTATCAGATGAAAGAAATAGACTATCAGGGTGAGGATGAGGCAGGGGCCAGACTGCCCTCAGACCATGATGCCCAGGGCAAGAAAGCTGTCCCCTGTTCTGCTCAGACACCATATCAAAAAGCAGTTCTACTTCTGCACTCCATAACTGAGAAAGATAGTTACAAAATAGATGATAATTTTTAAAGAGGAAAGGACCCACCTAGGGAAGGAATGAGAAAGTAAGGACCATATAGAAACACTTTTTTATTATTATTATAGCTTTTTATTGACAGAACATATGCATGGGTAATTTTTCAACAGTGACCCTTTCAAATACTTTTGTTCCAACATTTCTCTTCCTTCCCTCCACCCCCTCCCCTAGATGGCAGGCAGTCTCATACATGTTAAATTTGTTAAAAATAGATATTAAATACAATATATGTGTACATATTTGTACAGTTCTCTTGTTGTACAAGAAACATCAGCTTTAGAAAGGTAAAAATAACCTGGGAAGAAAAACATAAATGCAAGCAGTCCACATTCATTTCCCAGTGTTCTTACTGGACTTGCAGAAACACTTCACGAAACTGGGGGTCTTCTGTGTGAAAAAGATAAAATTGGGATCAGGGAAAGAGCCAAAATTCATACATCTAAATGGTTAGCTCAGGATGGATGAATGAGACTCATCCCAGAGCCCAGAATGAGAAGCAACTGACAAAGAAAACTGATTGCATTGCCGCTCATTGTAAGGGAAAGTAGCTAACATTTGGAGCTGTCCATGGTGGAACGATCTTCCTGGGACATCAGTAAGTGGAACTAAATGCACCTTGGATCAGATGGGAATGCAGTGATGGGAATTGTGAATACAGAATCCTTTGGAAAAGAAATCTTTGAGGGCTCGTAAGAACTGAGACACTGGGAGCCTAGAAGCTGGCTTCCCAGCTTCCCAGAAGAAGGAATTAGAGCCAGAGATCTGAGAGCCTTCTCTGAAGCTCACTTTCATTTTCTTGGGTGTTATTCAATTATGTTCAAACCCTCAAGATCCTGTGCACCATAACAAGCTAGAGCCTTCAGTATTCACCATGTCCCCAAGACTGTCCAAGCGCATACACATTGCTTCCATATCACTTCCTCCATCGCGTTTTAGGCAGCTCCATTCTCATTTTATCTTTAAGCTTTCCCAACATCTGGTCCTTTTCCAATAGGTGCTCTCTTCTTGTTCTCTGGCCAAAGAAGCTTTGGCTTCAATAACTCATCTTCTAAAGAATACACTGAATTTATTCTTGATGTGTTGACTGCTTGCTCTCCTTCTTATCCCAGAAGCTCTCCAAAGGCCTCTTCAACTTGACATTTCAAGATTGCAATTCGGCAGCATCCAGCTTGGCTTAGACTCCAACTCTCCTGCGTATTCCTGTCAGCTCTTCTTAATGCTTCTGGTTCTGGAAATCCTGCCATTTGGGGCATTTCTCATGTCCCTTCTCTTCTGCGTTAATATCCTCAGGTCTGTTCCAGGTCTCCTCTGTGGGAAGAGCTTTCTTTGCTACAATTGAGACATGCTCCACACTGCCAAGTATTTGGGAAATGCTTAGCAGCACGGCAGGCACTTAATGACCTGTCACTGAGGGGCTTCCAGCTTGCTTGAGAAGGGCTGATTCTGAGAGTGTGTTACTGGCCGTGGCTCACACACAGGAGGGGAATGGGGGGCTAAAATCTCTAAATAATTCTTTATTCCCACATGGGGTGACCATCCTTGAGTCAAAAAGCCCTAGTTTTAGAAACAAGAAAAAAACAGACTCAGCCTTCAAAAGATAACTAACTTAAGCAGTCCGGATCCCTCACCTGTCTTCCCCGCACTAATGACCACAAGAATAATGGAGGAAATACTGGAGCCAGTCCTCTAGCTCAGGATGAGGGGTAAAAGGGAACTGAATGCAGGGGGGAAATGAGGGCAAAGGTCTTTGTCAAATCCCATTTCACTTTAAAACCTTCAAAAAGTCAGCACCTGCATCAAGAAATCAATCCCACCAGCCCCTGCAGCCCAGACAACATGGCTTCACACTGTGACAGGGGAAGGGAATGTAGGGAAAAGGAGAGCATTCCAGAACCCTGGACATTATTCTCCTCAGCCCGGGATCATCCACCCCATGTCTGTCACCTCCCTGGAAACATGATTCCCAGAAGTTTGCACCAAGAATTAGGTGATTTATGTTAAGTGCTTTGAGATCCTAAGGTGACAATTTCTGGGGACAATATTGGAAAAGACCCTAAAAATCCCAACCTGACGTGTCCCCAACAGTTCACTAATGAAATTCCTGAATAAGGCCCTGGAATGGCAACTCCTGTCCACTCAGGAAATGGATTTTCTTCTCAAGTCTTGACTGTGGGGGCAAGTGTTGACTGACTGGGGAATTGGGGGACACCTGGCCCAGCTCTGTGATAAGGGGGAGAGGGGCCTCTGGGCCCTGATGATGCAGGTGGAGGGGCCAGTGTTCCTGTTGCACAGCTGCGCAGAGGGGAAGGGGAGGGGGTGAGACAAATCACTGGGAGGTTTTTGTTCAGAGCTGTATCATGGTGTTATGTGTTCGGAGAAGGGACCCGGCTGACCGTCACTGGTGAGTCACACTTTTGCTCTCTCCCTTTCTGGGATACTGGGGGCTCTGGGAAAATTTCCCCTGCTTTGCTCTGCTCAGCAGTGGGTTCTATCTAGGGTCCCATTTGCCAGCTCCTCCTAAAGATCCTCAGTCTGCTGTGGCCCCTGACCTCTGCCTTGTTGCCCCCTCTTCTCAAAGGCTCCCTTCCTCTCTGGGGTTTATCTCAGAGACTTGGATGATCTATGGAAATAGCCTTGACTCTTTCCCAGCCTAGCTCTGTCTCCCTCCACCCTTTGGGCTCAATGAGAAACCTTTAGAAATTCAGACACCTAAGATCTGAGCACTGGGCTGAACTCAAGGGACACTTGGGGACGGGCACAGCGAAGTCTGGGGGAGAATGGTCAAACCTGGGCTCCTTTAGGGTTAGTGTTCCAAAAGAGAATTTGGAGGGACCAGGGAGCTGTACTTCTCAGAAGGACCCCCTCATCCTGGGGGGGCCCATGGCCCTCAGGGGACAAATAAAGGGGGCATCCCTGAGACACAGGGGAGGAGCACACAAGAGATCTGCTCCCACAAGACAGCAGGGAGGGAGAACATGGACTGGGACGGGGGGGGGGGCGGGCATCTGGCCAAAGACAGACTCCCGGGAAGACCTGGGCTTCATGAAGACTGAGCACCTCTGGAATAGAGTCTGCCCAAGGCCCAAGGCCTCCCCATACCAGACCCCCTGCCCAGCAGAGACGGCTCAGCACAGACTTCCTCAGAGCAGGCAGGCTGACCCCAGGGGCCCGCTCCACAAAGAGGAAGCCCCAAAGACACACTGACTCCCAGCACTCAGGGCCGGATTGTTCAAGGCAAAGGGATGGCTCTGGGCAGACAAGTAGAGCCCCCCAGGACAGGCAAGAGAGCAGCACGGGGGAAGTGGGGGCAGGGCAGAGAGGACAGCCGTGGCCATGCACTGGACTTCCCAGCAGCATTGGCTAGGCTCTGCCTGAAGGGTTTAAGAGGAGCCTGAGCAGAACCAGACCTCTGACAGAACAGCAGGTCTGGCCTGGAAGGTGAGGGCAGAGATCAGCAACCCTGACTGACCAACGGGTGAAGAGTTTACAGGCCAGACAGGAGAAAGACTGAGTTCCTGGTGCCCAGAAATTCAGGCCAGAGTCCACTCTACAAAACCCAGAGAACACTGGAGCACTACTGGGGGTCAGAGGACATGGCTCCAAATCTGAGCCCTACTTCTTCCTATTCAGGGACTTTTGTGGGACTTTCCATCGTTGGGGACTCAGTTTTTCCATCTGTATGAGGGTGGACTATAGCAGAATGGAGCCTTCTAACCCAAAACCTCTGACAAACTGAGCCAGGCCTTGCCTTACTCCTTCCCACCAAGCACTTTCCAGTCTTAAGGCTCTGGTGGGATCTGGACTAGACATTCAGGGCTGGGGACCAGGGGGTCTCTCTGGCCCTGACCTTTTACTCTTCTCTACCTAACTTTCCCTCTTTTTCCACACCTCCCAGGTCTTCCCAAGGCATCCCCCATGGTCACTGCCTTTGCTCCATCCAAACCTGAGCTAGAAACAAAAAAGGCCACCCTCGTGTGCGTGATAAATGGCTTCTACCCAAGCACTATGGACGTGGCTTGGACCAAGAATGGCTCCCCCGTGACCCAGGGGGTGATGACCAGCCCCCCAGTCCGCCAAAGTGACAACAAGTATACAGCCAGCAGTTACCTCTCACTCTCTGCTGATCAGTGGCTTTCTGACAGCCTCTACAGCTGCAAGGTCACCCATGAAGGCCAGGTCTTCCAGAAAGAGCTGTCCTCAACCCAGTGCATTTAAATGCCCACATGCTTCCTCCCTCATGTCCCACAATGGACTTCCCCACCTCTTCCCCCCTCCTCCCCTACTTTCAATAAAGATCTTCTTCTTTCTCATTCAATTGTCTCTCATGTTTTCTGAGTGTGATCTCCCCTCCCCTTGATGGTGGCTCGCAACATGGGGACCCCTGACAATCCTCATGGGAAAACCCAAGCCCCCCGCTGAGTGGACGATAAAAGGTCCCTTCCCGTCAATGTGTTACCTTCTTCCCAAAGTCCTTCTCTCCATTCTGAGCCCTGACCTGAATCTGAAACTGTTTTTGTTCAAAGGGGAGACTCTCTAGAATGGAATGAGATGAGGAGTATGAGGGAAATGTAGGTCCAGTGCATGAATCTCATGGCCTGAAGTCAGGAAAACCTGAATTCAAATCCAGCTGTAGAGCCTTCCTAATTATGCCCCCTGATCTTCCTTTACTTCCTGTGTCCTTATCTGTAAAATGTGAGAATGACAACATCCACCCACCTGCACTGTGGGGAGTAGACAAGTAGGTCGCACCTGTAAGGCTCTTTGCCAAACTTAAAATGTTATAGAAAGACTAGCTTTTATTATTATCATTATTATTAGTTTTGCTGCTATTAATACTCCCTTTCACCCAGGGTGCTGTGAGGATCTAATCAAATATCTTAGTGAGCATGCTTTGCACATCTTAATGGCCTGAAAAAATTCTTGCTGAGTGATTAGATTGAACCAAATGCAGCCAGGAGCCAGGCCCAGGGTGGTGAGGGAGTGATCCTGGGAGCACAAGAATGAGAGGCAGGACAAAATTGGGAGGGGGCTGAATAGACAGGGAGAGTGACAGACAGTGAGGAGTTGGGAAAGAGGGGATCTATGCTGTGGACCTGGTTAATGGGAAGTTTGGCCACTCACTTGGCAATGGACAGGACATCACCATGACAACCTCCCTTCTGCTTTTTCTCCCTTGACAATCATCCAAATACTCACCTACATGTTTCCCCCTCACCTTCTGGCTTCTGGATTTCCTTACATGAGCACATCTTAGTATGTAGCACAAGCCCCCACACCCTCAAACTGATTAGATTTCTTTCACAAAAATTATCCCCCCCCAAGCCAGGTTCTGGGCAAGGACCTCCTCCCACCAGGACTCTGAGATCGTTAGGAAAATTTGGTCTCCTTGCATCAGGCCTTCTGGTGGCTCCATCACTCCCAAGACACATGTAAGAGACCAGTGATTCCGTTCTGTCCCCGACAGCTGGTCACAGAAGGCTGCCAGGCCAGAGTAACAAGGGCAGGGGTTCCATGGTGCCCCTGACATCTCACCTTCCCTGGAAGGCTGCCAAGAACAGGCAGGGTTTAATGGCCATCAAAGAACACATCCCCATGACTAAATATAGATCCTGGCCACATGGCTTCCTTTTCTTGATGCTCTTTCATGCAGGTGGTCCCACTGCATACATTTATTCACTGGTTTCCCCTCCACAGAAGAACCCAGGCCACACTTCTCTGAGCACATCCACTTCTGTTGTTGTATGTATTCTGCCATGTTCAGGAGCTAATCCATTAGCTGCTCCTCTTCCTTCTATTCCATTTCCCAGGTCATCCCCAGGCCTCCCCCCCTCACTCTCCTTGTTTGGAAGGAGTTCTCTCAGCTGGCTAATAAAGATTTTGATAAGGCCTCATGAGCCATGGAAGGATACAGAGACACAGAGTATCTTGAACCTGGTGTAGCCAGTAGCTGGGGAACTGCCCTGTGCCTTGGACTTGGGGATATGGCCCCAAGTGAAACATGTGAATCATGTGAATTTACAGGAGGCTCCTTGAGAAAGAGAGCAATTGAGAGAACTTGAACAAGAAACCTCAGATTTTCTACTCCATAAAACAATGGACCGCGTCCTCACCAGAGATCATAGAGGAGAACATCCACTGCATAATCCATGGGAGAAAGAAGCCCCCATCAGTGGGAGTTTCTTCAGGGACTCTGCTTACAAGTTACCATACAGTGACTGTATCAAAACCTTGATCCTTGTGCAGCCTTCCCTAACTCTCCATCTCTTTCCAGTCTCCTCCATCACTGCTCTCCAGTTAAGTGGATAGAACAGCAGCCCTAGAGCCAGGAAATGTTTAAATATGGCCTCAGACACTTGCTCACTGTGGGGACCTGGCCAAGTCACAATCTCTGTCTGTTTCTTTGTTTGGGATTTTAATAGTATCTAATCAGCGCAGACTCGTTATGGATATCATTTTGTCAAGCCCATAACCCAGTGTTTGCCACTCAATGGGCACTTAATTAAATCTTATTTCTAGGCATTCTTTCCTTCTCCCCCCAGGTAGGGATAAGGGAGCCACTCTGCCACTTGCTGCTGGAGGTCTAACTCAGACCTGTAGAATGGATCTCTTCCTGTGAGAGGATGGTAATGATACAAAGAGACTGAGAGCCGGTTGCTTTCTCTGACCTCTCTCCTCTTCCCTCTGCTTCCAATTGATTTCATTCCCAATCCACAAGGAACATCTGTGAAGGCTGCTTTGTAACCCCTTCTAGTGTTACGATTCACAGTGGTGGAGACTCTTGGAGAGTTGACTTGCCCTTTCACTTAGGCATGGTCCTTAACACCCCATTCTGTGAATCAGTCATCCTGGGCTGTTCCCTCCCCCATGACCACGGCTCCCATCTCTGCACCTGTGTATGACCTCTCCACCCCCCAGGGACCTCTCCTTCCTCACTGAGGATCTTCAAGAAGTCTTTGCTGGTCCTAGAAGCACCTAATACCTTCTTTTCGTGACTACTCTCTGTCTCCTTTGGAGAAAGCCCAGAGGTCCTTAACTACATACACAGCGTAGAGGAAAGGAGAGAAGACTAGAAAAGACCAGATGACATGAGAGAAAGATTAAGGAGAGGAGAGACTGAAGATGGGGAAAGAAAGGCAGACAGAGGGAGCAAGAGAAAGACAAGAATGGAGTCTGCAGGCCATAGAGGAGCACACTGTTCCACAATCCTGTGAAAATGCCATAAGCTATTGGGAAGAGAATGGTTAGTGAGGATCCAGAAGAGGAAGCCGAGAGTCCCAGAGTCAGTGGGGCAGACCATGGCAGACACACCCACTGCCTTTAAGGGACCCAAGCACTAACTAGGCAGTGGGGGGAGGGGACATGGGGCCTCTGAGCCTGCCTTCTCAGGATCCTCCAGCAGAGGTAGGAGGGTCTCTTTCCTCAGCCACTGACTCTGAGCCCCCATTTTAGGGGCCTAGGGATTCACACCCCACTTCCATTGAGCATCAATTTGGTTCTACAAAGAGATATTGGCTTTGAAGCTATATAACAAACAAGCACACGGATAATTCCCTCAGCCCTGGTGCAGAGTGAGGGGTGACAGCAGATGGGTTCAGCTCCTATGTACTTTTAATCCCAATAAGGTAAAGTACAAAACCAGCCTGGTCAAAAATTGCATCTGGTTAGCTTCTCTGCACCAGAACTCTAAAGTCATTTATACTGAGGTGGCAACATCCCAGCCAGATACCTGGACTCCGGATCCTGTCAGCTTGGCTGCTGACTCAAACCAGAATCCACTCCCTTGCTCAAATGGAGTTTCTTTTTTATATATATGCTTTTTATTTACAAAACACATGCATGGGTAATTTTTCAACATTGACTCTTGCAAATCCTATTGTTCCAAATTTTCACCTCCTTTCCCTCACCCCCTTCCCTGAATGTAGTCCAATACATGCTAAATATGTCAAAATAAATGTTAAATACAATATATGTACACATATGTATACAGTTTTCTTGCTACACAAGAAAAATCAGATTAAGAAGGAAAAAACTAGGAAACAAAACAAAAGGCAAGCGATCGACAACAGAAAGCACGAAAATGCTATGTTGTGGTCCACACTTAGATCTTACAGTCCTCTCTCTGGATGTAGATGGCTCTCCTTATGACTGAACAAGTGGAACTGGTTTGAGTCATCTCATCGTTGAAAAGAGCCACATCCATCAGAACTGATTGTCGTATACTTCTGTTGTTGCTGTGTACAATGATCTCCTGGTTCTGCTCATTTCACTCAGCATTAGTTCATGTAAGTCTCTCCAGGCCTTTCTGAAATCATCCTGCTGGTCATTTCTTACAGAACAATAATATTCCATAACATTCATATACCACAATTTATTCAGCCATTCTCCAATTGATGGGCATCCACTCAGTTTCCAGTTTCTTGCCACTACGAAAAAGGCTGCCACAAACATTTTTGCACATGTGGATCCCTTTCCCTCCTTTAAGATCTCTTGGGATTAGGCCAAGTAGAAACACTGCTGAGTCAAAGAGTATGAGCTTTTATCATTATCATCATACTCATCACCATTACCATCGTCTGCGTCATTGCTATACCAAGAAATGAGACTTAGAAAAGAAAGATTGTTGAACTTGGTGACCAAAGGCTTGAGTTCAAATACTATCTTGAGCATTTAATTAGCCACATTACCTTGGAATAAGCACTTCCTCTTCCTGGGACTCAGCTTTCTCCAATGTAAAAATGACAGGTTGGACCAGAAGACACACAAAGACCTTTCTAGGTCTCTATCCTCTGGCCATAATAATGAGGATTGTGCTGTTCCAGATCTTTCACTTGGTCAGGGGAAGACAATTGCCAAATAGACATGACCATCTCTCCTGCCTATGGGCACTTCTCTCAAACACAGTCTTGTTGGGGACACTGAAAGGTTCCTGACTGGCCCAAGGTCACAACTACGCTGTGTCTGAGATAGAGTTGAAACTGAGGTTTTCTGGATTCCAAGAGTGACCCTCAGTCATAAGAACAAGAAGAAATGATGATGGAGAATGACTTCAGGATAGCTGGAGAGGAATGGGACCAGAGAGATCTTAGGATTGGAGGAGTGTAAAGGACCAGAATTTTAGAGAAGTATACTTGAAACAAGGATACTTACAACAAGGTGTTAATTCAGAGAAATTGATGAGAGGATGGTTCTTTAGTATACATATAGTTAGTACTTAGCATGATCATGTAATGGTTCTCTAGTTCTCATATATACTTAGTACTTAGCATGGTGATGTCATGGTTCCCTAGTTCCCATAGATACTTAGTGCTCACCATGGTGATGTCATGGTTCTCTAGTTCCCATACACTTAGTGCTCAGCATGGTGATGTCATGGTTCCCTAGTTCCCACATATATTCAGTACTTAGCATGGTGATGTCATGGTTCTCTAGTTCACACATGCTCAGTATGCTGTAATGATGTAATCATACTGAGGTATTTAAGGGCTGAGAGGACTGGAAATGATTCCATCTTTGACAAGCCTCATGGTGGCTCTCCTGCCTCCTTTACTCCTCCACTAAGAACAAGGACTCTGGCTGCTCCCGAGGTCCTCCAGAGCACTAGTCCAGACATTATAAAGGAGGTGGGATCAAGAATGAGCCTTTAAAATCCAGGAAAACCCTGAGTGAAGCAATGGAAAATGGGCTGCTTGGGACTCACCCAATAGGAGATTCAATTCCAGCATTGCCAGTCCTAACTGCCAGGAGAAGGAATTGTGTTTCCTGGGGCTCAGATTCTTCATCCCTAAGGCTAAAAAAAATACTTGGACTATCTGGTCTCTAAATCCCTTCTGATCATCACAGCTGCTTTCATCCTTTGATATGAGTTTGTGGTCACTAATCCAAGGATAGAGATCAATGCCCACTGTTCAGGTGCAAGAAGCAAGTTCAGGGTGGACTTAGGTAAGGATGATTTTTGTGAAGATCTGCACTCTTAAGGATTGTTAGGGAGACGGGGAGATAGTTCCAGGGAGCTAACCAGGAAGTTCTTTGGATCATAGATTTGTGGATAGAAGGAATTACCTAAAAGAATATCTAGGGCATTCCCTTCCTATATGAGGCAGCTCTTTCTATCTCTATCTCTGTATCTAGGCATCTCTGATTCTAATGTGTCTCAGTCCATCTCTTTTTATCTCTCTCCCATCTCTGTCTAACTCTCTCTGTCTCTGTCTCTCTCTCTCTCTCTCTCTCTCTCTCTCTCTCTCTCTCTCTGTCTGTGTGTGTGTGTATGTTTCTATCTATCTCTACATCTCTCTGTCTCTCTTCTCTATCTCTCTTTCTCCTTCTCTTTCTTTCCTCCCCATCATTTTTTAGCCTGAGGCACCCATTTGTAACATAAGAATGTCTATTGGGTTCTTTGTCCTTTCTGGCCCTGCTGAAACAGGACAGACTGGGTATAACCCGGCTACTGTCCACAGAAGAGATCTGTCTCCAGTATCAGATGGAGGCAATAGACAAACAGGTGAGGATGAGACAGGGCCCGGGCTGCATTCAGGCTGTGTGGTGTCCAGGCCAAGAGGAAGCTGCCTCCTGTTCTGCTCAGACCCATCTCAAGAACCAGATCTGCTTCTGGACACCATAAGGGAAGAAGAACGTTGACAAAGAGAAGGTAATTTTTAGGAGGAAGCAGGACTCAGCTGGGGGAGAAATGGGAGAATCATTTAAAGGAGGTGAAGGAATTGGAGAATCATTTAAAAGAAACTTGGGGTCTGCTGTGTGAAGAAGCTAACATTGGGATCAAGGAAAGGGCCAAGAGAGCGGTCTTCGGGTACCTAAAGTTCTGGCTCAGCATGGAAGAATAAGACTCATCCTGCCAGGCTCCAGAACCCAGAATCAGAAGCAGCAGGAAAGGAAATACACAGCAGTGGGAACAAGGGCGCACATTCGGAGCTGTCCATGGTGAAGGACCTTGTTGGGACATCAGCAAGCAGAGCTGAGCACCCCCTTGCTCAGGCAGGAAGGCAATTCTGAACCCAAACGCCTTTGGAGGACGAGCCTCTGAGGGCTTAAAAATGGGATGGAGTTTAAAAGCCTAGAGAAGGGATAAATGCCGAGATCTGGGAGCCTTCTCTGAGCTTCACTTTCACCTTCTAGGCCGTTGTTCAGTTATGACCAACTTTTGATGGTCCCCTGGACCATAACAAGCCAGACCTTCAGTCTCCACCATCTCCTCAAGGCAGTCCAAGGGAAGAGCTTTCTTGGCTAACAATTGGGTCATGCTCCACACTGCCAAGTATTAGGGAAATGCTTAGCAGCACGGCGGGCACTTAATGACCTGTCACTGAGGGGCTTCCAGCTTGCTTGAAAAGGGCTGATTCTGAGAGTGTGTTACTGGCCGTGGCTCACACACAGGAGGGGAATGGGGGCTGAAATCTCTAGACGATTCTTTATTCCCACATGGGGTGACCATCCCTGAGTCAAAAAGCCCTGGCTTCAAAAGATAACTTAAGCAGCCCTGATCCCTCACCTGTCTTCCCTACACTAATGACCAGAGTCTCTAACGTGGGGTGTGGGTGAAAGGGAACTGAATGGAGGTGGGAAATGAAGAGAAAGGCCCCTTTCAAGTCCCATTTCCCCCTAAAACCCTCAAAAAGCCAGGACCTGAATCAAGGAATCAATCCCACCAGCCCCTGCAGCCCAGACAACATGGCCCCACACTGTGATAGGGGAAGGGAATGTAGGGGAAAGGAGAGCATTCCAGAACCCTGGACATTATTCTCCTCAGCCCGGGATCATCCACCCCATGTCTGTCACCTCCCTGGAAACATGATTCCCAGAAGTTTATACCAAGAATTAGGTGATTTATATTAAGTGCTATGAGATCCTAAGGTGACAATCTGTGGGGACTATATTGGAAAAGACCCTAAAAATCCCAACCTGACACGTGTTCCCTACAGGTTACTTGTGGAATTCCTGAATAAGGCCCTGTCATGGCAACTCATGTCCACTCAGGAAATAGGTTTTCTCTCAAGTCTAGAGTGTGGAGGCAAGTGTTGACTGACTGGGGAATTGGGGGACACCTGGCCCAGCTCTGTGATGAGGGGGAGAGGGGCCTCTGGGCCCTGATGACCCAGGTGGAGGGGCCAGTGTTCCTGTCTCACAGCTGCACAGAGGGGAAGGGGAGGGGGTGAGACAAATCACTGGGAGGTTTTTGTTCAGGGCTGTGTCACTGTGTTGGGTGTTCGGCAGAGGGACCCACCTGACCGTCACTGGTGAGTCGCTCTTTTTCTCTCTCCCTTTCTGGGATACTGGGGGCTGTGGGAAAGTTTCCCCTTGTTTGCTCTGGTCAGCAATTGTCCTATCTAGGGTCCCATTTGCAAGCTCTTCCTAAAGATCCTCAGTCTGCTGTGGCCCCTGACCTCTGCTTTTTTGCCCCCTCTTCTCTGAGCTCCCTTCCTCTCTGGGGGTTGTCTCAGGGACTTGGATGATCTATGGAAATAGCCTTGACTCTCCCAGCCTAGCTCTGTCTCCCTCCATCCTTTGGGCTCAATGAGAAACCTTTAGAAATTCAGACACCTAAGATCTGAGCACTGGGCTGCACTCAAGGGACACTTGGAGCCGGGCACAGGGAAGTCTGGGGGAGGATGGTCAGACCTGGGCTCCCTCAGGGAACTGTTAGTTCTCCAAGAGAGGGTTTGGAGGGACCGGGGAGCTGTACTTCTCAGAAGGACCCCCTCATCCTGGGGGGCCCAGTGTCCTGGGAGGACAAATAGAGGAGGCATCCCTGAGACTCAGGAGAGGAGCACACAAGAGATCTGCTCCCACAAGACAGCAGGGAGGGAGACCATGGACTGGGACAGAGGGGGGCATCTGGCCAAAGACAGACTCCCAGGAAGACCTGGGCTTCATGAAGACTGAGCACCTCTGGAACAGAGTCTGCCCAGGGCCCAGGGACTCCCCACACCGGACCTCCTGCCCAGCAGAGACGGCTCAGCGCAGACTTCCTCAGAGCAGGCAGGCTGACCCCAGGGGCCCGCTCCACAACAGAGAAAGCCCCAAAGACACACTGGGCCGGATTGTTCAAGGCAAAGGGATGGCTCCGGACAGACAGGCAGAGCCCCCCAGGACAGGCAGGAGAGCGGCTCGGGGGAAGTGGGGACAGGGCAGGAAGGACAGCCCTGGCCATGCACTGGACTTCCCAGCAGCACTGGCTAGGTTCTGCCTGGAGGGTTTAAGAGGAGCCCGAGCAGAACCAGATCTGACAGAACAGAAGGTCTGGCCTGGAATGTGAGGGCAGAGATCAGTGACCCTGACTGACCAGCGGGTGAAGAGTTTACAGGCCAGACAGGAGAAAGACTGATCTCCTGGTGCCCAGAAATTCAGGCCAGAGTCCACTTTACAAAACCCAGAGAACACGGGAGCACTACTGGGGGTCAGAGGACATGGCTCCAAATCTGAGCCCTACTTCTTCCTATTCGGGGACTTTTGTGGGACTTCCCATGGCTGGAGACTCAGTTTGTTCATCTATATGACTATATAGATTATATATAGTTTTTCTCTAGTCTATAGGAGAAAAGAGGCTTCTAACCCAAGACTTCTGACACACTGAGCCAGGCCTTGCTCCTTCCCACCAAGCACTTTCCAGCCCTAAGGCTCTGGTGGGATCTGGACTGGACATTCAGGGCTGGGGACCAGGGGGTCTCTCTGGCCCTTTTCTCTTCTCTACCTAACTCTCCCTCTTTTTCCACATCTCCCAGGTCAGCCCAAGGCATCCCCCATCATCAGTGCCTTTGCTCCATCCAAACCTGAGCTAGACACAAAAAAGGTCACCCTCGTGTGCCTGGTAAATGGCTTCTACCCAAGGAATTTGGACATGGCTTGGACCAAGAATGGCTCCCCCGTGACCGACGGGGTGATGACCAGCCCCCCAGTCCGCCAGAGTGACAACAAGTATACAGCCAGCAGTTACCTCTCACTCTCTGCTGACCAATGGCTTTCTGACAGCACTTACAGCTGCAAGGTCACCCATGAAGGCCAGGTCTTCCAGAAGCAGCTGTCCTCAACCCAGTGTACTTAGAAGCCCACATGCTTCCTCCCTCACGTCCCACAATGGACTTCCCCACCTCTTCCCCCTCCTCCCCTACTTTCAATAAAGATCTTCTCCTTTCTCATTCAATTGTCTCTCATGTTTTCTGGGTCTGATCTCCCCTCCCCTTGATGGTGGCTCGCAACATGGGGTCCCCTGACATGTCTGTCCAAGGCTCTCTAGGCAAAGAATGGACAGCCTCTCCTCCCCGTGCATGCTGGCTCACCCTGGGACATCCGACACCCCCTCTCCCTGGGATCTCCCAGCAGCCAGAACCAGGCATCCAAGGACAGCCCCCAGATTCCATAGTAGGACAGTCAGATCTGTCATTACAATCACCCAAAGGAGGCCTCCGGGAATGATGGAAGCTGCCCAGGGAACAGCACTGAGGAAAGGGCCCACTAGGGAAGGGCAAAGAAAGCCCCAGTAGGACCCGAATGGTCACCCAAAGGTGGGAGACCAGCCGGAACCAAGTCTCTGGAATCACTACAATGCAAAAATCATTGGTAGTGAGCCATCCACACAGGACTCGGCCCTGATCCCCAGGCATCCTTGGGACACGTGGCTGAGGAGTCTTCCCCCTGCCCAGGAGCCCTGGCCCAAATACTGGGCGCTCACCCTCCTCAGCCCTTCCCAAGAGACAGAAGAAGGATGGATGGTGTGGGAAGCAGAGGCCAGGAGAGGGAAGCGGGCCCCCCCAAAGCAGGAAAAGGTGCTGAGGGTGCGACCACCAGCAGCGTTACTGAGCCCAGGAGGTCCCTGGGCTCAATCTCACCCCAGCCCGCTCATTGCCCCCTCTCCTACTTCATGGAAGAGCCGGGTCTTCCTGAGCAGCTCCTCCAAGCCCAGTTCTGGTCTCTGCTCTTTGGCAGGCACATAACATACAGGAGACTCAGCCCCTTCCTTCAGAGAGTTGGCTGTCTTCTTGGGACCACCGGCCTCACACACAGAGTGCCCAGGGCACAGGCATCCATCTGGCCAGTCCCCTGGCCCTGAAGTCTTGGGGAAAGAGAGGAGAAGACCCCATTTCTGTGCACAACAGGGAGGACAGTGGGTTTCAGAGCACGCAGGTCACACTCATTACCTGCCACAGTCACAAGCACAAAAACCTGAGTTCCCTTCAGCGTTGAAGCTTGACGGTCACTTGGACAATTGGTTCCCAAAGACATCCCAAAACCCCCGCGGGCTCCCATCCTTCTGGTCGATCTTGACTTTCATCTCTCCCTGGGCAGGACTGTCTCTAGCCCCTGCTCCCACATCCCCTCCCTGCACATCTCCCAGAGAGTGCTCTGCCCACAACAACCCCAAAAGATCTCAAAGAGGATAAACCCCATTTCAAATTAGAAGATAAGCATTCAGAATGGACTGCATGCCAGTTTGGGGGACTCGTGCTAGGGCATGGGGTTGGGATGGAACATGGCAGGGTTTCAGGCTCAAACCTTCTGCCCACTCTGCCCATCCTTTACTCAACAACACTCCATGATTTCCCATAGCCTCCAGGACAAGGAGGGCAAACTTGGTCTTCCCAGCCCCACACAAACTTGCATCTCCTCCACTCCTCTCACTCTTCAACTCTTTCCTGTCCCTCCTCCCACCTTGACCGTGGTTTGCTCCCCTCTTCCCTTTCCTGCATCGATCCTACTTCTTCCAAGAAGCCTTCCATGACTACCATAGCCCCTGGATCATCCAGAGGTCACTCAGTTCTTCTCTGCCTTCCTCTTGGGATCTGCTTCTTGAATCCCATACACTCACAATGTCTCCTGAGCCATCTCCTCCCAGAGGGCATGAGGAGCTGGCCTACTATGTAGGTTTTATCTCCTCTTGGCTAAACAGACCGTGAGCCCCTCTAAGAACCAGGATGCTGTTTTCTCCTTTCTCTCCCTCCCTTCTCCAGCCCAACTCAGATCCCACCTCTCATTGAAACTAGTTGGACAATCTTGCACTAGTTGGAGTTTCGTGAGCCCCCGAGGACCAGGATGCTGTTTTCTCCTTCTTCTCCCTCCCTTCTCCAACCTAACTCAGAGACCACCTCTCATAGTAACTAGTTGGAGGATCTTAGACCACTCCTTTCCCTTCTCTCAGGCTTCAGCACTTCCTTTGTAAAAAAGCTTTTCATACCAATGGTCCCCTGGTGTTGTGAGGATCAAATGAGGTCATGAAAGGGAAAGGCCATGGGAAAATACTGAGAAGCATCAGCCCTGACTGTGGTCCTGAGCTCCCAGCATCAGACCCCAGGTGCCTCCATGATTATTCCCACCCTGCCCAAAGGAGGGAACAGCCTTTCAGGAAGAGCCAGTCTCCTGGATGATGACTTTCTCACAATTCACACCTTTGCCCTCTTTCGTGGCCGAGGTTTTGGGGAGCGTAGTGGGGGGCATGGAGGGGCACCTACCCCTGCTTTCTAAAAGGAGGGCAGTAAAGCCTGCCCCTGAGGAGAGCTCCTTGATCACAGTGTCTGGATTCCCCGTTGCAGATGGGGGTCCACAGTGTCTGGGCCAAGTCACACAGTGGGACTTATGAATGGGTGGGCTGTGTCCGGTGGAGGCACCCAGCTGATTGTTCTTGGTGAGTTACTCTCTTTCTCATCTCCCCTTTGGGGGGGTTCCAAGGGCTCTGGGAAATCTGCTATAGATTTTTTGTCCTTTATTCTGGACACTAACTGGGGTCAAACATCCCAGCTCCAACCAGAGATTCCCATTCCCATGAGGAAAAAGTTGCCATCCCAACTTGAGCTAGACACCCAAAAGGCCACCCTCGTGGGTAGTGTTCTGGTTGGTTTTCTGGAGATCTTTGGACCAGCCTTCCTTTCAGCAGATTAATCACCAGAGAATAGGCAGGTGTTAAGTCCAAATCCTTTATTATCTCCTTCAAAGTCTAGTTTCCTTGCCTGAGGCCAGGGCCAGCTTTCTTGGAGGTCTTCCAGAGTCTTGGTTTCAGTGGAGAAGTGAAGGAGGAGAGTCCTGCCACCATGGTGGTATGAGATGGAATGAATCTGTCTGGCTGAGTTTGTCCCGGCTTATACATAATTACATAATCTTAGGTGTGAATCTTGTAGAATAGGTGTCAATCTTGTAGAACTATATTAAGTACTAAGTACAAGTACTGAACTAGAGAACTTATTAAGCACCATGCTAAACAACCATTGTCTTATTAATTCCACTTAGCACCTTGTAAGAATCCTTGTTTCAAGTACAGAGTTCTGGCCCATAACATCTCCCCCTTTCTTTTATTTTAGAACATAGGTGGTCATGCCCTCCCTGACTTCTCAGGGAGGAGAGAACCCCCCAAAGGAGGTGATCATGCCCTCCCTGACATCTCAGAAAAAGGGGGTGAAAACACAAAAAAGGAGGTGAACACGCCCTCCCTGAAGTCTCAGGAAGGGAGATGAAAACCAAAGGAAAATTGAGAATCAAACCAGATTAGCCAGTTTCTGAAGGGTCTTACTTGAAACAGGTATACATAAATCCATTAACATGGGAGGTATTACAAACAAACAACATGAATCAACATGAGGAATTATACATGTCAATAAGTCCTAGAAATAGTCCAAAAGAATTCTATTGTCCATTACTTCATGTGTCAGAGAATCCAATGATTTCTGCAGATTTTGAAGTCCTGTATCAGTCTTATCATGTCTCAGGAAAGCCAATGATTCCTGCTGGTTTTAAAGTCCTGCAATGGTCTCATTATCAGCCATGCTCTTTCAGTGTCAGATATTTTTAGGTCTTCTTTGTTTCGAGGTTTTCTCTTTTTCTGTCTCTCTCTGATGAACAAGGCAAATACCGCTTGTTGGCAACCATTTGATTCCTTCTCCATCTGTAGAGACACAAACACTCTTCCCAAGCAGTTAACCTATCTAGTTCCTTCCATTCACCACTTTCTGGATCTCTTCACATAACCAGGCAATTACATTGGAGCTGCTCACACTGGACACTGCCCTTCTGTTGAGTTAAAAAGCCTGTATTCTCTGCCAATTGTAGTTCCTTTCTCCCATCTTATTGCTTCTCTGCTGATTGATCATATCAGAGTCCTCAACTTCTAAAGACTCTCTGGGTGTAACCTTGGCTGCCATCATGCCCCACCTGATTTTTGTTTGAGGTCTGGGAACTGGGCCCCACCTCTCATTTCTCTGGATCAATCTACATTCTAAGGCCCAGTGGAGGCCTTTATTTCATTTTGTACATAGGGTTTTGGGTCTTGTTCTCTCATACTGTCTTCTCAGTCTATCTCTATGCCTACATTGAGCTTTCAGATGCCCAACTTTACCACACTGAAAGCATTGATGAGTCTCTCTGGAAGTCCCTTGCCAAGAAGAACCCTGTCTTCCCATGTTCTACATCATAACCTGGGTATAAAAGGCATTTGTGCCCACTGTGGCACAGTGTCTTATGATCTCTTCTAAAGGAGCATCGTTGTGTATTCCCAGAATAATTCTTCTACAGACCTCATTAGCATTTTCTCTAGCAAGTTGTTTGATCGTTATTCCTGTTGCTGCATTTTCTCCAATTGTTCGTATGACAGCTGTCTACAGACACCCCACAAAATCAGCAAAAGGTTCGTTGGGACCTTGCTCTATTTTCATGAAGGCTTCCCCTCTATCTTTTCCTGGGAGGGAGCTCCATGCTTTGATAGCAGCAGCAGCAATTTGCTCATATGCTATCAAAGGGTAATTAATCTGTTCTAAAGTGTCTGCATACTGACCTTTACCTGCTAGTTGGTCAAAGGTGATTTGTATATTAACTCCAGTTTGCCTCTTTCGTTGGACTTGTATTCTGCATAGTTCACTATAATCTAAAAGCCAGAACAAGTTTTGTCCTGGTTCTAAACATGTCCTTGCTATAGATTTCCAATCACTAGGGGTTAAAATTTCATAAGCTAAAATTCTCTAGTAACATTTTAACATAAGACGATGTAGCCCCATAAAGAGTGTGTCCCTTTTTCAAATCTTTGATAATTTCCAGATCAAAAGGAGTGTATCTTCTCCTTTCTTGATCTGAAGAATCAAACTGTTGAATAATAGGGTATGCTTCTATTAAATCAAATAAATCCTGTCCTTTTTTAGCTTTAACTAGTGCCTTTTGTAATCATGTCATAGGCTGCATCAAAGGTGGTGCTGATTCTGTCACTGCCCCTTCCCCTCCTCCTTCTTCCTCCACGCATGAAGTGTTAATTGAGGGGGGTATGTCAGGGGATGGGGAATGCCCTAATGGCTCCTGCTGTGAAGCACCACACTCCTTAATTTCATCAGAATTGTACTTAACTCCTTTCTTGTCTAATTCTTCATGCTTTTCACCTAGTTTTTCAGTATCTTCCCCCTCCTGCACTTTCTTCTTTTTCCTTATTTTCTAACTTATGTAATTTCCTAAAGCCAGTTGTATTAAGTTGTATGTATAGAGTGTTTCTTTAGGAATTGAATCAGGACCATTATCATTGTAACATTCACTTAGTTGCTCTCCTACTAGTTTCCACTTGTCTGCCTCTAATTCTTCTTCCTTAGAGAAACAAGGAGACGAGTACTGTACTGTTTCTAAAATCCAATGATCTGCTCCCAATTTACAATCAATCCTTGGTTTTTTATTAGTCTATGCTTTCTACACATTTTCCTTGAGGTCGAGAATGTAGGTCCTTAGCCCCACGTTCGGACGCCAAAATGTAGTGTTCTGATTGGTGTTCTGGAAGTCTCTGGACCGGTCTTCGTTTCAGCAGAGTAATCACCACAACAATAGCCATTTTTATTATCTCCTACACAATCTAAGGGCCTGGGGCCCCGGGCCAGCTTTCTTGGAGGCCTTCCAGAATCTTGATTTCAGTAAAATGCCACCATGGTGGTGTGAGATGGAGTGAATCTGTCTGGCTGAGTTGTCCCAGCTCATATGCTGTATTATAATTACATTATTCTAGGTGTCAATCTTGTAGAACTTGATTAAGTACTAAGTACATGTACTGAACTAGAGAACTATTAATCACTCTGCTAAACTAGACAACCATTGTCTTATCAATTCCACTGACATAGCACCTTGTAAGAATCCTTGTTTCAAGTACAGAGTTCTGGCCCATTACACTCGTGTGCCTGGTAAATGGCTTCTACCTAGGAACTGTGGACATGGCTTGGACCAAGGATGGTTCCCCTGTGACTGAGGGGGTGATGACAGCCAGCTCACCAGACTGACAAGTACTCATTCAGCAATTACCTCTTGCTCCCTGCTGACCAGTGGCTTTCTGGCAGCCTCTATAGCTGCAAGGTCACCCATGAAGACCAGGTCTTCCAGAAGGAGCTGTCCTCAACCCAGTGCACTTAGATGCCCACATGCTTCCTCCCTCAAGCCCCACAATGGACTTCCCAACCTCTTCCCCCCTCCTCCTCTACTTTCAATAAACATCTGCTTTATCATTCAATTGTCTCTCACGTCTTCTAGGTCTGATCTCCCCTCCCCTTGATGGTGGCTCACAACATGGGGGCCCCTGACAATCCTCATGGGAAAAAGCCAAAGGGGCCAAGCCCCGGCTGAGTGGAAGATCAAAGGTCCCTTCCATCCAACGTGCTGACTTCTTCCCAAAGTTCTTCTCTCCATTCTGAGCCCTGACCTGAATCTGAAACTGTTTTTTGTTCAAAGGGGAGACTCTCGAATGGAAAGAAATGAAGAGTATGAGGGAAATACAGGTCCAGTGCATGAATCACATAGCCAGGAGTCAGGAAAACCTGAATCAAATGCAGCCTTAGATGCTCCCAAGCCATACTATTCTGAGACTAGAAAAAGGAGGTTATTGTCAGGAATCAGCCCTGGGATGGTGAGGAAGTGACCCAAAGAGAAAGTGTGAGTGAAAAAAACAGGCCTCAGGAGGGAGCATGAAAGGGCAGAAAGGACAGGACTTGGAGGTGCTGAATAAGTAGGGAGAGTGACAGGGAGAAGGAGGGGAAGAGGGGACCCAGACTATGGACCTGAGCAACAGGGAGCTTGGCCACTCACTTGGCAATGGGCAGGATGTCACCATGACAACCTCCCTTCTGCTTTTTCCTCCCTTGATGCTCATCCAAATACTCTCCACTGTGCTCCTCCCCACCCCCATTTCTGGTTCCTGGATTTCCTTACATGAGCATGTCTTAGTACGCAGCACCAGCCCCCACACCTTTATACTGATCTGCTTTCTTTCACATAAAATATCCTCCCTCCAAGCCAGGGCCTGGGTAAGGACCTCCTCTCACCAGGTCTCTGAGACCCTTAGGAAAAATTGGTCTCCTTGCATCAAGCCTTCTGGTGATTCCATCACTCCCCCAGCACAGAGGCACACCAGAGCAACAAGAGATCCATTCCATGGATCCATGGTGCCCCCAACAGCTGGCTACGGAAGGCTGCCAAGCCGAGTCACAAGGGCAGGGGTTCCATGGTCCCCCGATAGATGACGTGGAAGGCTGCTATGTCTGGGGTTTAATGGCCTTCATAGAACATATTGTTTCTAAACATGGATCCTGGCCACTAGTGTTCCTTGTAGCAGTACTACTTCACGCATATGTTCCAACTGCATGCATTTACTCCCTGTCTTCCTCTCCACACGTGCACTCAGGCCACCTTCTTGAAGTACATTCATTCTTCCCACTGATGTTGTATGTAAGTTCCAGGTTTGGGGGCCCTTTCTTTAGCTGTTACTTTTTTATTTTTCCATTTCATTAAAATACCTTTTTTGAAGTTGTCTCCACTGGCTAATTAGTCAAAATAAACACTTCAATGGGACTTCTGGTCCATGGAAGGATATAGACACACAGAGTGTCTTGAATCTGATGTAGCCAAGAGTTGGGGACATGCCCCAAGGTGAAACATATGACTCCCTTAAAATCATAGGAGGCTCCTTTAGAGATATATCAATAGAGAGAACCTAATCAAGCACCTTCTGATTATCTGCTTTAAGCACTGCACAAAACAGTAGACCGCGTCCTCACCAGAGATCATGGAGGAGAACATCCACTGCACAGTCCATGTGAAAAATGAGCCCCCATCAGCAGGGAGGTCCTTCAGAGACCACTATTTGCAGGTCACAATCACAGATTGCGTCAAAACCTTGATCCTTGTGCAGCCTTCCCTAGTTCTCCCTCCCTTTCTGGGCTCCTCCATCACTGCTCTCCAGTTAAGGGGATAGAGCAGCAGCCCTAGAGCCAGGAAAGGTTCAAATTTGGCCTCAGACACTTGCTCACTGTGGGGTCCTGGCCAAGTCGCCACCTCTGTCTGTTTGCTTGTTTGTAAAACAGGGATTTTAATAGCACCTAACCAGCGCAGCAGCAGCATAGACTAAGGAGATCGCTTTGTCAAGCCCTTAGCCCAATGTCCGCCCCACAGTGGACACGTGATACTTATTTCCTGAAGTCCTTTCCTTCTCCCTCCACTCTGTGAATCCATCATCCTGGGCTGCTCATTGTTCCTCTCGCCCATCACCGTGTCTGCCATCACTGCACCTTCGTATGACCCTCTCCACCCCACCCCGGTGACTCTCCTTCCTCACGGCCAAGTCTCAGGATCTCGGGCTTCCCTCAAGACTCGGCATGAAGCCAAGTGAAGCACACAGAGCCTAGTCTCCTTGGCGACAATCAACTATGGTGGACTTGGCTCTTTTCCTCCTCCACTGGATCCCCGCCATCACGTTCATGTTCCTTCTAGCAAATACCACAGAGCCTGCTACTGGGGGCCAGCAGCTGATCCCTGGGTGTCTCTGGGCCCAGGGACAGCGAGGTGGTCCCTGGGAGTAGGGGCTGATGGCTGCCTCAGGATGATATTTTATGTAAAAGAAAGCAGATCAGTATAAAGGTGTGGGGGCTGGTGCTGTGTACTAAGACATGCTCATGTAAGGAAATCCAGGAACCAGAAATGGGGGTGGGGAGGAGCACAGTGGAGAGTATTTGGATGAGCATCAAGGGAGGAAAAAGCAGAAGGGAGGTTGTCATGGTGACATCCTGCCCATTGCCAAGTGAGTGGCCAAGCTCTCTGTTGCTCAGATCCATAGTCTGGGTCCCCTCTTCCCCTCCTCCTCCCTGTCACTCTCCCTGCTTATTCAAAAGCAGCCGTGCAGAAAAATGGGGCGAGTCAAAGTTCACGGGGCAGCGATGCTAGAAGCGAGTGCTTGTAGCTGGTGCACCAGAAAGGACGAGACGGACGAGAGGGCGTCTCTGACCCTTGTGATGCTCAGAACTGGATGTGATGCCCCGGCGTGGACGCGGTCCCCACGAGGCAGCCCGGAACATCGGAGCACAGAAGGCAGCACTGGGAGGAGTTAGAACAAGCAATCATGCTGTCAAATGAGCTGCCACTTCCTGGGCTAGAGCCTCGGGAACATGATCCTCCTTGGGGAGGATGGCTTGGGGCACACTTGGCATCCTGTCCAGTGGCCAAAGGGTCTCCCGAGGGGGGGGGCCTCCTGCCCTGGACACTGAGGTTCTCTCTGTTTACCCTGAACCTCTCAGGAAGTCTTCCTGCTCTTTCTAGTCTCTCCTGGTCCTATCCTAGTCCTGGCAGACACTTTTTCACTCTCCCTATAAACAGGAGGTGAACTTAGAAGAGATGGTCTTGGGGATCCCCCCCACACCTCTACTCCGTTATTCTATAATTCTACAATGCTCATGTCCTAAACTGGAGACATTGGGCTCTGCAACGCCCTGTGCTCCAATAACTGCCCACATTCTGAACACCTTGGACCCCAGCCTGAAACACCCAGGAGGGCCAAGCGTGGCCCAGGACCCCGGCCCCGGCTTCTGACCTCCTCCTACAGCTGCTCAGGCTGAGCTCACAACAACCTGAAGTCTCATCTCTAAGAACCCGGTGAGATAACAGGGAAGGGTGGAGGTGGAGCCGGGGCGAGGGGACAGGAGGGAAGAGAGGAAGCAGGAACACTCACCTGTTCCTCCCATTTTACTTTCTTCCTTCCTGAGGGCAAGCGGTCCTTCTCTGGACCACAGGTGTCGTGGGGCTGGGGTGGGGCAGGTGGTGGCAGGGGGTGAGTCCAGGAGAGCTCTGGAGGAGGGGAGTCCAGGGTCGGCCCTGGAAGGGTGGGACAGAGGGAAAGTCTGAAGGCTGCCGGGAGAAGGGGTCTCAGAAGCCATCCAGTCTAACCTGCATTGTGTATACATGCGTGGGTAAAGATTTCAACATACATGTAAAGGTACATACATGTGTTAGAGAGGATCTGTGCACATATGTACTAAGGATCTATGCTGACCTATGCAAATAGTTAGTCATGCACATGTATCATGTGCATACATGAGAATCTTCTGTCCTCGATAGCATGACATACATGTTGCAGGTGTGTGCTGCATGTAGTAAACTGTCATGTGTACTGTGTGTGGACATGGAGATCTGTGCATAGCTGTGCATACATGAACATGGTCTGCATGTCATCTTATACAGATACAAGTGACATATACATGTTCATCTCATGTATGTAGATTCATGCAACTTGTGGATGAGATCTGGATCAAGGTCTCAAGAACATGGTCTGCATTTTTACAAAAATGATGTACATGTTTATATACATGTATGTGAGGATCTATGACTTTATGAATACATTGAACACAATATGTAAGTGTGTGTCTATACATATGTGAAGATGTGCATGTATGTTGGTACATATGTGAGGATCTGTACTTACATGTTCATATCTAAAGGTATCTTACATGCATGTAAGGATACAGGCCTGACAAATCCATGTGCACATGTATGTAAGGGTCTCTGTACGCATATCTATGCCGGTATATAAACATGCATGTCTATACACATTGTGGAAATGTGTACAATTGCAAAGATTTGTGCTTAAATATCTAAACATGTATGTAAAGGTGTGTGACTAAATACATGCATAAAGACGTGTACATACATTCTGTGCATGTGTAAAGACCTCTTTTTATATGTGAATACATGACCTGTCCCTGCACATCCACCAGCCAGTCAACAAGCACTTGTTCCGTGTCTAGTCTGGACCAAGCACATTGCTCACTCCCGAGGCTGTGGAGACAAACCGGAGCCATCCCTGACCTCGAGGGGCTTACGTTCTCCCGGGATAGGGAGGGGGGTCAGAGGAAGCACTGAGGCCGGGAGCCAGCACCCATACAAAATGAAGAGTGGGGGTAATTACTGGAACCATCAGAACGGGCCTTTTTTTTTTTTTAATAGTAGCTTTTTATCTTTAAAATAGACACGAGGATGCTTTGCAACATTCATCCTGCAAAACCTTGCGTTCCAAATTTTTCTCCCTCCCTTTTTCCCACCCCCAGACAGCAAATAATCCGACTTAGGTTAAATGAGTGCAGTCCTTCCGAACATATTTCCACATTTATCATGTTGCACAAAAAAAAAAAAAAAAAAAAAAAAATCAGATCAAAAAGGAAAAAAAAAGAGAAAGGAAAAAAGCAAGCAAATAACAACAAAAAGACAAAAAACAAACAAACAAACAAACAAACAAAGCCCTGTGTCCCATAATCCTCTCTCTGGGTGCAGATGGCTCTCTCCAACCCAAGTCTGTTGGAATTGGCCTGAATCACCTCGATGTTGGAAAGAGCCGCGTCCATCAGAATTGACCATCGCATCATCTTGTTGTTGCCGGGTACGATGATCTCCTGGTCCTGCTCACTTCCCTCAGCATCAGTTCTTCTCTCCAGGCCTCCCTGAAATCATCCTGCTGGCCATTTCTTACAGAACAATAATAAGGATATTTGAAAGATGTCATAATCCCTTATTAGCACCCGGATTATACTGGGGAATCAAATGCAAAGAGTGAGAGGATCTCTCCTATCCCCATTGTGCTGGAGCTAGCTTGGAGGGAGCCCCAAAAGGCAGAGGCGATGGGGGGAGTTGTGTAAGCCATTGCCGAGGCGATGGGCCGGAGGGGGACAGGCAGTGCACAGGTATGGAGACCAGCAGTAGGGACAGAAGCCTAACTGGCATCCCCTCCCAGAGTCGTAATGAGGATGCGATGAAATGGGATTTGTAAAAGCACTTGGCAAAAAGGGCTCCCAGAATACTCTCCCATAGACGGTCCAGAAAGGACTCTAAGCTTGCAGGCACTTTCAGGGTGACTCATAGTGACTTGTGAGCCAGGAAGATCTTCTCACAGAGCTTTTTCCCCGTGGGAGCTACCCCCATGTCTAGTCCCCCACCCCTCCTCCTCCTGCACTTTGTGATTGATTTCTTGAACCCACATATGATACTTTACATTCGAGGCCACCAAACTTCATTTTGTTCGTTTTATCTTTGTGTCCCAAAAATCTCTATTCCTTTTTTACCACCAGGAAGCCGATTGAAAAATTAGTATCGAAGCCGGGTAGGGTTAGAGCACCCATGGTAGGAGGACCTGAGTTCAAATCGACCCAACTATGGGACCCTGGGCAAGTCACTTAACCCCAGTTGCCCCAGCCAAAAAATAATAATAATAATAATATCACCAGTGCCTCGGTAAGCTCAGCAGTAGCTCTCCACTGGGGGTCGTCCACAAAGTGGACAAGCAGCATGGGGCAGGGAGCACTGGCTCTGACCTCTGTGGAACTAGAACTTGTGGGCGACCCTTAAGCAAGTCACTTCAGCTCTGGAAACCTGAGGTCAACTCCAAGATCACCACGGTCCTTTCCGTGTCTGCCCCTGTGATTCTCCCAGCCCTTCGCCCAGGGGGCCCAGGGACGGCCCGGTCTCTCTCAGAGACACATCACAGGGCACAGGACCTTTCAGACCAGAGGATGGGGAGGGCCGTAGTTCCTGGAGTCCAGAAATCTCCATTCGGCCTCATGGAGCTGGTCCCCCTCAGCTCCGGCTCCCTGAGACCACCCTTACCCTTATGGTCGGGCTCAAGGCCCTCTCAGAAAAAGCACCCGACCTGGTTCCTGGATTCGTGCAGCTCCACGTGCTCCTGGGAGAGTGGAAACTGAGACCCAGGCAAGGAGAGTGGCAGGGCTGGGTTCCAGTCCAAGGCCTCTGATGCCACACCCGACACTTTTTCTAGGCTCAGACACTAAAACCCCAGGAAAGGGCTCCTGGATCTCAAACGCAGAGGGGCCAGAGGCCATTCGGTCCATCCCTGTCAGAGAGGAGGAGAGTAACTCCCCCTGAACTTCACCCAAGAGAAGATTCCAACCCTCTACCACCATCTCAGTCAAGAAACACTTGTTAGGCACCCACTGTGTGCCAGCAATAAACACTTATTAAGCACCCAGTATGTGCCGGGCATTCAAAGAACTTGTTTTTCAAGTTTGGACAAGCCTCTCCCCTCCCTGGCCTCAGGGTCCCTATCTGTAAAGAGAGGCTTTGCCTCAGTTTCCCCTTTTCCACGACAAGATTGGACCAGACCGCCTCCGAAGTCCCTCCCGGCCCAAGTTTTTGTGACGCTCTGATCCTATTCCTCTGGGGTCCTAAGCTACACACGGAGGGTCTAAAGTGGAAAGACTAAGTGGGCACCGGGTGGGCCGTCCCGGCCCTTCCTGCTTCCTCACCGTGGAGGAGAGGGGCCAGCCCCATCCGGGATCTGGGGCAGGGGAGGAGAAGGTGAGAGGCCCCAGATCAGGTGTGGGGGTGGGGTGGGGCAAGGGGACCCCCGGAGGGGGCCAACTGCCCTCTAGGCTAAGCACTGGCCAGGAAGCCCTGGGGCTGCCGCTCCCAGCTGTGCAGGGCTCCCCCTCTCTGAGCTGCCTCCTCATCTGTGAAATGGGGCCCTGCCCCCCCGGGTTGTTGGACATCAAATTAATAAATAAACACCGGGAACAGGACGCCCTTGCCGCGGCCTTCCCTGTTTGGGTGCTGCGTTTTGTCGCCCGGGGGAGGCGGGGGGTCCCAGAGGCGGCCCGGAGCAGTTTGGGGCCTCTTTCCACCCCGGTGGCGGGCCAGCTGCCGCTTGCAGCCTTGCAGGGCTGGGGAGCTCACCACTGCACGCCGGGCCAGCCCCACACACTATTGGAGCACCGTGGTAATTCCCAAACCCCGAGGGGGAGATTTAACCGGGAGGCCGGCCGGCAAGAGACTTCCAGACTGGGCCCCCCTCTAGCAGGCTAGAAATTAACCCCAGCTGCTGCCCGTTTCCCTTGATTAAAAAGTCTTTTTACAATTGAGTCAATCGATCAGTAATCAAATGACCTCAATTTATCAATCAGTAAGCACTTACTTATGTGACCATAATCTCCCATTCGGACTTTAAGCCTTATTATATACCACAGTCGTCATGCCTTATTATATCCCACAGTCTATCAATAATAAGCCTTATTAAACACAACCTTTGGGAACAAAAGCTTAGATTCTTTGGAAGAAATAACAGCTCCATAGCGTAAGGAGCTCAAAATGGATTTCCAAAGCAATTTCAAGGTCATCCTGGGAGACGGCAGGGAAATTCACCCATTAGGAGAAGGGGAAGATGGCACCTGAGTTCTGAAGGAAGTTCAGGGTCTAAGGACGAGACCAGGAGGAAGGCCCAGGGCCCCAGGGAGGGCAGGAACATGGGCCGATTCCAAGATCGGGGACCCCCAAAACGGGTGCTCTGGGAATGTTAATTACCAGTCATCCTCATCACCACCGGCCCAGTTGTACAACTGCCATGAGCAATGGGACCTCCGATGCCCCTCCTCGCCTCCCTTGCCCGCTGCCTCCCCCACACTCATCCCCACCCCCGGGAAATCCACTCAACCTGCCAGGGCTCTCCGGGGGGAGAAGGAGACAGACAAGTCTTGTGCACATCAGGAGGATGAAAAGGCTAAACACAACCGGGCAGGGAGAGCTGTCCAGTTAGTGAGTGGGGAGAGGTTCCATACAAAAGGGAAGGCTGAACTTTGAGGAAAGAGGGGCTCTGAGAGGCAGAGGGAATGAGGGAGGGAGGGAGGGAGGGAGGGAGAGAGAGAGAGAGAGAGAGAGAGAGAGAAGAGAAGAGAGACAGAGATAAGAGAAGAAGAGAGACAGAGACAGAGACAGAGAGAGAGAGAGGAAAGAAAGAGAAAGAGGCGGAGACGGAAGAGACAGAGAGACAGACAGAGACAGAAGAGAAGAGAAGAGAGGGAGAGAGAAGAGAACAGACAGAGACAGAGAGAGAGACAGAGAAAGAGAAAAAGGCAGAGGCGGGAAGACAGAGGAAACAAGAGACAGCAGAGACAGAGACAGAGAGAGAGAAGAGACAGACAACAGAGAGGAGAACAGACAGACAGAAGACAAGAGACAGAGACAGAGAGAGAGACAAAAGAGAGACAGAGACGAGAGAGAAGAGACAAAGACAGGGACTGAGAGAAAGAGACAGAAAGACGAACAGAGAGACGAGACAGACAGAGAGACAGAGAAGAAGAAGAAGAGAACAGAAAGACGAAAAGACAGAGACAGAACAGGGAGACAGAAAGAGAGAGAGACAGAGAAGAGAAGGACAGAGAGAAGAAGACAGAGAAGGAAAGGACAGACAGAGACAGAAAGAAGGGACAGAGAAAGAAGACAGAAAGAGACAGAAGAGAAAGAGACAAAGAAGAGACAAGAGAGAGACAGAGAGAGAGAGAGAAGAGAGAGAAGAGAGAGAGAGACAGAGAGAGAGAAGGAAGAGAGAGACAAGAGAGAGAGAGACAGAGAGAGAGAGAAGAGAGAGAGAGAGAAGAGAGAGCAGAGATAGGCAGAGACAGGGGGCAAGACAGAGAAGAGAGAGAGAGACAAAGAAGAAAAGGCAGAGAGACGGGGAGAGACAAGAACAGACAGAAAGGAGACAGAGAGAGAGAGGAGAGAACAAGAGACGCAGAGACAGAGAAGAGAAGAAGAAAGAAGAGAGACGGAGAGAGAAAGAGAAACAAGAGACAGACAGAACAGAGACAGAGAGGAGGAAGAGACAGCAAAGAGAGAGAGACAGACAGACAGACAGAGAGAGAGACAGAGAGAGACAGAGAGAGAGACAGAGACAGAGAGAGACAGAGAGACAAAGACAGGGAGACTGAGAGACAGAGAGACAGAGAAAGACAGAGACAGAGACAGAAAGACAGAAGAGACAGAGACAGAAGAGAGAAGAAGAGACAGAAAGAAAGACAGAGCAGAGACAGACACAAAGAGACAGAGAAGAGAGAGACAGAGAAGAAAGACAGAGACAGAGACAGAGAGAAGAGACAGACAGAGAGAGAGACAGAGACAGCAGAGACAGAAAGAAGAAGAGAAAGAAGAGACAGAGAAGAGACAAGAGAGAGACAAAGGACAGAGAAGAAGGCGAGACAGAGAGACAGAGACAGAGAAAGAGAGAGACAGACAGAGAGAGAGAAGACAGACGACAAGAAGAAGGAAGAAGGGAGAGACAAGAGAGAAGAGAGAGACAAAGCAGGAGCTGAGAAGAGGCAAAGACAGAACAGAGACAGAAAAGACAGAAAAGAGAGAGACAGAGACAGACAGAGAAAGAGAGACAGAGAAACAAAGACAGAGAGACCCACAGAAAAAAGGGAGACAGAGACAGGAGAGAGAGAACGAGACAAGAGAGAGACAGGAAGAGAAAGAAGGAACGAGACAGGAACGAACAGAGACAGACGGGGAAAGAACAGAGAAGAAGAGACAGAGAAGAGGACAGAAAGCCAGGGAGGCAGAGACAGAGGAGAGAAGAGACAGAAAGACAGAGACAGAGAGAAAGAGACAGAGACAGAGACAGAGAGAAACAAGAAGAGACAGAAAAGAAGAGGGCGAGGAGACAGAGAGAGAGACAGAGAGACAGAGACAGACAGAGAAGAGAGACAGAGAAATAGAGAGACAGAGAGACCCACAGAAAGAGAGACAGAGAGAGAGACAGAGACAGAGAGGCTCTGAGAGCTGGAGGGAGGGAGGGAGGGAGGGAGTTCCAGGCCATTGGGAAGGCAGCCATAGATGGCAGGGCCATACACGGATGCTCTTCTGAGAAGCAGGAGGAAGGAGTGAGCGCACTCCAAGCAGGAAGGCAGAGCCGGAAATGGGGAGCTGTGTGTGTGGGACTGAGAGAAAGGGGGTTTGATTGAATCCCAGAGTGAGGGAAAGGGAAATTCAGAGGGGCCGGGAAGCACATTGGAGGCGGGGGCGAAGGGCTTTAGGGAGAGTACGTGTCTCCAGGAGGCAACCCCGGGGCTGTGAGCAGCGAACAGCAGTCAGGGATGGAGGGATCTCAACCACCAAGTCTTACTCTAGCAGTGAGCAAAGGAGGCTGGAGGCAGAGGGAGAGCTGGCCGGAGGCTGTGGCCCAGCAGGGTCGGGGGTGAAGAACCAGCTGGGCGGCAACTACAGAGCAGACACAATGGGGGCTCGGAGCTCTAAAGCTCAAGGTCTTCTCCTTCCTGGAGGCCGAGAGGCAGGGGAACGGCTGCCCAAGGTCACAGGCAGGACCAGGGAAAGATCTTGTGGCTCCTATTTCAGCACTTTCTCCATTGACAGGGACGTGTAGAGGTCAAGAAGGTGGGACCCCAGAGCGGGAGCTGAGGGAGAACAGCCGCAGAGGTGGGGGGCTAGCACAGGCTTGGGCCCAGCAGCAGAAACTGATGTGGGTCAGAACTTGAAGAACTGCTCGGTTCTGCATACATATACTGCATCTAGGATACTGTAACCTATTTAACATGTATAGGACTGTTTGCCATCTGGGGGATTGGGGGGGGGACGGGGGGGGGAAGGGAGTGAGGGAGGGGAAAAGTTGGAACAGAAGTGAATGCAGTAAGACATGTATACTTATATTGTATTTAATTTATACTTTAACATATTTAACATGCATTGGTCAACCTGCCATCTGGAGGAGGGAGTGGGGGGAAGGAGGGGAAAAATTGGAACAAAAGGTTTGGCAGTTGTCAATGCTGAAAAATTACTCATGCATATAACTTGTAAATAAAAAACTATAATAATAAATAAATAAATAAATATGCAATCATGTTTAAAAGAAGAAGAAGAAGAAGTGAGTGCAAGGGATAGTGTTGTAAAAAATTACCCAGGCATATGTTCTGTCAATAAAAAGTTATAATAATTTTTTAAGAAATGGGAAGAAGATTGACAGTCATTTGAACTTTTCTACAGTTCTAACTGGTTCTATCCTTTCTTTCTATAGAGGACAATAACAGTGAGCACTGGTAGCACGCCTAGTGGCTCTCAAATCCATTCTGTTTCTGTACTTCTTGGTCTATCTCTATTGCCATAGATCCCAATCAGACTCTCTCAGGAGCCAAAAAACATGTTCTCCCAACCTTCCATCTTTTCTTTACATAAAAATGGGGGGAAATGATCATCCTCAGCTATCACATGAAATATCTGCTCCAATGAGTTGTCAAGTCCTGGCTACTTATCTGGAAGTTGTTACATTTGGACGATTCTCAACAAAATTTTTTCCCCTTTTAATCATAGATATTATTTGTTTTGCTGGGTAGGATTTTCTAATCTATCAAGATTAGGACAGGATTTTTCTTTCTTTGGTACTTAAAAAAATTGACTAATGTCTTTTTCTGAAATTCATTGGTCTTGATTTCTATTTTGTACTTCTAACTTTGTAGATTTCGTATTTTTGAGTCTAGTCATGCCTGTCCTTCAAGCTTTCAGTTTTTTTTTTGCCTATCATAGATTAGATTCCTATAATTTACAGAATGATCCTTCTGTCTTTTCATTTTCAATCTTAAATTGGTCTTATATTTCTTTTTTGATCAAATTAATATGATCATTTTTATCATTTTAGCTGTTTTATATTTTTTAAAAGCTCTTGTTTCACATTTTGTCTCTCCTTTGACTTTCAAAATGTCTTCTTTTATTGCTTATTTGAGAATCATAAAATTGTCAGTTTTGTAGATTTTCAGAGCTACACGGGATTAGTATTAATTAATCTTTTATTGCTATAAGAATTTAGAGATGTGCATCTTTCTCTAATGACTTTTTCCAGAAAATTTGTTGTGTTATCACCAATATTTTCTTTGACATAATTAATTTTCTGATCTGTTTTCAAATCCATTAACCATAGAATGTGACATTTTTTAGCTTTCATCTAAATGTCTTTCGTTCACATTTCATTTATTGATTGTTATTTGTATTATGTTATATTAAAGATGTTTTTTGTTTAAAAAAAAAAAGAAAAGAAAGCTAGCTGAGCCCCAAGTGAAGGAAAGAAGACTTGGAAAGAGACAATAAAGGATTTGGACTTTAACTCCTGGCTGCACTGAAAAGAAGGCTGCTCCCAGAGACCCCAAGAAAACCCCAACAAGAGATTACATTTTAGAGAAGATTATTACAGTTGTCCAACTGAGCTCGACTTTCCCTTCCCCCCATGTACTCCAGTGCACCTGATGAAACTGAGAACCTGGGAGGCCCTGAAAGAGTGAGGGGAGGAAGAGGGGAAAGAGTGAGAGAAGGGAGGGAGGAGAAGCAGTGGTGGAAGGGAGGAAGGAGGGGGAGGGGAAAGGAGGAGTGGGAGAGATGGAGGGAAGGGGGAAGGGAAGATGGAGGGATTAATGAAGAGGAAGGGGGAGGGGGAGAGAAGGGGAAGGGATGGAGGAAAGAGAGGGGAAGTGGGGAGAGGGGAAGGTACCATTCCAGGCCCAAGAAGGGCCACCAAGGTCCTATTCTCTGCCCACCGAGGTGGGGGCAGAGTCTGTGGCCCCCAGGGAGTGAGTCCTGGGACCCCTAACACCGGGATTACAGACTCACAATAAAACATTTTAAAATCTTGAGACACTTGAAATCTCAGAATCAGTTTCTTTCATTCTTGGCATCTTGGAGAATTAATACTGAAATCTCACAATCTGATATAATTGACTCCAAATTGAGGGTCCCCCTTTGGAAGGGGCTTGGAGACAATGGGATTGCCTTTCTCCCAGTCTGTGCTCCAGCCCCCCCCCGAGTCTCTGAAGCACCCACAGAATACAGAGGTCCCCGACGTCAGCCCCAGGGGGGCCTGAGCCCCAAGGGTGGGAGCCTCCAGAGCATCCCAGGGGCCTGCGAGCCCAACGCCGCTGTCATTAATATTAAAGCACTTTGGCTTCAGATGTGATTAATTCTACTGGATGTAACTAGCCCCGAGAAAGAAAAGCTCGGGGGGAGGGGGGGGGGCTCCATCCTTGTCCAGGGTGTAGAGGGATCCTGGCAACAAAAAGTCTGAGATCCCTCGACAGAAAATGTCGGCTCTAGAAGGGACTTTGGAGCACAGGAGGCCACAGGTGAAAGGGTCTTAGAACCCTAAGCTGCAAGGAACCGAGAACATAGAAGGGACCTGCTGCTTGCAGAGCTTGCCCTAAGACATCAGCGGCCCCAACCACCCCATGTCACAGAGGAGGCCTCCCCTTGTCCTTAGCCCAAAGTCCCACTGGGGCTGCAAGTGACTCAGGCTCACTTTCTTTGACCCCAAGACCTATTGTTACCTAGTAATTTGTAAATGCTATTTCCTCCCTGCTCTGACTGCTGCCATCTCTCTGTCTCTGTCTCTCTCTCTGTGTCTCTCTGTCTCTGTCTCTCTCTCTCTTTCTCTGTCTCTCTCTCTCTGTCTCTGTCTCTCTCTCTTTCTCTGTCTCTCTGTCTCTCTCTCTCTCTCTCTCTCTCTCTGTCTCTCTGTCTCTCTGTGTGTCTCTGTCTCTCTGTCTCTCTGTCTCTCTGTCTCTCTCTCTCTCTCTCACACACACACACACACACACACACACACACACACACACGCCCCCCACCAGAACTGCTGGACTCTAGCCTCTAGCCCCATCACATCTGGCTCTGGGCAAAGCTGTGGTCAGGGAGCTCTGGTGCCTTCAAGTCTTCCCCGTAGGCTATTCCCGCCCACCCAAACACCCCCACACGGAGGCATCTCAGTACAGTGGAAGGTGCCACTGGCTCACTCTGAAGCCCTGTCTGGATCTCAGTTTCCCTGTCTGTAAAACAAGGTGTTGTCTTATTAGAGAATAACGAAACAAATTATGGACATGAAGGGGAAGGAGTGCTGATGTGTCATAAGAAAGGATGAGATGAGGGATAAAACAGTCAACAAATACAGCAATCTAGTCTTTGACAAACCCAAAGATTCGGGAAAGAACTTATTTTTGAAAAAATTGCTGGGAAAATAAACAATATGGCAAAACAGTCACTGATCCACCTTAACACCCGACACCAAGATAATCAAAATGGGTTCATGGCCTAGGAAAGAATGAAATTATTAATAAATTAGAGGAACAAGGTAGTTTACCTCTCAGACTTGTGGAAGGCCTTTAGAAAAGCAGAACTAGAGATCATTACCATCAAAATAGAAAATTTGATTATACCAAACTGAAAAGTTTTTGTACAAACAAAACTAATGCAGAAAATTAGAAGGAAGGATAAATAAAATATTTTCGTCAAAGGGTTCTGATAAAACCCATTTCCAAAATAGAAATTAACTCTAATTTATAAAAATCAAGCCATTCTCCAATTGAAAATGGTCGGATTGAACAGAACCAGATGAAGAAATTGAAACTATTTCTAGTCTTGAAAAGATTAAGTCATTACTAATCAGAGAAATGCAAATTAAGACCTCTAAGATACCCTACACCCCTGTCAGATTGGCTGAATGACGGAAAAATAATGATGATTGTTGGGGTGCAGGAAAACTGGGACATTGATGCATTGTTTGGAGTAGGAAGGAATAACCATTCTAGAAAGTTTGAAACTGTTAAAAGTTTCAAACTTGCCCCGATCCAGAGTGTTTCTACTGGGTGTTCCAAAAGTGATCATAAAGAGGAAAAGGACCTGTTAAAATTTTTGTGAACCCTTTGTAGTGGCTGAAACTGGAAACTGAATGGATGCCCATCAGTTGGAGAATGGCTGAATAAATTTGGTATATGAAATATTTGGAATATTATTTTCTGTAAAGAAATCCAACAGGAGGATTTCAGAAGGTGGAGGACGCAGAACTGATGCTGGTGAAATGGAGGACCAGGAATCATTATACTTCAACAACAGCTATTGATGACCAGTTCTGGTGGAAGGCCATCCTCAGCAAAGGATCAACCAAATCATTTCCAAATGGGCAGTAATAACAAAGCACCCAGAAAAACCGGGGAGATGACAAAAACCATTCATTGAATTCCCAACCCTCTATTTTGCCCACCGCATTTTGATTTCCTTCGTAATTGCAATATTCAAGTTGATTCTTTTCAGCAAAATAATTTTGATAGACTTATTGTTATTAATTTATATTTTTAATATATTTAACATCTACTAGTCTCCCATTTGGGGGGGGTGGGAAAGGAAAATTAACAAATTTGGCAATTGTTAATGCTTAAAAATTCCATTAACCTGTAATAAAATATTAAATTTAAAAAAAAAAAAAAAAGGATGAGATGGACCCTTTCAGAAGAACCTGGGAAGGCCTTTAGAACCCTGGCAAAGGCAGGACCAGGAGACACACAAGTCTGTCCTCACAAACACGCCCACCTATGCTCTGTCTTTTCTGCCTGTGTGTTTTTCTCTCTGTCTCTCACACACCCCTCCTTTTCTCTCTCTTTCTCTTCTCTGCCCTCTTTCCTTCCTGTTTGTGTGTCTCTCTCTACCTTGTGTTTTTTCTGTGTTCTCTGTGTCTCTCTTTCCTCTCTCTCTTACTTGTGTTTTTCTCTCTCTGTCCTTGTGTGTGTGTGTGTGGTGTGTGTTTTTCCATGTCTCTTCTCCTGTCTCTCTCTCTCACTGTCTCTGTTGTTTTTCTTTCTCCTGTCTCTGTCTCTTCTCTCTTTCTGTGTTTCTCTTCTTCTCCTTGCCCCTCTCTCTCTGTCTTTGTGTTTTTTTCTCTGTTCTATCTCTGTGTGTGTCTTGTCTCTGTCTGTCTCTCTCCTGCCCTTTCCCTCTCTCTTCTCTGTTGTGTTTTTCTCTGTGTTTGTTTCTTCCCTGTCTCATTGTTTTCTCTGTCTCTTGTGTGTTTCTCTTCTCTCTTTCTCTCTTCTTCTCTCTCTTCTCTTCCCTGTTTTGTGTTTTTCTTGTCTCTTCTCTCTCTTGTTTTTCTCTCTTGTCTGTGTGTCTCTGTTTGTGTGTTTCTCTGTCTCTGTTCTCTCCTGTTTCTCTGTCTCTCTTCTCTTCTTCTCTTTTTTTCTCTTCTCTTCTCTCTGTCTCTGTGTTTTTCCCACGTCTTTGTTTTTTCTTGTGTTCTTCTCTCTGTCTCTGTGTGTTTTCCTCTGTCTCTCTGTCTCTTTCTCTCTGTCTCTCTCTGTCTCTGTTTCTCTGCCTCTCTGTCTCTGTCTCTCTCTCTCTGTCTCTCTTTCTCTGTCTCTGTGTGTGTGTTTCCCCTGTCCCTTTGTTTTTTTCTCTGTGTTTTCCTGCCTCTGTCTCTTTGTCTCTTTTTTGTCTCTCTTCTCTGTTTGTCTCTTGTTCTCCTTCTTGTTTTCTCTGTTCTCCCTTCTTCTCTCTTCTCTCTCTCCTGTCCTTTGTGTGTTTTTTTCTTGTTCTTGTCTCTGTCTCTTGTGTTTTTCTCTGTTGTCTCTCTTTCTGTGTGTGTTTTCTCTCTCTTCTTTTTTCTGTTTCTCTCTCTTGTCTCTGTGTTTTTTCTCTGTCTCCTGTCTCTCTTCCTGTCCCTTTGTGTGTTTTTTCGGTCTGTCCCGGGCTTCCCGCTCTGGGGGCCCTCGCTGGGCCTTCCCTGCCCCCGCTCCCCTCCACGCCCTTGTTTTCTCTTGTGCCCCCTGTCTCTGTTCCTCCTGCCCGCTTTCTTGGGGTTGTGTTTCAACTGGTCCCGGAAAGAAAAATCCGCTCTTCAGGGACTCCCGGCCCGGGCCCTGGGCCCCGGCTGCAGCCTAACCCCCCTCAGGCCACGGGACCGGCTCCCCCCTGGCCAGGCTCCTGGAGGCGACCGGCCCCAGGGTTAGAAGGTTCTTCCCCAGCCCCGGGGTTTCCCGCCCCGGGGCCGGTTCCTGGCGCAAAGCCAAACTCCTTCCCGGGGGACCCGGGCCCCCCGCCCCCCCCCCGCCTCCACCTGCTATGTGGGAAGGGGTCCCTCCGTGGCCTCCCCGACCCAGGGGCCAGGACTGAACGAGGGTCTTGGCCGGGCGGACCCAGGCTGGCGGACCAGGGAGGGGGCGGGCAATCCCGCTACCCCAAACCCCCTCCCGGGGCCCCCGCGGTAAACCCCGGCCACCTCCCCCGGACCCTGGCGCCGCCGGGCCTCCCCAGCCCCTTTTCCCCCCCGTCGCTGGGAGTTTGGCCACCCCCCCCTGGGCACCTGCCCCCCGGGATTTCCCAGGGGCAGTCCGCCCCAGGCGGGGCCCCCCCTCGGATGGGCAGGAAGGGACGCCCCACGGCCCCGGGAGGGGGTGGGGCCCCCTACCCGCCTGGGTTCCCCCCAACCGGAGTTGGCCGCTCCCCCTCCCCCCCCCCCCCTGGGGCCTTGTTTTAAAGCCCCTGCCCCGCCCTTTCCTTCCCTTTGGGCCTGTTTGTCTGAGGTTCTGGTTTCAGCCCCCCATAATTTAGCCCAATTTCCCCAAAGGCTGGAGAGGGTAGCCCCCCCTCCCCTCAGCTCTGGGTCTTCGCCACCCCTGTCCCGGCCCTCAGCTGGGTGGGTTCCCCCCTCCCCTCGCCCTCATCAGTCTCCCCGGGGAAGTGGCCTGGTTTTTCTCCCAGCCACCTGCCGGCGTGGGCCCTTCCCTGTTTGGGGCTTTTAAACTGTTTCCCTTGTCCCTCTCACCCGAAATTCGGGTTGGCCCTGGGCCCTTGGGACTTGACCCCAAGCTTGATGTTCCAGTTTCCCAGGCCCATCTGTTAGGCCCCCCCCTTTGCTAGTGATGGCTGGCCCCTCCCAGCCCTGACCCCCTGTTCCAGGCCCCCCCAGCCCTGCCCCCCTGTTTCCAGGCCCCCCCCTGGCCCCCGTTTCCAGGCCCCCCAGCCCACCCCTTTCCCCCCCAGGACTCCCCCTGTTCCAGGCTCCCTCCCAGCCCTGACACCCCCTGTTCCAGGCTCCCCAGCCCTGACTCCCCCTGTTCCAGGCCCCCTCCCAGCCCTGACTCCCCCTGTTCCAGGCCCCCTCCCAGCCCTGACTCCCCTGTTCCAGGCCCCTCCCAGCCCTGACTCCCCTGTTCCAGGCCCCTCCAGCCCCTGACTCCCCTGTTCCAGGCCCCTCCAGCCCTGACTCCCCCTGTTCCAGGCCCCTCCCAGCCCTGCTCCCCTGTTCCAGGCCCCTCCAGCCCTGGCACCCCTGTTCCAGGCTCCTCCAGCCCCTGACTCCCCTGTTCAGGCCCTCCAGCCCTGACTCCCCCTGTTCCAGGCCCCCTCCCAGCCCTGACTCCCCCTGTTCTCGTGATGTCTGTAGAGCACTGAGCACAGTCCACAGGCCCAGCAGCTCACCCCCTTCCCTTCCCCAAGGACTCTCCCCTCTGTTCTGAGCTTCCGGTTGGTTCTCGGTCTAGGCCGAGATTCCTCCGGAGAAGCTGGATCCGGGCTCCGACGTCCGACCGCACCATGGAACGGCCGTGGCCGGTCCCTTGGGGCCTCCGTTTGTTTCTCTGTAAAACTGAGGCCATTCTAGGAGAGGCCGATTCCAGCTCCAAGTTCTTTGAGCTCCGAGCCCACGGACCGGATTTTGGTCCGATCCGTCTCAGGGGCTTTTCCTCCTCACCCACCCAGGGATTCCTGCCCCAGCTGGAGGCCCTGCCTCCCACCTCCCGCCGCCCCCGGTGCCCAGAGCCTGCCCTGCCCCCATGAAGGAGCCCAAAGGCCGGGCACTAGGGCAATGCCACTGGAAGTAGGCTAAGAGCTGGGCCTTCGTGTTCAGTGGTTCATTCTGAAGGGGGATAAACAGAGGCCCTGAGGAAGGAAAGGACTTCCCCAGAGGCCCCTAAACAGGCACTGAGAGAGCCAGGACAGGCTCCACTGCCAGAGGTCTGCCAGGCAAAGGGGCATCTGACCTTCCTGGACCCAAGGATGCCTTTCCTGAGGCTTTGCCACGAGGGCGCCCGCCCGGGCTGGGAAAGGGTCTCTGGCTGCTCCTACCCAGTGTCCTCCTTCCTTTCTTTCTCTTCATTTCTCTAGGTCTCCCCGCCTCTCCCTCTGCTGCCCCGTTGCTAGTTTTCTCATTCTCTTCTGAGTCTTTATCAATCCTCCAGCTCCCTGTCCCTCTGTGTCTCACGTCTGTCATTCTCAATTTTCCTTATTTCTCTGCTTCTCCCTTTCTTCCCCGTCTCTCTGCCTCTCCTGTCTGTTTCTCCCCATCTCTGTCTCTATCTACCTTGGTCTGTGTGTCTCTATCTCTCTGCCTCTCCCCTCTCCCTCTCTGTGGGTGCCTGTCTCTCTGTCTGGCTCTATCTCTCTCTGTTTATCTCTGCCTGTCTCTTCATTTCTCTAAATCGCTCTGTCTCAAAGGGGCCTGTATGTGCAAGAATGTTTGTAGTGGCCAGAAACTGGACACTGAGGGGATGCCCATCCGTGGGGGAATGGTCGGGTAAATTGTGGTATATGAATGTTATGGAATATTACTGTTCTGTAAGAAATGACCAACAGGATGATTTCAGAAAGGCCTGGAGAGACTTACACGAACTGATGCTGAGTGAAATGAGCAGGACCAGGAGATCAATATATACTTCAACAACAATACTAGATGATGACCAGTTCTGATGGGCCTGGCCATCCTCAGCAACGAGATCAACCAAATCATTTCTAATGGAGCAGTAATGAACTGAACTAGCTATACCCAGAAAAAGAACTCTGGGAGATGACTAAGAACCATTACATTGAATTCCCAATCCCTCTATTTATGCCCACCTGCATTTTTTATTTCCTTCACAAGCTAATTGTACAATATCTCAGAGTCTGATTCTCTTTGTACAGCAAAATAACGGTTTGGTCATGTATACTTATTGTGTATCTAATTTATACTTTAATATATTTAACATGTATTGGTCAACCTGCCATTGTGGGGAGGGGGTGGGGGAAGGGGGGGGAAAAAGTGGAACAAAAGGTTTGGCCATTGTTAATGCTGTAAAATTACTCATGTATATAACTTATAAATAAGAAGCTATAATTAAAAAATATATATTAAATATCCTAGATAGATAGTAAGTAAAAATAAATAAATAAATAAATCTCCATCTCTCCCTCCCTCTACTTCCCATCTCTCTAGTTTTCTTGCTCTCCCTTTCTCTGAGTTTGTATCTGTCCCCCAGTTTCCCTGTCTCTGTCTCTGTGTGTCTGCTTCTCTTCATCTCCATCTCTCTCTCTCTCTGTCTGTCTCTGTCTCTCTGTCTCTTTCTCTCTGTCTCTCTCTGTCTCTCTCTGTCTCTTTCTCTGTCTCTCTCTCTCTATCTCTCTCTCTGTCTCTCTCTGTCTCTCTCTCCCTGTCTCTATCTCTGTCTCTATCTCTCTCTCTCTCTCTCTCTGTCTCTCTCTCTGTGTCTCTGTCTGTCTCTGTCTCTGTCTCTCTCGTTCTCTCTGTCTCTCTGTCTCTTTCTCTCTCTGTCTCTCTCTGTCTCTCTCTGTCTCTCTCTGTCTCTGTCTCTCTCATTCTCTTTCTCTCTCTGTCTCTCTCTGTTGCTGTCTCTCTCTGTCGCTGTCTCTCTCTGTCGCTGTCTCTCTCTGTCGCTGTCTCTCTCTGTCGCTGTCTCTCTCATTCTCTTTCTCTCTCTGTCTCTCTCTGTTGCTGTCTCTCTCTGTCGCTGTCTCTCTCTGTCTCTGTCTCTCTCTGTCTCTGTCTCTCTCTGTCTCTGTCTCTCTCTGTCTCTGTCTCTCTCTCTCTCTCTCTCTCTCTCTCTCTCTCTCTCTCTCTCTCTCTGTCTCTCTCTCCCTGTCTCTATCTCTGTCTCTCTCTCTGTCTCTCTCTCCCTGTCTCTGTCTCTCTCTCTCCCTGTCTCTCTCTCTCTCTCTCTCTCTGTCTCTCTCTCCCTGTCTCTCTCTCCCTGTCTCTGTCTCTCTCTCTGTCTCTTTCTCTCTGTCTCTGTCTCTCTCTCCGTCTCTGTCTCTGTCTCTGTCTCTGGCCCAGTCTCTGGCGCCCTCCCCCGGGGTGTCCGAGGGCCCCGAGCCGGGCCCCGCCCGCCCTCTGCCGGCCGGATGCGGCCTTTCAGCCTTTATGACCGACGAGGCGGGGAGGGCGGCACAGAGAGCGCGGAGAGGTCCCAGAGCGGCCGCGGCGGCTGAGCGGGGGAGGGGAGGGGGCGGGGGCAGTAAGGCCCCTGCCTCGCTCTCGCTCAGTCCTGCCTGAGCCCAGCCTAGAAGCCGGGCGGGGGCGGACTTGGACACGAGGGCCAACCTGCAGCGGAAGGGCGCTCCCGCCACTGGGGAGGCAGGGAACTCGCCCTCTATCCTCGGACGCGGAGATTCGGGGACTTGCTGGGGAGAGGCGGGGCCGGACCCTGCTGCCCGGTGCGGGGCTGGAGTGGAGGGGAAGCCCCCATTACAGATGGGGAAACTGAGGCCCCGGGAGCGAGCAGAGCGCACACACCCACAGTCAGGGCGCAGGAAGCCTCTGGCGGCCTCCGGGGGCGGGGGCGGGGCCGCGTCGGCTCCAGCCCCGCAGCCAATCACAGAGCCACACGCTCACGGCCGCAGCCCGCGCGGTGCCCGGGGGAGCAGCGCCCCCTGGTGTCCCCGCGTCCGCTGGGCGACGCCGCAAGAGCCGGCCCGAGCTCGGCCCACCCTTCCCCCTCGGGGACTCGGTTTCGCGGGGAAATAAGGGGGCGAACGTCGTATCCCGCCTCCGACTCCGCGGCTGCCTCGGGTCTCCCGGCCCTCGGATGTTCTTTTTAGCCGCGCGGAGCCAGGACAGCCTCCCCCGGAGGCCGCGGCCGCGGTCACGTGTTCATAGCGGCCCCTGCAGCGGGAACCCAGGAGGGGGGAGGGGGAGGGGGAGGGGGAGCGGAAGTGCGGGTCTGCCCACGCGTGTCCACCTGCGGGGGAGGGGCGTGCGTGCGTGGGGGTCTGATGGAGCCTGCCCGGGCCTCCGTGCGCACACGTGTGAGACCCCCCCCCCCGGGCACCTGCACGTCTCAGCTTTGTCGCGTGTCCGAGCCCACGTGTCCGTGTGTCTGGGTGATCGTGCGTGTCCCTCTGCCCCCGGGGGTCCCCGTCTGTGCTTCTGCCTTGCATGCGTGCGCACGTGGGCACACGCACACGCACCCCTTAGGCGTAGGCTCGGCCTCCTTTGTGCGGTTTCCTCCAAGAAGCGATAGGGGGAGAAGGGGAGCTACTGGACTTGACCCCGCCCCCTGACCTCTGCTCCTGACCTTGACCTCAGACATGTCCCAGCCCGGAGGAGCTGCCCGTGGCCCCGCATTGCAGGGACCTCCGCGTGCTGGAGGATGCCCCCTGCAGGCCAGCGCTCCCCACGCTAGCAAAGGCAGAGCAGAAAGGCTCGGGGTGCTGGGGGGGACGAGGGGGGCAGGTAATGCTTGAGAGGCAAAGCCGGGCCGCTCGTGCCTGGGCGCCGGAGTCCAGAGGGGAGCCCGAGAGGCAGCTGGGAGGGGGGGGGGGATGGGTCAGGAGGCACCCGCGGGGACAGCTCCTCACATTACCTGTCCCACAGCGACACCTCCTGGGCGAGAAAGGGGTGAGAGCCCTCGTCATGGGAGCTGGAGCAGGGGCTTGCCCCTGACCTCCCCCACCCCCCAGCCCCAAACCTTGGGCTGAGCCCCGAGTTTCCCACACGCCCCCATCCCAGGGGGCCTTTCACTGACCCGTCCCTGTGCCAGGCCCCCAGGCCCGTGTGACCCCTGGAGGAGTGGAGGGAACCAGTGCTTGGGGAGGGGTGCAGGGCCCCCCCAACAGCCTCAACCTTGGCCTGCGGGGGTCCCAGGACCCCCCCCCAAGGAGAAACCCCCGAGGGACGAGGGAGAGGAGGGAGACCAGGGGCCCTCCTGGTCAGGTGGCTAAGAGGTGGGGGGGAGGGGCAAGACGTCACCCAGGATTGGATGATGAGCAGCTGGCCCTAAGAGCACCTCTAGCTGGCGGGGTGCTTTCCTCCTGCTCCTTCAATGTCCTTACAACCGTTAGGGGTGAGCCCCACTTCACAGATGAGGAAACTGAGGTAAAGGGGTAAAGTGGATCATACCCCTAAAAAACCTTGAGGCAAGTCTTGATTCGGCTCTCCTGGGCTCCAAGTCTCCAGCCCCTGCCCATGAGGCCGTCCATGCTCTTCGCCCGGCCCAGAGCCGGGATTTTAACGGAGGCGCAGCGGGCAGAGGGCCCACCAGGTACCCTGAGGACCCTCTCTGAGGCCCCGCCCCCTGGGCCTGGAAGCCCCACCCCCGAACCTAGAGGCCCCGCCCTACTGCAGAGGGGAGGGCCCAGGGACGCAGAATGGCCCGCGCTGCCAGGGGCCAACCACTGCTTTTCCCGCTCAGGAGGAAGAGGACCGAGATTCAGAAATGACGAGGACTTAAGAACCAAAAGGCGTCACCATTTAATAAGAAGCCGCGCCACCGGCAACAATGGAGTCAAAGCAGTCGAGTCTTGCTGATGGCTACATTCATAAATGTTTGGAAGTGACACAAGGTGACCGACAGAACGCCCGCTCTAGGAGGCCCGGGGCCCAGCAGGGGCCTGAGCCCCAGGACTGGGTCCTTTCCCCCAAAATCTGGGGTCCTGGAGTTAAGGGGCCAATGACTGATGGATGTTCCCAGGACCAACTCCTAGGTCAGAGATACTGGGGGCCTTGGCTATAAAGTGGGGACCCCCAGGGCCGGGCCGATGGCCTCATGTAAGCAGAAGAGGCCGCCCAGCCGGATCACAAGGGGGAATGGGGATGGGGGAGGCTGGGGGAGGGGAGAAGCACCTGTGTCCCTGGCCAGGGCCACCCTTCCTTGCCAGGCTATGACTGTGTGACTCTGGGAAGAGCCATTTCACGCAAGCCTCAGTTTCCCCCTCAAGAAAAAGAGCAATCCCCCCGTGGGCATCCTCACAAGGTGTTTGAGGCAGAGCCCCACTCCGTGCAGCCCACCCAGTCAGCTCTCACTTCACGGTCGGGGGGGGGGGGGGGGGTACCCCAGTGGTCTGGCCCAGGGCAGAGGGCCCCACACCCAGGTCACCCTCACTAATGCCGGTTCTCCCGTGGACAATGAAAATCACAAGAGCCTGGCCAGCAATCAAAGCGACGTCGACCCGTGGCGTGTGGGGTCCCGGGGTCCCAGAGGCCGCAGGCGAGCCACGATGGGAGCTGCCCCCTCGCTGCCAGGGCCACAAAGGGGCCCAGACGCTCCTTCCGAGATGATGGCCACAGAAAGACGTCACCGGGGGGTGTCTCCCTTCAAGTTCAGATTTTAATTGGAGACACCCCCCCCCCCACAGGTGGTCTTGCCACAGGAAGTCGCCCACCCCGGAAAGACAAGGCCTCCATCCGAACAGTCTCGGCTGGGGGCAGCCCTCAGGGGAATGGCTTCCCGGGCTGGTATCCCCGCTGCTGCAACTTCCGGATCAGCTCCAACAAGTTCATCTGCAGAGTCAGCTCCTGTCCCAAGGGAAACAAGCGACCCATTAAGGCTCCTCCAGCACAGGCGGGAAACGCCGGCAAGGCGGCGCAGAGCGGGCGGCGGGCTCTTGGCTCCCGAGGCCTCTGGGGTGTTTCGGGCCCTGCCAGGAGCCTGACCCCTCGGGTCTGAGAGACGCCAAATACGAAAAGGGAGCAGAGAGCAAGGGACGCCACGCTGGGTGCGCCACCCACTGACTCACAGCACCCTACCACGTCATCGCCACCTTACAATGGGGAAACCGAGGCAGGCAGAAGGGGGTGACGGTTCCCGAGCGCAGAGACCACAGCTGGCCCCCAGGCCCACCTCCTTCCACAGTCACCACCAAAAGCCAAAGCTCCATGTAGGAAAAGATTTGTCCTCTAAAACCGTGGGGGCCCAGAAGTGCCACTCGCCCCCCACCCGCCCGAAGCATCCCCCAGCCCCCGCCCTTCCTCCCCCCTGGGTCCCCGTCCAAGGTCACACCGCCGGGAAGGGCAGAGGCTGAAGGGGAGCCCCATGCCCCGCAGAGAGGGGCTGACCTGGGGGTTGGTGGTGACGTAGAAGCCCGTGACGCCCGCCTTTTCCAGGGTGCTCTGCTGATCCACCACTTTCTGATCCAGTTCCAGGACAATTTTCTCATCCATCATCCGCTGCTCCTCCCGGATGCGATGCTCCATAGCCTGGGGGGAGAGGAAGCTGTGGGAGGGGGCCGCTGCAGGTGGCAACAACCACAATGGGGGAAGGGGGGGCTGCAGATACAGACACGGGCTCAGAGAACGTGCCCTGTGACCCTGGGGCCCCAAGTGTAAACAAAGACCCTAGCTATGGGCAGGCTACAGGTCCCAGACCGCCTGGCGTCCAGAGCTCTCCCCATACACGGCACAGGGGGGGCCGCCTATGAGCCCCTGGAGAGCAGGGGGATCAAGGGGGCCCAGGCGGGCGGCCAGATCACAAGCATGACCACGTCTCCCGTCTCCCCCTCTCCCTCCTCCAGTAACTCTCAGACTCTCGCCACTCCCTAAGGGTCATGACCAGGACTGATCAGGTGACCTCAGACAAGAGGTAAAAGATGAGAGCCAAAGCCCCATCCTTAGGAGGGCCCTTACACCCCATGCTCCCCCCGTCACAGGCCTGAAGTGGCGACGTGAGCTTGGCCCCCAACCAGAGCATGGTCCAGCTTTGATGTGGGGGGGCGGGGTGACCCAGCTAGAGGCCCCGGATACCAGCCTGAGCATGGGGTCAGCTTGGCTGGGGGACACCGAAAGCCCAGGTGGGCTCTCCTCCTGCACTCACACTGCCTGGGGACTTCCCAACTAGCTGCCCAGCCCAGACATCAGAGAAAGGAGGACCCCGTGGTCGGCTCATCTCCCAAGCCCGGCCCCACTCTGGTGTACCTCCCCAGCCCCCGCTGCCCCACAGGCCCCTCCCCCTGGGGTCCCTCCCTCCCATCAGAACCACGCCCATGTGCACAGGCCCAGCCCCCACATGCCCTTGGCGGCCACTGCCTCGACCCTCTGACCACACAGAAGCTCTAGGAAGAAAAGAGCGACCTCTCAGGAAGCCCAAGGAAGGGGCCTGCTCCCCAGCTGGGAGCAGCCCGGGGTCAGGGAACTCCCTCCCCCCAGCTCCAGGCAAGGCCAAGGCTGAGCAGTGCCATGGGAGTCCCCTCAGCCAAGGATGAGCCGGACCCGCCCTCGGGCTGCCCCCAGGAAAGGCTCAGGAACACCGGCGACCATGACCCAAACTGCCATGAAAGGCCAAGTAAAGGCCTGCCCAGGTTAGAAAGGCCCAAGCCGGGCAGGACCCACCAAGCTGCCCCGGGGGAGGGACGGCAGCTCTCCTGAGCAGCCCTGCCCTCTTCCCACACGGGGAGCTCAGGGCCCTGCTGGCCAGAGGAGGTTTGCCCCATTCTAGGTCCCCTCAATCGGACTGGGCCTGTGACTCCCCACTGGCCCCTGGCAGCAGGACAGCCCCCCACTCACCTCCTGCTCGCGCTGCTGGGCCGCCCGCAGGATGGGCAGGTTGTGGGGCCGGCAGGCCTGCTGGGCCTCCTTGTGCTTGTTCAGCAGGGTCTGCTTGAGCACTGCGGGGAGGAAGAGAGAAGCAGAGGGCTCAGAGGCCAGACCGGATCTGGGGACAGACTCGCCTGGGGTCACAAGGCCCCCAGGCGGCAGAGGCTGGAGAGAGTCCAGATCCAGACTCCCTGTTGGGATACAGGAGCCACCTGCCAGTGGCCGCGGGAGGTCTGACTCACACCTGGAGAATGGATCTGCCCTTGTGAGAGGCCGATACAAGGAGACAGGGGGGCCGTTGGGTTGTCTGACCTCGGCCTCCAATTTATCTCATCCCCAGTTGGCAACACCTGTGTCAGCCAAGGCCGCCCCGAGGCTCCTTCAGGTGCTGTGATCCACAGCTGGGAGGCTCTTGGGGAACTGACCCGCCCCTTCTCTTAGAAATGGTCTTCACGCCTCCCTTGACTTGTTTCCTCATCAGTAAAATGCCTGCCACACTTGTGGCGGGGTCAGAGGTGAGGACACCCCTACGCACACGACGAGCCTCTTTTTAATAGCTGTTCGTTCTTCTAAATATGTGCAGAAGTACTTTTCAGCATTCACTCTTGCAGAACCTCGGGTTCCAGATTTTTCAATCCCTTCCCCCACCCCCTCCCCTAGACGGCCAGTGATCCAACATAGGTTAAACACATGTTTAACATATACATGTTCTATACATGTTCATACAGTTCTCTTGCTGCACAAGAAAAATCAGATCAAAAAGGGAAAAAAATGGGAAAGGAAAAAAAACGCACAAAAAGTGTGAGTGAGGATGCTGTGTTGTGCTCCACCCTCAGTTCCCAGAGTCCTCTCTGGTGCAGATGGCTCTCCTCATCACAGAGCATTGGAACTGGTCTGGACCATCTCATTGTTAAAAAGAGCCCCGTCCATCAGAACTGATCACCCTGGAGTCTTGTTGCCGGGCACAACGACCTCCTGGCGCTGCTCACTTCCCTCGGCATCAGTGCCCGTCAGTCTCCCAGGCCTCTCTGTATTCTCCTGCTGCTGTTTCTTACAGCACAATGATACCCTATAAGCCACAACTTGTTCGGCCATTCTTGGCTGAAGGGCAGCCGCTCAGTGCCGGTTCCTCGCCACTTCTCACCACAAACCTCGTGGCACATGTGGGTCCCTTTCCCTCCTTTAAGATCTCTTTGGGATTCAGGCCCCGTGGTGACACTGCCAGATCCAAGAGCGTGCCCCGACCATCCCCAAAGCCTACGCCAACACGGGCTGTGGCTGTCGTGACTGTCAGCGTGATCGGGGGTGAGAGTACTCGCGGGTGAGCTGACGCTGTGGAGACATCTCCAGCCCCTTTGTGCCCATCCAGCTAAAAATGCCCAGGGGGAGACCAGGACGCTGGGGATGGACAGAGGCTGGGGAGAAGCAGGGAGGGAGAGCTGGCGACTCCCGCACACCTACGGAGCCTCCCCGAGTGCCCCCGGCTGCCCGGGCCGAAGCGGACAGCGAGCGCCCGCGGGCTGGCCACTCACCTCGGTGTTCACTCTGCAGCTTGAGCCGCTGGTTGTAAAGGCTTTTCTCCGTGAGATGCTGAATCTCCAGCAGCCCCTGAACGATCTCAAAAACGGTGCCGTCGATCAGCACCAGGGCCAGGTCGCTGAGGGTGGTGTGGGACAGTCGCTGCTGGAAAGAACTGCGGGAGAAGAGGAGAGACGGGGTGACCGCCGGGTCCTCCAGGGAGCTGCAGAGAGGCACCACACGCGTGCAGGGCCCGGCCCGCCCTGGCGGGAGAATTAGGGGGGACGCCCCTCCCTGCGACCCGGGACCCCACGGGGCAAAAATGAGAAACCTCTTCTCCAGCGCACCAGAAACCCCCCCCCCCAGGCCAATGACTGGTCCCCGCTCCCCTTGGGGAGAGCAGGCAGAAGCAAAGGCAAGGCGGGTGCCTCCCGGGGCTGGCCTGGCTCCGGCCTCTCCCCCATCACCGCCCCTGCCCTGCCTGCGGGTTAGCCAAGGCTGCAAGGAGCCCAAAGCTGCGGGGAGGGTCCCTCCAACTCCTGCCCTGAGAGCTGGGCCGGGAGGAAGGCGGCCCAGGGAGAGCGGATCAGATGGGCCAGGGGACCCTCAGGCCGGACATCTCCCTTCCCGGGCTACGAGGCTCCTGGACGCGTTAGGAAACGGTTCCTGGCCCGGCTGAGCTCGAACTGCAGAAGTGGCGGGAACCTGGCTGCTCCCCAGGAGCCCGGGCCTCAGAGGCACCCCCCACGGGCCGGGCCTCTCCCCCCTTCCCATAAAGGGGCAGGGAAGCGCTTCCTCCCCCCGCGGCCTCCCAGAGCCCCCGCAGCCCCGGCCAGCAGGGACTCACCCGCCTCGGCCTGGAGCCCTCCTAGAGCTGCGGATGGAGACCCGGCTGGGTCTGTGGGTGCGCTGTGTACCTTGTGTGCTGCGGGCCTGCCCTGCCGTGCGTGCTGTGCCTGTGTGTGCGTGGCTGTGTAACCCTACGTGTGCACGCTGCGTGCCTTCGTGTAGCCCTATCTACCATTGTGTGGCGGCCCCGGCGGCCCTGGGGGCGTGTCTAGTGTTGCGCTGCCTTGTGTGGGTGGGGGTGGGGGTGGGCGCGGGTGTCCGGGACCGGGCGTCTGGGCAGCGCGGCCTTGCGCGGGTGCGGGTGCACGCCGTGCTGCGCCACCCGGTGGCGGTCCTGGTGCTGCCCCGAGCGCGTGCTCATCTTGGTGTAGCTGTGGGCGTGCCGGATGACCCGGTGCGTGCGCTGCGTGACCTTCTGCGTGTGCTGAGTGATCCTGTGCGTGTACTTGCTGTTGTGCTCCCCGAGCACCGTGGTGCACTGCGTGACCCTCTGGGTCTGCACGGTGGTGTCGCACTGCGTGCGCGTCTGCTGCTTGCCCTTCTTGGCCCGCTTCGGCGGCTTGCCCTTGTGCCGCCGGGTGATCTTGTAGTCCTGCGTGAAGGTGGTGCGCCCCTGGGTGGCCTCGCAGAACAGGGAGTGGAAGGAGGGGTAGGAGGGGGAGGGGGAGGCGGGAGGGGAAGGCGGAGGAGGGGATCTGGGGCCCGAGGCGGGGCGGAGAACGAGGGCGGTGCTCGCATCTGGAGGCGGCGCCGGGGCCGGAGGCGGCGCCGGGGCCGAAGGCGGCGCCGGGGCCGGGGGCGGCTCCGGGGTCGGAGGCGGCTCTGGGGCCGGAGGCGCCTGCCTCCGTCTCCGTTTCCTCATCTCTACGGGGCGACTAAGGGCGCCCCCGCCCCGGGATCGACGTGACCGGCCCTCGGGGACCCTCCTGACCCCGCCACAACACGCCGCCCCTGGGTTTTTCCGGTCAGCCCATCAGCCGGCGGCCTCCGGCCAGGGGTCCCCGCCCCCAGCCCGCCCCCGGGGCACGGTTGGTGACGTCACCAGCGCCTTAAAGGGCCTCCAGCCGGCACTGGGCAGCGCCGAGGTCGGGGGCGGGGGGAGGTGGTTCGGGTCCGGCGCTGTGGAGGGCCCCGGGTCCGAGGCGGGCCTGCCCATCCCCGTAGCCCCTTTCCCGCGTTCACCTGGGCAGCTCCTTGACGAGTCCCTGCAGCGCCGACAGCAGCTGGTAGTGTCGCTCTTGCTGCCGGGCGCCGTCCGCCGCCTCCTCGTAGCCTCCCGCGTAGCGCTCCATAGCGACCGCCGAGGGCCCGGAGGGCTCGCGTGTGCTACTACGCAGGCGCCGCACCACGGTGAGGCTGCCCCGCCTCCACGACAGACTTAAGTCTGCTGCGCCTGCGTGGCCCAGAGCAGCGGGCCCTCCCCCCACCCCCTCGTTTCCTTAGCCCTCTGCGCAGGTGAGGTCCATTAAGGAGCTGCCCCATCGCCACGGCGCCCCCCCCCCCCCCCCTCCCCCGCCCGGACTCCGCGAGCTTGGAGCCCTTCTGCGCAGTCGCAGCTCTACCCCTCCCTCCTGCCTGCACAAACCCTGCCCTTAGCGGCTAGGCCCCGCCCCCGACCTGCCTTCCACCTCCCGGAAGCCCTACGGCCGCGCTAAGGGCCTGCTGTGTCCTGGCAAGAGCGCAAAATGCTAAAGGCCAAGGGATCTCCTGCCAGTCGGTGGCGCCCTAGCTGAGCTTCGAGGGGGTCGCTAGGTGGCGCTGCAGCGCCGGGCAGAGCCGAGTTCAAATCCAACCCCGGACTGCCTGAGTGACCTCGGGCATTTCACTGAACTCTATGGGGAAGGAAAGGGGAGGAGCGATCCAATGTCGCTTATGGGCCTTGAGAACGCCCTTCCAGAATCAGAAAAGCGGGGAACCCCCCCCCCGTCGTCCTGGAGCTCGCTCGCACACTCGGGGACACGGCGCGCGGGAAGGATGGGGAGGGATGGGGGGGGGCTGTGCGTGGTGCGCATGCGCGCCTGGTTGCGCCTCCCTCAGTGTGCCTGGGGGGAGGGGGACGCGCGTCTCCAGCCCCTCCCGGGGCCGGGGGTGGGGGAGGGAGCGAGGCTGTCTCCAGACTCTTTTCTGCTGCAGAAAATATTTGCTTTTTTCCACGAGTCGTAATTTTTCTCCCCTCAATAACTACCAGATGTGGATTCTGTGGTCCCCGTCCCCATGGCAACCGGAGGCTCCCGCCGCAGGGCCGTGCGAGAGCGGGCGTCCCGTCGGGCCTGGCTGGCTGCGGCCCATTTCCTGCCTCCCTCGCAGCCTCCTCTGGGCCTCACCCCAAGCCCCCACAAGGACGGGCTGGGACCTGGGGTGCGGGGGGGGCCTCCGCTTGGCAGCTGTCTGGGAAAGCCAGAACAGACTGGGAGGAGGGTCCTCGGGGCCGGCCCCTGTGGCTTCTGGGTAAGCACCAAGTCTGGCTCCCGGGGAGGAGGCGATGAGTTGGCGCTGCCTGAATGAGGTGCTCAGCCGGGAAGGAGGCGCCAGGGCCAGTCCCAGTGCCGAGAGCACCGAGAGTTTGAGGACATCCCGGATCATCTGAGCTTGGGCTGTACCCCGCAGGTGTCCCCCTGCAGGGCGGAGGGGATGCAGCTAGGAGGCCTGACCCCCCCCCCCCAGGAGCGGTAGGGGAAGGCGCTCTGAGAGGCTGCCCCCCCCCCCCAGGAGCGGTAGGGGAAGGCGCTCTGAGAGGCTGCCCCCCCCCCAGGAGAGTGCAGGAGCAGTAAGGGAAGGCTCTCTGAGAGGCTGCCCCCCCCCCAGGAGCGGTAGGGGAAGGCGCTCTGAGAGCCTGCCCCCCCCCCAGGAGCGGTAGGGGAAGGCGCTCTGAGAGGCTGCCCCCCCCCCCAGGAGAGTGCAGGAGCGGTAGGGGAAGGCTCTCTGAGAGGCTGCCCCCCCTCCCCAGGCTGAAACAGAGGAAGCTCCCCCCTCCCTCTGCATTCCTCTCACCCCCCTTCCCTGTAGGGCCCCCGCGGGCAGACTCCCTGGTAAGTTTTGTCCATCTCTGCAGCCCCTGCAGAGTCCCTGGAGGAGGGACCCAGGAAAGTCGTCACAGGGGCTGGGGACAGCAGCGGGGGAGCTTCTATAGTGGCTACTGGGAGCAGGGCTCCCCCCCTCTGCAGAATGAAAATGACTCCTACCCTCCCCTGGCCCTGTGGAGATGGGAGCATGATGAGGGAGCAAAGGAAAGCCTCTGGGAAGTCCAGGGTGCGAGTCTGGGTCCCACCATGTGCCACCTGTTCATCCTTGGGTGAGTCCCTTGACTGTACCTCAGTTTACCCATTTGTAAAATAAAGACTGGGGCTGGACTCTGGTTTTACGACTGTGACCTCTGATTTTAAGCCTGTGCCCCCCCCCCCCCCCCCCCCCCAGCATCAGATCTCCGCTGGGAGAGACCTGAGAGATCCCCTTGGACAAGCTCCCCCCTGTCCCCCCGCATTTTAGGAATTTGAGGGCTTCATTTTCAGGAAACAGAGGCCTCACACAGGTTCTGAGCCTGAAGTCTGGAAGGGCTGGGAGGCCGGGAGGCCAGCTTACAGAGGAGGAAACTGAGGCAAGCAGAGCTGACAGCCTCCCACAGCCAGCCAAGCTCTGTCCCGAAGCAATAGAGCCTGGGATCTGGCCCAAACACAGGCCCCTCAACCTGGACTAGGCCTCAGTAGTGAAGGGGAAGAGACAAACCAGGAGGGCCGCCCGGGCAGAGGTAGGGCCGGCAAGGAAGGCTGGGGGAGTGGGGGAGGGGCACCCCCTCCTTCCTCTGGGTTGGGCCCCGACACGGGCAGGGGGTTTCCTGCCTAAGACAAGGCATCATTGAGCAAGGACAGTGGAGGTCTGTGCTGGCTCGGGGGGGGGCTGCAGCTGCCGCGGGGGGACCGAATGTTTTCGCTGGAAGGGCCTGAGCCAGGGCCAAGTTGGGCTGGGCTGCAGCTGCCGCCGGAGGCCCCTGCAGGGATGGCACAGAGCAAGGCTCCGAGCACTGCCCAGCCCAGCTGCCCCCCCTCCCCCAGAAGCCGCAGAGACGCCCCCAAAGGCAATGTCCCAGGCAGCTTTTGAACCCGGACCCCGGGGCCAGAGCGGCCCACCTTGGTTACAGACTCCAATGAGAAGGAAGCACAGAGGCAGCTCATCCAATGGGACCCCGGCCTCTGCTGGAAGGCCTCCAGGGAGCCCACTCCCCCTTACTTGTGTCAGCCTTCACAGGGGAGCTTTGGGGCCGCCCTCCAGCCCTAGCAAAAGGGGCCTTTCCCGATCGTTCCTGCAAGGGGCCCTCCCGGGGCATGCGCCCCAAAGTGGGGGCCCGGGACGGCCCAGGCAGGGGAGGCAGGCAGCCAGGACGTCGTCCGAGCTCAGGAAAGATACATGTTTTTATTAAGAAAGCTTTAGGCAAAAACCCTCCCCGCGCACAGACACGCACCGGCCGGAGACCCATCCTGCGGGGCAGCTCCGCTGGGGGGTGCCCGGGCCCCCTGGAGCCAGCTCATAAATACACCTCTCCTCTGGAGGGGGCGCAGGCGCTCCTCCCGCGCCCACATGGAGCAGTCAATACCAGCTTGACTGCAGAGGAAGGCAGGGCTGGCACTGAGCAGGGGGCAGACAGCAGGGGGAGGGGCATCGAACATGGTACACGGCTCTCCCTGCACAGGGGAAAGGGGCGGCCTGGGCCAGGGCAGGCGGAGGCCAGGAAGCGCTTTCGGGAGCTCGGGGAGCCAGCTCTCCTCCCCTGGGGATGGTCAGCTAGGCTGACGGGAGCACTGACCTCAAGCCTAAAAAGAGGTTCTGCTCCGGGGGCTCTCCTGGCTTTGGCCAATGAGAAGCCGGGCTGGCCAGGACTCTTGGCTTTGGCCAGTGGGAAGCCGGACTGGTCAGGGATCGCCCGACTGCAAGCTGGGCCCAAACCCAGGTACAAATTACAGACTACATGAGAGTAAGAGGCAAACTTCCAGAGAAGACTGGGGGATGCTGGTCCTAAAGGCCCAAAACGGGGCCTGAGGGCGGGAAGAGAGGGGTGGAAGGGTGCAGGAAGGACTCCGGCCTCCCGGCCCCGCCCCCCACGGTGCCTAGGGCGGGGAGGGGACCGCTTTGCCCTGCTCCCCGCTGCCAGCCTCCCGGCTCTTTTTCCGGGGTGGTTTCTGGATGGGGGTCTTTTTCCTGGGCACCTCGGCCAGGCCAGACGGCTCCTGGCTCCCCGGCCTGCCAGTGTCCAGCTTCCCAGCCCCAGCCCCGAAGGGGTCCCCGGAGGCAGCGGGGGCCTCCAGGCCGCCCACCTGGGGCCTGTGATAGGCCGGAGAGCTGGAGGCTCCGGCCTTGCGCGAGCCAGGCAAGCTGGACCGCTTGGCCTTCTGGGGCGGGGCAGGCTTCTCCCGGTGGGGCTGGGGGGCCCCCAGGCCGTTCTGCTGGGTGCCCGCCTCCCCCCGGCCGAGGCTCCCAGTCTTTTCCTTGAGCTGCGTGGCCAGCAGCGCGGCCGCCTCGGGGGACAGCCGGGAGGGCAGCCCCTCGGCCCGGGGCTTCTGCGGGCCAGCGTCGGCGGGCTCCGAGCCCCCGGGGCCCCTTTCCCGGGCCCGAGGGAACCCCTGAGCCAGCGGCTCCTCCGCCCCCGGCCGGCCCTCGGGGACGCTGGGGGGCTTCGGCCCCTTGTCGGGGCCCCTGGGGCTGCCCGGCTCCTCGCCCCGCCCGCGGAGGCCGGAGGACGTCTCGCTGGGGGTCCGTTTCCTTTTGCTCAGGCAGTGGCCGGCGTCGGGGGCTCTGCTGGAGGCCGGCAAGGAATTGGACTGCTGGGAGCTGTACCGCCCGTGGATCCAGGACACCTTGGGCTTGGTGGAGGGGTCCGGGGGCGGGGGCTTCCTCCTCTCGGGGGAGGGGGACAGGCCCTCGGCCTCGGCCGCGGGCTGCTTGGCCAGCCGGGCCACGCGCGCGTACAGGGCGGCCGGCGGGAGCTCCGGGCTGGAAGCCGACCTCTCGCTGTCCGAGGACACCAGCAGCACCGTCTCCCGGCTGTCGGCGGCCCCGGAGGGGCCCACGCTGGCGTCTTCCCCCTCCCTGGGCCCAGGGACCCCGGGCGCCTCGGCAGGGGGGCCAGAGGGCTCCCCCTCCGGATTCTCGGGTGCTGATTCTGTGAAGGAAGGAGCAGAATCTGCTTAAAAGTGATGAGAGGGGCCTAAGGGGGGGTGTGGGGCTGGGGGCCAACGGGGGGGGAGGTGTCAGGGCTGGAGAGGCGAAAGCCAGGGGTGGGGGAAATGGAGGGGCTTAGAGACAGGGAGGCAGGGCTGGAGGGGCCAAAGCCAGGGGGGGAAATGGGAGGGGCTTAGAGCAGGGAGGCAGGGCTGGGAGGGCCTAACTGGGAGGGCAGGGGTGTCAGGGGCTGGATAAAGCCGGGGTGTCAGAAATGGGAGGGACTTAGAGACAGGGAGGTAGGGCTGGAGGGGCCAAAGCCAGGGGGGTGTAAAATGGAGGGGTTAGAGACAGGGAGTGTCAGGGCTGGGAGGGGCCTAAAGACAGGAGATAGGAGAGAACTTCGATGCAGTTTTATAGATGGAGAAACAGGCCTACTGAGGGGGAAATGATTTCTCTGTGGCCAGAGCCCGTCGGCCGCCTCCTGGGCCCACAGCTGCCTACAGCTCCAAGGCTCTGGGGCCACCTGCCCTGCTCTGCCGAGGGCACCCCTTGGTCCCCACATGCCCAAGGACCCCCAGGCCCGCCCTCCCCCTCATCCTCAAGTCCCCGACTCTTGGCTCTGGTTACTGAGTCCTTTTCTGGCCCAATATTTCCAGGGCCCCCAGCCTATTTCTGAAGTAGCCCCTTCTTGTCTTCCCCCATGGAAAAACTCGAGGAGACAGACTCCTGGGGGCTGGGCAGTGGGTACAGCTGAAAGGAAGCTGCGTTCCAGAAAAGGACCCCCGGCTCTGAGGGCCGAGGCTGGGAAAGAGGGCAGGGGACCCCGGGAGAGCCGCAGAAGCAGGACGAGTGATGGGGGAGGCTGGGACTCCCAGCCCCGGGGCCAGAACTCTCCCACCATGCCTTCCTGGCCAGGCCCTCCCTTCCGAGGCAGCCCCTTCCACACGGGGTCAGATTGCGGCCCAGGGCTTCCTGAGAACGGAGCCTGAAGCTGCGCCAGTGGCCAAGCGGAACTAAGCCAACCCCACTGCTCCCGCCCCCTCCCAACTCCCCAAAGGGAGGGACACGTGTCCGCCCTGGTGCCCACCAGGGCCCCTGCATTCTTGAGTCCGGGGAGTGCCAATGACTAACGGCAACAAGTGGGCCGCGGGGGGGGGGGGGAACACGCCTGGGGAACGGAAGCGGGAAAACGAGGAGCCACCCATCCCGGGATGCATGGAGAACATTTGGGGGAGCAAGGAGGGCGGAACAGAAGGGCGGCCGTTCTCAGGAAACAGGCCGGCTCGGTTCCGCTTGGCCCTTGGGACAGAACCGAGAAGGCTGGTGGCAGGTGTACCTGCTGACCAGAGCTGGGTATAAGAAAGGGCACTATTTCCCGAACAAGGGGAGCCTTCTGCCCCATCCCCAGTGTCCTAAGACGGGGCCTGGGTGGGAGCTGCTTGTCTGGGTGCTGGAGAGGCCATTTGGGGCAGGGATGGGGTGGGAGAAGAGGAGCCTCCGAGGTCACCCCTAAAATCTGGCAACGTCATAGGGAAGATTTCAACCTGAACGGATGGTCCTGAGTGCAAGGATTCCCATTCACTAGGGAGAAAGGACACGGGCTTGGGAAAGGGGGAGGAGAGCCCAACAAGGGCTAACAGTGTGAGAAGTGATTCATTGGAGCAGGACTGGGGGCGTGGGGAGCTTGGAGCAGGACTCGGGGCGTGGGGGGCTTAGAGCAGGGCTTGGGGGCAGAGTGGGACGGCAGGATGCTGAATAAGAAGGGCAAAGGAGGGCTCAGTGTGGCCTTCCAGACACAGCTCTCCCACAGGGCCCAGTTCTTGGGTCTAAAGTGAATTCTAAACCTCAGCCTCCCTCATTTTGGGCCATTCTCTCCCCAGTGAGAACCATAAGCAGAACCAGCTCCCCCCGGGCCACAGAGAAGGGAAGCCCCTTGGCAGCCGCTGCTCTGCTCTGCCACGGCCCTTCTCTGCGCCGTCCCCAGCCCCACCACAGTCTTGGAGGAGCAGGCTGGGAAGAGGGGAAATACTTGAGCCACAATTCAGGGTCTCCCTCATTCTGGGGCCTGAGGGAGGGGCTCCATTTGCCCCAACCGGGGCAAGGTCAGCGAGAGCCACAAATACCATTCTCATATTTGAAGAGAGACACCTCCCATGGGGGATCTCACTGGATCTCACGACAACTTGGGGTGCTGTGATCACAGCTGGGGAAACTGAGGCAGAGAAGGGCAGGAACTAGCGGGCCTTGTGGCCAGGGTGAGGATGCACACGGCGGGGGGGGGGGGGCTGCTCTCCAGGCTCACTCACCTTCGTGGGGCACACAGTACACAGGGCCTTCATCCGTGGTGTCAAAGGAGGAGAAGGAAGCCCGAGAAGACCAGGACGGCGAGGGGGGATCCAGGACAGAGGGCGGCTCCAGGAAGCTGCAGTTCAGGGTGTTCTCGGGGTCATGATGAGCCACTTGGGGGAGAAGAGGGGGCAGCTGCAGCCCGACCGCCCCAGGCCCAGAGCCACGCTACTGCTTCGGCCCCTCGGGAGGGCCTCAAAAGGGCTCCGGCACCAGCAGGGCAGGGGGAGGGGGGAGTCTGAAGCCAGGAACAGTGAGGGGAGGGAAACAGTCAGGAAAGGAGCCCGTGGAGCTGGACCAGGGCTGTGGAGGAGAGGAGAGCCGAGAAGACAGCAAAGGGAGGAAGGCCGGGAGGCTTCAGACACAAAAGGTTTGATCCTAGAGGGAATAGGGAGCCACAGTGCCCACTGCCCCAGGCGGGCCCCAGGAGGTTCTAGAAGAAGAAAAGTCTTCATGTGTCTCTGGTTTGACCCAAAGGTCTGTCTTAGACCAGCAGAAACCCCCTCCACTAGTCAGCGAGCCCCAAAACACCAGGCCCCCTGCTTAATTCAGGGGGCACGGGGAAACACCAGGGGTCTGCCCTCAGAGCCACAGAAGCTGGAAGGGGAAAGCTCCTTGGCCCACAACCTCACACAGGCCTCCGGGGCTTCAGACACGGCGCCCACAGCCTGACACAGGCCTCCGGGCCTTCCAACATGGCACCTACCACCTGGCACAGGCCTCCGGGCCTTCAGACACAGCCCCCACAACCAAACACCCTCCTCCAGGCCGGGCTCCAAGGCAGAGCATGGCAGGCCACCCCCTCCCTCTCTTGGCTACATCTAAGATGAAGCCCATTGGATGAAGGGTTTGCTTGTTTTTGCCAAGGCACATCCTATTGACTTAAGTAGCTCATGGTCCATCACCGTACCTGACTGTGCCTCCCCTCCCCTGGCTTGTGTCAGATTGATTTCTAAGCCCAAGTTTGAGGCTTTCCCCTCCCCCTATGACACTGACTCTCAGGAGATCGCCCCCGGTGTCCTGGCCTGCCGAGACTGGCTGGACCCCTTCCTGCCGCCTGAAAAGTTAACCGCTCTACATCAGTAACCAGTTGCTCTGAGGAAGAGAGGACCGGACCCCAGATCGCCTTCTTTTTTATCTTTTAAGGAATAAAATCATCATTCAGACCTAACCAAAAAAATAAAAAATGGAGCTTGGGAAAAGACAAGCATAGTGGCGTACTGTTGTTGAAACTGGGAAGCGCTCCAAGTCCTCTTGGTTTCAGTCTGAAATTATGCAAGAAAGTGACTCAATTATCCATGCCCTTTGACCTGGCAACTCCACTCCTGGGTATACAACCCCCCCCACCCCCAGCCCAAGGAAATCAAAGATAGAAACAATGGGCTTGTATTGACCGAGATCATCCACAGCGGCAGTTCTGGCATTGGCCAGGAAAAGAAAAAGACCAAAAACAAAGGAGATGCCGTGGATTGGGAAATGGCTAAAAAAAACCTCGGGAACATGAATGGGATGGGGAGCTCTTGGGCCAGAAGAAATGATGACTCACAGAAACTCGAGGATTTCCACGGACACAGGCAGGCCCCAGGAGCAGATCAAAGAGACCGATTTACACAGTGACTGGTGCTAGCACAGAAAGAGCCAGACTCGAAGTGAAGGAAAAACTACTGAAGCTCCAGGAGAGAGGAAACCAGCTCGTGGCCAGAGAGGCGAGGGGCTCCTGAGCCAGAATAGTGCGCATGTGATGCTTGTGGAAATATGTACAGAACTGCACGTGCTTAACATATACTGGATTTCTTGCCGTCGAAGGGAGGGAGAAAACAATTTGGAACACAAGGTTTCACAAGAGGGAATGAGGAAAACTATCTATGGAGGTGTTTAAAAAAAAAAACAAAAAAACAGTGCATACACTGGCCCAAAATGGCACTCTAAGAGAAGTTTTTGCTTTGACTGGTTGAGTGAGAGCATCCCAGGGCACCAAGAGACTAAGTGATCGGCATAGTATTCCATACGTGGCACATATGGGTCAAAGGCGAGATTTGAACCCACAACAATCTGACTCTCCTATGCGACAGAGTCTCTCCTGACAGATGTCATTGTTCCCGTTTAAGAGAAGGACAAGCTAAGGGACATTGTTGTTATGGGCCAGAACTCTGAACTTGAAACAAAGGATTCTTACAAGGTACTAAGTCAGTGGAATTGATAGAGACAATAGTTCTCTAATTTAGGGTGGTTCGGTATGATTGGTCTGATCCTAAAGGAGATGTTATGGGTCAGAACTTGAAACAAGGCACTAAGTGGAATCGAGGAGACAATGGTTAAATCTAATTTAGCATTGATTTAATCCTACAACAAATAATGGTTTCCTAGTGATATAATGATTGGTGTGTGTTCAATATGGGGTATATAAGCAGGGACTGAGAGCCACATAGGAGAAGCTCTCAGGGCCAAAAAGACAAGCTCACTAGAAACTCTCGGAGGCCGAGACAGATTCATTCCATCATCCACCTTTGTGGTGACTGCAGGCTGAAGCACAAACCCTTGGAGTCGGGAGAGATTCAGAGGGCAGAGAAGGAGGCAGGAGCTCAAGCTCTCAGAACCAAGGAGAGAGATAGGTTGCTAAGAAAACTACCTGAGCCCCAAGTGAAGGAGACAGGACTTTGAAGGAGACAATAAAGGATTTGGACTTTAAGCCCTGGCTACTCGTGTGGTGATTACTGAACTGAAATGGAGGCTGTTCCCAGAGACCCCAAGAAAACCTCAACAGAGAACATTACAATTTAGAGAGAATTTTACATTTTGGTGCCTGAATGTGGGACCAAGAACCTTCATCTATGACCCAGAAATTAGGGTGAGTACAACAAGGAAACTTTGTAAAGAGCTAAACTAGTGCTTTAGCTGAAATGCGACAGATGTTTAGAAAACAGCCTTCTTTTCCAATTCAAGGAAAATGTGTAGAGAGCATTGTCAGACTTATGAAAAGCCAAGGTTTGATTGTAATTTGGGAGCAGATCACTGAACTTTTAGAAACTGTACATCATAAATAAATTGGAAGAGCATAGGATAGTTTACCTCTCAGACTGTGGAAGAGGAAGGAATTTATGACCAAAGAAGAACTAGAGATCACTATTGACTACAAAATTGAAAATTTTGACTATATCAAATTGAAAAGTTTTTGTACAAACAAAACTAATGCAGGCAAGATTAGAAGGGAAACAATAAACTGGGAAAACATTTTTACAATCAAAGGTTCTGATAAAGGACTCATTTCCAAAATATATAGAGAATTGACTCTAATTTATAAGAAATCAAGCCATTCTCCAATTGATAAATGGTCAAAGGATATGAACAGACAATTTTCAGATGATGAAATTAAAACTATTACTACTCATATGAAAGAGTGTTCCAAATCACTATTGATCAGAGAAATGCAAATTAAGACAACTCTGAGATACCACTACACACCTGTCAGATTGGCCAGAATGACAGGGAAAGATAATGCAGAATGTTGGAGGGGATGTGGGAAAACAGGGACACTGATACATTGTTGGTGGAATTGTGAATACATCCAGCCATTCTGGAGAGCAATTTGGAACTATGTCCAAAAGGTTATCAAACTGTGCATACCCTTTGATCCAGCAGTGTCTCTACTGGGCTTATACCCCAAAGAGATACTAAAAAAGGGAAAGGGACCTGTATGTGCCAAAATGTTTGGGACAGCCCTGTTTGTAGTGGCCAGAAGCTGGAAAATGAAAGGATGCCCATCAATTGGAGAATGGTTGAGTAAATTGTGGTATATGAATGTTATGGAATATTATTGTTCTGTAAGAAATGACCAGCAGGATGAATACAGAGAGGATTGGCGAGACCTACATGAACTGATGCTGCGCGAAATGAGCAGAACCAGGAAATCATTATATACCTCAACAGCGATACTGTATGAGGATGTATTCTGATGGAAGTGGATTTCTTCAACAAAGACAAGATCTAACTTAGTTTCATTGATCAAGGATGGACAGAAGCAGCTACACCCAAAGAAAGAACACTAGGAAATGAATGTAAACTGCTTGCATTTTTGTTCTTCTTCCCAGGTTATTTATACCTTCTAAATCCAATTCTTCCTGAGCAACAAAAAAACTGCTCGGTTCTGCACACATATATTGTATCCAAGATCTACTGTAATCTATTTAACATGTATAGGACTGCTTGCCATCTTTGGGGAGAGGGCGAAGGGAGGGAGGGGAAAAATCGGAACAGAAGTGAGTGCAAGGGATAATGTTGTAAAAAATTACCTTGGCATAGGTTCTGTCAATAAAAAGTTATTTAATTAAAAAAAAAACTGTACAGTACACATCTCATTGGTTCTTTATAAAAAAAAAAAAAGAATTGGATCTAGAGGAGTGGAAATTAGTAGGACAGCAACTTTGTCAATTCTACAATGAAAATGGATCTGAACTCAATTTCCAAAGAAACACTTTATACATATAACTCAATACAACTGGCTTTAGGAAATTATGTAAGTTATAGAATAAGGAAAAAGAAGAAAGAGCAGGAGGGGGAAGATCCAGATAAACTAGGTGAAAAGGATGAAGAATCAGATAGGAATGGAGTTAAGTACAATTCTGAGTGTAGTTCTTCACAACAGGAAGCATTAGGGCATTCCCTATCCCCTGACCTAGCCCCCTCAATTAACCCTTAATGGGTGGAGGGAGAAGGAGAGGGAAAGGCAGTGACACAAACAGAATCACCTATGAAGCAGCCTATGACGAGATTACAAAAAGCACTGGTTAAAGCAAAAAATAAAGGACAGGATGTATCTGATTTAATAAATGCATACCCTGTGACTGAAACTTGATTCTTTGGGTCAACAAAGGAAAAGATATACTCCTTTTGATCTGGAAAAAATTAAGGATTTGAAAAAAGGTTGCATTTTTTATGGGGCCATATCATCTTATGTTAAGATGTTACTAGAGAGTTTGGCTTATGAAATCCTAACCCCCAGTGGTTGGAAATCTATAGCAAGGACATGTTTAGAACCTGGACAAAACTTGTTGTGGCTTTTGAAGTATCATGAATTATGTAGTATTCAAGCCAGACACCATAAGCAAACAGGAGTTAATATACAAATCAATTTTGACCAACTAGCAGGTGAAGGTCAATATGCAGACAATTTAGCACAGATTAATTACCCCACAACAGCTTATGAACAGATTGCTACTGCTGCTATAAAAGCTTGGGGCACCCTTCCAGGAAAAGATCGAGGGGAAGCCTTCACAAAAATAGAGCAAGGTCCCAATGAACCCTTTGCGGATTTTGTGGGACATTTGCAAACAGCTGCTACAAGAACCATTGGAGAAAATGCAGCCACAGAAATAATGACCAGACATCTGGCTAAGAAAAATACCAAGGAGGTTTGCAGAAGAATTATATGAGGACTACACAAAGATTCTCCTTTAGAGGAGATCATAAGATGCTGTGCCACAGTGGGCACAAATGCTTATTATACCCAGACTATGATGAACATAGGAAGACAGGGTCCCTCTTGGTAAGGGACTTCTAGAGAAACTCATCTATGTTTTCAGTGTGGAAAAATAGGACATCTTATAGCTCAGTGTAGTTGTGGAGATAGAGTGAGAAGACAGGGTGAAAGAAAACCCCAAACCCCATGTCCAAAATGCCACAAGGGCTTCCACTGGGCCTCGGAATGTAGATTGACCCAAAAATGAGAGGCAGGGCCCAGCTTCAGGGCCCCAGGTGGGGCATGATGGCAGTCAAGGTTACACCCAGAGAATCTTTAGAAGTTCAATATTAAGACATGATCAATCAATCAAAAGGCAATCAGATGGCAGAAAGGGATTACAATTGGGGAGAATGCAGGCTTTTTTTTTAACCCAACGGAAGGGAAGTATCCAGTGCAAGCAGCTCCAATGTAATTGCCAGGTGATGAGAAGAGATTTAGAAAGTGGTAAATAGAAGGGGCTAGATAGGTTAACTACTTGGGAGAAAGGGTGTGCTTATATTACAAAAGATGGATGCCAACAAGCACCTGGAGAGAGACAGAAAAAGAGAAAAACCTTGAAATAAAATCTGCAGGAATCACTGGATTCCTCGACACATGATAAGACTATTGCAGGACTTCAAAACTTGCAGGAACCATTGGATTCCTGGCACATGAAGTAATGGACAATAGATTCCTTTTGGACTATTTCTAGGACTTACTGTATAATTTTATAATGTATAATTACATTTATAATGTATAATTCCAATGTTGATTCATGTTATTTGTGACATCACTACTAACCTGTGTTATGTTACTATATGCTTATGTAATTTATGTAATTATGTGTAATACCTCCCATATTGATGGATTTATGTATACCTATTTTAAGAGTGAGCCCCTTTAGAAACCCGCTAATCTGATTTGATTTCCCATTTCCTTTGATGTTTTCATCTCCCTGAGACATCAAGGAGGGCATGATCACCTCCTTTTATAGTGTTTTCACCCCTTTTTTGAGCAGTCAGGGAAGGCTTGATCACCTTCTTTTTGGGGTTCTCACCTCCTTGAGAAGTCAGGGAGGTCATGATCACCTATGTTCTAAAACAAAAGAAAGCGGGAGATGTTACAGGCCAGAACTTGAAACAAGATGCTAAGTCAGTGGAATTGATAGAAACAATAGTTACCTAACTTAGCATGGTTCAGTATGATTGATTTAATCCTACAAGATGTTAGGGGCCAGAACTTGAAACAAGGTACTAAGTGGAATTGAGGAGAGAGTGGTTAAATCTAGTTTAACACTGATTTAATCCTATAACAAATAATGGTTCCCTGGTGATATAATGATTGGTGTATACTCAGTGTGGGGCATATAAGCAAGAAGCTCTCAGGGCCAAAAAGACAAGTGCACTAAAAAGCTCTCGGAGGCTGAGATAGACTCATTCCATCATCCCCCTTTGTGGTGGCTGAAGGCTGAAGCACAAACCTTTGGAGTCGGGGAGATTCAAAGGGCAGAGAAGGAGGCAGGAGCTCAAGCTCTCGGAACCAAGGAGAGAGCTGGGCCTCTAAGAAAGCTAACTGGGCCCCAGGAAAGGAGACAAGACTTTGAAGGAAACAATAAAGGATTTGGACTTTAACACCTGGCTGTACTTGTGGTGATTACTGAACTGAAAGGAAGACTGCTCCCAGAGACCCCAAGGAAACTGAACCAGAGAGAACCATTTTAGAGAGAACACTACATAATGTCTCTCCTGACAGATGTCATTATCCCCATTTAAGAGAGCGCCAAGCTCGGTGATTTGCTAACATCAGGGGAGGATTCATTCCAAGTCTCTACCAATCAGAAAGAAAGGTGACGGCATTTTCCAGCACAGCTGTCTGGACTTCTGTCCCGCCACGGACTTCCACGACTCAGGGAGGGACAGGGAGACGACCCACTCACCCAGCTTGGCCCACAAAGTCTAGACACAGCACCCGCCCCTTTGAAAAGGAAGGCTGAACAACTTTGCTCCAGCTGCTTTCCCGGACTTGAAGTCAGAAGCCCGGCCTGCCCTTTGTGCACCCACAGCTCCTGAAGCCCTCATTTTGGTGACTCCTCCACCTGGGCAGCCATCCCCCTTCCCTTAGCCCTTGTGCCCAGCATCATGTGCCAAGGGCAGGAAGGCCCCGGTGAAGTTATAGCCATAGAGTTTGGGGAGGAGGCGGTCTCCTGGGGGCAGGGACCATCCTGCCTTTGTCCCCCTGCCCTGGCACAATGCCCGGCACTTGGAACCAGCCTTACCCACAACCTTGGGCAGCTTCTGTCTCCGCAGAGGGATCCGGGGCAACTTCATGCTGATGCGCAGCGGCCACAGGACGCTTGGGAACTCTTCCTTCTAGGGCTGACAGTCCCTGTGAGGGGAGAGAAAGACAGCCTGACGCTGAGCTGGACCGGCCCAGGGGAGGGTGGGCATCTGCTCACCCTAAGCTGAACTTCCCAACATTCAGGAACCGCCCAGGCCGATCCTGCCATTTTTACAGATAGAGAAACTGAGGCTCAGACAGGAGGTGGGCTCAGCCACAGCCACACAGCTGGCAGGGACCAAGAGGCAAGCCCAGCTGCTGGAAATCTAAAGGACCAAAGAGCGGACCCTGGCAGGACTTACTGGGCGGCTGGGTCCTTGCTCCGCAGACACAGCAGCCCAGCAGTGAGAGGAGCAGGCCCAACAGGAGGATGAGGAGGGCCCCAGCCCCATCACCCCTGGCGCCTGGTTGGTTTCTGTGGAAAGAGAAAGGTCACACCCACTCAGCACCTGGGGCCCTGGGAGAGGCCCCTGCCCAACGGGAGGGGTGTCACACTCTCCGGGAAGGCAGGTGAGCTCCATCCAGGCAGGTAAGGGCCCTCATGATGAGGTCACAGTGGGGAAAACTGGTCAAAGGGCACACAGTCTGGCAGGGAAGTGGGCCGGCCCGCCAAGATCCCAGCCCCGCCCAAGCTGTGCTGCAGCCCCGGCTGTGACGGGCTCACCCCCGGGGTCCGGGGCTGGGCTCACCCATGTGGCAGGCCCCCGTCACAGGGTCACACGTGTCCTCGTGGCAGCTGCCACCCTGGGCACAGTCCACTCCATGGTGGCCTGGGAGGCAGCCAGGTTACAGCTGCAGGGAGAGGAGGGAGGGCGAGGGTCTGCAAGGTCCAGGGACTGGAGGGCGGAAGGGGCAGCTGCCCGGAGGAGAGCGGCTGAGGACCCAAAGGGCCTCTGGGGGTGGCACGGGGCAAGCGGGGGCAGCAGAAGCAACTCAGGGACAAGCGGGAGCTGCCCTTCCCCGGGGTCTGCACCCCTGCCCATTCTAAGGGCCTGCCGCTGGGCCCCTGAGAAGGGGAACCCGATGGGGAAAGGGCATCCCTCTGGAAGGGAACTGCCTCCCCCGCACCTCCCAGCCCACTGGTCTCAGACTCAGTTATGTCAGCCCCCCCCCCAGTCGGTTCGGATTCATGAGGTCGACTAGACCCCAGATTGAGAGAGATCCTTGTCCTGGCAGGAATACCAGGCCAAACACGAGCAGAAAGGAGGGAAAGTGGGGTGCTTTGGGGGAGGGAGGGGCCCTGGACAAAGGGGGTCACCTATGGGCACCTTGGGAAAATTCTCCGGAAGAGAAGGGTCACAGAGGAAAGACAGAGCGGCTGAAATCAAGAGCTTGAAGGAGTCACAGAGGAGCCGTGTCCAACCCCAGCCCCTGCACGCTCACACACACTTACACACTCACACTCTCACAGTCACACACACACTTACACAAGTCTCACACTTAGAGTCTTACACAATTATACACTTCACAGTCACTTACACACTCTTAACATACACAACTCACACTCACATCAACACACACACTTGTCCACTCTTACACATACACAGTCACATACTCACTCACAGTCACACTCACACACCCACACTGCACAGCTGAGGAAACTGGGGCCCACGGAGGGGAAAGGACTTGCCAGAAGTCGAAGAGCCATAGGCGAGAGGGAGGCCACAGAACAAAGTGAAGTCACAGGCAGGAGCAAGGCTCACAGGCGAGCGAGGTCGGCAGCTGAGGAGAGAGCTGCAGGTGAGACTGGAGTATGGGCCCTACTGAGGTGACCGGCCCTAAGCGCAGCTTTGGGCCGAACCTGGGCTCGGGGGCCAGGGGCTCCTCCCCACAGGGCTGGGGACCCTCCCGCGGGGGCTGGAGCCCCTCCCTGGGGTGGCAGGGGCCCTCCCTGGAGCTGGGGACCCTCCCCTCAGGGCCGGGCTCCCACGGGCAGAGCCTCCTGGAGGCGGGGCTTCTTCCCCCTCAGCAGGGTCCCAGGCAAGGAGCGGGCAGCCGGCCGGCATGTGCCAGTGCCCTCTGCTCCCCGGCAAAGACTGAGCCCAGCTGGAAACCATCATGTTGCCCGCCCGAGGAGGAGGGAGGAGGAGGAGGAGGAGGAGGAGGAGGAGGAAGTGAGCAGAGCAGATGCCAGCAGGAGGAGACGGCAATATTTGTAAATACGGAGGCTTTTGAAAATCTTTAAATTATCTGAAAAGCCCTACGGAGTATCTCATTTGGGCCTGAAACCACCCTGTGGGTGGCTGTACCTAGTTGTTGTCCCCATTGTACAGATGGGGGACACCGAGGCTCGAAAGGTGAAACGCTTTGCCAAATCCTAGTGCTGGGCTCCAGCCCAGGCCCTGATTCAGCCTGGCACACTCCACAGGGGCGGGGCCCGAGGCCTGAGGCCTGACTGCTCGGGCTGCGTGGCCCTGGGCGGCCGCTCACGTGGGAGCCCCGGATGGGACGACGCTGACTGAAGCCCCACCCCCCATGGGACGCAGCTCATAGGACCCTGGGGCGGGGCCGCCTTGGGCAGGCCCAGGACACCCACCTGCCAGAACTGATGGAAGCCCCACATGGAAGAGACCTGGCCCAATCATGGGCCCTCGGCCCCACCACCCCTGTGCGAACACCCCAAGGGTGAGAGTGGAGGGCTCCCATGGGGATCCCTGGGACTGCCCAACACAGCCTCCCAGAGAGCTCTCCTCCCAAGCCAGGGCCAACGGCCCCACAGAACCCCTAGTGCTCCCCATCCAGTGTCGCCTCCACCGGTCCCGATCCCAACTCTGGTCCGACCAAAATGTGTCCAGAGCAGCCCCTCATCCATGGACCCCTGCAGGAGTGACTGACAGCTCCCCTCCCCATCGGAGGCACAAATAATACTGACCAAAGACAGAGAGATTCCCACACACACAGTGATCCCCCATGGTGCCCTGACCCACGTGGAACCCCCATTGAGTTCCCTGGCCCTTCTTCCTCCTGAGCCTACTGTCTAGATACCCACTCCCCTCCATGCCCACATACACAGAGGCCCTTCTTCAGAGTGCCCAGGCAGAATTCCCCACCCCCATAACACACACACACCCCCCCTGCTCCCTCAGCACATGCCTACTCCCTCCACTGGCATCCCGACAACAATTATTATTCTAGCCTGAAGTTCTGAAAAAGTGCTCCACACCTGTCAGATCCACTAAGATGACAGGAAAAGATAATGATAAATGTTGGAGAAGATGTGGGGAAACTGGACACTGATACATTGTTGGTGGAGTGTGAACACATCCAGCCACTCTGGGGAGCAATCTGGAACTGTGCCCCAAAAAGTTATCAAACCGCATCCCTTTGACCCAGCAGTACTATTACAGGCTTATACCCCAAAGAGATACTAAAGAAGGGAAAGGGACCTGTATGGCCACGAATGTTTGTGGCAGCCCTTTGTGTGGCCAGAAACTGGAAACGAGAGGCTGCTCATCAGTTGGAGAATGGCTGAATAAACTGTGGTCTATGAATGTATGGAAATTATTGTTCACTAAGAAATGACCAACAGGAGGATTTCAGAGAGGCCTGAGAGACTTATGGGAACTGATGCTGAGGGAAACAAGCAGGGCCAGGAGATCACACTATATGATGACCGATTCTGATGGACGTGGTCATCTCCAGCAGTGAGATCAACCAAACCAGTTCCATTTGTTCGATAATGAATTGAAGCAGCGACACCCAGCAAAAAGTCTGGAGATGAGTGTGAACCCACTAGAATTTCACTTCTATTATTGTCCGCCTGCATTTTTGATTTCCTTCTCAGGTTAACTTTGCCTTATTCCCAAGTCCGATTTTTCTTGTGCAGCAAAAGAGCTGGACATGTATGCTTATGTTGTATTTAACATATCCTTTAACATATTTAACATGTACCTGCCATCTGGGGGGTGGGGTGGGGGAAGGAGGGAAAAAGTTGGAACAGAAGTGTTTACAAGGGTCAGTGCTGAAAAATCACCCATGCATAGATCTCGTAAATAAAAAGCTATAATTTTTTAAAAAGTGCTCCACACACATTATCTTTTTGCTCCCCATTTTCCAGATGGTGAAACTGAGCCTGAGGTTAAGCAACTGGTCAGGATCCACAGCTAATAACCAGCCTCTCAGGAAGACTTTTATTTCAGGTCTTCCTGTCCCCAACCACTTGGGCCACCTGGATATTAGACTCAGACCCCCAAGTGCCCAGAGCACAGCCTCAGGCTCCCCCTCAGCCTGGCAAGATCATGCCCCACCTGCCATTCTTCTCCCATCCCTCTGGACACAGACCCGTGTGCCCGGACACGGAGCTCACCTTTGCCCCTGCCCATCATCCAATCACCGACTCACCCTGACCCCCTCCCACCCCCCATACACACAGCCCCTCCAGGCTCACCACAGACCCCCGCGGCCTGAACCCAGAGAGACCCTGCCCCCTGCCGGGACACAGACACCCCCCAATCCCATTTCCCACAGAGCCTCCCCTCTCCCGGCATGACCCAGGATGTTCCAGCGACCCTGGCTTCTGCCCAACCCCAGACAAGTCCCCTGTCCCCCCCACCCCCCTCCCCGGGCAGGTCACTCCCAGGGCCACAGGCCCCCTCCCCCCATGAGTCCTCCCGGGGGCCCTTGGGCCCCCCCTCCCCTCCCGGGCAGGTCACTCCTGGGGCCACGGCCCCCCTCCCCCTCCCCAGGCAGGTCCCTCCCCGGGGGCCACGCCCCCCTCCCCCTCCCCGGGCAGGTCACTCCCCGGGGGCCACGGGCGCCCCCCTCCCCCTCCCCAGGTAGGTCACTCACTGGGGTCACCGGCCCCCCTCCCCTCCCAGGCAGTCCTCCCCGAGGCCGGGCCGCCCCTCCCCTCCGCAGGTCCTCCCCGGGGCCACAGGCGCCCCCCCTCCCCTCCGCCAGGTCACTCCCGGGGCCACGGGCGCCCCTCCCCCAGGTCCTCCCCAGGGGCCCAGGGCCTCCCCCTCCCCCTCCCGGGCAGGTCCTCCCCGGGGGCAGGCGCCCCTCCCCTCCCCAGGTAGGTCACTCACTGGGGGTCACGGGCGCCCCCCTCCCCTCCCCGGGCAGGTCACTCACTGGGGGCCGCGGGCGCCCCCCTCCCCCTCCCCGGGCAGGTCACTCACTGGGGGCCGCGGGCGCCGGCGCCGCACAGGCAGCGCCCGGACTGGAAGTCGCAGTGGCCGCTGCTGCAGTCGCTGCACACGAAGGCGCAGTCCTCGCCGTACGTGCCGTTGCTGCACTTAGATTCGCACCTGGGCGGAGGGGAGCGGCGGCGGCTCAGGGCCAGCGGCGGCCCGCTGGCGGAGGGCCCCAGCCCACGGACGGTCCCGGGCCGGCGGGAGTCCCCGGGCTCTCTCCGCCTCAGACCCCCGCCCCCCTCCGGGCCCCAGGACGCTGGGGGCGGGGGGAGGAAGGAGGGGGCCGGGAGAGACCCCCCCAAGCACAGGGCCGGAGGAAGAGGGGCCCCCAGTCTTGATGGTGCTTCCTAGGGGGCGAGATTGGCTCCCAAGGGTTAGGGGCCGTAAGGGAGGACTGACAGACTGCGGGGGCGGGGCGTCATCCTGGGGGGAACCGCTCCGGGGGGCGGGGCCACCGGGGGAAGGAGACTACTATGGGGCGGGGCTACGATGAGTGCAAACTAGAGCCCTTGGGGAGGATAGAGTCCAAGGGTGGGGCGGGACCCAGGATGGGCAGGGCAGGCCAGGGAGGAGCTCTCTAGGGAGGGAGACGGGGGCGACTGAGGGCAGGGGCTCTCCCTAGGGAGAGACTGGGGGCGGGGTCCCGGGGCCCGGGGGCAGGGCTCTCCTAGGGAGGAGACTGGGGGCGGGGCTGAGGGGCGGGACCCGGGAGGGGCGGGGCTCTCCTAGGGAGGAGGCTGGGGGGCGGGGTCCCGGGACCCAGGACGGGGCGGGGCAGGCCCCAAGGGCAGAGCTCTCCTGGGAGGAGACCGGGGGCGGGGATGGGGGCGGGGCGGGACAGGCCCCAAGGGCAGAGCTCTCCTGGGAGACCGGGGGCGGGGCTGAGGGGCGGGACCCGGGAGGGGCGGGGCTCTCCTAGGGAGAGGCTGGGGGCGGGTCCAGGACCCAGGGCCGAGAGGCAGGCCCCAAGGCGGAAACTCTCCTGGGAGGAGACCGGGGGCGGGGCTGGGGGCGTGGTGGGGCGGGGCTGGGGGCGGGACGCGCGCCCCAGAGCCAGGCTGCTCACCGGTCCCCGATCCAGCCGGCGTTGCAGCGCGTGCACTTGCCCGGTGATGTGGTTGCAGGTGTGGCCATCTCGGCAGGGCGGGCAGCGCAGCTCACAGCCGTCCCCGTAGAAGCCCGGCCCGCACGGCTGGTCGCACTTGGTCCCGTTCCAGCCCGCCTCGCAGGTGAGGCAGCGGCCCTCCGCCACCGTGCACGGCTGCTGGCCCTTGCACTGGCCGCACCTGCGTGCGGGCCGGGAAGAGCGGTGAGAGCGGGAAGCCAGGCACCCCCCCCCTCCGCCCCGCCCCAGCCGTGCACCCCGCAAAGGCGACCCCTAGCGTCCTGGCGCCCAGGTGGGAGATCTGCCTAGGGGCCCGGGAGGGAAAGGGCGGCGGGAGGGGCGGGACGGAGCGTGGCCGCGAGGACCCGGTCCGCCGCGCTCGGGCCTCGGTCTCCCCAGCCGGGCCGCGCGGGGCTGCCGGCGCGGAAAGGGCTGCGGGGCTCACCTGCGGCGGCAGCCCTGGCCGTAGAAGCCGGCGGGACACGTCTCGCGGCAGTACTTGCCCCGGTAGCCCGGCTCGCAGGCGCACGTGCCGTCCAGCGGGTTGCAGCGGCCGCGGTAGCACTGGCAGTAGCGCTGCAAGCCCCCCGACTCCGCTCCCGCCTGGGCACCGCTGAACTGCTCGCAGGGGGAGCCGTTGCACGAGCACTGGTTGTTGCAGCTGCGGCCCCACCAGCCGGTGTGGCAGAGGCACGCGCCCGTCTGCGGCTCGCACTGGGACGTCTGGCTGCAGTAACAGGCCTGCGCACTGAAACCCCACCCAGGCTTCTGGCCACCTTGCCCGCTCTCAGGTACCCGCGCCCGTGTTAGCACAGCGCAGCGTGCTGAGCCTTGTCCCCCAGCGGTCTGCGTACACTGCCCCGTCACGTCCTCGCACTGCCCGTGCGGGTGGCAGCTACACAGCTCCTTGCAGTCGGGGCCCCAGAACTGGGGCGGGCACTCTGGGGGGGGGAACCCCCGCGGGTCGCCTCAGCCTCGGCCCGCCCCGCCCTCGGAGCCCCCACCTCCCCGGCTCCCACCCCCTTTCCGGGCACCTCCGCCCCCGGCAGCTGCTGACTCCGCCCCCTCGAGGGCTGGCGCCCAGCGCTCCTGCTCCCTGCACCCCCTCGCCCCTGGTCTCCCGCCCCCGGCACTCACTGGTGTCGCACGTGGCTCCGAAGTAGCCGTGGCGGCATCGGCACTCGCCCGGGCGCACGCACACCTCGTTCTCCGAGCACGTGGAGTTCCCCTCGCACAGGGCTGTCAACGGGACGCGGCCAGGCATGGAAGGAGGGCCCGGACCGAGGCCCCCTGGCTTTGGCGAGCTCGGGCCGCCGCGCGCGCGCACGCGCAGCCAGGGACCCCGCCGAGGGCCCCCTCCCCACCTCTGCCCTCTTCCTGCCCCAGAGCCCTCGGCCTCACCCTCGCAGGGAGCCCCTGGCAACGTCACCAGGGCCGAGGCCCCCCCTCCCCGCCTGCCTCGTTTTCTCCTTCCCTCTGAACTCTCCCCCACCTTGTTCCTGTGTGGAGGGGGTTGCCCGTGGGTAGGGGGCGCGCCCCCCAGGCCGGGCCCGAAGCAGCCGAGCGCCCAACTTACCGACGGTGCACTCCTCGCCTTGCTGCCTCCATCCCGCACAGCACGCGAGCACTTGGGCGCTGCGGGGAAGGAAAGGCACAGAGTGAGTCCCGGCTCCCCCAGGGGACGACGCCCGGTCCCGCTGATGGCACCCACGGGTGCGCACTCAGGCGGACGCTGCGCTCACGTGGACACACGCACGTTGCGCGCACGGGCACACACACACACCCCAACTCCAGTTGGTCCTTCGCTTCCAAAGATCAATGACGTGGCCTCGGTGGTCGGGGCGGGCCGGGCTGATGAGCGCACGCGGAGGGCCCCGCCCGCCACCGGGCACATTTAGGGTGGAAGTGCCCTCTGGGCCCCCACACTCTGCTCTGCCCTTCCCTCTGTAGGCGCCACCCGGGGCTCCGGTGCCAGCGCCTCCCGCCGGTGCCCACATTCTTCAGGGCCTCCCTCCCCCCAGGGCCCCGGGTGGGCCCTTTCCCCGGCGGCTTCGCTCGTTGGGGCATCGGCCGTGAGAGCGCAGGAGTTGCGGCGCTGGCAGTTCGGCCCCGAGGGTGCTCCGCGGCCTCGTCCTGCCGGGATCTTCCCAAGGGGATTCAAATGGAAGCCGTTGGGCTTCCTGGCACAGCGCCGGCCGGCTGCCCAGGGTTCCAGACAGACAATGAGATCGGCACCGTGGCTCCGGAGACCCCGGCGGGCAGCCGGGCTCCCTGGCGGGCAGCTCGATACCGCTCCTCTCCCACTTTCCTCCCCACACGGAGCCAGCTCTGGCAGCCCGTGCGCCGACTCCATGTGCGCGCCCCTCCACTGCCAAAGCCAGGGGACTGGGCCACCCTCGGGGAGCTCAGGCACCCTGGGGCCCACGCGCAGGCGCGCACGCTCACACACGCGCACAAACCCTCCCTTTGCCTCCAGTCTCAGAGCTGGGAGAACAAACGTTCCCGACGCGGCCCAGTCCCAGCGGGGTCCCAATTGCTAGAAAGCTCCCGCGGCCACAAGCAGAAATCTCTCCTGGAATCTCGAACCCAGGGCTCCCAACTTTGCCCTGAGGGGGTGGGGGTGGGGGTGGGGCAGGGGCAAGCCTCGGAGGCCAATCCCAGAGCTAGCCCCCGAAAGGCTCAGGTCGCCCTCCTCCCATTCCCGGGGAACAGCGGCTGATCGGCCTCTTCGGGTGAAATGGTCCGGGTTCTTTCAGCTGTAACACCCCGCAGGGCGGCTGCAGTCCCCTCCCCATCCGGGCTCTCTGGGACATGATCCAAGCGCTCAAAGTTCTTCTCTAAACCCAGAACTACCCACAAAAGCTGTTCTGTCTGCTTTGGTCAGACTGTCTCCCTCCCTTCCTCCTGTCCTTTCTCTCTCTGTCTCTCTCTCTCTCTCTCTCTGTCTCTCTCTTTTCTATGTCTCTCTGTGTGTCTCTGCCTCTCTCTCCCTCTTCTCTGTCTCTGTGTGTTTCTATCTTTCTCTGTCTCTGTGTCTATCTCTGTCTCTCCCGGTCTCTCTCTCTTCTCTGTCTCTCTCTGTGTGTCTCTGTCTCTGTCTGTCTGTCTCTCTCTCTCTGTCTCTCTCTCTCTCCTCTGTTCTGTATCTCTCTCTCCCTCTTCTCTGTCTCTGTGTATTTCTATCTTTCTCTGTCTCTGTGTCTATCTCTGTCTCTCCCGGTCTCTCTCTCTTCTCTGTCTCTCTCTCTGTGTGTCTCTGTCTCTGTCTGTCTCTTTCTGTCTGTCTCTCTCTCTCTGTCTTTCTGTCTCTCTCTCTCCTCTGTTCTGTATCTCTCTCTCCCTCTTCTCTGTCTCTGTGTCTATCTCTGTCTCTCCCGGTCTCTCTCTTCTCTGTCTCTCTCTCTGTGTCTCTGTCTCTCTCTCTGTCTCTCTCTCTCCTCTGTTCTGTATCTCTCTCTCCCTCTTCTCTGTCTGTGTGTGTTTCTGTCTTTCTGTCTCTTGTCTCTGTCTCTCTCTGTTTCTTTCTTTCTCTGTCTCTGTTTCTATCTCTCTGTCTTTCCCCCCCCTCCCTCATCAACTTTTCCCCCTTCCCCCTTTCTCCCTCCCTCCCCCCTTTCTTCTTCCTCATCCTGGAACTGAGTGCAGGCTACCCTTAGATTTCATCTGTAGCTGCCTCATGACACTCCTGACTCACACTAAGACCCCCGACTCTTTTCAGGCAAACTTTGGCCTCCCCACACCCATGCAGTTCCATCACTTTTCAGTCCTGATTCTTTTTAGCCGCATTTGAAGTTCTCTTGGCAAAGCTCCTGGAGCGGTTGGCCATTTCCCTCTCCGACTCATTTTATGGATGGGGTAACTGAGGCAAATGGGGTAAGGGACTTGCCCAGGGTCACACGGCTGGGCCGAGACCAGATTTGCTTTCAGGAAGAAGAGTCAGGAAGTACCGAGGTGGGGGCGGGGGGAAGGAGTCACAGCTGCCACCCAGATGTTAAGAGCCAAGGGGACTGTTCCTGCCCTTCCATCCTCTCCCCCCCTCCTCCCCCCCCTCACCCCGCTAGTCCACAGAAGTCTCTGCTGGTCTAATAGTCATGTTCTCCTCCAAGTCCCTCCCAGTGTGTCCTGTTAATGGCTCTGGAGGGAAACCCGGCCCGGGCGCCCACCTTAGCAAGAGTTCCGTTCTTTGATCCTCAGAGACCCGGCTGGGGGCGGAAGGGGCAAGAGAAGGCCTGGGATGGGATCCGGGGTTCTGCGGGGGGTGGAGGGGGAGGTTCTGCAGGGGGGAGGTCTGTTGCTTCTGCCCACCGAACCTGGCAGAGTCCCCCCTCTCTACAGCCACTGAGGCCCTGGGAAACCCCCTAAGAAGAAGGGTTTTTCCTGCTCTCGTAAAGCCGGGCTTCCTGGTTCCATGTCATCTCCTCCGTCCCATGATTCCCACATGTGCAGGGACTGCTCCCGGGCTTGCCCGGCTTCACTCCTCCACTTTCCCAGGCCGCCTTGGCCCCCCTCCCCCAGGGCCACTCAGGTCTCCATTCCGGCCTGGAGCAGTGGGGATGCGTTCCCCCCCAAGCTGCCCCCAACCGGGCCTCCAGGCCCTTTGGCCCCTGGGCTCCCATTCGGCTCCGGAGGTCCCAGGGCCGGGGGCAAGGCCCAGGCGGGGACCTTGGTCCCCCCTGGCCCCTCCCTCAGGGCCGGAGGGGCCCCCACTTTGGGGGGTTTCCAAAGTCCCAGGCCTTCCCTTTCCCCCCAGGGGTCCCCTCCTTAGCCTTTCCTTCTGGCAGAACAGGTTTATGATTTACCCCTGGGGGGGTTTTATTTCCCAAGCTTCCTTTCTTCCCCGGGTCCCCCTATCTTCGTTTTTACATTTAAGGCTTTTGATTAAAGACTGACTTTATAGCCCAAACTTTCCAAATCCAGGGGGGGGAGTTGTATTTTTCAGGGGGGAGGGAAGCTTTAAGGGGCCTTGCCCGGAGGGCAAGAGGGTAGTAATGGCCAGTTGGGAAGGCATTCCTTTAGTAAGACTTCAAAGCCAGGCCTGGGATTTAACCACGGCCCCCCAAACCCTCTTGCAAAGGTCTTGACAACCGCGTTAGGAACCAGTTAGTTTTTGGTTCAGAAGTTCCCTCTAGGTGGGGGGAAGCTTTTCCCCGGCCCGGGCCCCGTGGGGAGGAGGGGCAGAGGGACCCCTAACGGGCCGGGGAAGGAACTCCCTTTTATTAATACTTATTCCAGATCCCCGCCCAGTGGTTCAGATCCCGGTTGAACCCCCGTTGGCAGGCTGGCCCAGCCTTGGCCTCTCTCTCTCCTTGCAGGCAGGTCCTGATTGACAAATTGCTCTGCCCCGTCTCCAGAACCAGTTATTTTTTGGCCATTTCAACAAGCTTCTGCCCTCTCACACTTGCAGCCCCCTGTCCCCCCGGGGACTCTCCGCCTGACTCCCCGGCCCAGCCCCTGACTGCTGGGAGAGCCGGGGGCCTTCGCTGACGGGCGCCCCCAAACCCCTGCGCTCCCGGGCCCTTCCCGGCCCCCCGGCCACACGTTGCCTCTTCCCTGATCTCCCTTTCCGCACTCTAACTTCCCGCCATCTCAACTCCCGCTGCCCACGTGGTTTTCAGCACCTCCAACCTGGACAGCAACCCCCCTACTGTGTGCAAGGGCGTGACAGGGGAACGGAGGGAGCCAAGGGAAGCAGCTTCCCACAGGCCTCCGAGACTTTCTGCCCCTGTGGTCACGGGCCTGGGGATGGATCAGCGGAAATAAAACCTGAGGCCATCAAGGCTGCCCAGCAAGAACTCTCTGAGCCTCCCCTGCCCCTCCCCAGGGGGCTACTCCTTCCCCTCTCCAGGTAACCCGTGCTGCTGGGAACCTACCTCCCATTGGTGGCAACTTCAGGACTTATTTTTTTTTCTGGCAGTTGGCCGCCATCCCTCATTGAAACCTCCCAATCCAGACCTCTTGGTCTAAGCAGAACAGCCTAAACTACTTTTCTTCCCTGAGGAAATCGGGGTTAAGTGACTTGCCCAGGGTCACACAGCCAGGAAGTGTGAAGTGTCTGAATGGAAAGCCAAAGGGCCACATGGTCTCTGCGGGACGGGCACCGGGCACATTAGCACCCTTAAACCGCCACGCTGGCCTCCTACCCGGTCTTCTGCCTCGGTCTCCCACCTCCTGGTGCTGACATAACCTCCCTTTTTTGAAGCTTTTTATTTTCAGGGTACACACACGGACAATTTTCCACCCGGACCCTTGCACAGCCTCGTGTTTCAGATTTCCCCTCCTTCCCTCACCCCCTCCCCAGACGGCGGGCAATCCTTCCCGAGATGCCGGGCTGAGGGGGTCCCTGCTCGGAAGCCTCGCCCCTTCTTGCCTCTCCCTGGCCTGGCCTTTAGGACAGTGGGAGCCAGCTGAGGAGCAGGTGCTTCATTTTTGCCTCTCTCGGTAGCCCTCGATCATTGCTTCGCATCCGTTTGGAGATGAACGAATTAAGCCCTGGTGCCCTCCGGCCCCGAGTGACCAGGGAGCCCTACTTAACACCCTTCTCTGCCCTCCCGCATTCCCCACCCCAGGGGTTCCACTGCCAGCTCCCTGGGATCCCCAGGCTGTCCCTTCTGCCCCAATGACTAATTCCTGGGAAAACTCTGGAGTGAATCACCAGAGAAATGGCTGGGGAGGAGATGGAAAGGGAAGCGGGGAGGGGGCCAGCCAGCAGGGCTTTGTCAGGGGCAGGTCCTGCCAGACAAAGCCCATGCCCTTTTCCCAGAGGGTCAGAACAGGCAAGTCCCGGATGCCAGCATTAGGACACAGAATTAGCCCGACACACCGGATGGGGACGCGTGCCTGCGGCTCCAACACGTCCTAACTGTGTGATCCTGGGCAAGTCACTGTTTACCTCAGTCTCCTCATCTGTAAAATGGGAATCGGTGGCAAGAGCCAATAAGGTGATGTTTATAAAGCTCTTGGCGCGATGCCTAGCAAACCCTGGGTCCCCCATCATCACCATCATCTGCCCTGGTCAGACCACATCTGGGACGTGGTGCTCTGTTCTGGGAACCAGAGTTTAGGAAAAATCTAGATAAGCTAGAGCTTTTATAGGAGGGCGCCAAGATGGCGAAGGGGGGCCCAGTCCTAGAAGTATTGGCCAAAGGGACGGGGGCATTCCGCCTGAAGAAGAGCATGGTGACAGCCCATGTCCCCAGAGCATTTCAAGGCTGGCAAAGGGCTACGAAGCAGTCCTGGGACATAGGCACTAGTATTACCCCGTTTTACAGATGAGAAAACTGAGGCTGAGAGCGATTATATGGCTTTCCAAGGGGTACAGGTCTGGTTAGAGGCAACTTTTCCTGCAAGTCCAACACTCTATCCACTGGGAAAAGACCGGGGGAGGGGGAGGGCTATAGCTGTCTTCCGCTATCCAAAGGGACGTCTCGGGAAGGTAAAACTAACATTGTCAGTTTGGCCCAAAGGCAGAACTTTGAGAGAAACTGGCAGGGGCTTGCGGTGATGAAAGCAGAGTGCACAGGGAAGGGCTACCTCAGGAGATGGCGGGCGCCCCTTGCTAGGGGGGCTCATCCAGCATCGGGGACAGGGTCCGGCTCGGACTAGCCCCATGTGGTCCCCTGCCCTCCTGGGGCTCCGTAAACGTGCTCCTCCTTCCTGTCCCCTCGGGGGACCCTCCTCACGCTGCCAGACTTGGGGGCCTTCGGGACGTGCCTACAGCCTTGCTCACATGGGGGGCTCAATGCCCTTTGAAATGTAATCCATAAAGAGCCACAAACAAGGGAGCTGTAATTTGTGGGGTGACCTTCCTGCCTCAGTACTGCTCCAGGTTCCTTCCCCAACGTCCCCCTCTACAGCTGCACTCCCTCAGAGTCTGGGAGCCTCTCTGAGTCCCCCTCCCACCCCCTTCTCTTGGGGCACCCCTGGGTGGGCTCTTGGGGGACATGGCCCCTTGTCTCTCATAGCACCAAGAGGAAGTCTATAAAGACTTAGGTGAAAAAATGGCTGGAAGGAGGGAGAGAGGGATGGGTGGGTGGGCAGAGGAAACTTCACTTTTGCTACATCCTTCCTCTGTTCGTGTCCAGCTCACGGGAGCCCAAGCGCAGACCCGACTTTCTGACATCCTCAATCTGTCCCTATTCCACACTCTGCCTCTCTCCCCTTGGCCCTTAATCACGCACACGCTGTAGGGAAACACAGGACTTTTTTCACCTTTGTCTTTGTCCCTGCTAACCTGCATACAGTAGGTGCTTAAGAAATGCTGACTGAACTGAACTTTACTGAATTCAAGATCCCATCTCGGTCCTCCCCACTCCGGCCAGGCAGGGGGCCCTCACTGACCACCCGAGTTCCTGGGCATATATACACAGCAGCTTCTATATAGCTGTCCAGCCTCTACCTATGTCCTCTTGCTTTCAGGGAGCTAACCCTGGTCTTGAAACAGAGCCCGGACACTCGCTGGCCAGGGGTGCTATAGGAGGGTTCCTGGCCAATTGTGGCTAAGAGCCCGACTCGGAGCATCCCTCCTCTCTGGAGAGTCTGGTCTCCCCTCAACAGTATTGGTCTATCTCTTTGCCAAGTTCTTCACGTCTCACTAGAGTTTTGCAACAACTCTACAAACTAAGGATTTTTAAAAAAAGAAGAAGAAGAAGAGGCCCAGAAAGTCTCAGTGACATTGTACCGGAATAGGCAGTTTGGCTGCACTGGAACTTGAGTCTGCCTGACCCATCCCATCCTTCATCCATCACATAGGAGGGGAAACCGGCCTCTCTCCCACTCCAACCCCCCATGGCTGCCGGTTCTGCTGACCACAGAGCTGGTCTGCAGGAGCAAAGCTGGGCTGGAGAGAGTCCTCGGGCTTCTCGGGTCCGAGCTCCCGAGACCAGCCTCCAGCCAGCCGGCCAGCTACTTCAATGAGAATAATAATGAACACAGAGAGATTTTAATCTGGACCAGTTTCCTAACCAGGGGCCTGTGAACTTGTGTGTGGACTCTTCCATATGGAAACACGGCGATAGACAATTGCATTTCCTTTACATCTCTCTCTATTTTCTCTATTTACTAATTATCCTGAGAAGGGATCCCAGGCTCAGTCGTTTAGCTTTCCTTAAGCACCTACTATGTGCTAGGACTAAGCTCTGTGGCTTCACCACCACCCTGCCAAAGGGCTCTATGACACACGGAAAAAAAATGTTAAGAACCTTTTAATCTACGCTAAGGGAGGCAACGGTCCCTTCTGGAAGAGCTGGGGATAGGCTGGAAAAAAATACTTGGAAAGAGAGCCCTTTGTTAACCCTCAAAGCACCGCTGGGAGTTCTTGCCATTCTCCGATTGCGGCTCAGAGAGAAAAAAGCGGTCCAAAGTCAATGAAGGAGGCGGAAGAGGCTCTGGCCGGGACGGGAATCCCTGGGGGCTGGAGCGGAGGTCTCAGCACCCGCCGCCCCCTTAGTCCTGGTTCTTTCTGCTCGTCTCTACGCCTTAGGAACCAAGGAAAGGCAGAAGCAGAGACAGAAAGGGGCCCCTTCCCAGAGGCTGCTACCTGCAGGTGGGCCGGGTTCTGCTGACCCCGGGGTCACCTGCTTCTCTCCCTGACCCTGTTCCCAAGGACCGAGCGAAAGCCAGTCGTGAATGACCTTCTTAGATCAAACTTGTCGCTTTCAGGACCCACTTACACTCCTAGAAGTTAGTAAACCGCTTGCGCCCCCCCCCAAAAAAGCCTTCGTTATGTGGGTGACGTCCGCTGAGATTTGTCTGGAATCCAGAGGTCTTTGGGACATCGTGAACATGGCTTCTGACCGCAGGGAGCCCCGAAAGTTCCCCCCGCTAGCATTGAGCCCAAGTCCTTCCGCTGATGGAGAAGGGAGGCCGAGGTTCACAGAGGAGGGCTGGCTCGCTCAAGGTCACAAGGGTAAAAGAGGAAGGGCTGAGATTCAAAAAGCAAACCCCACCCCCCCACCCCCTGCTACTCGGAGCCTCTGGGCCACTTCCAGAGTCCCCGGTGCCAGGGAGGACATCAAGCTGGAGTGTGAGAACCCGGAGGAGAGGAGGGTCACACAAGGGAAGGGAAATCCCCCAGGTCTCCGGGAGGGATGGGGAAGGGAAGCCCAGGGAGAGGCAGTCACTGCCCAAGTCACACAGCAAGGCAGTAGCAAACCTGGCTCTGGGAAGTTTCTGGGCGGGCCGAGTGGGCACCCCCAAAGCCTGCCAAGGCCCTGGAGCTGCCTTATAATGAAGGGGGGCAGAAGAGGAGCCTGAGATCACCTATGATTCAAGGGGAAGAAGCTGAGGGAAGAGGAAGCTGAGGAAGAGGAACTGAATAAAGGGAAGGGGGGCGCAGACCTCGGGGCCCCCAAGAACTCGGCCCCACACGTGCCTCCCAGGGTGGGCAGCCAGCCCGGGAGGGGATGCTGGCTGCCCGAAGGGTGGGCTGGGCTCTCTGGGTGGGATGGGGGTGGGGGGAGCGTGTGCCTCAGGCCCCTCCCCAGCAGTCTGCAGTCCTGGTCCGTGAGGGGCGGGCTGGATGGGGAGCAGATGGCACAGCTCGTACTGGCTGGCCGCTGCCTCCACCGAACAAAAAGGGGGAGAGCCGTCGCAGAACTCCAGGGGGCCTCGATGGGGGAGGGCTCTGCGGCAGGGAGGGAGGCAGGAGAAGAGGGCTTTGTGGGGGGACTGGGGAAGCCACCTGGGCAAGGGGACGGGCCTGCGGACCCTGGGGGGAGATGGGGCAGGAAAACGCTGCTGCCCGCCTGCCCACGGCCCGCGCGCTCCCGCCATCTCCACGGAACGCGGGTGTGCACAAGCCTCTGACGGACAACATCGATCTCACTGCCCGGCGGCTCCGGGAGCCGGGGGAGGGGCCGGGCCCCGGGCGCCCCCTCTCCCGCTCGCCGCCCCGTCGGGGCCCCTTGCTCCGCGCTGACCAGGCCCGGGCTCCTTCCACCTTTGTCCTCAAATGTCAGAACCCGACGTCCCGGCACCCGCCCCTCCCGCGAGCCCGCGTCCCGCCCCTCCTCAGGCTCCGCTCTTGCCGGCCTCCCTCCTCCGCTATCCCGGCCTCCGAGCCCCGAAACGGGCCTCGCTCCCCAGGCCTGTCTGCCCCCGCCGCGCGGCCCCCGCCCGGCCTCCCCCCACCACACGCACACGCGCGCTCACACACACACACACACACACACACACACTCTCGAGCGCGCGCACACACATTTGCACGCACACACTCTCACCCCCATCAGCCCCCCGCCCCCCGGCTGCCAGTCCCAGCTCCCCCCTCTCCGGAGTCTCCCCCCCGGCCAGGCCCCGTGCCGCATTTTCCGCAGCCCCGGGCCCGCTCCCCCTTCGGGCCTCCCCATCCCCACCCCCAGCGGTTCCCCCCGTCTCGCGGCCCCATTCCCCAGCCCGGTGTCTCCCCTCCCCCCCACCGCAGCCGCCGCCAAACCGCGCTCCCCAGCCTGGCCTCCTGCTAGCGGATTCCATTCCCTAGCGCGCCCTCCCGGCCCCTCCGCGCCCGCCGGCCGCGGCTCGGACCCTCCGGAGGGCCGGCCGGCCCCCTCCCCGCCGTCACCCCGGGGCCTCCATCCCGCTTCTTCCCGCGGCCGCCCCGGGGCCTCCATCCCGCTTCTTCCCGGGGGCCTCCATCCCCTCTCCCCGCGGCCGCCCCGGGGGCCTCCATCCCCTCTCCCCGCCGCCCTCCCCCGGGGCTCCATCCCGCCTCTCCCCGGCGCCCCCCGGCGCGCGCAGCGGGGCTCAGTCCTACCCGGGCGCCCGGCACACATTGCGTCCCCGCGGGCTCAGCTCCGGGGCGGCTCGCAGCGGAGGCGGCAGCGGCAGCAGCAGCAGCAGCAGCGGCGGCAGGAGCACCAGGGCAGGCGGCGACGGCGGCAGGGGCCACGGCCGCGGCGCGCGGCCGGCGCGAGCCCCGGGGCCCCCCATGCCGGGCCGGGGGAGGGGGGGGGCGCGGGGCGCAGAGCGGCTGCAGGGAGCGCGGCCGGAAGCCGAGTGCAGGGGGAGCCCGGGGCCGAGAGGCGAGAGGCGAGGCCCGGCGGGGCGGGCAGGGGAGGAGGGGAGAGGGGAGGGGGCCGGGCCCGGCAGGAAATTCCACATCGGCTCCCCTGATCCCGGGCCAGCCTCGGGCCGCCTCCGCGTAGCGCCGCCCAAACCCCACCCTCGCGGCGGCCCTGCCCCGCCAGCCTCGGGACTCGCCAGGCCCTCCGCCCCGGCCCCCTCCCCTAGCCTGCCTCCATCCCCAACTCCGCTGCCCCCACCCCCCCACCCCGTCCTGCCCCCCATCCGATCCAGTGAGTACTTATTGCGCGCCCGCTGTATGCTGAGCACAAATGAGCCTGCTCTGGTACCCCTCTCAGCTCTCGCTTCATCCCTCCCTCCCCTTCTCATCTCCCCAATTCCTTCCCCCGTCCTCAGCCCCAACATTCTTCCTCCCTAGTGGTAGCCCCCCCCCCCTCACTGGGATGACTAATGAAAGGGACCGCGCCAGGGCCAGGGGGAGGTTCTGCTGGGGACCTCGAGGAAAGGAAGGGGGTCTTCCCGCGGGGAGGGAATGAGGCAGAGGACACCGCCCGCCGTCACCGGCTCCCTCTCACCCTCCACTTTCCTCTGCCCTGGAACAGTCTCGTGTCACGCATTTACTAACTGGACCCAGTTTCCCCATCTGTATCTTGATCTATGTCTGGCCACTGGACCCTGAAGGCTCTGGAGGGGAAAGTGAGGTCGGTGACCTTGTCCAGCCCTCCCTCCCTTCCCCTTCTGTAAAATGAGAGGGTCGGTGTCCAGGTCCTCCAAGGTTCCTTCCAATCCTGTCACTTTTTACATTTAATTTTAATTTAATTTAATGACCAAAAAAGTATTTTATTAGGGCCCCGAAGACCCAAGGTCCAGGACGCAGGCAGCCTGGTGCACCCTGCCTTTCTCAGAAGGACAAATGCCATCCAAAGTGCTTCTGATCATTCCCTTCCTCATCTTCGGGGGCTTGGGGAGCAGCCCCAGCGACACTGCCTCCCCTGCACCCTTCGGATGCCTTGCACCCAAAGAATTTCTGACTTCAACCAGGGAGTCACATCGATCCGGAGGCCTCGTCTGGTAGGGAAAACCTGGGGGAACCGACCCCACCTTTGGATCCCGTTTTCCTCTTGACTATGGACTGAACAAAACGTTCCAAGATCTGGGTTTCTCGCTCTCAACCTGGAGCCTCCTGGAGCCTCCTTTCCAAGATGCTCACATCCATGTGGTTGAAATTACTTCTAGGGTTCCTGCAGTGACTTCCCAATAAGTCCTTCAAAGGGGTCAGCCTTTCCTAGCACCTCAGAGTCCGGTTTCCTCCCTTCTAGCCGTGAATGGGCCACTCAGCTGTACTACTTAGGGTGACTTAAGAATTAACCAGAAACGAATATGGCAGGAAGAAATGTCAGAAGGAACGTATGCTTCGGAAAGGCGCTGCCCACGACGATGAAATCTGGATCCTCCAAGTATCCAAGTCCAAGATCCGCGTCAGGTGGAAACATGGCCGATCACTAGTGCTAGAGAAGAAAGAGGGGAAATGGAAAGCACCAGGGACCAAGCAATGTCTTGTGGGACCAGATCCCGAGATTTAGCTTTAGAATAGGAAGGGATCTGTGCGACCCTTTTCTTCTTTTGGGTCACAGCCCCCTTCTCAGAATGTTCGCTGCCCATATCCACAATGGAAGGAAGTGCTAAATTTTAGAAGTGAACGAAAATGTAGATCCCCTCCCAAGTTCTTGCCATCTCTTCCCAGGCTTATTAAGAACTGCTCATCCAGTCCGATGCCTTTCGACAGGCAAAGGAGGGGATGTTGTCTATGGTCTCAAAGGCCATCTTGGGGCCAGGATGTGAAGCATGTCCAGTGAGCCCCTTGGGTAGAAGCATCAAAGTCTGAGGGAAGACATGGGGTCCTAAGACATGAGGGCTTGACTGGGATGGGGGAAATGGGGAATTGGGGGAAGGGAGTGGGCAGTTAGTTGTTGCTGCCCTCAATGAATTTTAGGAGTTCTCTTTGATCTTTTGTGCTGACAGGAATACTAAGCAAGAACATCAGATTCCCGATACAGGACTTCTGACTGGATTCAGGGCTTCAGGAGACCTTGGGCTAACCTCCAGTTTCATTCAGCTCAGAAGGGGGACGGGGGTACTACGAAACTTGTCTGTAGCGACAAAGCAAACTAGAACCCGGCTCCGATGACAATACGGATCCCTAACCTACCCTCACCTTTACACAAATGTACTCTCCTTCGCCCCTCATCCCCATCCATTACATATATATATATTCCCTCCCAGCACAGAAACATCTGAATGTCAACATGGATTTCACATCGGCTTGCCTCAGAACTGTCACCTTGGACAAATCACAGGCTCTCAGCCTCAGTTTCCCCATCCATAAAACGGGGGTAAGGATGGAATACCAGAGTCGACCTCCTTTGTTTTTGAAGAGGACCAAAACGGCATCACTAGGTCAGAGTCCCACTGTGGCTGATCAGATCAATATGAGCTGGGAAGGCTCCACTGCAAGTGTCTGGGGCAGCAGACAGAGCATTAAGGATGCCTTGCTTCACTCTCCCAGTCACTGGAGTTAAGTGCTTTGCAAACCTGAAAGCACACAGATGCTAGTTCTGCAGCAGTCTCTTCCCTCCCCCCCCCCCACCCCCACCCCCCGCTCCTCTTAGGATCAGAGGAGCTCAGGGTTTTTCCTATCACATCCTTATTAACTAGGACAATTAAGAGCTGGACGAGACACTCCAGCTCGGTAGAGATCTGTCCAAGGAGGGAGCTGGATGGGCCAGCCTTAAGCCCTGGGTTCTGTGCCTCGTTCTTGTCCCCCATCTCTTCACACACACCAATCCAAGGACCACCTTCTCCAGGAAGTCTTCCCTGATCACCTCGAGCCCCAGCAACATGCTGGTAAGGGATCGGCGGGACCTGTGCCTCCCAATGGTCTTGCACTAGGATCCACTCTGTGGAACTTGTTGACTGGTTCACATCCAAACAAAGATCACACTCCGGGTAACTTTTATCCTTGCCCCACAAACATGGGTGTTAGGAAAAACAGCACCTCCCAGGACATCCTCCTCCATACCAGAACGGGCCATGGTCCCACTGCCCATGGGAGGATGAGAAGAGAACGACTCAAGGCTGACCCAATGGGGCGCGGACCTTGGTTTTTGAAAAGTTCCTTTTAAAAAATACTAGTGGGGCAATTTTGTTTCCTACTTGGCTTGGGGGAGAGAATGCCTCCTCATTAGTCAAGAAGGAAATCAGATGGTGAGATCCTAGGAAAGTGACCATGAAGGGTCCGGCCAGTTATTGTGAAGGGTCACTCGCAAGGAATTTCCACCGCATGGATGTTGGTATCCTCCCAATAGGTATTGCTTACTTTGATTTCTTTTTGATTTGATTGCAGGGTTGAGATTTCTTTAGGCAAAGCTGGTCCTAACGGCTAAACCAGACTCCTGAACAAGAACTACGATTCTCTTAAATCTAGGTTATATACAGATTGACTGAGGATAATTTTCTAATCTTTGATAGGACTATAGCAGTAACAGATACTTTAGAGTGAGATAGACGATCTTTGCAGAAATAAAACCATCTGACGTGGCTCTTTTCAACATCGAGGTGATTCAGGCCGGGTCCAACAGACTTGGGATGGAGTCAGCTGCACCCAGAGAGAGAACTATGGTGACTGTGTGGATCACAACATAGTATTTCCCCCTTTTTCGTTGCTGGTTGCTTCTTTTTCCTTTCTCGTGTTTCTTTTTCCTTTCCTTTTTCATCTGACTTTTCTTGCGCAGCATGATCATTGTGAAAATATGTTTAGAATAACTGCACAGGTTTAATTATTTGTTGTCTAGGGGAGTAGGGAGGAAGAAAAAATTGAAATACAAGGTTTTGCAAGGGTGAATGTTGAAAACTACCTTTGCATGTATTTGGAAAAATAAAGTTGTTTTAAAAAAAATAAAATAATCTTAGGATTTTAGCTCCTTTAAAGGCCATGTTTCCCTTTCGAGCAATTGGTTGGGGGTGACTAAAGTCAGGGGGCAAGCCCCCTTTTTCTTGAGCTAGAGAATAACAGAATAATAGGATCTTCTCAGGCTAGCAGCTGGAAGGTGGCAGGGTGACTGCTCGCTACAGATCACAAGTTCCTCTTTCCCAAGAAGGTTTCTGCTTACAAAAGGCATCACTTGCAGAGCAGGCACTTGGCAAAGCTTGTCACGTTTCTTATTCCTCTTTTGTCACAAAAGCCAACTCTATAGGTCAGATGGCCTGCTCTGAGGTGCCTGTTGGCAACCATAAATACTGGCTAACGGTACCTCGGCTGCTTTTTATTTCAGAGCACTCGTTTTCACCCCGGTTAGCTTGGAATGGCCATCCCTGTGCCCGGGGTCCCTCCTTCTTACATCAAAGTAGGAACACAGCTTGCTCCGCCTAAGTCACCAGGTCAGGGGATCAGAGATCCTTCACACAAGGGTTGGGGACTTTGGGAATCGAGTCTTCAGGCGGGCGAGGGAAGCTAAGGTGGAGACGTCGGGACCTCTGGGGGCTAGAAGGGGGGAGAGACTCGGCCCCAGACGTTCCCGTGGATGGCGCGTCCTCCCAGCTCACAAAGGGAAGCTGAAAGTAATCCAGTTTGGCCACTGGTCGGAGCCCTTAAAAGGGCCTCGACTGAAGACGACATTATGAGGTAAGGTCGTGAAATCTGGTCAGGGGGTGGCCAGGGGAGCCCAATGAACGCCTGCTCCCCGTTCATCCTGCCACATGGGCCTAATGCTCGGAAACGGCACCGTCCAGTAAAGGCACAGAAGCAGATCGAGGCCGGGTCCTAGGAATGCAATAAAGGCCTCCTAGACAATTTTATTATTTCATCGGTGAACTGAATGGTTTGAAAAAGCCCCCCAGCAATCCATGCCCTTTCCCTCTTCCGAACTGGTTCTAACCCTCCTGCCTCCGGAGGCCCACTCTGGGCCTTGGGGCATGCTGGTCCCCGCCCCTCGGGGTCAGAGCACTCGTCCTCAGGAGGCCAAGGGGCCCCCGGCTCTGCCGATTGCGCCTGACCGCCCCGTCCGGAGCCTCTGCTGCCCGGAGACCGTGACTGAGCCCGAGGCCGCCAGCCTGCCCACGAGCCTGGCAGCCACAGGCAAGAGGAAGCTCTGGTTACAAAGTTTAAAATCTCTTTTTAAAAAACCCTTCCCTTGTACACCTTGCCCTTAGTCCGGGGCGCTTTCTCAAAGAGCTCGCGGGGCCGGCTGGTTGGAGTGCCGTGGCCGTGCCGTTGGCGGGAGCCCTGCAGAGGTGCGGGCCGGAGTGGGGCATCCAGTTCTCCCTTTCCGAGGCCCTGCCATCTCTCCTAAAATCCCGGAGGGGATCCCTCCCCAGGCTCAGTCCTCGCTGGAGTTGTCGAACTCCTCCCAGTCAGACACGCTCATCACCTCCGAGGCCAGATCAGGGTCCCGCTGGCCCCGCTCGGGGTGCCAGCTGGGGGTGCGCCGGGCCGGGTCTGTGAGCAGCGACCTGGGCAGGGTGAGCACGCAGGCCGCCAGGCCCGAGATGGCGTTCTCCAGCTGTGGCCCCTCCTCCCAGCAGTCCTTCTCCACGTCATAGACGTGGACATAGCTCATGCGGCTGCCTCGGTTGTGGGAGCGGCCCCCCAAGACGTAGATCTTATTGTCGAGGACGGCGATCCCCGGCTCCCCGTGCCCGGCGGGCAGGGGGCAGACTGCCGTCCACTGCCTGGTGCTCGGGCTGTAGTACACCACCTGCGGAGGAACAGGCAAGTGTCGGGTGAAGGGAGGCAGGGAGAAAGGTTCTAGCGATCACAGGCACAGCTGCCAAGCCCGTGGCCCCAGGGGGACTGTGGGCACTGGGCAGGGGGGGTTCCTGGCTGCCCCTAAGCAGGACCCCCAGCCCTGATGACCTTGCCCATCTCTCATTCCCCAACTTCCCCTCAGAGCTCCTCACTGAAGACTCCCACGTGGTTCCCTAACAACCCTGAGGGCAGAAACCGGGCACCTCCAATTCTGTAACACCCACACAGTGCCGGGCACTCCGGGCACTGGGCTCCCCATCAGGTGCCATGAAAGAATCAATTAACTGATGGGAGAAGGGGAGGGAAACAGCTTGTCATCCCATGGGACAGGGGCCCAAATGGAGCTTCTGCACCTCCCCAAGTGTCTAGCATAGGGCTCTGCATACAGTAGGTGCTCGATTAATGTCTCACACAACCGAGTTGTTCAACTGGAAATAAACAGCATGAGACTTTGGAGTCGGATGCCTGTCTTGGCTTTAGGCTGGTGGCAGACCCCCACTGCCCCCCGGGGGGACAGGGCCACATTGAGCACAAAGGCAGGGACCCCCAGCCAGGGAGAGCCGACTCAGGGTCCCCCTCACGCCACCCCCGCCCTCTCACCTGGTGGACGTCTCTCCGGTAGCCTGAGTCATTGTTGCTGCCGCCGATCACGTAGAGCTTGCCCAGCAGGGTTGCCATGCCGTGCCAGGCGCGCCGGACGGGGCCGTCGGCCAGCGCCTCCCAGCAGTTGGCGTCCGGGTCATAGCGGTGCAGCTCCTTCAGGTAGTCCTCGCCTCGCCGGCCGCAGGTGATGTACATCTTCCCGTCTAGGGTGGCCCCCGCGTGGGCATACACCTGCACAGAGATGGGCGGTGGCCGGGTCACACAGGCGGGGCGGGCATGTGGCGGGTGGAAATGGAGGAGGGCATGGCGGTGACCAGCCTTCGGGCTCAGCCCAGCCCGCTCCAGAAGGGCAGAGGAGGCTTCCCCACCCTGTCCTCCAGGCCCTGGCCGCCTCTGGGGGCACTGACTGACAAGGTGCAGAATCTGCGGCCGGCTGTGTTTCTGACCCTTGGAGCTGAAGTGGGCGGGCTCGGGGTAATGGGCACCCTTGTCCCCCTCCCTCATGAGGGAATGGCGGGGGGCAGAGGAAGCTGCACCCACGAAGGCTCGGCATGGGGCAGGCTACCGTGAGCACTTCGTTCTGCTGGGAGATCCTGCCAGGGCAACCCCCAGCCAGAGGGAGCACCTGGGGGACACAGAGACAGAGGGAGCACCCGGGGGACTCAGAGGGCAGAGGGAGCATGTGACCAAAGGAGAGGGAAGTAATTCGCAGAGGGAACAAGTCAGAGAAGGCCTCCCTCTGCGAATCGTCTCCTAGGGATCCCGTACACAGCCCGCTCTGTTTGCACGTCGCCCTTTGGGCCCAAGCTCTCTGGGAGATCCCCAGCACTCAGCAAGGTGCCGACCCACGCTCGACGCTCTGTGGAAGCTTAGACTCCTTCCCTGGTCTCAATGAGCAAAGACCGACGAGGCGCTTCCCACAGGCCAGGCTCATGCACCCGACTCTCACTACAGACTGAAATCTGGGGTTCTACACATGCCCAGAGCTTGCCAGCCATGTGGGCAAGGTCCATAGTGAGCCGGGCAGGCCGCTAGAGGGCAGGGTAGTTAATCCCTTCTGGACCAGTGAGTCCTGTCCTTCCCACACAGTGGGGGCGGGCGTGGGGGGTCCGGACTGGACACCCCACCCGGTGCCTGGTTCCTCTGGGTCAGGATGAGCCAGAGCGCGGTGTGAGGAGGTAGTGGCCGGCCCGGCAGCGACGGCCACGCCAAGCCAGAGCTGGGAGGTGACTGGCCGCCCGCGGCCCAGAATCGCCACCCCAGAATCCCGGCCAATCCTTGGGTTTCACGGCCCAGCCAGCTTTGAGCATCCTTAGGGGTGGGGTGAGAGGGGGTCCCCCGGGCCCGCGAGGCCTCCTCTTCCTCCCTCCCTTTCCAAGACGAGCCCGAAAGGCAGAGTCTACACCGGCCAGGACGGCGGGCCACACTATCACCATCACGGGCTTTAGGGGCGGCAGGCAGCTGGGCAGCAACGCGGGCCATTTTATCAAGTATGTGACGTGCCGCCATTTCCCTTCCAATTAGCAGAAATCTTCAAGTCTTAAAACAGACTTTTCCCCAAGGAGAAGGAACAGAAAAGAGCCATGTTCTGGGGAACTGGGAAACTTGGGTGGGAGTCCCGGCCAGCGCTCAGGAGCTGTTACACTGAGTGAGGATCCCACCCTCTCTGAGCCCCGGCTGGGAAATGTGGACACGGGGGCATGGCAAAGAAAGGCCTCTGCAGGCCCCGCCGAGCTGCCGGACCGAGGGGAGCCGGGGGCTGCCAGAGCACGGGCCGTGGCCCAAGGGTGCAGACACGCAGTGGGCCCCCTTCTCGGGAAAGAAGGGCAGGGAAGGACTCCTGCCACACCAGGAGTGGGCACAAGGGGGCACCCGAGAGCAGGGGGAGCACCCTGGGAAAGTACTTAACCATCAGTTCCTCATCTGTAAAAGGCCCCGGGGAAGGAAATGGTGAACCTCCAATGGGTCAGAGAGTCAGATTCTGAGAGCCAGAGACGGGCAAAAAGTGAGAGAGACAGACAGAGAGAGACAGACAGACAGACAGACACAGAGATAGAGACAGAGACAGAAGAGACAAAGACACACACAGAGACAGGCAGAAAGAGAAGTGAGAAAGAGGCAGAGATACGAGAGAGGAAAAGGGAACAGGGACAGACAGAGCTCGTGTGTCTCAGGCCCAGTCTCTGGCTCCCACAGCTCCAACCTAGTCTCAATGACACAGCTTTAACTAAAATCGGGATATAGTTTGTATACATGGATCCTTTCCTTTTCAAAAAATATCTCTGGAGTCCAGAAATATTTGTAGCAACTCCTTCAAAAAATGAGTACTAGCTTTTTATTTTTCCAAATACAAGCAAAAGTAGTTGTCAACCTGCAACCCTTGCAAAACCTTGTGTTCCAAATTTTTTGTCCCTTTGTCCCCCCATCCTCTCCCTTAGACAGCGAGTAATCCAATATGGATTGAGCATGAGCAGTTCCTACATTTATCGCACTGCATGAGAAAAACCAGATCAAAGAGGGGAAAAATGAGAGAGAACTGAACAAACAAACAACAAAAAAGGGGACATACTGTGTTGTGAGCCACACTCCATTCCCACAGTGCTCTCTGCTGAAGAGAGCCGCGCGTCCATCAGAGTTGATCATCGCATAATCCTGTTGCCGTGAACAATGATCTGGTTCTGCTCATTTCCCTCAGCATCGGTTCCTGCAAGTCTCTCCAGGCTTTCCTAAAATCCTCCTGCTGGTTGTTTCTTACAGAATAATCATATTCCATAACATCCGTATCCCGCAAATCATTCAGCCATTCCCCAGCTGCTGGCACCCCCTCAGTTGCCGGTCTTTTGCCACTACAAGAAGGACTGTGGAGCCGCTCATTTTCTGGGCAAAAAAGTGAGGGGATGCTCATCAACTGGGAAATGGCTCAACAATCACGTGGTGAGGACGTGAGAGAAAATTTTGTGTTAAAAGAAATGACCAAGGGACTGGTTTCAGCAAAATGTAGGAAGACCAATGAGCTGATGCTGAGTGAAGTGAGCAGAACCGGGAGAATCCAGCACCCCGTAACAGCAATACTGTCAGATAATCAACTGCGAATGGCCTGGCTCTTCTGACCAATACAATGATCTGAGGCAGTTCTGGAGAACTCATTGTGCAAAACAGGGCGGCTCCAGAGAGAAACCGGTGGAGTTGGAGTACAGACTGACACCCTTTTTTTAGCCCCTCCATTTCTCTGGTTTTTTCCCCTCCACAACATGGCTAAGGTGGAAACGGTTTGTATGACTTCACATTGTGCTCCCCATTCAACATGGGCAGGAAGGAGGGAGGAAATTTTGGAACTGAAAATAAAAAAGGCACATTTCACAAAAGATTTTTGCACGGCGGATGAGTCTAGCTAGGCTTGCACCTACGAAGAGCCTTCTTTGGGACAAAGGCAGTGCCCGGGCTAGAGAACCTCAATAAAAAGCCATTTCCGGCAAAGGCAGGGGAGGGAAGGAGCGCTCCCGAGTAACCGCCAGCCCTGCACGGGTCAAACTCGGTGAGAAAAGGGAAGCAGGACGTCCCATTTCTGCAAAGGCAAGCTGGCTCTGAGTGGGAGGAGGCTCAAACGCCAAGCGGGGAAGCTGGTCCTGTACCCCAGGGCGGCCAGAAGCCTCGGAGTTTGGGCCAGGTACAGCGCCCAGTAGGCCCCGTGCTTGGGGGTGGGAGGAGAGGCCTGGGCCTGCCCAGAGGGAGGCTGGGTGAACCAGGCAGGGAGACGGAGATGCGACAAAGGACCCCCGGGAGCAGAGGAAGAAGCCAGGACGGCAGGGCTGGTGATACTAAGGGGCAGGCAACCCAGGAGAAGGATCCGGATAAGGCTAAGGTGTCTCGGGGGCACCTGCTCCGAGTGTCCCATGGATGCCTGGGGCTGTGGTGAGGTCTCTAGGGCTACGGTGGGCCTCGGAGCTGCACCGGGTCTGGAGCAAAGAGGGCCCAGAGCAGAGCTCAAGGGCGCGGCTCATCACGGGGGTGCCCAGAGCCAAGGGGAGCGGGGCCATGGAGGAAGAGCGCCCAGCAAAGGGCCCCCCACACAGTGCTCCTCAACCCCCGCACCTCCCAAGTCATCCGTGGGGTAAAAAAGGAGATGTTCTCAACTATGGGGCACCAGAGGGCCAGGCCTGGAGTCAGGAAGACTCCTGATTCTGAATTCAAATCCAGCCTCAGACACTTCCTAGCCATGGGACCCGGAGCCAGGCCTGTCACTTCAGTCTGTCTCAGTTTCCCCAACTTTACCTCTTCCCCAGAACTGAGGACTGATGAGATCCTATTTGTAAAGAACTGAACACACCGTCCCGCCCACAGAAGGGGCTTCCTCGGCCCCTTGGTCTCCAGCTCATTTTGCAGATGAGGAAACTGAGGCAAACAGGGTGAAGGGACTTGCCCCGGTCCCCGGCTCCCAAGTGTCAGAGGCCACATTTGAACTCGGGTCCCACAGACCCAGCACTCTGGCCATGAAGCCCCAGCCGCCCTGTCACCATCCACGCTGACGCCACCTGGAGAGATGGTGGCGCCCCACCGTTTCCGGTGGCCCCCCTGGCCTGGCTGGGGGCGTTTATGGGTGCACTGGTCTGGCCATGCCAGGGTCTTCTCTTGTGGTGCCACGAGTCCAGGGGTGTTGGGTCGAGCCCCACCTCCTTCTCAGGTTCCGCTGGTAGTTTCGGCCTGCCACGGCCCAGATGACTGGAGGACGTAGAAGGCCCGTTTTTGCTGCAGGGACTGGAATCTGAAACACCTTGTTTGCCTGGTGTCTGAAAAGGCAGGCGGGCTGGGACCTGGGTAATGGCTGAGACCGCCCTCAGAAGGAGTTCATCCGCCCAACCCCCCTCCCATGTGGTAAGCCTGGGGAGTGGGAGGAGCCCATTCCTGGGCCGGCCAGGATTTGGAGGCCATAGGGCTTTGGAAGTTGGCAGCCAGCCCCTAGTCCAGGGGCTAAGCCCAGGTTAAACGCCCAGAGGCCTTTGTGGGTTTTCCGGGAGGAGGAGCCGGAAACCTGGGGGTGGCGGGTCAGGAAAGGCCGGAGCGGGGCCCCGGGTGGGGAAGAGGCCAGGCCGGGCATGCGGAGAGGAAGGGCAAGGGAGGGAGAGATGGGGTCCAGATGGCAAACCCTCAATGTCAGATCTGGGAGGGGAAGGTGGGGAGGGGAAGGGGAGGCCACCAGGGAGGGTCTGGAGGGGCGGTGTCCATGCTGGGGAATGAGGGAGGAGGGGCGGATGAGGGCCCCCACAGCAAGCCAGGGGGAAGGGGGGCCAGACAATGCCTCCCCGGTGCCTGACCTCAGAGGCCCGTGCCCAAATAGATGTGTGTGAAATTAAGGACCCTGAGAAATGGTTTTCAAAAGTTTCCCGTGTGGGTTGGGGTATTTCAGTGAGTTTTGTGGTTTGGGAGTTGCCCGTTTCCCGTGAGTAGGTAACATGCCGTTGGTTGGTGGAACGGTTGGGTCCTAGGGGCGTGTGTAAGTTGTGTTTCTTGGGTTGCAAAGAGTTTGCGTAGGGAGGGAGGTGCTGGAAAGGTTTTGAGGAATTGATGAGGATGGAGGGATGGAGGAAGGGGTTTTTTTGCGGGTTGTTGTTTTCCCGTTGCCCTTTGCTTGCTTTGTTCCCATGGATTGTAGGTTTGTTTTGTTAGGGTTTTGTTTTGCCGGGTATTGTTTTCGGTTGTTTTTGGTTTTGGGCCCCTTTTGTTTGGGTTTGTTTTTGTTGGATGTGTTCGTTTTGGGGTTTGCATTGGGACCCCATTTTCTGTTGGTTTGGGTTTGGTTTGGTTCCGTTTGCCCATTTACGGATTGAAGCCGAAGCGCCATGCGGCAATTAGACGGTGTGAGGACCCGGCCCCCTGGTTGGATACCGCGCGCCCAGGCGGGTGAGTGTTACCGAGCGGGTGCGGTATTGGCTGGTCGGCACGGTGGAGGGCCGAGTGATGGCCGGCTACCATCCAGCGGAAGAGGAGGCGGCCGCTGAGGTGGTTGGTAGGTTCGTGGCGGTGGTGGCGCGGGCGGCGGCCCTGTGCCAGCGGGGAGGGTCCAAGTCGAGCCCTCAGCGCTCAGCCCAGAGGGGGCGCCGCCTTGCAGTTGGCTCCAGAGCGCACGTCGTCCCGGATTCGGCAGTGTAGAGCAGTCCGACACCTGCTCGCAGTGACCCCAGCCGTCGTGCTGCGCCGAACCTCTAGCTGGCTGCCGGGTCTTGTCCCGTGCGCGAAGGCCCAAGTTCGAGGATGTAGGTCCAGGTTTCTCGCCGCCGCCTCGTCCGGTCGGGCCGGGCTTTGTAACCCGGATGTTTTGGCCCACCACGCTGAGGAAGCGAGAGAAGTGGGATGATCTTGGGATTGGGGAGGGAGGGAGCGGAGGGGTTGCTGAGGGGGTCGAGGGTAGTGAGGGGTCCAGGAGTGTTAGAGGTCCCAGGGGGGGAGGGGGTGTCCTACATTCAGAAGGAGTGTGGGAGAAGGTGTCTTTCTTTTTAAAGATGCTTGGTGCATGGGTTTTGGAGCTGGTCCGTGTGTGGTGGGAAGGGGTTCCCAGCCCTCTTGCCCCTGGCCAGCTTGTAGCCCTTCCCTTTGCTGCTTGTCGTGGCCCCTTTGGTTCACCGGAGTTGGAGGGCGGTTCCTGGACGGGATGAGTTAGTGCGAGTGTAAATGTTGAGAATGGGAATGGCAATGGAGAGCGGATGGACTTCCTTTATTTTGCGGGGTCTTTGAAAAATCTGAAAAGGGAAGGGTTAGGAAGGGAGGTTGGCCACAGGTTGGAAATGTTTGGAGGCGGCTGAGGTGAGTGGTAAAGGAGGCCCGGGGAGGGGGGGGATATGAATGTGGTAAAAGGTGGATGGGTTTCAGAGGTGGGACTGGGTTTGGATTGGAGCATGTCTTGGAGGAGGGCTTAACGTTGGGCGGGTGGGGGAGGGCCGGGACTTTTTACCGTTCAGAGGGTTTGGATTTCCCTCCTGGTAGTGAAGACCCAAAAGACGAGGCTGGAACCCAGGGACAAGAGGCCCCCACTCCCTCGGGCACTCCGGCTTCCCCATGGCTCTCTCCAGCCGGCATTGGAGATACCCACACCCACCCCCACTCTGCCCCACAGGCCCTTAACAGAGCTTAGGAAGCACCAACTACAGGCACTGAACTCAAGACTCCCCAGAGACCATCTCGCTGGAGGAGGAAACGGTGGCAAAGAGAGGCCAAGTCTGGTGCCAGAGGCTGCAGAGCCAGGACAAATCTCAATCTGGATCTGAACCCTCGTCTTTTCCCCGCACCAGCCCCAGGGGAGGGCGTTCAGACACTGTCCACTTTGGGGGTCCCGGGGACTCGCAGAAAGTCTGAATACAGGCAAGCGAGCGCAGGCACGGGCCGAGGCAGGAACAAGCCCGGGGAGCGGGATGAGCACGCCGACACCCACCCCGCCGCCATCCTCACTACCGTGTCATGGTGACCAAGTCACCCGCTTTCCTCTGCAGTAATTCTCCCTGACGCCGGGGTCCAGATCCCCAGCCTCTGTCCCAGACACCGAGGCTGAGCTAAAGGCTCCAGAAATCCCTCCCTGGTTCACACACTGGAGGCAGGCCTCCCCTCCCGGCCTCCCTGGCTCTCTCCCAGTAGAGGCTCTCCTAAGCAGCCAGGGTCCCACTGGCACACAGAAGGGGTGGGCTCTCCCTGTATGGCCCTGACGACAGCCTGGGGGGGAGGCGCTAGCGGGGAGCTGTTAGCACTGGCCTCCAGAAGGGGAGCATTCAGGTGTCTAGCTCAGCCGTACACACAGCCAGCAAGCACAGCTAGCAAGTCCTCTGAGGGGGTCGCTGCCCTGCTCAAGAACCTGGAGGGGCTCCCTGCCACCACCAGGTGACCCTCCAACTTTTGCCCCTTATGCCTCACTGGCTCTCTCCATGGGGCCTAATCTAGGGTCCTGCCAAACCTCCGCCCGTCCATGTGCCATAGGCTCTCCTCCGGGCCCAGAATGCATTCCCTCAGGACCCACACTTCTTTTGGGGCTCAGCCAGGCACCCCCTCCTCCAGGAAGCCCTGCCAGATCTTTAAAGGTGCGCCCTGAGAACGGGAGCTCCCCGTGGGCACTGCCTCTGGCTCCTTTGCGCCTCGGTGTCTGGGCCCAGAGAGGGGCTGACTGGCCGGACTTCGGGCGGCCCCTTCATTTTGGTCTCCTCTCTGTTCTGTGTTCTATTCTCTCCGGGCCAGGAGGTAAAAACAATCAGCAGTGAGAATTTATCTGTAAACTGAGCATCTGCTCCATCAGACTGCAGGGAAGTGTGGACGCCGTGGCTCCCGCCCGCCAGGCACGCGCTTCGAAGTGCAGGATGGGAACAGTCACTGCCCCAAAGGAAGCACTGGAAGACATGAGTCCGTGTAAAACCCAGATCCATCCCTCCAAGTTCAGGGAGGGCAGCACAGGCCCAGGGGGCGCCACTGGAGATGGCAGTGGGGTGCTGAGAGGCCGGGATGGCAGGACCAGAGACAGGCACACTCGGACGGGAGGCCGGCTTCAGAGAGGCGGAGTCGGAGTCGGCTCTATGTTTGGTCAAACCCTCTGGCAGCGCTGCCGACGGAGAGACTCGGGGCAGAAGATCCAAGAGGGCACTGCCAAGTCATCAGGAGGAGGCGGGGAGGACCCGAGCCAAGGCTGTCAGATGGCAGGTGCTAGATCTGGCTGCCACGGGGGGAGGGGCAGGGGGCAGGTCGGGGCTGCCCCGGCCCCCCCTGGAGCTGCGCAGATTCGCCGGCCTCCCTCGCTCCTCCGGGGTCACGGAATCTGGCGGCAAGACCAAAGTCAGGAGGCAGGGGTGACCCCCGCTGTCCCTGCCGCCTGACCAAGCTCTAGCTTCCCCAGAGCCCTAACTCAGCAACAGGCTGGGGGCCTGTCAATCACCCTTAACCCAGTGGAATCCATCTGGCTCAGCGGGCCTGGCCGGGCCCACGTTGCAGCTCCTTGGGGCCACCGGGGAGAGTTGGGGGACAGATGGGCACTAAGGGTGGGTGAAAAAAGGCTGGTGCCCCCAGCACCCCACACATCCCTGCAGACAGTGCAGCAGAGTGCTCCCAGCTGTACAACAACCCCTCTCAGGGCAGAAGGGGCAAAGGGGGCAGAGACCGACGACTCTCAGAGTCTAAGTCAGGTCTGGAAGGCGGCAGGTTTAAGGGGGACAGACAAGTCCGGCTCTGGGCGGGCTGAGTTCTAAGATGCCCCCGGGCTAGCGATCCCACCTGGAACATCTAAAAGGAGGCTGAAGCTCGGGCTGAGAGGGGGCAGAGGGGGACACGCCGGCGGGACTGGGAGGTCCTGGGGAACATACCAAAGGGAGGGCGCCTAGGACAAGAGCTCAGGCACGCTCCTGCGAGGGAGCACGGGCCGGTGAGGAGCTGGCCAAGCAACTGAGAAGGGAGAGCCGACGAGGGCCAGAAAGCAGGGGCTGCCCAGCAGAGGGTCAGCAGGATGGGCAAGGCTCAGGATGGGGGGAAAGCTAGGAGAGAGAACAGCCTCAGCTGTGTGACGAAGCCAGGAGGCAGACCACCAGCACACAGAAGTGGGAGGGGGGCGAGCGGGAGGGGATGAGCAGGGCGGGGGGCAAGCAGGAGGGGGTGAGTGGGAGGGGGGCAAGCGGGTAGCCTACAGAAGCAGCCCGGTCAGGGAGCATGGCAGAAAGGGCAGGGGGAGGCTGGCACTGCCAGGCTGTAAGTGGGATCCAGTGGGGTGTGTCCAAATACAGTGGGGAAAGAACAGCAGCCGGGGCGAGGGGCATCATGCGAGACAGCCAGAGCCGGAGCGGGGAGACAGGGATGGCTGAGGAATCGTCTGCTGCAGAAGATGCAGGATCGGGAATCGGGGTTCCCCACAGAAGGACTGGCCGGGGCTAAGGGAAGGGAGAAAGAAGAGAGAGCAGGAGACGGGGCAAAGGGCACAGAGAGGCAGCTTATAGAGAAGAAACCAGAGCTGTCAATGGCGAGGAGAAAACACATTCTAAATCACTACTAAGTCTGTGGTTCAGCAGTTGTGGTCGTGTCCAACTCTGCAGGATCCCATCTCGGGCTTTTTTGGAAGAGATGCTGGAGTCATTGGCCATTCCCTTCTCCGGCTCATTTTACAGATGAGGAAACTGAGGCACACGGGGTGAAGTGACTTGCCCAGGCTCATCCAGCTAGGAAGGGCCCGAGATGGGATTTGAATGCAGGAAGATGAGCCTTCCTGACTCTGGGCCTGATGCTCTGGGCACCATGGCCCCCCGGCTGGCTCCATCAGTCATCAGAGAAATACAAATTAAAATAAGTGAATCCATCTGAATGGCAAAGGTGATGGAAAGCTGACCGGCGCTGGAGGGGGATGAGAGGCTGCCCAGTGGTGAAAAGCAACATGGGACATCGTGCAGGAAGCCGGCAGTCCTGCTCTCAGGTCTGTGCTCCAGAGTTCAAGAAAGGAAAAATACAAAAATATGTCCGGCAGCTTTTTGTGGTACCGAGCAGTTGGAAGCAGATGGACGCCCACCGATGGGGGAAACAGTTGCACAGGGGGGACGACCATTGGGCTGTACCGGATGACGAGCGGGATGGTTTCAGAAGAAGCAGATCTGTGTGAACTGCTACAGAACCAAGAGAACACTGTGCGCTGCAGCAGCAGAACCGTTGCAACACTGATGGCCTGCAAAAGACTCAGGAGTGCGGCTCCACACGACAGCCTGTGGCCTTTCCAAAGACTTCCTGATGGGAGATGCGGCCTCCTCGGGGGCAAGGACCGCGGCCACCTTGGGGAAAGAGATGCAGCCTCCTCCGGGGAAATAGCCAGGGCCTCAAGGGGCCAAGGGAAGCTTTTCCCGCCTTCCCTTTTTTGCCTTTTTTTGTAGCAAGGGCCTACATGAAAAAGTGCTTTACAGACTATGCGATCTGCAATGGGTTTGGGGGAGGTTTTGCCTTTTTGTTATATGAGGGAGGGAGAAAGGGGAGGAAATCTGGGACTTAAAAAAAGTCTAAGTGCTTAGAAAAAGATAAGATAAAGGGACTGAGAGAAGAGGAACCTGATAGCAAATGGACACAATTTTCTCAGAACGGAAACAAGGCCTTCCCTGAGGGGAAGGATGAAGAACTCTGCAATGTCTGGGGGGGATGAGCCAGGGATCGATGCCTCCTGGTGGGGGGGGCCCAGCGGAGGCCACCTACTGCGAGGCTGTGGTGCAGTCAGCCCAGCAGTGGGCATTCCTCTGGCGATGACCAGTGGCTCCTGAATAAGGGCAGAGGAAGAGGATGGTGGGAGTGACACAGCCAGGGGCAAGGGCCCAGAGAGCCCAGGACACAAGGGAGCAGAAATGGCCAACAACGGGACTGAGGCTGAAGCCCAGGAGGGTCAAGTCAGAGCGAGGCTGAGAACGTACAGAGGGTCAGAGGAGGGAAAGCACCAACGGGAGCCAAGTTGAAGCGCGCCGTGGGCATCGGGGAGGCCGGGGAGCGCCAGAGGGCATCTAGGTGAACCACAAGATCTCCTAGCACAAACGTGGCCGGGGAGAAAAGGAAGATGTGGGACCGGAGCTGGAAGAGGGCTCAGGGAGTCAGTCTACCCGTCATTTGGGCAGGAAGCCTGGACTGGGAGGACTTCAAGAAGGATCTTAAGGGAAAACCTGGAAGTGACAGAGGGAGCGAGCACTTCCTGAAAGGTAGGTAGGGAACCACTGGTCACTCCAGGTATTCAAGTGAGGTCAGAGGAGCCCCTTGTAAGAGGAGATGCTGCTTGGGGCTCCTCCTCCAGCTCATTCAAGGTCCCTGGAACCTCTGGAATGGGGGCAAGGTCAAAGGCAGAGCAAGACTGGGCTGCACGGGGGAGAGGCTGCACTAAATGTCGACTCGCTTAGTCCAAAGTCAGAAAGGACGGAGGGAGGGAGAGGGGGAGAGAGGGAAGGAAAAGAGGGAGGGAGGGAAGAGGAAGGGAGGGAACAGAGAGAAGGAGGGAGGAAAAGAGGGAGGGAGGGACGAAACAAACTCACCGGAAGTAGTCACAGGAAGCGGCCAGGAGGATCCGATGGGCTTCTATTTGTTTGCCTTCCACCACCAAGACGACATCAAAAAGAATGCCGCTGTCCCGAAGGGCCAAGAGCCCACTGAGCAGGGACTGGGAATGCTGGGCACTCCGGTAGGTGTTGCTGTTGCAGTGCTGAGCCATGGGCTCGGGGGCCGCCTGGTCTTCTGCCATCCCGGGCAGGGTGGCGTCAGCCAGCTAGGAGAGCGGAGAACAGGACAGATGAGGGGCAGGGCTCCCAGCTCCCCCACCTTCCAGACACAGAAACTGAGGCCTTCAAGGTCACCCAGTCTGGCCCTTCCTGAAAAGGGACCCCTCCCCAGCATTCCTGCCAAGAGGGTACGGAGCCCTGCCCAGCGGCCCAGCCTCCTCAGGACCAGCTTTCACCTGGGGCTCCCCACCTTTTCTGGCCCCTGTAGCCCCTGGCTTTCAGTAACTCTTCCCATGCCCCCATTCAATGGGAAGGAAGGGAAGTCTAGCACACCCATGGAGCTAAGAAAGAAAATAAAGAGATGAATTTCTTTCTTCCTTTTTTTTTTTTTTTTTTTTTTTTTTTTTTTAAAGAGACCAATTCAATAGTTTATTAAATGGAGAGAGCTACTGGGACCACATGGATCTTGGTCCCAGGGCTGGAGGAGACCATCATCTCAAAGAATCCAGCCCCGAGTACTGGGACAGCTTTTTTATAGTTCAACAAGAACACTGACATAATGGGGGAGGTGCCTGGGTGGGGATAACCTAATGGTGGGGGAGGCCCCTAGGATGACACAATGAAGGGAGGTTACTGATATTTTAATGACATCTAAAATGGATAAACCTTTATCCTGTCAAACATTAAGAAGGAATGTCTATAACCTAAAGATGTAAAACCTTCATCTCACCAACCATTTAAGAGGGAATGAGTATAAGCCTGGGGTTTGGGGGCAGAGCAAATGAGGTGGACCTTTGTCTCATCTAACATTAAGAGGGAAAGGTTATAACCTGGGGCAGTATAACTAAATAGGACAATTGGAGAAACTGGGTCAGGACATTAAAAGGGAACTTTGGCACAACATTCCCCACTCTTTCAAAGAGATGAATTTCAAAGCTAGGTCACCACCTTTCTGAACATTTACTATAAATCAATCAAATGATGGGCATTTATTAAGTGTTTACAATACCCTGGGTCTGGGGATACAAAGAGAAGGAAAAAACACTGTTCTCAAGCAAGGACCTTGTAATGGGGGAGGCAACATCTGGGACAAGATTCACGGGAAAGATGAAGACTCGGGGACGGAGCAGCCAGAGAGCGCGGGAAGGCCCTCGGCCCATGGTGGCGGCTAAGCCCTGACTCAACCTGAAATTCTCAGAGGTGGAGGAAGTGAGAAAATGAAGTATGGCACACACGGGGATAGCCGGAGGGGCAGGACCACGGGGTGCAAGGAGCAGCACCTGGGGGGCAGGAAGACAGAGCCAGAGAGTGCAGCAAGGGGCGTCACGGGGAAAAATCCTAGAAAGAAACAAGGATCCAGGCTGGGAAGTTTTCAGTGCCAAAGGAGAAGATTTGATCCTGGAGTAACTAAGGTAGAAGGTTGGGGTGGGGGGGAATGAGGGGGAGAGAAAGAAAGAAAACAAGAGAGAAGATAAAGACAAAGAAAAGATAGAAAACAGGAGATAGGAGGAGAGAGAGAAGGGGGAAAGGGGAGACAGAGAAAGAAGAGGAAGCAGAAAAAAGAGAAAAAGAAGAAAAGGAGGAAGAGGGAAGAGGAAGAGAAAAGAAAAAAGGAAAAGGGAAAGAAAAAGACAGAGAGAAAGGTAAGTAAAGAGAAAGGAGAGAGAGAATGTGTGTATGTTTGGGGGCCGGGGCCTGACATGACAATTCCCTTAAAAATACATGGGAGAATTCTGCCAGGAATTCAGTGTACAACATCCTTCTTTCCTTGTTTGAAAATCAGGACATCTGTTTGCCCTTCTCTGACTTCAGTACTTCTCCCACCCTGCCCGAGTCCCTTACCCCCCACCCCAGGCTGGAAGCTCAGGGCTCTTTGAAGCCCACCACGCTAAGAGTTCTGCTCTGCTCAGGAGCTCCAGCCTAGGGTCCCCCCTCCCCAAGTTGGGGCTAGGTTAGCCCATTTAAGCCTAAACTAGTGCTCTGCCCCCTTGTTCCAAAGCCCAAGCTTGGCCAGCCTCAGCCTTGCCTCCGGCAGGAAGGATTACAGGCCCAAGCTCCCGTTATCAAGGAACAAGAATCTCTACCATTTGTTATGACAGTTTGGAGGTTTGGGGGGTTTTTGCAGAAAGATGTAAAAACATGCTCACTAAGAGAAAAAAATTAATTTGTAGCATTGCTGCGCCTGTGGGTCAGGCGTCCCCTGTGCCAGTTCTGCAGCAGCCGCCGAGGGGCCAGCGCCCCAAGGGGCAGAGGGAGTCGAAGGGAGCAAGTTCTCCTCGTCTCCTTCCCAGGCCGAGCTCCCATCACTGTAGAGTCCATGGGAAATGAGCTTTCCTCTGAAGTTTTAAAAAATCTCTTCTCCATCTAATCTTTCTCTTCCTTCTCCCCTCCCACTCACCATGCCCTCCTAGAGCTAATGCAATCTGTGACTAAAAATACCAACTTACTCCCCAAGCGCTTCCATCTACGTCTCCCATCTCCTCCCAAGTGAAGCCAAGCTCTTAGCACAGTGTCTGGCACACAGTAGGTGTTCTACAAATGCAGCTTCCCTTTCTTTCCCTACCTAGACTACCGACTTCTCGGTGTTGTCCTAGAGATCCAATTCACAGGCAGTACCTGCTTTGGAAACCATAATGCACTGCCCCCAAAAAAGCTTTTAGTAACCCAGGAGTTCTTCTGCCTCCTGAACCCAGGGGGCAGCTCGGCTCTGACAGCCAAGTGAGATTCTGGGCCCGCAGGGGAGAGTCTAAAAGTCAAGAAGCCCTGAAAACCCTCCCAAAGTCAGGCTTCCGGGTAGGGGTGACTTAGAGCTCCAGAGGAGCTCTGCTGCTTCCAGATTCAAAAGGCGCCTGATCCTGGAGCCTCATGAGGCATGAGAGGTCAGAGGAGTCAAGGCTGAGGGCTGGCTGCGACCTCCGAGGACCCCTCATCTTACAGATAAGGGGTGGAAAGTTCAAGGATTTGCTCGAGGTCACTGTGGTAGGAAGTGACTTTCAATCAAGGCTTCTCGCTCCGGACCTCGATGTCACATAGTCAACTGTGGGGCATCTACATCAGCTGCCCGCTAGATCGGATCTCCTGGCAGATCAGGAGGCTCTGAAAACAATTTAAGACCCAGGTACCTTCTTCTTCCAGGTGCTCAACATCTAATCAAAGAATATAAATCAGTTTAATAACAGTTTTCTCTTAAGTCCAGGCAGGCCAGCCTAAGAGACTGACTGACTTGCCCTCAAGATCTAGAAGACTATATCCTAAGGTGGCTTCGGACCCCAAGGCATCGTTGGGGCAGCAGTGAAACTGGTCCAACCGTTCTGAAGAACAATCCGAAGCTAGACCCGAAGCGTATAAAACTGCGTGCCCTTTGACCCAGCAACCCCACTAAGTCTAGATTCCCAAAAGATCCAAGGAAAACAGCATTTATAGGAGCTTTTTTGGTCTGGGCAAAGAACTGGAAATCGATGTGCTCTAAGAAACAGCGGGCATGGTGATTTCAGAAAAGCCTGGGAAGACGCGTATCAGCTGACGCAGAGCAAGGCGAGCACCTGGAATGATGCTGTCCAAAGACTGACTCTAAATGACCTAGCTTCTCTGCTCAAGGCAGTGATCCAAGACTCCGCCAAAGAACTTAGGTTATCACCTCCAGAGAGAAGGTGTCTGAATGCAAATGGAAGCATCATTTCTGCCCTTTTGTTGTACAATGTTCTCATTTCAGGGCTTGCTTTGGATTTTTTTGCCCCGTGACTAACATGGAAAGGTTTTGTATGATTTGACATGTGGAACCGATATCACATTTTTTATCTTCACGATGGCTGGGATGGGAACAAGAAGAGAGGATTCAGAACACAAAAAGTAGATATAAATGAATGTTAAAAAGAATAATACATTTTTTGTGGGTTCTCTATTCTAATAAAATCACAGATTCAAGTCCAGCTTTTTAAAAAGGTAGCTTGAAATAATTGAGAAATCACTTCCATAACACCCTCAAAAGTCGGTGATAAGTGAATAAAAGATATCTGCTACTACAACTCAAACCCAGTCCGGACTCCATGGGCCTTCTTTCCTCCCATTTCAGAGGGACAGGTTCCTTTTTCTCTTCCTCCTTACAAAGCTGTGTGCTGCGATGTTTCCCACGTGTCAGCGCCTAGCCCTCGGCGGTCTCTCATCTCGTCCCACCACCGCATGGCCCCCCGTACATACACAGATTTCATAATCTCACTCCTGGCCCGATGACTCGCCGGCAGCAGCTGCTGCCCAGAGCCTCCCGGCGGGCCAGCCTGATACCCAGGCATCTCACCCAGACACCCAGGGAGCGCTTCAGACACCCCAAGTCTGCCGGGCCCCCGGTCCTGGACTCTCCGGACACCCAAATCTAATCAGCTCCTAGGGCGCAATAGCCCCCCGCCCACTGTGGAGCTGCCAGATTCATCTGGCAAAGCAAAGCTCCCATCAGGCCCCACTTTGGCCTCTGAGGGCTGACCCAGATGACCAACCGAACCCCTTCACTGGGACTTTGAGGTCTTCAGAGAGTTACCCCCGGCTCCCTTTTCAGTCTTCTCCTGGCCTGGGCCAGGCCGAGGCTAGTCGGGAGCTTGTCTCCTCCTCTCTTGTGTCTCCCCCTGATCCCCTCCAAGGCTTGGAGAGCCCTCCCAGAAAGCTGCTCCTACAGCTGCAGCCCACCCAGTGCTCTCCTTCCTTTCACTCAGTGCATACTGGGTACCTTCAGAACGTCACGTGGGCTTATCTAGTTTGCTCAACTGTAGAGTGAGCTCCGGGGGGGGGGGGGGGGGGAACACAACATTTACATTCATATTCACCCGGGATCTCATTCTATTGGATAAACATGTGATACACATCGGATTTGGGCCCCTCCCCCAAGAAGACAGCTCTGGAACCTAGTCCTGCTTCGGGCTTTCCTTGTCCTCGGAATCCCTCACCTCGTAATGCCCTGTCAGTAGTTCAGGATAAAATGTCACCTCCTCCCCATACTCCTCTGGCCCTCCCCCATACTCCTCTGGCACGTCACTCAACAGGCTCTTACCAAGAGCCTGCTGTCTGATAGCCTTGTGCTCTTTCCTGGGGATCCAGAGACCCCTCCCACACACACCCCCCTAACTGCCAAACTGCCATTCATGTGGACATCTTTTACTCACCCCATACATCCAATCCCCTGCAAAGGTCACATCTACCTTCCCCGGACCCAAGCAGCCCCGGGCCCTCCTCATCTTTCATCTCAACGGCTGTTCTCCCTGCCTCGAGGCCCTACACTCTGACCCACCTTCTCGGCCTCTCCACTGCTCGGTGAGGTCCAGGGACCCCCATTCCCTTGGGAACAAATGCTTGCTTTGGCATCCAGAGCGTGTCCCCTGCCTCCTTCCTTCCATGGGCCTCCCAAGCGAAGGCACTTGGGCCGGCTGTCCCCCACACCCAGAACGCTCCCCTCCCTGGCTTCCAGCTCCCAGCTGAAGAGGCGGCTCCAACCCCTTCCAGGTCTCCCCGGCTGCTAAGCTCAGCCTCCCTCTCTGCATGTACCTCGCGGTTTTAATTAAGTTTTATTTAAGATCCGCCTCCCCTTCTCCTGGATGAGAAGGCAAAAACAAACACAAAATCCTGCTGCAAATCCAGTGAAACAAAACCCATTTCCAACTGGCTGGGCCCGAAAAAGCGCACTCCGACCTGTGCGAGTCTATCACCCTTCAACGGGACGCAGGCAGACGACCAACCATGAAGGACCCAGCTCTTCTCAGCAATGCAAGGAGGCGAGACGATGCCTAACGGGGAGTGCTCCCCGCCCCCTCAGAAAAAGGAAGGAACCGCTCTCCCGGCTCTGCTCCTCCCCGGCACCATACGGGTCTTCCCAGGTTTCGCTTTAGCCTTTCTCACACTGCAGGAGACATTCCCCAGTTATTCCCATGCTGGGTGGCTTTGCCTGGGTGTCACTGGCACTCGGCACGGGAGCGGGCACACAAGGCGCAATGTGCAGACAGCTAGGGGAGGGCCACTCACCACTTTCCCTCCCCACAATAACGCTCTATGGCTCCCCAAGCACCTGTATAAGGCTCTTTCCACTGGACAAGCTACCTGGTCTCCGGATGACATCACCAGTCCAACTCTTATCTCAAGAAGCCTAAGGGCAAGGACCCAAGCCTAAAACTTGGGAGATTTCAGTTCCCTCTACATGGTCCAATTGGGTGCTTGACGCCTGACGGAGAAGCTTCCCAGGGTGGGGGTCTGGGTTTTGGAGACTACTTGGGCAAGGCAAGGTCAGGGATGCAGCCAGAGCCAGCCCCACGCGACCAGAGCCAGCCCCGCGCGACCAGAGCCAGCCCCACGCGACCGGAGTCAGCCCCTCGCTGCACACAGTGTCTCCCGTTCACCCCCAAAACATCACCACCAGGATTCTGCCCTGGGCGAGACTGGGGCGAGGCGGGGGATGAGGGGAAGGAAGGCCCTCACTGGGAGAGCAGGCCGCGGCCGAGTCCGGACGTCACTGGCTCGCCCACCGATGGGGGCCTCTGGTCAGCCGGGGAGCACTTCGCTCCCACGTCTGCTGCCCCCTGATCCCACTCCCCACCCTGGGCCCGAGAAACCAGCTGAACGATCGGAAACCTCGGCTCGGTTCATCTCTGAGCTGCCCTCTCCTGGGGACGGTTCTGCCCTGCCTGGACCCCCTTGGGTTCGGGGGGACCCAAGCCCCCAGGGCTTGGCCGGAGCCAGCCTCCAGTAAGCACCACTCCCAGTGGCTAAAGTCCCTCTGCTGCAATTGGCTCTTTACTCCTCTATTGCTACCCCATGAAAAGGGCTTCCATTGTTCCTCATTTCTGACACTTCTGTGGTTTCTTTGGGGAAGGATGATGGGCAGGCTCTTGGGCCCCCTCCATATTCTTCTCTGCCTGAAGAAGCTTCTAGCCCCTTCAAGCTGCCCAGCCCGGACCTTCTTTCTCCAGAACATCCTGAAGGCCGCCTCATATGATGGAAAGTGAACCTCCATGGAACCCGAGGGTGTCCCGGCAGCTTCCCACAACGAGAAGTGCTGCTCTTCAAGGCTCCCGAAGGAAGCCTGGCGGCCAGGGACAGCTTTCCAGAATGGAGGCTAGAACTTCCCAAGATTCTGGGGTTCAGGGTCTGAGGAGAGATGGGGGTGGATCTGTCCGGCATGTGCTGCCTCCCGTCTCTCCGGGGCCCTGTGGACAGCGGTCAGGGGCGGGGGATGCCAGGCCCCTTACCACAGAGGACCCTAGATCCGGGAGATGCTGTCACTCTGGGTTCTTGTACCTTTCTGACAGTTGGTGGCAGTTGGTGGTGAGCAGGAAGAAGATAGGTGCTTCTCCACGAGGACTCTTCCCTTCGGCCTGCCTCAGGGGCTGGGCCCGACGGGCCCTTTTTCAGTTGGGGAGGGGGCTCTGCCATCTCCTGGGCTCTGGGTTCAGGGTCCTGGCTTGTCAAGACAAGAGTATTCCTTTTCCGGGATGAGTTCGGCTAAGGTCACCGAGTTTCCTTGTAACTGGGAAACCCTCGGACTAATTAGGGAGGGGTTAAAAGGGGAAGTGGTGAAAGCCCTTGGTGAGAACAGAACCACAACAGCTTGTGCTGGGAAAGTGATGGGTTCTGGGTCTCGGCTGGTGGATAGACTGACGGACCTGGAAGACTCATGCTGGAACCTACCTTGGTCACTTCCTAGCTCTCTGTGCGCCTCTGGACAAATCCCTTCAATCCTGTGCCTCAGTTTCCCCAGCGCCTCCCTTTAAGGCTGCTGTGAGAATCAAATGAGATGAGATCCGTGGAGCCCTTCACAAAGCTTCCCGCTGGCTGCTGACAGCCATGACTTGGGAAAGCCCCCGCTGTGACCGACCCAGAGCCCGGTGACGGCGCCTGTCACAGCCGCCCCCCCCCCCACCTGCCATAGCCTCCCGAGTGCCGCCCTAACACATCCCAGGACCCTTCCCTCACAGCCACGGCCTCTCCCCCAGCCTGGCCACTGCCCCCCACACTCCGCTCTTCCCCAGACCCTCCCCCACCCCGGGACGGCCCCGGAATGGGTGGACCCTCAGATGGCTCCGGTTCCTCGGGCTGGAAAACCTACGGACCCTCGGCCAAAGTTAGAGCCAGGGACGGGGCCGAAGCAGCCGGACCTCGCCCCACTGGGGCCGCCCAAGGGAGGGGGGGAGATGGCGCCTCCCGAGGAGCCACTGGAAAACCCCGTTGGGGGTCAGAGGTCCCAGCTGGAAGAGGCCCTGGGCTCCCAATACGAGCCAGCAAGCTGGGCTGGGCTGAAGCCTCATACCTGGCGCCCCAAAGCAATCAGAGGGTGAAAATGGGGTGCTGGGTGCAGAAGGAAGCCTTGGGACCTCTCAGAGAGCCTGCCTTTGTGCAGGAGGGGAAGGGGAGCCCCCGGGGTCCTGCAGGAGGGGAGGGGGAGCCCCCGGGGTCCTGCAGGAGGGGAGGGGGAGCCCCCGGGGCCCTGCAGGAGGGGAGGGGGAGCCCCCGGGGTCCTGCAGGAGGGGAGGGGGAGCCCCCGGGGTCCTGCAGGAGGGGAGGGGGAGCCCCCGGGGTCCTGCAGGAGGGGAGGGGGAGCCCCCGGGGTCCTGCAGGAGGGGAGGGGGAGCCCCCGGGGTCCTGCAGGAGGGGAGGGGGAGCCCCCGGGGTCCTGCAGGAGGGGAGGGGGAGCCCCCGGGGTCCTGCAGGAGGGGAGGGGAGCCCCCCCCACTTCTCCAGGAGAGGGAGGCCTGAGCTGACCGGGGTCACCTCCCTCCTCCCCACGCGGCTGCCAAAGCCCGGGGGCGGTCCCCAGGCCGCTCTGGGCTCCTCCTTTTCGGGGGCAGTGCTCGCCCCCATCCCCCTCCCGCCCATCCCCGCTCCCGTTTCCGAGCCGTTGCGGGGCTGGGAGCCCCCTGCCTGGCTGGAACCCCTCCCCGCCCCCCAGGCGCTCCCATTGGTCCGGGGTTCAGGCGCGCCGTGGGCAGGTCCCTCCACGCCGCCCGCACACAGCAGGTGCATACTCTGTCCTCCCGCCGGCAGGGGAGGCGCGCTCAGTGACAACCCCTGGGGAGGGGCTGGCGGGGAGGGGGCGCGGGGGAGGGGCAGGGGGGCCGGCGGGGGGCCCGGAGTCCCGGAGCCGCCACAGGTGGCCAGGCCGGCGGCCCCGCGGGACCCACAGGAGGGAGGGGCCGCCCGCTGGGAGACGCCGCCGCCGCTGCCTCGGGGGACACGGGAACCCGCGGAGGCCGGAGAGGCCGTGACCCCCTGGTCACGGGGAGGTTGAAGCCTGGCGGGCGCCTCCTGCCTGGCCGCCCTGGTCTGCGTGGCCTGCCTGCCCTCACTCATTAGGGCGCCTGCTGTGTGCCAGCCTGGAGGTCAGTCCCTCGCCCCTCTCGTTCGCTGGGGCCTGGGCGGGCGGGGCGCGGTGGTTTGGCCTGGTGGGCGCCTGGTTTGGTTTACACTCACTGCCGTTGGTTCTGGCTCTGCTCCTTCCTCGCTTCCCTGGCCGAAGCTGCCTCTCAGCCTGAGTTGGTGAAGACGCGGATCGCTGGCTGCCGTTACTCTTCTGTGCCTTCTGCCTTCCTCGGGGCGGGCCAGCGGGGGCGGGGCGCGGCGCGCACGTGACCAGGACTGCCCCCGCCGCGCACGCGCCCAGAGCCCGCGGCTGCCTCGGCCCCCGTCGGGGAGGGGCGGGCCAGGAGGAGAAGGGGAGGGAGGGGGGAGGGAGGGGGAGGGAGGGGAGGGGGAGGGGGAGGGAGGAGGAAGGAGGGGAGGGGGGGGAGGGGGGGAGGGGGAGGGGGGGATGCGAAAGGAGGGAAAGACATGGGGAGGGAGGGAGAGGAGGAAGGGAGAGGAGGAAGGGAGGGAAAGAGGAGAGGAAGAGAGGAGAGGGGAGGGAAGCGGAGGAGGAGGAGGAGGGAGGAGGAGGAGGCAGGGGCGGGGAGGGAGGGAGCAGAGAAAGGAGCCACCCGAGGAAGGAGGGAAAGAAACCACTGCGAAGCAGAGGGGGCGGGGCCGCAGAGGAAGGAAAACAAAAAGGGAAGCGGCCGCTCCGCAGCTGGCCAGCGCCGGCACCTGTTCCGAGCCCGGGGCGGGCCGGCGCTCCTGCTGCCCTGGTCGCGCTCTCCCTGGTCCGTCTCCATCCCTCCCTAGAAGGGGCTGCGCCAGATAATTGTACAAATAGTCTGCGCCCTTCGGGGTAACATCACACAGTCGGTTACTTGCCCTGGGGGTCTGGAGCACGAGGCTTTGCAGGGGTCGGTGCTGGACAATTGTCCGAGTGTCTGTTGTGAAAATAAAAAGCTCTAATTAAAAAAACAAAAGCAGGCGGGGGGGAGGGGTGCGGGGGGGCGGTGCGGGGGGCGGGGAGGAACCTGTCTGTTCTGGGACCCGGGGACAGAGGGGCCTCTGCCCCTCCACACGGGAAAGGGAGGGAAGGCGGGGACAGGCAGGATGGGCCCCATGGGCCCCGGGGCGGACGGAGCTGTCCAGCCTTTCTTCCCCATTTCTTGCGGACCATATCTTCCATTAGAAAATCTCCCGGAAAGAGGAATATGCGCCCTTCCGCAGACCAGGAAGATGCGAGGAGCAGAAGCGGAGCTGGATCTTTCATCCCGAAGGCCCGAGTCTAGAAGCCCCGGACGCTGAGGGGGAGGAAGGGGGGAAGCACCGGCTGTGCAGTCAGAAAACCCGAATTCGAGTCCTCCCCGACAAGTCGCTTCACTTTTCTGGCCGCCGCTTTGCTCCTTTGTAGAGTATGAGTCGGCCTGTGCTGGAAGCGGTGAAAACGTCGCTGGGAAATGTTTAAAAAAACAAATAAACCGCTAGCCCGGCACGGTCACGTTAAGTCAATAGGGGCCACCCTGAGAATGAAGCCCAATGGCTTCGTGGCCCGCCCTATTTGCCGTAGAGGCCCCTGGGCTAGAGGCCCCTGCCACCTCCCAACCTGTAATTCTGCCGACATGAACGACTCCTATTTCTCAAGAACTCAAGTGGGTCCTGACGTCCATTCAGTCACGCGGAGGCCACCCCTCCATCTGCCCGATCTTGTCCAGTCTCGCAAAGAGGAGGTAGCACAGTGTCCCTTTCAGTCCAGCCAAGCCCACCCAAGGTAGCAGCTCCGGAGGAGAAGCGCCAGCCATTGCTGCCGAGGAGCCCGTCTCCTGGAGCTCGGCTCTCAGCGCGGCGGGGCAAGGCCACCTTCTCGTCCTGCTGTACCATTCCCCGGAGACTTCCTTCATTTCTCTTCTTCAGGAGCTGGTTCCGGGTTACAGGCTGCTTGTACCACCTCTAACAACAGCCTTTTTTTTCCTGAGGCCGTTGGGTTAAGTGACTTGCCCAGAGTCACACAGCCAGGAAGTGTTAAGTGTCTGAGGCCAGATTTGAACTCAGGCCTTCCTGACTCCAGGGCCGGTGCTCTAACCACTGTGCCATTTAGCTGCCCCACAACAGCAGCACTTTTTGATGGTAGCGTGGGAAAAATGGATGTTGGCGGCATTCAATAAACAGGGTCTTTTCGAGGTCCCCAGGCCTCTCGCGCTTCCTTTTCATCTCCAGGATTGGTTCATTATCTCTCTGTTGGACAAGTGATTTGGGGTCTTCGCTTCTCACCAGGGCCCACCCCTCCAGGACTTCTCCACTTTCTCCCTGTGCCCCAGGGAAATGTCATCGTCCTGCAAGATCCCAACAGCCTTGGATTCCCCCTCATCACCAGCAGACTCCTTATGGGGAAAAGGCAGAGCATGACAGTTAGTACCTGACATCTATGTGGATTTGAATGTTGATTGATTGAATAATCGGTGCCATGAATTCCAAAAACTCAACTTACAGAGGGCATTAAGCTCAGACATCTCCTTTCCCCCCCTGGCTGTGCTACTTTGGGACTTTTCTCACTTTTCCATCAGGCCCCCAATTTGGACGCCTCCCCCAGTTACTTTCCTTTTTCTCCCCTTTTCTTCCTTTGTTTCAGGTCAGCTCACAGAAGGCACTTAATAAGTGGTTATTGAATTGAAGGTTTCCTGGGGCCTCACAGGGCACCGTATCCCCACCCTACCAGGACATTGGACTTCCCATGACCATCAGAAAGCTTTAATGAACTTCCCATAACCTCTGGGCTAGGACCCACTAATACTTGCCTAGACAAACACCCCCGGGATTAAAATAGTCCTTCTGATTACATTCTCCTTATCTCAGAGATTCCCAACTCCCCAAACCTAGTTCCCAGTGGCCAAACCAAGAGCCTTACCCACTCAGTGTTCCCATTTCCTATCTGCGGGCTGTTTCCACTAAAAATGAATGGAATAATGCATTTATTAAGCACTTACTATGAGCACTAGGTTCAGTACAAAGGGTACAAATGGAAAAGTAAGACAGGGCCTGCTCTTCCGGAGCTCTACTTCTAATGGAGGAAACGCTATTTAGGGAAGGTTTCTCTTGCAAATTCAAGGACAAGGTCCCCCGGTCCTCAGGCCAGAGCAGCAGAGCAGACGGTCGGGCCCTGTCTTTAAGGTCTTTTCCACTCGGTTTCTGATAGGACAGTTCCCAGGCTGCGTCTCCAAAAGAACTGCTTCCTGGGATGTTGGCTGTGTGCATCAGGCTGGAACCACGGCTGCTCCAGGGTCCCCAGTCCCAAGGCGTTGGGCCGTCTTCATCGTGAGGTAATGGCGTGAGCCCACTGGTGGGCCATTCTCTCCTCATCGGTGGACACAAAGGCACCGCCCTGTGGGGGGGGGGGGGCATAGTGAAGCTGCTGAGAGCGCAGGGCTTTTCTGGAAATTTTCTTCTAGCTGTTTCAGGTCCTTCTGCTTCAAGGGAGTTTCAAGGGAGAAGTTGGCAGGTGCTGCCCCTATTTCAAGTTGCTAAAGGAAAAGACTCTGGGAAGAAAGCAGCATGAGGGAGATTGGCAGTAGCTAGCAGGGCCTGATCCCCAGCTTGCTACGCTCCCCCTTTGGGGAGATCTCTGGCTTTGCGTCTTGGTCCAACTGATCCACCTCCTCCTAACAGGGGAGCCCTTCATTCTTTAGGGCAGGGGTCCTCCAACTTTTTAACTAGGGGGCCAGTTCCCTGTCCCTCAGACTGTTGGAGGGCCGGACTATAGTAAAAACAAAAACTTTGTTTTGTGGGCCTTTAAATAAAGAAACTTCATAGCCCTGGGAGAGGGGGATAAACGTCCTCAGCTGAGCATCTGGCTACGGGCTGTAGTTTGAGGACCCCTGCTTTAGGGTCTAGTATATCATCTCCTCTGTTTACTTCTGCCTTCTGGTTAGCTTTCAATTTGGATAAATGGGTATCTTGGCCCCCTTTCGTTTGGTGGGATTGGCGGTGAAAAGGGTTGGGAGACAAATTGGGGTTTTGACCCCAATTCAAGGGATGAGTTTAGGGAAATCCCTGGCTGATAACAATATTTGGGAGAGGGCTTTCTGAGGGAGAAAATGGCAGTTGAAAATTTTTCCGGGGGAATGAAGGTTTTGGAAGAGGTGGAGATAGTGGGGGGGGGGGGTTGAAGCATTTCCCTTGGAGGAAGTTTGTTAAAAGAGGGGGGCCAAGGGTGGACCTACCCCGTGGGAAAATTCTTTCTACAGGAGAAGGTTGGGGAGGTGGAAGCGTTGGAGGTTTGTAATTGGTACCTGTCATGGGGAAAATAGAGAAACCTTTTTTGTGGGGGAGGTGTAGTTTTTTCCCTCAGGTGGTGGGTCCTGCCGGTGGGGTGTTTGTTCTGGTTTTGAATGTGATATTGGTAGTTGTTAGATTGAGATATGTTCCCCAGAAAATGGGTTTCCTAAAATTTAGCAAATTGGATCAATGAAATTTTTCCCCTCCTTTTTTCTGGTCTGGGGACCTGCTTCCCTTTCCCTTTCCTTCCTGGTGGGTCTGGACACCCGGAAAATTCCCCCTTTGGACCCTGTGTGTGGGGGGAAAGTGGGGGAACCACAGTGGGAACCTTCTTAATTGGTTTTAATTGGTTTGGGGGAGAAGCTGGGTCAGGGGGCCCTTTTCAAAGGAACCAGGATACTTCATGGATTTCTTTGCTGTCTTCCTGCCCCTTTGGATCCAGGCCAACACCGGGGAAGCTCTCCTTTGCCCCTGCCTTTATGCTTTTCTGTTTAAGTGAAAGGGTTGGAGGCTCTCACTTCGGAGGTTTTGAATGTTGGGAAAGTTCTCCTCTCAGAGACTCAGTATCCAGAAGTCAGGTTTTGCTGTAGGCATAAATGCACTTCAGGGTGAAAATTAGACAGACTGTCCTTGGAAATCTGCATGTGAACTTGGCAGGAATAATGTGATATAGAAATTACGCAAAGGAGCACCAGCCCTGAAGTCAGGAGGACCCGAGTTCAAATGTGACCTCAGTCACTTAACACTTCCTGGCTGTGTGACCCTGGGCAAGTCACTTAACCCCAATTGCCTCAGCCAAAACAAAAGAAATTAGGCAAAGAAAGAGCCTTTTCCCCAGTGATTGGGTGAGCGAATAAGATCAGTGTTAGGGAGGGAGGTGTAAAAAGACTGGAAAGCACGGGGCTTTGAATGTCGAACAGAATGTTTTGCATTTGATCTTGGAGGCAATGAGAAGCCCCTGCTGTTTGCTGAGGAAGGAGTGGCAAAGTGGGACCTGTACTTTAGCCCTTCCACTCCAGCCTTGGAGGATTTTCTCCGGGCCCTTGACATGCACCTCTCCATCTTCTCCAGCAGATGGCTCCCAGCGTCACCCTTTCTCAGCCTCAATCTTTCCCCCATGCTGCTCTGGGGGCACCTGGCCACTTCCCCAGCCATCTGCCCTTCTCTCCCCACCTCCTATAGCCGAACTTCTTGAGGAAGCGCTCAATAGACTTGATGCCTCCATTTTGGGCTTCCAGCCTTAGCCCTCCCCAAGCTGTTCTCCAGGCACCGGCCGGATGGGCTCCTCCTTCTCCAGCTCTGCAGAGCCTTTGCCCCCGGAGATCCCCCCTTCTCCTTGATGGCCTAGGCCTCTGTGGGACGGGGCTCTCACCCGGTGTCCTTCCTCCCTGTCATCTCCTGTGCTGGCTCAGCCCCCAACTCCTGCTGGACCATTGCCCAAGTCCTGCCTCCCAAAGGCCACTGGCTGGCTTGCTTCTCTCCCAGGGCCTCTCTCCTTCTCCCTCTGCACCATCTCACTGGGGACCCCATCAGGAAACAGAATTATCACCCTCGTGCTAATTGTTCTCAGACCTAGTGGTCGGGCCTTTACATCTCTGCACCTCCCACGAACCTTTGGGGCTTTTCTAACTGAATGGCCCCTAGGCTAGACATAATAAAGTCAATATGGGACATATTGTGTAGAGGCCTGAAACTCTTGAGTTGTTGCACTGAGGTCGGTTCTAGCACTTGGGGCTAATTACCAATTGGACAATACTCTATGGGCATGTGCTTGGAAGTTGGCCCTTCCCACTATCCTGTGCTGGCTGAATAATTGGTGTATACAGAGGATAGTAGGTGGGACCAGGGGGTAGAGTAAGATGAGCCAGAGTCACTTTGGTGGTAGACAAAGAGAAGGGAGGTTGTGGAGATCCTGCGTCCATCCCCTTCACTTCTATCCCTAAAGACCAAGAATAAAGACTAAGGACTTTTGCTTATCCTAACTCCCACTGGTTCTGGGGTGTCCTGGGTGTTAGCGCTGTCGTCACAATATTGAGACATGCCCCCCCCAAAAAAAACATCTCCTCTTCCTAGCTTCCCTGTTCCTATTGAGGATGCTACCAACTTCCTAGTCCCCCGACTCAAAACCTGGGCACCATCCTCAGCTGCTCATTCTCTCTTACCTATCCTATCTGTGTCCACCCCTCTTGAGTTCTCAAACCTTGTTTGTGTCCCTGGACTCTCAATTTCAGTGCCCTCTGTTGTGGCTCACAGACTGAGCACAAATCCCGCCATCTCGGTGACCTGAGCCACTTTCCACGGGTCTTTGCAGACACTCTGCCCACCTGCCAAGTTTGTACTTCTCCCTGACTGTTCTCCAAGTCTGGACTCCCCTCCCTCCTCACCCCCTTTCTGGCTTCAGATTCCAGCCAAAATCACAGCTTCTGCAAAAAGCCCTTTCCAGTTCCCTTAATCGTAGTCCTTTTCTCCAAGTTCATCTCCAGTTTAGTCTATACCTGTCTTGTAGGTACAGTTCTTTACACACTCTCATATTATATTGTGAGTTCCTTAAGGGAGGATTATGGGGGCTTTTTTTGGTATTTCTTTGTTTCCCCAAGGCTTAACAGAGTGTCTGTGGCTCAGTCCTTTTAGTCGATAGCTGTTGGAAGCTGGGTTTTCTGCACTCTTAAGCGGCACTTTATCCCTTATACCATATGGCCTCTGTGTATATGGTTAGAACCTAAAGCAGCGGAGCCAATGTGAACAAGCCCCAGAGGTATGCTGGAAAACACTTAACAATCCCTGGCCAAAAAAAAAAAAAAAAAAGTTGTGCACAATACATTTTAAACTTTAATCAGCCTTATTTCTTTTCTTTTTAAAAATTATTTTTATTAAATTTTAATTTTAATTAAATTTTATTACAATTATTTATTTAATTTAAAATTCTTGTAAAACACAATTTTTTTTGTTATACACATACATTCATTTTTTTACATGTTTCCATATGGACCATATTGGGAGAGAAAAATCAGAATCAAAACCATGAGAAAAAAACAGAGGAAAAACAGGTGAAAAAAAGGTGTCCATCTACATTCAGTCTTCATGGTTCTCTCTCTGGATCTGGATGGCGTTTTCCACCCAAAGTTTATTGGATTGCCTTGACTCACTGAACGCTGTGAAGAACCAAGTCTGTCATAGCTGATCATAGCACAATCCCACTGTTACTGTGTACAGTATCGTCCTGGTTCTGCTCACTGCACTCAGCATCAGTTCATATAAACCTTTCTAAAATCAACTTGTTCATCATTTTTAATAGAACAATAATATTCCATTTAATCAACATCATTAGCATTTCCTCCATCACTTTTTAAAGTGTAGACAAGCCATGAAAGAAGAAATTAAGTTCTGACTTGTAGCATTTGCCAATTTATGCGGCATAAATGTTTATGTTGAAAATTTAACAATCAGATCTCAGTACAAACTGGCTACAGCCCACCCCTTGCAGGGCTTAAAGTCTCAGGTCTCTCTACCTTTCCCTTCTGTGCTCTGACTGGCTATCCATTATCACTGAGACCCCAAGGACCCCATGCCAAGTATTACTGTTTCATATAGTCTCCAAGATCAAAGAGAAGGAAAATTCATCTAGTCACCACCAAGTTACTCTGCTCCTCATCTCCCAGAATGAGAAAGCACAGTGGTATGGTGCAAAGAGACCTGCCTCTTGAGTCAAAAGCCAAAGTTCAAATCCTGGCATTGATAAATTATTTAACTTCCCAGGGCCTCAGTTTCCAAATCTGGAAAATGAGAGGGATAGTTCCTTCTAACTCTAAATCAGAATTTATAATCTTGGCCAGCAAATTATGAAAAGTATTTCCTTTTCCCCAACCTCTCTTAATCCCATTGCTTCCCCTCTGTTGATCACTTCCCATTTGTCCTATATAATTTGCTTTGTATATATTTGTTTTCATGTTGTCTCCCCTATTAGTTTGTAAGCAAGCTCCTTTGGACGTTTTATACCTTCAGAGCTTAAGTCAGTGCCTGGCACATGTTGTTGGGGTGTTTAGTTATTTTTCAGTTATGTCCAACTTTATGTGACCTCAATTGGAGTTTTCTTGTCACATACTGAAGTGGTTTTCCTTCTTCAGCTGATTTTGCAGATGAGGAAACTAAAGCAAACAGGGTAAGAAGATTTCACTAGGTACACACAGCTCACAAGGGTTCAAAGCTAGCTTTCAACTCAGGAAGCTGAGCCTTCCAAACTTCAGACTAAGAACTCTGGGCACCGTGTTGTCCCTGAGCAGCCCCTATTGCAGTGCATGCTGGGAATATCTGCCAGTGCCAGCAAACCTAGCTGCAGCAGCTAATGAGGACAGCTCTTCTGAGTCGGCATTTCCTTCTTTGTAAATAGGCACAATCATACCACCTCCCTCCCGTGATCATCAAATGAGCTAACGTGATCATCAAATGAGCTAACGTGTAAAAGGGATTGGAGACCTTAATGCAATATAAAGACATCAGCTCTTTGTTAGCCATGACCAATTATCAGTTGTCCCCCAAGTAGGGGAGAAGAGGGGTAGCCCTAGCCATGTTGGGGGAGATGAGACTGAATTGGTGGAGAGAATGCTAATTGTAAGCAGACACCATACACCTGCATAAAGAGCAGAGTTGGGGTTCGAGGTTCTTCAGAGAGAGAGGTTTAAGGTTCCAGAGATTCTTTGGGACAGAGAAAAGCAAGAGGAAAAGACTTAAGGAAGCCAACATGCCCCTAAAGTTCAGCATCCCTGACCAGAGACTTTAGCTAGCTTTTTGGTTCATATGGGGCTCTTTCCCTTGCTTTGAGCTGAGATCTTACTTTACTGCCATCCAAGAAATTCATTAACTCTTTTTTGTGGAACAACCATAAAACTTTAGTCTTTATCAGATGTGCCTAAGAAGCTGGCAGACAGATCATCATATAGGGCTAAATTATAGGGAAGTCTGAGGTGAGGAAATGCCTTTCATCGATGCCAATTGGCAACTTCTATGCAATATGTTATTTTAGAGAGTTCCCTAGAGCAAAGTTCCTTTTAAAAAAAAAATAGTATTTAATTTTTCCAAATACATGCAAAGATAGTTTTTGACACTCACCTCTGTAAAACCTTGTGTTCCAAATTTTTCTCCCTGTCCTTCCTCCCCCTTTCCCAAGACAGCAAGCAATCTAAGTTAAATATGTGCAGTTGTTCTAAACATTTCCATATTTGTCATGCTGCGCCAAAAAAAAAAAAAAAAAAAAAAAAAAAAAAAAAAAAATCTGTCCAAAAGGGAAAAAAAACGCAAGAAGAAAAAAGGAAGAAAAACCAAGCAAACAAACACCAACAAAAAAAGTGAAAATATTGGGCTTTGATCCACAGATAGTCTTTGTTGTTCTTTCTCTGGATGTGGATGGGGGTTTCCATAACAAGTCTATTGGAATTGCCTTGATTCATCTCATGGTTGAAAAAGTACTCATTCATTCGTGTGCGTTTTCTAGTATATTCAAATCCATAGAACTTCTCAGATTTTTGTTTGCTTTTTGCTTCGATAAGTGAATTTACTTCCTCTTGGGTTAGTGAGGCTGCTCCCCTCCCCATGGAGCATGAGGATGTTGTATGGCTCAAAGGGAAGCAAAATGGATACATCTGGCCTCTTCTTCCCCTATTCTCTTCAGTTTGGAGATTTAACTTGACTCAGTTCCCTTTTCTTTCTTCTTTTTAAGTAGTCCTTGAATTCTTACCCTCTTTTTTCCTCTTAAGTATTTAAGAGAAATCTTCTGTTTTTTCAGAACTTGTTTTGTTTAGTAGGTGAACATTTTTCAACTTTCTGTGACTTTTGGTGGGGGGGCAACCAGGGGTTTTGCTGAGGGTCACATAGCTAGTAAGTGTCTAAAACTAAATTTGAACACAAGTCCCCCCTATTCCAGAGCCAGTGTTACTGGCTGCTCTACCTAGTTTCCCCTCTGTTCCTTTTTCTTTCATTAAATTCATAAATTTATCTCCTTTTCTGTATATTCTAGGATTTTTTTTAAAACTTTTTGATTCATGGCCCTTACATGCATTTAGTTCTTCTTTAGTCTTCATGTTACTATTGGGATGAAAGTTTTTGAAGTGCCTATTCTGGATTTACTCCTCTATGTAGTTCTATATTATTGAAATGACATTTGTGAAGTGTTTAGAACAGTACCTGACGTAATGAACACGATCTAAATATTATTTACTTCCCCTTCCCTTTTTAGCTTGTGGATCTTGCCCCAGGTCCCCTTTTTCTCTTGTGCCTCACTTTTAGAAATCACAATTCCTGCCCATGACAGGGAAGCTATTGCCCCAAGCTAGAAATTTCTGTCTGCATACGAGTGAGCAGCTCATTATTAAACTTTGCCTTTCCCAGTTATTTTTTCCTCCCTTTTGCCACACATTCTCCTCCCTGAGTCCACACTCGCTCATTCCAGGTGTCAGTTGCCATTTACTTTTTTCTGGGATAGGATGATGTCTCTTTCTAACCACCAGATCCCTACCGAATATACCCAATAATCATCTCCCTTTATGGAATAACTCTTTTCCCCATGGGATTATCCAAGTGGTATGTGGTAGGCTCTCTTCTTCCTAAGGTACAAAAGGAGTTATTTTTCCCCTTTGGTGTTCATCAGTGTACATGACATATTTTAGTATGCTCTCTTCCTCTCCTCTCACTTTTATTGTGTCTTCCCTTTCTGTAATTTAGTTCTAAAAAAACAATGTTTCACCTGTAGGTTGTGTATTATGTATCCTTAGTATATTTGTATTCTTAAAAATTTTTCCTCTTAATGGTCTTTTAATTGTTATTTTGTGTTTGTTCTTCTTCAGTGATACATTTGTTTATTCTTTTTGTAGGGTGAGAAACAAATAATCTTTTCAAGTTTGGTTTTCTTTTTTTAGAACGGATACAAATGTCTATAGTTTATTTTTTAAATTGTGGTTAGACATAGGTCTGCTGTATAGGTGACCTTGGGTTATATCCTTTATTCTTAAGAACACATTATTCCATTCCTCCTAAGGTTTCCAGTGAGTGCATAGTAGTTTTGCATTACTTGAATTTCCTTTTCCTTGTATTTGAAAGTGTTCCTCCTGGTTAATTGAAAGATTGTTGTTTGTTGTTACAATTGTTTAATGTGTATCTTGTACTTTGCAGTAAAGGTTGTTTGCTGTGGGTTTTTTTTGTTGTTGTTGTTGTTGTTGTTGTTGTTGTTGTTGTTGTTGTTGTATTTTGTTTCCAGAGCTCTTCTTAGATCCTCGGGTTGAAGAGAGCTTCCTGGGAATTTACCTTGTTATTTCCCACCTGACTACTTTCCTACATTTCCCTTTGCTTCATGATTTCCCAGAAAGTCATCTTTCTGCAAAATGACATTAACCCTGCCTTCCTCTGATTGGAGGAGTGGAGGATGCATTTTGAGATCTCCTCCCAGATCCCTCACTGTTGAAGAAGGGCACCCAGAGAATTCATCTCATCATTTCCTATGCAGGGTACTTTCCTAGACTCCAGAAACTCATCATTTGGCAAGATGAAATCAACTCTGAAACTCTCACTTCAGATCATTTCTTGTTCTGGATGAAGGATTTAATGATCTCTCCCCTGTCCCCCAATTTTTCCTCTTTCTTTAACCATTACTTGTCTTTTGGGATTTTTTTGGTGGATTATCTTCCCTCATTAGATTGTGAGCTTCTGGAGGGCAGGGATAGTCTTATATTTTTCTTCATATTCTCAGGACATAGCAGTGTCCGGCACATGGTAGGCACTTAAATATCTATGATATTGTTTGATAGTGTTTGGTTTTTTTGACTACTGTTTTCATCTGAGAGACATAGAATCTTTATATTTTGTCTTCAAGATCAACGTTTTGCTTTTACAGAGATTGTTTTCTTTCAACATTTTTTTTTTGCTTCTCTTCTCTCCAGATTATCTTTCATTTATGTATATTTACATTCCCAACAGTTATTTTCCTTTTTCTTGAGACTTGTCACTATGGATTCTTGCCACACCAGGCAATTCACATTTATCCAGTGTCTAAAGTCGAGTGAGTTCTGGGAGTCAGAAATGGTTTCAGGTGGATGTCCCGCTCTTCCCTTCGGTCATATATAAACGTCCCATTCGTCCCTGCCTTCCTCGGTTCTTTGAGTTCCATGGCCGAACAGAGTGTGATGATTTTGTTCTTCCCATCAAATCAAGCTTCTGTACTTTGGTTTTCTCTAGGGGGGGGGGGGGGGGGGGGGGGGGGGGGGGGGGGGGAGGATGGTAAAACTCTTTTGTCGAAAACCTGTTAAGGCGGCTCGGGCAGCTCCTTAGCCTTAGTGGCCGGCAGTTGGGACGGGAGGCTATGGAGGCGCTGAGTGAGACAAGGGTTGGAGCGAAGCTTTTTTCTGCTGATCTGACATCTCCTTAGGACTGGGGGCATCTTAGACCCCGAGACAGCTGAAATGGCTTTATTTCTTGTGCCTAATTCCTGTTTTGGAGAGGGCTGAGGGGTAGGAGGATCGCAGGAAACGCCCGGGGCACCATCTCGTTCAGAGATTTTTCATGGCCACCTGGCAGCCAAATGTATGTATCTGAACAAGCCGCCAGGAGGCCAGGGATATCTGGCAGATATGGTCGTCGTCGCGGTGATGGAGAGCTGGGGGAAGGCCCCTGCCAGGCTGGAAGCCCGGGCTGAATGTGAAGTTCCGGAGATCTAGAATCTTGCCCCCGACCTCAGGAAGAACCGGGGGTGGGGCGGGGGAGGGGGAGCGGCCCCCGGTCTGGGGAGAAGGCCTTGGGAAAGAAGCGAGCTGGGGCTGGGGCTGCATCAGCCGGGGGAGCGCCTGGGCGGGAGCGCGGAGGGGCCAGGCTGGGCCGGCCGGAGCCCGCGGGGGCGCGCCCAGAGGCGGCCGACCGACCCCGAGCGAAGCGTGGGAGACCCCGAGAAGCCCCGGCTCGGGGCGGAAGGCGGGCTGGCACCTCGGGCCGGACCCCGGGCGGCCCCACGGGAGGCGGCGAGCCCGCGCCGGGGAGCCGCTCCCCTGCAAACTGAGTCGGGGTCTTCTGCTGCCCCTCCCGGGGGTGGGACGCCCGGGCTCGGAGGAGGCTCCGGCCCCCGGCCTCGCGACCACATCGCTCCCGCTCTGCCAGAGTCCCCGGCTGCTGCTGGGCTGCTCCCCCTCCTCGCAGCCGCCGGGACTCCACTTCCCAGCATGCCGCGGGGGCCGCACAGTCGCACTTTCGGCCCCGGCATCGCCGCTGCCCCTTCCCTTCCGGGTCGGACTCGCTGTCCCCACGGCTTCCGGGTCGGGCTGCTTCCAGCGGCGGCTGAGGCGGCGGCGGCGGCGGCGGCGGCGGCGCCTGAGGTGAGAGGCGGGAGCGAAGCCGAGGCCGGGCCGGGCCGCGGACCATGGACGTCTCGGGCCAGGAAAGCGACTGGCGCAGCGCCTCCTTCCGCCAGAAGCTGGTCAGTCAAATGTGAGTAGGGCCGCGGCCCCCCCGCGCCGTCCCGGGCTCCGCGGGTGCGTCTGTCACCGGGGCTCGGACCCGGGGCCGCGTCCCGAGAAGGAAACTGAGGCCGGGCCGCGGGCGCCCGAGCCGGGCGGGGGGGCGGGGAGAGCGGGGCCCCGAGGCGCCTCCCCGGGCCTCAGTTTCCCCTCGGGGGCGGCTCGGGCGCCGGGCTGCAGGGAGCGGGAAAGCTCCCCCCAGGGAAGGTCCGCCTGCTCCAGGAAGTCCGGCTGGGCGGGGGCCGGGCCGGGCCAGGGCTCGGAGGGGGGAGACGGCTGCTCCGAGGGCCGGGGACCCCTTCCGTGCCGGCCGGGCCGGGAGCAGCCTGTGCCCGTGACTCACGGCCCGCGTGTGCGGCCCCGCTCTGGGGAGCCAGGCCCCCCCGCTCCCGCCTTCCAGCGGCCGCGGGGGGGCTCCTGGGAGCCGCTTCCAGCCTCGGCCCCTCCCCAAGCCAGGGCCTGGGTGCGAATCCAGCCCCGCGGCCCCCGTGCGAGCCCGGCGCTGCCCCGTCCGTCCTGGGGGACGTGGGACGGGCTGCAGGGAGACCTAGGCCCAGTGCCCGGCACGCAGTGAGCGGCCCTGGCTCTCCCTTCCTCGGCCGGGCTGGAGGCGGGGGCGCCTCCCCAGTTCTCTGCTTCCCGGTGAATTTAAACTGGCCGGGCTCAGGGCTTATATAACGATCCCGTTTCATCCTCGCAAACCCCAGGGGGGGGCTGTCACTCTCCCCTTTTACGCAGGAGGAAGCTGAGGCAGCGGCCAGAGGAGATGAGGGGAGTCCCAGGCCGGGGGTCTTGTGGGTTTTCCCAGTGATGAGGCCCAGAGTCCCGGAACTCCCCCAGGCTGGAGCGAGGGGGCAGCGCCTGGAGAGGTGTCCCTGGGCCCGGCAGCAAGGAAGGGCCAGCAGGAGGAATCCGAACCCGGGCCTGGGAGCCCAGGGGCCTCGCAGCCGCTCCCAGGTGGTCCCGGCCGCCCTCCCAGTGCCTCAGTGCCACTTAGGAAGCAAACTCTGGCATTCAGCAGGAAGTGCCCCCGTTAGGCAGGGGGAGAAGGGTGACTGGGGGCCTTCATCCCCAGGAGGAAGAGCTCGGCGACTTCCCCCCTTTGCAGGGAGGAACGCTGCTGTGCTCGAGCCCACGGGGGCACTTGCTCTTTCCCCGGCCCTGAAGCCGCCTTCGAGGCCTCCTTCTGTTTGATGGCAGGATGGCCTGGAGAGCTGCTGAGCTTCCTCCCGCTCTACCTTGGAGAGCTGTGATCCTTTTCCCAGACATTCAGCACCTAGGTCAGTGCTGGGAGGCTGGTGCAGCAGCCAGGCTTGGGCTGGGTCTTCCTGCTCTCCTGCCTTCTGTCTTTTTGTCTGGAACGGACTCCCCCCCTCCTACCACCTTGAAGTCCTTTTGTTTTGCCGAGGGCCAACTGAGGCATGGTCTCCGTGACTTCTCCTGGGCCTCCTCAGATAGAAACTGGTCCTTCCTCCTCCTTTGTGTTTCCGTAGTTTACTTTGTGGCAGTAACAGCCAGCACTAATGTAGCCCTTTAAGGTCTGTAGTGCAAGCTCCTGGATCAAGGAATTGTGGCCTATGTTATGTATTTATTTTTTTGCTGAGGCCGTTGGGATTGAGTGACTTCCACTTAAGTGTTAAGTGCCTGAGATAAGATTTGAACTCAGGTCCTCCTGACTTCAGGACTGGTGCTCTAGCCACTGAGCCACCCAGCTGCCCTGGCTTATTTCATTTTAAGATCCCCAGTCAATCGTTGCTAATTTTGTTAGCACCGACTATGAGCTAGCAACTGGGCTAAGAGCTGGGGGTTCAAAAAGATCAAAGAAGGTCTCTGTCTTCAAGGAGCTTGCAGTCTGAGGGTGGAGAGACAACATGCATGTAGATGTATAGGAAGCAGGCTCAATACAGGATAAAGAGAGTGCCCAGAGCTGAGAGACAGAGGCTCTTGTTCCTGGCACGGCCAGCAGGGTTAGGAGTTAGCCAGTCATTGCATTGCAGAGTACATGTTGGGGAGTCAGGAAAAGGGAGTCCAGGCTAGTTTATAAAGGACTTTGAATGCCAAGCAAGCATTTTGTGTAGACTTATGGAGGCCACAAAGAAGTCCCTGGAGTTTGAGTTTTGAGGTGACAGGATGAGACAGCTGCTTTAGGCTGAATGGAGGATGGAGTGGAATAAGGAGAGTCTCCCTGTAGAACCTTTTCTCCCTTCCCTTCCCCTCCCCTCTCCCCTCCAGCAGCTCCTGCAGTTATCTGGGCCTATGCTCAAATCCAGAGCAGCAGTGAGAGGAGAGAAGGGGAGGATTGTAAGGAGGGTGGAAAGATGACATCCCTCTGGCTGTCAGATGAGTTTTAGCTGCCTACTGGCCGGCCGGTTTGAGATAAAAGGCAGTTGGAGATGGAAGTTGGAGACCTGCGTATTGCAGGTACTTAATACATCTTTGAAAAATGGAATTATTTTGAGAGCAGAACATGACTGAAGACTGCGATTGGGTGACAGCTTTAATTCGAGTGTTGCCTCATTAGGCTCGTTTATGTACTTTCTCTCGGGTTTTTAATATGGAAAATTAGGAGGTAGTCTGCAGAAGTCAATAGGAAATGAACTCCCAATTTCTAAGTTTGTTTCCACTTGATTCTTCTAGAACAATTAACAGCCTAGCATCAGAGTCATAGGAAGAATTTCAAAGTCCCAACCAGGATCGGGAGGTATTTTGCTGCTAGTTAGCGCTGGGGCTTTACACTTTCTGGAATGACTAGGATTTCTAAGGGCCTGTTTGGCTCCGAACTTGTGGGATGCTGGGGAGCAGATCGCTGGTCTAGCCCTCTGAAGGCATCTTGCCCTAGGAGGATGGAAATTAATTGTTTCTCCCTTAGAATGTCTACACCCTGAGCTCCGGGTCTGCTTCTTCTGCCTTAATGTGGCTTGTACCTGGAGCAGAGAGGTCCTTGATAAATACCTGCAGATAGCAGTGGTGGGAGATGAGGCTGGAAAGGTATCAGGTGCCAGGAAAGGGAAATAGGGATGAGAATGAGGCTCGCACTATCCACCCCACAGAAAGGATGTGGCACACTTTAATTTGCTTCTACACTTGTAGGCGGTGGTAATTATGGGTGCTCCGCATTGGTCATCCCTTCCAGCGTTAGGGCACGCCAGCTCCTGTCTCACCAATCTGGGGAAGCAGAGAACGCTTGTCACACACTATCTTATTGACAGGGAAACTGCTTCTGACAGGTTACGTGTCCGGGCCACATCGCTCATACCCTTAAAAATATTTTTCCCAATTACATGTAAAAAAAAAAGTTTTAACATTCATTTACAAAATGTTTTAGTTTCATCTTCCATCCCTCTGTTCCCCTTCAGAGAGAAAGCGATTTTATGTAGGTTATACATGTGCAGTCATGCAAACCATCTTTCTATATTAGTCATGTTGTGAAGAAAACACAGATCAGAAAAAGAAGAAGACAGTTTAAAAAAAAGTCTGCTTCAGTTTGCATTCAGACTCCCATCAGTTCTTTCTCTGGGGGTGCAGAGCATGCTTCAGCCCGAGTTCTTCAGAATTGTCTTGGGTCATTGTATTGGTAAGAATAGCCAAGTCACAGCTGTTCATCTCACAACGTTGCTGTTACTGTGCATAATGTTCTCCTGGCTCTGCTTACTTCACTTCACATGGTTCCTATAAGTCTTCCCAGCTTTTTCTGAAAACATCCTACTGGTCATTTCTTAAAGCCTGATAGTATTCCGTTTCAGTCAGATGCCATAACTTGTTCAGCCCTTCCCCATTTGAGGGGGCAGCTCTTCTAATTCATTGCCCCCAGGAACGAGCTGCTAGAAAAAGTTTTGTGCATATAAGTCCCTTTCCTTTGTTGTTTGTTTTATCTCTTTGGGATACAAACATAGTTATGATATTTCTGGGTCAAAGGGTATGTGTAGTTTTATAATAACTTTGGGGCAGAGTTTCACATTGTTCCCCAGAGTGGTTGGACCAGTTCAGAGCTCACCAGCAATCACATCTCCTTATCTTCTCTCTCTCTCTCTCTTTCTCTCTCTCTCTCTCTCTTTCACACATACATACATACACATACACACACACACACAGTGAGGAGTCTGAGAGGCCCATATTAAGCCAGCAATCAGTCAACTGTTGGCCTGGTGGCCTCCCACTTAATGATGGTTTTCACAAATTTAAATGGTTGGGGGAGGGGGAACTCAAAAAAGAAGAAGAATATTTTGTGATCCCTGAAAAAAATTGTATGAAATTCAAGTTTTAGCATTTACAAAGTTTTACCAGAACACAACCACACTAACTAATTTGTATTGTCCTTGGCTGCTTTTTCACAAGTAAAGTGAGGTAGTTACTACCCAAGCCATCCCTGTTGGTGCTTTGGGTGCTCAGGACTCCTGTAAAATACTAAATGGCAAGGATGCAGGTATAACTCCACAGCATTTTGAGTGCCATGTATATTGCCATGTATTTTCTTTTTCTTTCTTTCTTTCTTTTTTTTTTTTTTTTTTTTTGAGGCACAAATTCACAACTTTTATTAAGTTCCTTAATGGCTTAAAAACATACTTGATTGTTCTGGAATTAAATTCCTGAAATTCTAAAACAAGAGCCAAAAGACATTGTAATTAAAAGCAAACAAATGAGTTATAGTGGAAGCTAATTTTTAAACACTCCCCTTTTAGTACCTTGCTCTATAGCTAAGATTTCTATACATCTTGTCACCCAACTAGATTATCAACTTCTTGATAACAGGCCCCATGTCTCCTACTTCTTTGGTATCCCCTACTGTACTTAATCCATGTTAATTTTATTTATCTTCTTTCACTGAAGTTCCTATGCAAAATCAGTCTCTTTTCAAATGAAGTAGAAAATGTACAAAAAGGGAAAAACACAAGGACATGGGGAAAAGGAGAAGAAACCAGATGGATTTTCTTTAATAGCACTTACTGATCTCGTCAGCACAAGAGGAGGGGAAAATTTTTTTGAGCTTAGAGCTAAGATTGACTTTTTTCTGAATAATGAGAACAGCCCTGAACTATTTATCAAAAAGACTGAATGGCTGCAGGAATTAGCTTTTGCTGCAGAGTTGATCATGCTTCTTAACGAATTTGCCTAAAATTACAAGGCAAAATAGCACTTAGCTACAAAACTTGTACTGCAGAAAACCCAGTTCCAACAACAACAAACATTGCTTGAATCACAAGTAATAGTGAGATATGATATACACTTTCCCTATTGCTAATGATGAAAACAAGAATTTCCCATTCCAAAATCAGAGATTCCCCATTGTTATACAAATTGGGGGAGAGGGGGGAGAGATCTGTTTTCTGGCAGTGTTTTCTTAATCCAAATGCAAAAAGAAGTCCACATTGCAAAATCCATTTTAATGATGCCATTAAGGAGCTTTCACCTGATCTTCCATTGGAAGTCATTAATCTGTAATGTAATTTGTCAAAAGGCAGAATCTAATGGAATTCTAGAAGTGCCTTGTAAGCAGTGAATATGCTCAATTAAAATCATAGGCTCTCATACGAGTAGCAGTATATGGCAATATCTATCTGTAAAAAGAGATTTTCAAAGATGAAATATGTAAAAAAGCTTATTACACATCAGCATTAACAGATAAACATTTGTATTTGATTTTGATCAGGACTGCTAATTTCAAATCCCAGTTAAGCAAAATATTACTTTTTCTATGACTACAAGGCCTGTATTACAAAATGAACTCAATTACATTTTGAATTTTGTCAGTAGAAATTTATTGAAATTTAAGTATCTACACAACTTTTTCAATTTTACTATTGTCCCACAAAGCCTAACTGGTTACTATCTAGTCATGTACAGAAAACAGTTGCCGGCCTCTGTCTTAGACAGCTAGACTGCCAAAGCACTGTGATGTCCTCGCTCGTGGGATTTAAAGCTAGAAGGGACTTGGCTTAATATAAGACATTTTCAACCTTTCTGATCCTAAGATCCTTTTCCACTCTTAAAAATTATTGAGTATTCATTCCCCCCACAAAAGTTGTTTATCTGGGCTATATCTGTCAGTGATTGCAACATTAGAAATGTAAAAGTTTTAGAATTATTATGAAGTAGTTTGGACGCCTTGGTTTGCAGAAGAGGAAATAGACCCAAGATCACACAGACATTAATTAAGTGGTTGAACTTGAACAGGAAGGTCTCCCCTCTGACCTCAGATTGGACCTGTAACTCACATGGTGCTACCTCCTTCCTCCCTTGGAGATTGTACATCTTCTTATGCTTTAATCGATGGTCTTCACGGGGTGGGCCCAGTGTGGCTGATACTTGAATGGCAGGCACGTGGTGAGGTTGGTGCTCAGAACTCTGGAGTTTGTGCCCGTTGGTGCCAGGTGTTACCTCTAAGAGACTGGAGCCGGCCACTAGTGCAGTGACCAGCCAGGGAACCAAGAGAGCTGTAAATGTCAGTCAAGAGACTATGCTATACAGGGGTCTCCTGAAAGGAAGAGGAAGTCATTAGTTGAGCGCTTACTTTCTGTGTCAGGCATTGACCTGAGAGCTAAGGATGCAGAGTGTGTCAGCAGCAACTAATGACATGTGAGGGAAAACCAGATTTGTGACAAGAGAAGTGAAAGTGCATGTGAAACCAAAGAGTTCACAGTTCATACCGAAGTCTGCATTTTTATAACAGTGGCAGAAAGCGGGAGGAGATACCGGAAATCTCCCCTATAGGGGCATGGCTTGGGAGGGGGAAAATGAAGTAAAGGTAGGAAACAGGGCCGAGTAAGGGCAGTCCAAGAGCCAGTTCTTTTCCCTGGGCAGCTGCTAGACTATAAAGATGGGAGGGTCTCTTTGTGTACAAGGGTCCCAGCTGCACATGCAGTTTCCCAGTCTAGTGCAGACTGACTGCTGCCTATCTTGATTCCTAAAGGCACACAGGGAGTCCAGTTTGGGATGCAAACTACACATTATGTCAGCTGGGGCGGATAGGAGGTGGAGGACTTGGCCTTCATCCTTGACACATTCAGGGCCTCCTGCATACATGAGTCCTGTGTTTCTGGAAATCTTATCAACTTAAAAAACAAGTTATAGGGACCTGTTAACAAGTCAAATGAGATAGCTCCTTCCCTCAGGGAGGTTACATTCTAATAGGGGGGGGGGGGGGGGGGGGGGGGGGGGGGGGGGGGGGGGGGGGGGGGGGGGGTTAACATTGAGTCTCTGAACTTGGTTTTTTTTTTTTAAATCCTGATAACTGTATTTCAATACAATAGGTTTTCCTTGTATCCCTTTGTGTTTTGTTTTGTGCATTTTAAAACATTTTAGTAATAGCTAGCAATTATAGAACTTTTTAAGGTATACAGAGCACTTTATAAGCATTCTCTCATTTGATCATCATGACAGCCCGGGAGAGGCAGATGCTATTATACCCCCTTTATAGTTGAGGGGCTGGCCAAAGTGAGCCAGAACACAAAAAAGGTTAAGGACCCTTGAAATAGGGAGAGATGCTACCCTGTGCAGAGGGGTGGCCAGCCAGCGCATGTAATCATAGGGAATTTGGCTGATACGTACTTTCTAGAAGCAGTGAAAATGTTTGATTACTGGGGCCAGAATAAGAGGAGAGGGGATGTGGGTGCACTTGAGACCCCTGGTTTAACAAGTGAGCTTTCCCTGTATTTTGTCTAGGGCCTGTCTGGGACTTAGTTCATTCGTCATTCATTCACATGACAACATGCAGACAGCAAAGTGTGGAGGCTTGGAAGGATGAAAGGCTGGAGTATGTTCCTGTGTTTGGCCTGGAGCTGATTGACAGATTGAGTTAGTTGGGCTCATTGGCCCTCCCTCAGTCACGAGAGGGCTAGCAAAGCCTCAGAGTAAAAGTTCCCCAAATGAGGGGATGAACTTCTGCCACTAGAGCAGAGGCAGCAAACTCACAAGCATCTTGGGGCCAGATTAAGATGTAATTGGGGAATGTCTGCCAAAACACACGCACAATAAATGTAGGAGAATACTGATTTGTGATTTCCTAGTCACTGTGTAGCTGGCTTGGATTGTTCTGGAGGGCCTGCTGGGGTCCTGTGGGGAAATGGGGGCAAGCGGGGGCTGGTAAAAGTACACATGGTTTAGAACAGGGCTCTGGGGGTCTGCTGCCCTGTGAGCTAAAAATATTTTTAACCTTTTAAAATAGTTTTATTATATTTAAAAATATAAAAACCATTCTTTGCTCAGGGTCATATAAAAACAGGCCATAGTTTGTGGAATCCAGGTCTAAAATGTCGAAAGAATATAGAGTTGTAACTTCAGATGAGTGAAGACTTCTTAAAGGGCAGAAAATAGGTTTTTAAAATGGTCACTTTGGGAGAATTTGTCGGAAAAGAGGTAGTTCTTGAGTTGGGAGGGAACCCTGAGGTCTTGGGGAAGGAGCACCATCCAGTCCAGTGTCATCGTTGTACAGATAAAGATTTCAAAACTTGGTTCCCAGACTTCTTTTCCCCAACTCTTGTCCTCAAATCAGGAGACTTCTGCACTTCGTGCTGATAATCCCTTAGCTACCTTAACCTCTCAGTTCTTCAGCTTACTTCTCATGACCTTCATTTTACCGAGGCTGCATACGACAACGGCATTACCACAAGTGTTCCACTTCTGTATTCAAGAACTCTGAAATGCCTTTATTGGATCATAGCCCGTTGTCATCCCCTCTCCATCTGCTTTGCAGCCCCAGATCCTAATCCAGACCCTCAGGTTTCCCCCAGGCCATCACTGCTCAGAGGCTACACCCTTCCCCATATTGATCCCTTGCTAAGTCAGCTCAATGCTACACTGTTCTCTTCTCCTGAGTCCCTTAGGCCCTTATCCTGCTGGCTTTGCTGAACTGAGCCTCAGCCATGGATCCCTCCCACCCTCTACTGCCTTTGAACTTGCTCATGTGCTGCTGAACAGAGCAAAAAAGCAGGAATCCAGTCGCTGCAGATTTGTGACATACTCTGAACTGGGCCCTCACTGTGGCAGGGCAGTATAGTTATCCTTTCCTCTGTAGGTGACATACTCTCCCTCCCATCCTTCATAGCATCCCTTCCAAGCCTTTTCAAGCCTCTTCAGATCTTCAGTGGCTTCCCCTCCTCCCACCCTCTCAGCTGAGAACCTGGCCTCATATTTCACTGACAAAGTTGAGATCATTCAATGAGAGATCCCTCTTTTTACCACCTTTCCCGAACTCGCGTGAACAGGTGGCCCTTTCTTCTTGCCGAGGCAAGCCTGTCTACCTGCACAAGTGATCCCCTTCTGTGCCATCTTCTCCCGCAGATTGCCCCCACTGTCATCCCTCTTTCTTACTGATCTTCCATCTTTCCCTGCCCGCTGGCTGCCTCCCTACTGCCCACAAACCTGCCCACATCTCTCTGCCCCTCAGAAAGCCATCAGCTCATCCATCCAACGCTAATGGCTGTCTTACTAGATCCTCACCCTCTCCTGGCTAAATGAGAAATCCTCCACCTCCTTTTCCCTCATTCTCTTCTTAACTCTGCAGTCCGGCTTCTGACCACCCATCCAGCTGCTGGAACTGCTCTGCCATTTTGCCGGTGACTTCGTTAGTCGCCTCATCTTAGGGCCTTTTTTCAGTCCTTATATATCTTGCCTCCTGCAGCTTTGGACGCTATCCATCACCCTCTTCTTGATGTTCTTCTGGGTGTTTCTGACACTGCTCCCTCCTGGTTCTCCTAGACTCTCTGACTTGTTTTTTTTATTCTCTTGCTGGATTTTCTTTTTATCCAGATCAAACCCATTAACCTTGGATGTCTCCAAGTACTGTCTCCTGGGCCTTCTTTGGTGATCTCATAAGCTTCCATGAATTCAGTTATTATCTTTATGTTGATGACTCTGGTCTATTTATATAGCCCTAACCTCTCTGTCCTGGCCTCCTTTCTTGCTTCTCTCCCTGCCTACTGAACTTCTGTATCTGGATGTTCTGTCTTAAATCCAGCCTGTTCAGAACTGACCTCCTCTTCCCCCAAACCTTTCCTCCCTTCCTGATTTCCCAGTTGTTCTTGAGTTGCCATTTTCTTGCCTCTGTCCCTCCCGCCCCCATCTAATCACTTGCCCATCCTGTGGTTTCTAATTCACATCTCTTGTTGTATCTCCTTTTTTACCCTGGTGCAGTCCCTTATTCCATTGAGTCTCAGGGGCTTCATTTTTTTTTTTTTTCACCTTTGATCAGGGATTTTTATCCTGAGATTTGTAAACTTTAAAAGAAAAACCTTGTAATAATTACAATTCAGTGTACTTAATTTCATGTGTAGTTCTGTGTATTCGATTTTCTGCATTTAAAAGCATTATTTCGAGACCTATTGGCTTAGTCAGATGTGGGAGGGAAGTGGGGAAAAGAGAAGGGAGGAGGGGGGGAGAAAAACCAGAAGAGCCCCTGGGTTGCTGTTCCTTCCCACTCAATGTCTGTGGATCCAGGGGCACTGAAAGCAAGGATCTTGGAAGTGGGCCTCCTGGGACTTTGGGCAAGTCATTTGGCTTCTGAATTTGTTTTTTCCTGGGCAAAAAAGAACAGAACAATATTTTGCTCCCAAGTTGTTTTAAAATGGGGTGTGATAGCGATCCAGTGCTTTAGAAACCTTGGCACCTACGTCGGAATGTTGGCTATTGTGAGAGGGGACTGATGGGAAATCTGTTCTCTGTGCCGGGCCCTGGGCTGGGCCCTGGGGAGCCCAAGAGAAAATCCTTGCTCTTAGTATGCTGCCAGCACATAGTGAGGGCTTCCTTCAAGAAGATCTTATTCTAATGACGAAGGAAAAAGAGATGGAAGAGGCAGAGTGGCTGGGGGCGGAAGTCCTGGGATGGCCAGTGTACAGAGGAGGGACCTCACTTTCCTCGGAGCTGGGAGGAGAGCATCATCTCAGAGGGGCCGGGGCCATTCTGACTTGGTGTCCCTGGGAGATGTTTAATAGTGGATATTTCTTAATTAAGCTGAGGCAAAGCTGTGATGCAGGATGAAGTTCAAGTGTTTCCTCTGAGACTGATTTGTGACCTTGGACAGGTCATGTAATCTCAGCCCTCAGTTTTCTCATCTGTAAAATGAGGGCATGATGATCTCAGAGGTCTCTTCTGGATCTGTAACTCCTTAACGTTTGAGGGGCCTTGTGCCTGAGTGGTAGGTGCTTAATGTGGATTGAACTGGCTCCTCTCCCCTCTCACTCTCTTCTTAACTCCCTAAGCCTGGCTTCCAGCCTCTCTCCAAAATTCCTAATGTCCCCTTACCTGCTCAATTGAATGTCCTTCTCTCAGCCCCCAAACTTCTTGACCTTTCTGCAACTTTTGACACTATCAGCCAGCTTCTATTCCATGAGACTCTTCTTTCTGGCTTCTCCTCCTGTCTCACTGACCATTCTCAGTCTCCTTTGTTAAGGGGCAGGTCAGTTCCCTGAGAGCCTCCCCAGCTGTGGATCACAGCATCTGAAGGAGTTGCAGGGCAGCCTTTGCCGACACAGTTGTTGCGGACTGGGAATGAGAGAAATGGGAGGCAGAGGGAAGAGGAGGGAGGTCAGACAACACAATGGCCTCAGTCAGAGAGAGACTGACCTTTGCTGGGTTGTCCCTGCTTCTCTGGGGCTTCTGCTCCCTCTCTGACACTTCTTGGGGGTAGGCTGCTTTCTGGCACTTTGCTGAGACCCTTCCCATTGAAGCCTCAAGGGAGGATTCCCAGGCCCCAGACTTCTTTCACTGCCCTAGCCTCCCAATGAGTCACAAAGCCCTGGGAATGATTGTCCCCCTTTTTTCCTTTAAAATGGTCCATTCTCTTTTCTGCATCTCTAGTGAGAAGTGGGAGATCTGCTTTCTTCTTTGTCCTCTGAAGTCACCCTTGGTCACTGCATTTCTCAGAATTGTAAAATATTTTTTGACAGCTTACTGGATAGAGAGGGGGCCTGAAGTCAGGGAGACCCCTGGTCCCAGAGTTTAAATCTGGATACACTTAACTTGCTATATGACCTTGGGCAAGTCACTTTACCCTGTTTGCCTCAGTTTCCTGTAAAATAGGGATAATAATAGCAGGATTATGCTCCCAGGATTATGAGGAATGTCAAATGAGATCATAACTACAAATTGCTTAGCACAGTGCCTGGCACGTTGTGATTGATAAATGCTTATTCCTTCTCTTCCCTCCCTCCCCCCTATCGGATAGCATATGAGTGTGTATTGCACACTAAGAGCAGCATAGTAAAGAATGAGATGCAGTTCTTCTCAGCTCTTTCAGGGAGGGGTGTGTTTTCCTTTGGCCTTTTGGTCGTCATATAAACTGTTGGGGCTCTGCATATTTTGCTCAACATCAAGTTACGGCATCGTTGATTTTGAGGTAGAAGGATTCTTAAAAAGTGCGTTGAGTTTAAGTCCCTTATATTATAGCTCTTTTTTTTTTTTAGACTTTTCCCCAGTTATATATAAAACAACACTTTTTTGAGGTTATACATGTACATTTATTTTTTATGTGTCTCCACAGGAAATCAAGGGAAAAACTACAAAAGAAAAAAAATTAGTGAACAGCCTGTGTTGATTTACAGTCATTCTCCATAGTTCTCTCTCTAGCTGCAGATGGCATTTTCCATCCAAAGTTTATTGGGATTGCCTTGGATCACAGAACCGCTGAAAAGAGCCAAGTCTATCATCACATAATCTTGATTTTACAATGTTTTCCCGGGTTCTGCTTGTTTTACTCAGCATCAGTTCTTGTAAATCCTTCCAGACCTTTTTAAAATCTGTCCATCATCTTTTATAGAACAATAATATTTCATTACTTTTGTATACCATAATTTATTCAGCCATTCCCCAGTTGATGGTCATTTACTCATTTTCCAATTCTTTACCTGAAAAGAGCTACTACAAACATTTTTGCACATGTGGATCCTTTTTTTATGATCTCTTTGAGACAGGCCCAGTAGAGAAACTGCTGAATCAAAGGGGGAATTCCCCCCTTTGCGCTTGTGATCCCTCATATCCATGCTCCTCCTTCGGGCCTCATTCTTCCTTTGTGAATGTAATCGGTCTTTCTACCCAGTCTCTCCCTCTACAATTTGTTTTATAGCCATTTGGACATGGTTCCAGACTGCTTTCCAGAATGGTTGGATCATTTCAGAATTCCACCAACAATGCATCAGTATCCCAGTTTTCCCACATCCCCTCCAACATTTGTCATTATCTTAACCAATCTGAGAGGTGTGTACAGCTACCTCAGAATTGTCTTCATATGCATTTCTCTAATCAATAGTGATTTAGAGCATTTTTTCATATGACTAGAAATGGCCTTAATTTCTTCATCTGAAAGTTGTCAGTTCATATCCTTTGAGATGAGGAGTCTTTTTTTTTTTTTTTAATTTTTATTTAATAGCCTTTTATTTACAGGTTATATGCATGGGTAACTTTACAGCATTAACAATTGCCAAACCTCTTGTTCCAATTTTTCACCTCTTACCCCCCCAACCCCCTCCCCCAGATGGCAGGATGACCAGTAGATGTTAAATATATTAAAATATAAATTAGATACACAATAAGTATACATGACCAAACCGTTATTTTGCTGTACAAAAAGAATCAGACTCTGAAATATTGTACAATTGGCTTGTGAAGGAAATCAAAAATGCAGGTGGGCATAAATATAGGGATTGGGAATTCAATGTAATGGTTTTTAGTCATCTCCCAGAGTTCTTTCTCTGGGCGTAGCTGGTTCAGTTCATTACTGCTCCATTGGAAATGATTTGGTTGATCTCGTTGCTGAGGATGGCCAGGTCCATCAGAACTGGTCATCATATAGTATTGTTGTTGAAGTATATAATGATCTCCTGGTCCTACTCATTTCACTCAGCATCAGTTCTCCAGGCCTTTCTGAAATCATCCTGTTGGTCATTTCTTACAGAACAATAATATTCCATAATATTCATATACCACAATTTATTCAGCCATTCTCCAACTGATGGGCATCCACTCAGTTTCCAGTTTCTAGCCACTACAAAGAGGGCTGCCACAAACATTCGTGCACATACAGGTCCCTTTCCCTTCTTTATAATCTCTTTGGGATATAATCCCAGTAGTAACACTGCTGGATCAAAGGGTATGCACAGTTTGATAACTTTTTGAGCATAATTCCAAACTACTCTCCAGAATGGTTGGATTCGTTCACAACTCCACCTACAATGTATCAATGTCCCAGTTTTCCCACATCCCCTCCAACAATCATCATTATTTTTTCCTGTCATCTTAGCCAATCTGACAGGTGTGTAGTGGTATCTTAGAGTTGTCTTAATTTGCATTTTTCTGATTAATAATGACTTGGAGCATCTTTTCATATAACTAGAAATAGTTTCAATTTCTTCATCTGAGAATTGTCTGTTCATATCCTTTGACCATTTTTCAATTGGAGAATGGCTTGATTTTTTTTTTTATTTTTTAAAATTTATTTATTTATTTTTTATTTAATAGCCTTTTATTTACAGGATATATACATGGGTAACTTTACAGCATTAACAATCGCCATACCTCTTGTTCCAATTTTTCACCTCTTACCCCCCCACCCCTTCCCCTAGATGGCAGGATGACCAGTAGATGTTAAATATATTAAAATATAAATTAGATACACAATAAGTATACCTGACCAAAATGTTATTTTGTTGTACAAAAAGAATCAGACTCTGAAATATTGTACAATTAGCTTGTGAAGGAAATCAAAAATGCAGGTGGGCATAAATATAGGGATTGGGAATTCAATGTAATGGTTTTTAGTGAATGGCTTGATTTTTTATAAATTAGAGTTAATTATCTTTATATTTTGGAAATGAGGCCTTTATCAGAACCTTTGACTATAAAAATATTTTCCCAGTTTATTGCTTCCCTTCTAATCTTGTCTGCATTAGTTTTGTTTGTACAAAAACTTTTCAGTTTGGTATAGTCGAAATTTTCTATTTTGTGATCAGTAATGATCTCTAGTTCTGCTTTGGTCATAAAGTCCTTCCCCTTCCACAGGTCTGAGAGGTAACTATCCTGTGTTCCTCTAATTTATTAATAATTTCATTCTTTATGCCTAGGTCATGAACCCATTTTGACCTCATCTTGGTGTACGGTGTTAAGTGTGGATCAATGCCTAGTTTCTGCCATATTAGTTTCCAATTTTCCCAGCAATTTTTTATCAAACAGTAAATTCTTATCCCAAAAGCTGGGATCTTTGGGTTTGTCAAAGACTAGGTTGCTATAGTTGTTGACTGTTTTGTCCCTTGAACCTAACCTATTCCACTGATCAACTAATCTATTCCTTAGCCAGTACCAAATGGTTTTGGTAACTGCTGCTCTATAATATAATTTTAGATCTGGTACAGCTAAGCCACCTTCATTTGATTTTTTTTTTTCATTAATTCCCTTGAAATTCTTGACCTTTTGTTTTCCCATATGAATTTTGTTGTTATTTTTTCTAGGTCATTAAAATAGTTTTTTGGGAGTCTGATTGGTATAGAGCTAAATGAATAGATTAGTTTAGGTAATATTGTCATCTTTATTATATTTGCTGGGGTGATAGTGTTACAGGCTTTCCCACTGCACTGGGTAGACCTGGCAGAGTTACATTGGGGTTCAGGGGCTCGTGGGTTCCTTCTGTACTTGTGTTGGAAGTCTCACCTTCCGAACCAGGACAGAGTAGCCAGTACTGCTGTATTTTGGCCAAGAGCCTCTCAGTAGGTATGCTGGGCTGGGCTTCCCTTCAAAGCCATGTTCCCCTCCGCCCAATTGAGACGTTTCCTGAAGTCCTTCCAAGATATCTTAAGCTGGAAAATTATTATATTCCAAATGTTTGTGGGTTCTCCAAAACCCATGTAGAGACTGGATCTGTGATTCAGGGGAAGCTGGGGAGAGCTCAGGCTGTGTCCTGTCTGCTCTGGCCATCTTGGCTCCACCCCCTCATTCTTCAGAACTGTCTTGCATCATTATGCTGCTGAGAATAGCTAAGTCATTCACAGCTGATTAACATACAGTGTCACTGTGTGCCGGGTTCTCCTGGCTCTGCTCATTTCATTTTGCATTGGTTCATGTAAATCATGCCAGGTTTTTCTGACTTCGCCCTGCTCATTCTTAGAACACATTAGAATTCCCTCACAATTATATACCGCAGCTTATTTAGCCGTTCCCCAATTGATGGGCATCCCCCAAGTTCTAATCCTTTGCCAAGAGCTGCTAAAAATATTTTTGGAAATAAAGCTCCTTTTCCTTTTTTTCTAATCACTTTGGGATACAGACCCATGTATTGCTGGGTCAGAGGTCATGCAGTTTGATAGTCCTTTGGACATAGTTCCAAGTTGCTCCTTTGGAGGTCTAAGATTTTCATTTTTTTAAATACTGCTAATAACATATGAGAAGTGAATAAGCCTTTCTTCTAGAGGCTTGGAGTAGAGTAGCTTCCTCTAATGACCTTCCGAGCTACTTTTTCAAATTTATTTTTTTTTTTTTCTCTCTTGAAATCAATACCCAGTGGGCAGCTAGGTGGTGCAGTAGATAGAGCTCCAGCCCTGAAGTCAGGAGGACCTGAGTTCAAATCTGGCCTCAGACACTTAAACACTTCCTGACTGTGTGACCTTGAGCAAGTCACTTAACCCCATTTGCCTCAGGAAAAAAAAAGAAAAGAAAAGAAAGGAAGGAAGGAAGGAAGGAAGGAAGGAAGGAAGGAAGAAATCAATACCCAAGCCTTTTATAAGTTTCTTTTAAAGTTTTCTTAGGGCTTTAAACTAGCTGAGCAGAAAGAGTTTGAAATGGTAACTGGATAAAGATATAAGGAACTTGGCTTTTCTTCATTATCTTCCCTTTCCCTCAGTCTTCTAGCTCCTGGAGTTTTCCCCTTTTTCACTGAAGCCTCCTAGAGAACCCCACTTACCTGAGTGATCTAATGGGACCTTGAGGTGCCCCGACATGGGTACTAGAAGCAAGGGGGATCTGCGCTTGTGACCCCTCCTCGTATCTGTGCTCCTCCTTCGGGCCTCATTCTTCCTTCGTGAATGTAATCGGTCTTTCTACCCAGTCTCTCCCTCTCTAAGCCTTCCTTCCCATTGCTGCTTATAACAGAGATGTGATTATATCATTTCACCACTTTCTGTGGCTTCATTGCATGTTGAGTAGACTCTAACATCTTGCCCTGACCTTCCCGGCCTTCCCTAAACTGTGGTAGGCAGCTTACTTTTCTCACTTGATCTAGAACTGTTCCCTGTTGTGTTTGTATTCTGTGTTCTGGTCCCTCTCCTTCTCTCCACCTTTGCTTTCTCTGTCTGCTCCCCCAGGGTGGAAGCCCGGAGGCTGTAACCCAGGAAGAAGATCAGGACTTTCTGGGGTCAGTCCTAGTCTTTGCCATCTTTGTGACCTAGGCCACTCACTTATTTGCCTTGTGTCTCAGTTTCCTTCCTTTGGGCAAAAAGAAGGGAGGCTCTAGAGCTAGCTTCCTCCAGTTCTTCTCACCCCAATGAATCTCTTCTGTTCCCAAAGCTACTTTTGCATATATTTCACTTGTCCTCCTGATGAGGTTCTAGTGGCAATCATAATTGTGGAAATTGATCCCCTTTTGATTGGAGGTGCAGGACCTTCGTGAAACAATTCACGAACCTGAAATATTAATGGCAAAAAGGAAGTTTTATTGGCACTGCAGAGGTCAGCTTTGCTAAGAGGCTTCCTGGTGGCAAAGCCCTATTAGGGAAATGGAGGCTGGGACTGAGAAGAGAATGTCTTCACAGCAGGCAGGGTCCTGGCAGCTATGCCAAAGAGGCAAAGTATACTACTTTGGACATTCTCCAAAGAAATGGGTGGACAGAAACCTACTTTATGAGCAGATCTTGGGCCTTTGAATCGATAATCAGACCAGGATTTGTCAATTAAATGAAAATTAGAATTTCCCGAATGAGGATGTGACTCCCCAGAAGATCAATGGGAGTTGATTTGCCCTTGAATAATGCTGCTTATTGCACCCTGGAAGGCTGGGCCTTCCCTCTAGACTCCTTGGAGTTGGGACATCCCGATCTCTCTTTTTTGCAGACCAAAGGGGACATGGTTTCTATGATTATTACAGAGTTCACTCACGTCATTTTCAGTGATTATTTTACACAGTTTTTACAGAGTTTACTCAACTCACTTAGCTAGTAGTTAGATTGTATACTTGTGTACTTCCCTCCCTTTATATGGTATGATACTTCAGGGTAGGCCCTGGGCCCTATCCAGCTTGGTATTCTGGCATTTTATACCTGCCAATTTTGCTCTTGTTAGGGGCTTTTTATGGGTTTGGGTTCAACTGAATGTAGTTCTGGATCCTAAGCCCTCAGAGGCTTTCCTGGCCAGGGTCTAAGTCTTAAGGGAAAGAGCAGAGGAAGGAAAAATAGGGAAGGCCGGGGCCATGGAATTCTGGGGCCCCAGTGGCTGCCGGCCTGAAGCCCATCCCTCTTCCTTTGAGGTTGGGAGAGTTCCTGGTTCCTGGGGCATAAACACTCTTGCCTGTAGGTGACAAGCAAGTTCCTCTCCTTGGGGACCATCTCAGGCTGCATTTAAGCTTGCTAAGACACTCCTGCCATCTGGTGGAGAAGCAAAGAAGTTCTTTGATCTTTTCTGCACACATTTATCAGACCTGGAAAAGGCATTATGTAGTGGATGTCTAGACCTTGTAAGGAAACAAGTCACAGATTGGAAATGGGCTTTTTCACAACCCTCAAGATTCCATGCTGTTCTACAAGCATTTTAGTAAGCACCTGCTGAGTGCGGGCAGTGTGTAAACAGTACCCGCAGGGCAATCTGGCCTTAAAAAATGGATTATGTATATGTGTCCCCACCTAATCCAATGCAGAATAAATACCAGGTGATTTCGGGAGGGCGGCACTGGCAGCTGGAGCGCTGACTTAGGTCTTATGTAGGAGGTGAGGATCTTTGAAAAAAGCCAGGGATTCCAAGGGGTGAGAAAGGGCCTGCATCCTAGGGCTGCCCTTGCAAAGGCTGGAATGAGCTGGGGATGATGGGATGTCCTGGGTGCCACGCATTGTGCTACGTGCTGGGGACACACATATAAGCTCCAGGAGTTAGATTCCAATGGGAAAGATAACCCAAACAAGTGAGCGGAGGGGTCCTGCTCAAGGCCATGGAGGGCTCATCTAGAGAGAGACTGATGATTATCCCAGGCTCTTTCTCAAAAGGGAAAGTTCCTAGGATTTACCAACAGGGACAAGGGGCACAGGGGGAATAGGAGCCGAGTTGTGCTTCAATATTCTTCATATGTCTATTCCTACATGTGATTGGGGAACCCCATAGGTGGCTGAGCTGAATAGTACACGAAAGAGTAATGAATGAGGCTGGAAAAGGTAAGTTGAAGTTTTTTGGTAAGGGCATAAACTCTAAAAGTCCCTTGTTCTATCACAATCTCTTTATCATTCCATCTTCCATCTGCTTTGCAGTGCCAAGCACTATTCTCTTGACCCCTCAGGTTTCCCCCAGGCCATCACTGGTGCAGAGACTCTACTCTCTCCCTTCTTCAATTTGACTCCTTGGTGAATGAGTTCAACTCTATTCTGTCCTTTTCTCTGATATGGCCAGTCTTGCCCTGCCAAGCTTCAGCCGTGGATCCCTTCCACTATCTGCTACCTTTGCACCTGCTTACATGCTACTGAACTGAGCAAGAAAAAAATCATGAACCCATTCTGTCTGCATCCATTACAGATTTATGTAATTAATCTGAAGTGGGCCCTCACTGCAGCAAGGTAATCCATCATCCTTATTTCTGTACTTACTCACCCCATCCTCCACAGCAGTCCTTCCAGACCTTTTCATCCCTCCATTGGCCCCCTCTTCTTTCCACCCTCTCAGCGGAGAACCTGGCTTCATCTTTCTTGTAGCTTCTCTCATATTTCTGCTGCATTTTTTATTTTAAATAATAGCCTTTTATTTTCAAAATATATGCAAGGATAGTTTTCAACATGCACTCTTGCAAAACCTTATGTTCCAAATTTTTATTCCTCCCTTCCTCCCACTCCTCCCCTAAACAGCAATCCAATATATGTTAATATATTCTTTAAACATATTTCCACGTTTGTCATGCTGCAGAAGAAAAATCAGATGAAAAAGGGAAAAAATGAGAAAGAAAACAAAAAAGGTGAAAAGACTATGTTGTGATCCACGCTCAGTCCCCACTCTCTTTTTTCTGGGTGCAAATGGCGCTCTCCATCACAAGACCATCAGAATTGGTCTGAGTTACCTCATTGTTGAAAACAGCCACGTCCATCAGAATTTATCATCATATAATCTTGCTGTTGCCGGGTACAATGCTCTCTTGGCTCAGCTCACTTCACTCAGCTTCAGTTCCTCTAAATCTCTCCAGGCCTCTCTGAGATCATCCTGCCAATCGTTTCTTATAGGACAATAATATTCCATTGCATTCATATACCATAAGTTAGTCAGCCATTTCCCAACTGATGGATATATTTTCCCTGAAATCTAAGGGAAGAAATATTATATTCATAGGCCAGAAGACTTCTACAATCATTAATCAACAGATTGCCCAATCGGTAGTACTTCAAGGTGAGGGCGGGGGGACCTCGGGATCACATATTCCAAAGCCAGAAGGCTTTAGAATCACTGACAGATTGTTAGAACAGAAGGACCCTAAGGTCTGGGGATCTTAAAATCATTGCTGTCTCCCCTAGAAACTATATTCCATCACATTGAAGCAGTGATAAAGGTACCGGAAATAGTAAGATGGAGCAAAAATAAGAAATAGATTTGGGAAAGCATAATTGTGAAGGAATATTATAAAATCAGCATAATAGAGATTCTGTTTGTAGCATAAAGAAATTATGTCAGAGACATTCATCGCAGTTAACAGAGATTTGCTGTTTATTATGTGAATTGCATACACAACTAGGCAGAATCATAGATGAGTGAGCAGTTTGCTTTTGGGAACACAACTATTATAGCTCAGGGGAGATAAGGAGTTAGGGTAGGATCCAGGGAGTAAGAGAAGGAGCCAGGATGGAGTTAGGTAGCTCAGAAGAAGGAGAGGAAATAAGGGCAGGATCTAGGGAGTGACAAGATTGTGTATTGAGATGTTGAGACTCTCTTAAAGACAGTCTGGAAAAATTGCGTTCCCATCAAGGCTGTCTGGGAAAACTTAGGTTCCCATCATGGTTGATATAGGAATAGGATAGGCTGCTTTAGCAATTCCTGAGAATAAGCTGGTCCAGAGTTCCCATCTTTGATTATTTATGAAAATCATAATTTCCTTTCATAAGTCTGAATCTTGCATTTTAGAACCTGAGAATACCCAGTCGCCTTTGCTAGAAATATCAGTACCCAATAAGCATTTTGTTGATTTCACCTTTGAGGGTAGTTCTCCCAGTCGGGTGGGGAGGTGTAGATCAAAGAGTCACTGAAGGCTAAGAGGAGAGGAACAATGAATGACACTGTATTTGTTAAGAACTTACAGGGTGTCGGTCACTGTGCCGAGTTCCAGAAATGACAAATCAAAAACCATGGTCCCTGTCCTCAAGGGAAGGGGCCGAGAGAACACGTAAGTCACAGAATAACATGGTTTGAGGGTTAGAAGAAGCCTCATTGGTCAAGGAGTCCATGAAAGGAAGCCTCAGTGTCACCTGTTGAGGAAGGGGAAGAAGAGCCCAGCATCCTTCCCCTTTGGGGGAAGTGAATTTGTAGGGAAGTATTTCCTGACATCCAGCCTGAATTTGCCCCTTTGCAACTTCTGCTGTCACTCCCGGTTCCACCCTTTAGGGACAAACAGAACAGTCTGATTTCTCATCCATAATATGATGTGGTTGATGATGTGGGTTTTGGCACCAAGTGATGGGGTTCAAGGACCAAAATGATGTGGGGTGTAGATGCCAGGTGATGGCCGGCGCCAAAAGTTGGGGTTTGGTCACATGAGGAATTCACAATGGCCATTCTCTTTGGCAAAAGGTAGACTTATTTGGGGGAATGGACTACAGACAAAATGGAGGGATGTAATAGATACCAGATCAAGTAGAGTGGGAGAACATGGAAGGACAAGTTCCTCAGTGGAACTCAAAATTACCCAGTAGAAAGGGAGCACCCCATGAGGTTGGGACATGCCCTTAGCTGGCAGGCTAAATCCTGAAAGAGTGAAATCATGAAGGTGAAAGGGACTAACCCTGAAAGAGTGAGTTAGCCATAAGGAGGAGAAGTGGGGCTGGGAAGCATAGTGGAGTTAGGGGAGATACCACGTCATTGGGGGAAGGGGAAAGACACCTTGAGGCATCAGATACCTTGGTGTAAAGACTGATCCCAAGGAGGGCAGCAGCCAGGGGGTGGCCCTTAAGTAGATTTTATAGGGAAAATTTAACCTCAGGAACATGACTGGGATTTCTGACAGGGCATGTCAAGATGAGACTGCTCGAGATCTCTATAGAGGGGAGTCTCAGGATTTGACATTAACTTGGATTTCAGACTGAGTGACCTCCCCAGAGCATAGTAGGCCCATGGATCTAAATTGATCTCCACCAGGGCCTTCTGCCTTTCCGCCTCAGGGATCAATTCTTGAGTTTCTCTCTGTCTAAAACACTATCCAGGACCTCATCATATACATCCTTCAAATACTTAAGCCATGTTCACCCCCCTCCCCAGGCTCCTGTGTCTTCTCCTTTCCAGGCAAACATAGTTACTTCAACCAATGCAACATAGACTTCCTGGATTCTTTCTTTAGCCTGGCAGACTCCTGCCTGAGAGCCGAATCTTACTATATAAGTCGAATCGCCCTTCCTCCCAAATAGCTAGGAAGCCACTTCTTCTGCTCTCCTTCACTTTCCTTGCCAGCCTCCGCTCTGTCCTAGCACTCCTGGGAGGCTGGGCACGTATGGGCAGTATTGGTGTGATGAGGATATCCTGAGCCAGAGCAGGGGATGGGGAGAGGGGGGTTTTACTTATAGAGGGGTGGTGAACCCAAGTGCCCCCCCCCTTCCCTAATAAGGATGGCTTATAAAATCAGTTTGATGGTTTAGACATAATCAAGTCTTTCTGATGATTGGAACATTGTTCCTTCGCCTCCTTAGATGTGTAGTTAAGCAAACACAAGCCTTTGGACTTACCTAAAAGGCCTGCTTTCTTCTGCGCCTCTGCCCCCTCTAATGTGGAGATTTCCTCAGATGTCTCTTGCAGAATGAGACAGACTCTTTAGATTTGGCTGATGTAAGGATTTCATTTTCATGAATCTGCATATTTTTTCCTATTATTTATTTATTTTTAAAATAACTTTTTATTGACAGAGCCTTTTTTATTTTTAATATAGCTTTTTTATGTTTCAAATACACACAAAGATAGCTTTCAGCATTCACCTTTGCAAAGCCTTGTGTTCCAAAGCTTTCTCCTTCCCTTCAATCCCCACGCCCCTTTAGACAGCAAGCAATCCAATATGGATTAAAGATGAACAGGTCCCCCACCACCACCACCAGTCACCCCTGCCCCAGGCAATTGGGATAAGTGACTTGCCCAGGGTCATGTATCTAGGAAGTGTTGAGTGCCAAATTTGAACTCAGGTCCTCCTGACTTAAGGGCTGATGCTCTATCCACTGCACCATCTAGCTACCCCCATGAGCAGTTCTTTTAAAAATATTTCCACATTTATCATCTGCACAAAGAAAAAATCAAAAAGGGAAAAAGAAAAAAAAGGCAAGCAAAAAACAAAAGAGGTGAAAATACTATGCTGTGATCCACATTCAGTCCCCATAATTCTCTCTTTGGATGCAGATGGCTCTCTTCATCACTATTGGAATTGAGCTGAATCAGCTCATTGTTAAAAAGAGCCAAGTTCACTGATCATTGTATAGTATTGGGTACAATGATCTCCTGGTCCTGCTCATTTCCCTCAGCATCAGTTTGTATCAGTCTCCCCAGGCCTACAATCAGCTTGCTACTTGTTTCTTATAGAAAAGTAATATTCCATAACATCCACATACCAGAACTTGTTCAGCCATTCTCCAATCGATGGGCATCTGCTCATTTCCAGTTTCTTGCCACCATAAAGAGGGCTGCCTCAAACATTTGTGCACATGTGGGTCCCTTTCCTTCCTTTAAGATCTCTTTGGGATACAAGCCCAGTAGTGACACTGCTAAGTCAAAGGGCACGCACGGTTTGATAACTCTGGACATGTTCCAGATTGCTCTCCGGAATGGCTGGAGCAGTTCACAACTCCACCAGCAATGTATTAGTGTCCCAGTTCTCCCCCCAACATTTATCATTATCTTTCATGAATATGCATATTTATGAGGTTTTATTTTCATGTTTTGTTGCTCAATTGGAAAGTGGGAGTAGGGAGGAGAAAGAAGTTCAAAGACACCAAGTACTAGTACTTGTGGTCAAAGACATGGACCAGTAACCTTGTGCCCAGAACGCCAAGGAGTCTGTCAGCGCTCCTAAGTGCTCCGTGTCTTGGCTCCTGGTTTGTCCTGCTTTTCCTTGGCTTGGCCGCTATTCATACCAAGGATATGGGACTCCTCTCTTCTCTCTCCACTCTCCCTTCCTCCCAGGCCGGCCCTATGTTCCCCAGGCTTCTTTGACCCTTCCCCAGCTCCCTGTAGCTGCAGGGAAACTCCAAGTCTGACTTCTCCCTCTTCCTGCTCTCCATTCCCCCTTTACCACACTCATTTACAGGCCTTCTCTGGTGGAGAAAAGGCCTGTGTGGCCAACTGCCTCTTCCTTATCCCACCCCACAGCCCCCCGGCTTTTTGCATCAGCAAAGCACAGGGGCTAGGGAGCCCAAAGGCAGGGAACAGCCCAGAAGGAAGCCTTACTGCTCCAACCAGACGGTGTGGTAGAAAGATCCATGGGTTTGGGGTCAGGAGCTGGGGTCTAGTTCATGTGGTGTAGAGTCCTCTGTCTGTGGGGACAAATGGTCTTCCAGGCTTTGTTTGAAGAACACTGGAAAGGGGAAGCGCCTGTGAAGCAGCCCGTTTCATTTTTGGACAGGTATGTTAGAAAGGGTTTTCTACTTTCTCAGAATAAGGTTTATTTTATATTGATGTCTTCATTCTTCTCCTGCCAGTGCATGATGCCCCACTCCCCCTGCCCCCCGATCAAGAGAAAAGGAGTGACGGTATGTACAGTCGGGCAGAACAAGTTCCTGAATTGTGAGCAGCTCGCTCTCTTACTCTGTACCTGAGGCTTCCATCTCCCTCTCCCGGAACTGGCGGCCTGTTTATTCTGAAGTACTTGGGGTTGGGCCTTCGCAGTCGTGTTCAGTGTTAGTGTGTTTTTCACACTTTTAAACTAGTTTCTCATTGCTTCAAAGGGCAGAACCAGGCCAAGCCCTCTTGTTGTCACAGCCCCTTAAGGGCTTGAAGACTGATTTTGTATCTTTACCCAAATCACTGTTTCTCCAGATTAAAAAATCAATTAACAATTGGTTCTCTGCCAGCATGGACACTCCCTCATCCTGGTGGCCTCCTTCTGGCCACCAGCTTATCGGGGCCTTCCAGAAACACCCAGGGGATACTTGTCAGGGTAGGTGTTCCCCAGCACTTGGGCCCGGGGCCTCTTCTCATCTTCCTCCATACTGCTTCACTTGGTGATCTCATCTGCTCTCACAAATTCAGTTTTCATCTGTTGGCAGAGGATTCTAAAGTCCACTTGTCTGGCTCCAACCTATCTCACAAGCTCAGACTCACATCACCTCTCTAGCTGGATGTCCCACAGACTGACTCTCCTCCTTCTCTTTCTCCCTTCCTCCCTCTCTCCCTCCCTCCCTCCCTTTCTCCCTTTCTCCCTCCCTTTTTTCTTTTGGGCTGTGAGTACAGAAGACAGGTACTTGAGACAAATGTAGTGGATGTAAAAGCAGCAGGATTTGAGCCCTTGGTCAGATAAACGGGGGCAAGGAGGAGTATGGAGAAGCTTAATGATGAGGAAGACAGCTCGGTTTAGGTTTTTAGGGGCCTGTAAAGTTAAAAACTGAACTTTCACCTCTGAGGCCCCGTCTAACTCCAAATGCTAGATTTTTATGCTTCTCCCACTTCAGACTAATTATTTGAGGTTTCCTCAGATGTTCCTTGGGCGACAGTATGGCCAAAGGCCTCTCCAACCTGCTCTTTGCCTTCCCTTTCTGAAGCCAGCTTGACAGGGCCCTTCTGAGAATGCAGCTCCCAGAGCTGGAGGCAGGCTTTCAGAGCAGGTAGTAGCAGGGAGGCCCTCTTCCTCTTCCTCTTCCTCTGTCTGGGCTTACAGTGAAGATCACAGCTTTTTGGCCTGTGACAGTGCCCTGCTGAATTGTACCTCGCTGACAAACTCCTAGGCCTTTTTCCCCAGTGTGATTCCAGCAGAATGAAATCCTTTTGTCTAATGCATTTTGGAATATGATTTCCACTTGGTTCTATATTGTTTTTTCTTTCACTTATGGAACTTCACTCTGTTGATCTGACAGGCCTGCATGCACACTTTCACAATCGTCTCTCCTTAAACACTTGATTTTCTTTATTTTCATGTAATTTTTGCTGTGCTTTTCTGTTGCTCCAAACATGTTGACTTTTCTTTCTAAATTTGGTTTTATCTTCACTTAGAAATTCTCTCCCTTCTTCCACCCCACCCCATCGTGAAGGCGAGAACAACAAAATCCATCACAAAACACATTTCCACATTAGTCACGTGGAGTCAGGCGAGCAGTAAACATCAGGCACCGGCTGCGTGCCAGGAATTGTGCCAGGTGCTAGGCGAAATTGAGGCGTCACTGGGAGGGCTTCCAATAGAAGATGGGATTTTAATTGGGACTTAAGGAAGCCAGGGAGGTCAGTAGTGGGAATGCAGGAGGCAGAGCTTTCCAGCCATGGAGGGTAGCCAGAGAAAATGTCCAGAGTTGAGAGATGGAGTGATTTGTTCATAGAAAAGTGAGGAGGTCGGTGTCACTGGGCAAAAGGAGAAATAAGAGGTAAAGGAAAAGAAAGGGGTGCAATGTTACAGAGGCAAAATCACCAGGTCTTGGCAACGGATCAGAAGTGAGGAGTCCAGGATAGCACCAGAAGGAAGTGAGCCCCGGGGGACTGGAAGCTGGCAGTGCCCTCAGAACTATTAGTGAAGAGGGAGAAGGGGAGAGTTTGGGGCAGATATAGAGTGGAAGGTGTCTACTGCACATCCAGTTGGAGGTCTGGGGCAGGAGAGGTAAGCTTTGAGATGGTAATTGACTCCATAGGACCTGATGAGATCACCTACTGAAGTTGTGGGGAGCAGGAAAGTGCCCAGGACAGACCCCCCAGGAGACACTACAAGGTTTCGAGAGCAAAGCTTCCCAAATTTGGAATTGCCATCCCATATTTGGGCTTGTAAGTGAATGAGGGGTTGCGAAATTGTGATTTATCAGCAGATGTTTGATTTGTGCAGCTGTTTTATATACTTATATACCCAGGGCCTCATAAGAGTTTCTCAGGTGTCGAGAGGTCACAAGTGGAGAAGGCTGAAGAAGCCCTGACGTAGAGGAGCGATCAGCCAAGGAGACCGAGAGTCTGGGGGGCAAGGTGGGAGGAGGGCCTGCCGAGAGGCCAAGGAGAAGAGGCAACTAAGAGGGCCTTAGTAACTTTGGGGAGAACAGGGCTGGTGATGGGGAAGAGCTGGATTGTGGGAGCCTAAGAAGGGGGTGACGGGAGAGAAAGCAGATGTTCCTTGTCTGGGCAGCTTTTCAGGACATGAGATGGAGGACGAGAGTTAGTGGGATCAAGTGAGGGTTTTTTTAGGATGGGCCCAAGAGGTCTGTTGGTAGGCAGTAGGAAATTAGTCGGGAGAGAGGGAAAGGTGGAGAATAAGTCCAAGAAGGGACGACAGAGAGGGGGCAGGAGGTGGGATGGCCTGGGGATCCCCTGAACAAGGTCAAGGGTCAGCCTTGGTAAGGGGTGAGGTCACTTCATCCTATGAGACAGAGGAGGAGGAGGAAGAGGGGAGAATGGCTACAATTTTATTTGCAAATTGAGACAAGGTTTGGGCACAGGCTAGTGAATAGATAAGGGAGAGTAGAGTAGGATTGCCATGCAGCAGGGAAGGCCCTGGGGAGTCTGTGGCAGGTCCAGTCAGAACGGTTGCATTTAACAAGAAAATATAGCTCAGTCTGCACCCTGAGTCCTTTGGCTCGCTCCCTGGGGGTGGGCAGCATGTTCATGGCGAATCGTTTGGAATTGTGGTTGCCGGTTTGTGGATCAGAGTTACTCAGGCTGACCGTCCGACTCTCAATGGAGCAAGCGCTCCGAAGTCAGGAGGGCCCGAGCTCAGATACAGCCGCTTAACACTTCCTAGAACTGTGTGACTCTGGGCAGGTCACTTAAATCCAATTGCCTCATTCCCCCCCCCCCAAAAAAAAAAAAAAAAAAATCCTTGCAGTGCTCTCCCTGTCTTTGCTGTTCACACGCGCCCTCCCAGATTTTTCTGAAACCTTCCCGCTCATCATTTCTTTGCTCCCCACTCTTACTGTACGCATCCCTCTCCTGCTTTCCCAAATGTTTTAAACTCCTTCCCCAGCAACAATCTCTACACAGTGGACGGTGAATAAATATTTGTTGGCTGCCTAAACGGTCTCCGTGGTTTGTTTGCGCGTCACTCCGGAGGGGCCGTTGACCCCGGCACCTGTGTGACCTGGGAGGGGAGGTCCCAGGACGGGCCCCTGCCCTGGATAACTGAGTACCTCCCAATCGAGCCTGGCTGCGTCCCTGGGAAGCTCGGCAGCAGGAACAGGAGAAACTGGAGTTGAGGCTGCTACAAGTAACGTCTTTTCTGCCTTCTGTGTTTCAGTGAAGAAGCAATGAGGAAAGCTGGAGTTGCCCACAGTAAATCCAGCAAGGATATGGAGAGCCATGTGTTCCTGAAGGCCAAAACACGGGTAAGGCGCTGCTGATGCGGCCTGTTTGGTTTGGGAGAGAGGCCGAGGCCCTGCGGGGAGGCAGGGGGCTGAGCAGCCTCCAGGAGGGTTTTGTGGGAAGGCAGAGGGCTGAGTGGCCTCCGGGAGGGTCTTGCTCAGGACTCCTGGGAAGGGGGAGGAAAAGGGCCACGGAGCCAGTTAGTGGTTGAGCTGAGGCTGGAACCTTTGCCGTGTGACGCCAGGCCCAGAACCCCACGCTTTCCTCCACGCCGCCCTTTTAGCTTGTCTTTTTGTGAAAATGAAATGTTTGTAGAGGCTCATCTCTCACAGCAATAAAAGTAATCATGCAAACTTCCATTTACATCGTACTGTCTTCAGCATGCTTTTCTGCACATGATTTCAGGGGCCACAGTGAGAAGGGGAGGTTTCCAGAGGCTGGGGTGAAGGGGGCAGGGGCCCCATCTGCTCACAGTGAGCTTGGGCTGGGAGGCGCAGGAGAGGAGGAGGCCACAGGGACCAAGCCGCCCACAGCTCAGGTGCAGGCAGGGGCATGAGAGGGCACCCCAGGCCAGTGGGCCTGGTGGCAGCAGGTGGAAAGGCTCTGGTGACGTGGGCTGGAGTCTCAGCTTTATCTCCTAGCACCAGGATCAATGATCGATGAAACTCGGTTTGCTCATCTGTGAAAGGGCCAGAAGCACTCAGACAGTTGTGAAGGTTCCAAACGAGAATTTGAACCCTGGGTTCTGAGCTGGACAGAGTTTCTGGTGGAAAGAGAGACCCTAGGATTAAAGGGATCCAGGGGAAGGCCCAGAGAGGAGGGAAGCAGTTGAGGTTTTGGAAGAAGGGCAGAGACTCCTGGGAGGGGGCAGGGCTGCAGAGGTCATGCTGGTTTCTGGGACAGAGCATCGACCCGGAGCTCCAACGGGCAAACCCTGGGACTGTCGGTGCCTTGTCTTATTACCTCTGCTGACATTCAGTCCTTCCTTTGTGCCCCCAGCCGGACCCCAGCCGAGCCACGGGCGATCCCCTCGGTCCCATCTGAAAACCCTTTATGGCTCCCTGGCTGGCAGGCCCCCCCAGTAGAGGGGAGGGGTTGTGCACAACCACTCATTCCCTCTCTTTCCCCGGCTCTTTTATTTCATAGAGATAGAATCTGAGACCCCGAGAGGGAAAGGAGGGGACCTCTCCCTGGGGCAGGCTCTCCATCTTGGAACAGCCCTACCCCCGTCTCTTGGGGCTTTGCTAGCCCAGCCCCTCATGGGCTGGCTCATGAGTGACCCCCAAGCTCCTGGGGGCTGAGCCCACTTCCGGCAGCCATTCAGACGCCCACATCTCTGTCAGGGTCCCCGAGCCGCGGCCGCCCCAACCTTCCCACACCCTGAGCTAGTGCGGGCCCAAGGCCAGGCTTCCCTCTAGCCCGTGTTAGTCAGGAGCCCCCAGGACACTCACTTCCTTTCTCTGAGACTCACTTTCTTCATCTGTAAAGCGGGGCTGGCGTCACTTCTGCTTCTTCAGCACAGTCACGTGCCCTGTATGGGACAAGCAGAGCACTATTCCTGGCTGCTGAGAGGCTACGCCATGTTTATAGACAGGAGCATCAGCAGCGGGAACATCCTTTGGGTCCTCCCCAGCTTGGAGGTTCCCAGAGCGGGGGTTAGCGCCGTTCGGAGAAGGGGCTTAAATGTGGAAGGGAAAACTTGGGCTCGGAATGCCGGGTCTTAGCCTCCCAGAAACCATTTTTCTTTATTTGACGTTACTCTGAGTTCTGGAATGTCGAGCTCAGAGAGCATCCAAACTGGCGCTGCGGCCTCCGTCCCTCCCTGGTCCTCGAGGTAATCTTTTAGGAATCTGGGGAAGGGAAAAGACTCAGGAACAGTGTTTTGAGCTCACGCTCCAAGAACAAAGTTGGCTCCCAACTAGAACCACTCGGTTTCTTCTGTGGGATGGAAAAGGCTCCACTGCCTGGGATCACCATGGGATTATAGCCCTTTCAGAGTAGCTGAAGGGAGAGTTGTTCCCTCCAACTGGGAAAGGGCCCCGGGGCCGGGGGGCCACCCCGAGCCGCTTCAGTCCCATGGCTAGTTTCCTTGGTACCCTCAGTACTGATTCCATAAATGGTTCTTTTGTGCTTAACCTACCCCGCCTTCCTCAGACAACAAATCTGGAAAGGGAGAGAAAATTGTTGACAGGGAGGTTCCATCTGCTCCCCCGTAGCTGGGCCCCGATTGGAACCCGGCCCCGTGGCCCCAGGTGCAGGGCCGCTCTCTCCTCCCCTCCCCGGACCTCGGCTTCCCTTCTTCAGAATGAGACCGGCCCCCTCCACCTCCGACCTTCCGGGCTCCTCCCAGCCCAAGCACTCCACGTCCTGTGTTCGGAGGGCCCCCCCGGCTGGGACGGCCGGCGCTGAAGCAAACAGGCAGGAAGGCCGACCCCAGTTTCGCATCTCTCCGTCTCGCCCCCTCTTTCCTGCGGCCCATTTTTGGCCGGCCGCCTCTCTCTCCCCCGGTGGGTCGCGGGGCCGGGCCTGCGCTACAGCCCTGCCATCTGTCAGTGTGCGGCTCAGCTGGCCCACAGGAAGAAGGGCTCCCTTCTGGTGAGGGAAGGGAAGTGGTGAGTCACAGATGCCTGTCTTCTTCATTTGGACTAAACTGCTTCCTGTTTTTTAATTTTAGGATGAATATCTTTCCCTTGTGGCCAGGCTCATTATCCATTTCCGAGACATTCGTAAGTAATGACTTGTGTATTTCTTGGCTTTGGGAAGGCGCCCCGAGAACAAGCCGGGGAGGGGGGGTGGCGGGGCTGGGGTACCGGTCTCTGGGGAGCTCCTGCCGGCCACAGTGGGCACAAGAGGGCACGTTCCAGCTTGGGAGTTCCTGGTCCGGGGGACACAGAGCCAAACCAGAAAGCCAGATGGGCCAGGGCTGCCCTCAGAGCGCTTATGGGCCACCCTGCCAGGTTTCCTTTCGGGTTGGGCCCTTCCCTCTCCTCAGGCCACATGTCTGACCACCTCGGCCGACTGGCCGGGCTTTTCTTCCTCCTCCTCCAAGCTGAATTTGAATCCTGACCTATTATTTCCCATCTGCATGACTCCAGGCCTGCGATGCCTTTTTCAGCACAGATGAGCACCTCCCTCAGCTCAGACCGGCTCGGGTCCTCCCAGGAGCCGCCTTGGAGGAACTCAGAAATGCGAGGGCAGGGCCTGCTTTCCTCAGTGGTTCCCTTTATTTTCGCTAAGCCTTTTCATAGCTATTCCTTTAGTAACCAAGTCCTCCACTCCTCCCCTCACCTCCCCTCCCAGCAAACACTTAAACCCTTTCACCAAATCCAGGGACTCCGAGCAAACCATTTCCAGCCCGGATATCTCCCTCAGCATCTGGCAGCAGGTGGGGAGTGTCTCCGGGCCTGGGAAAGCAGCAGGGATGGCAGTCCCCAGAGCTTTCCCTGGGCCGTTGTCCGCCCGCAGCAGCTGTGGGGCCTCCCATCCCCCGTTGCTCTGGGCCGGCTTGTTTTGTCATTTCCTACAGCGCCGGACTGTTTGATGGCATTCCTTGGGCCACGGTTGGGGAGCTGTTGGTGGCGCCCCATAGTGTCCAGTTTGGGGCCAGACTTGCCTGGGAATCGCTTTGGCCCCCGAGCGCTTTTCCTCCTTCGAGGATCTCTGGGGGGTGTGCTCGGGTCACAGCTTTTCTAGAGCAGAAACAACTTGTAGTTCCCAACTCCCACTTTCTCAGGCTTCTGAGGCTAGAGATTTACATTTTTAGGAAAAAAGTAATGCCTTTTGTTTTTAAATCAGCAGAGGGACCCTCCATCTCCCCCCAACCCCAGTCCCATTCCTTAGAATAAAAAGGGGGGAAAAGTTCAGCGGGACTGTTGTGGAACAAGCGAGGTGCCATGTTCCGCCCCCAGGATCTGCCCCTTTGGCCAGGAAGCCCGGGAAGCCCGTTCTCGCAGGGGCCGTGGCCAGGCTGCCGGAGAGGAGGGACAAGGTGGTGTCCAGTCTTGTCTCATCTGGAGCCTTAACAGGGTTGAACCTGGTTATAACCTTGATGGAAGATTTCCAGTTTAAGGGAATGCTTCTTTGTTCCTTGCCCCATAGGAGGAGAGAGGAAAGGGGAGCAGTTGGGAGATGGGGGCCCTGGGGGCCAGGCCCAGTGTCACTGCAGGCTCTCTGGAGGAGCCCTGGGTCTCAGTCCGTCAGGCCTTAAACGTTCAGGAAGCCCCTGCTAGGTGCCAGGCTCTGGTTCCAAGTTTGCCATCTCTCACAAATGAGGGGATGAGCGAGGGTCTTCCCTGGGTTCCGTGCTCAGGTTAGTGGAAGAGCCTGGCTCCGGACAAGCCTTCCTATCTCTCGTTTCCTCTGCTTCTCTTGTATGTACGGCAGGCACTGACTTGGGTGATCGCTTCCCTGCTGGGGTCTGGGCCTTTTAGCTAGAAGAGGGTCTCCAGGTGCCTTCAGCTCTGGCTGAGCTGCATCCGGTACTTTCCCAGAGGAGCCTGGTCTCTGGGGTATACTCTGGCCTGTATCCCAGAGCAGCCAGACTCTGTCTTGGTAGCTGGGGGAACAGGCCACTACTCGGCCCAGTCCTCTCCGGCGGTTCTGCTTTGGGGGCGTGAGCTTTGTTTCCTCTATTTTTCTTTCTCTGGCCTCCTGAAGTGCCAGTTCTCTAATGCAGCAGCACACCGAGCCCCCACTGGCCAGGCAAGCATCGCTCTTGAATCGGGAATGGCCCCGTTAAGCCTGGTTGGGAGGACGAAGGGCAACTCTAATCCCGGCTTGGTGATGTGAGCCCAGGCAGGTCATCCCACTTCTTGGTGCATCAGTGGGAACGTGGAATCGAGTGGGCTCGGGATGCTGGAAGGTTGCCACTGACCCCGCGTCCACTTAGGACGACATCCCCACTTCCTGTCCACGATAAACCGCCGAGCATCTTCCGGGTGCTTGGCTGCGCGGGCTGCTCCTGGTCAGATTAGCCTATTGGTGCGTTGTCACCCTTGGCAGCCCATCCCAGTGCCTTGGCTTGGACCCTTCCCTTCCCCTGCGAGCTCCCAGCCCCTCGGTGCGTGCTCTCCTTCCATCATTGCATGTGTTCCTGTTGGTACATCGGGTCCCTCTCGTAGAATGGAAGTTCTCCAAGAACAAAGACTTTTTCCTTTGGACTTTACGTCCCCAGGAGCTGTTACAGTATCTTGTACATGGGAGGTGTTGAATAATTGGATTGGCTTGGATTGATGACCCAGTCAAGGGAGGCCCCTTAGAAGGGGATCTGAGGTTAAAGGAAACTGTTTTCTGCAAGTTGTAGTTGGAGATTTCACATCCCCAGGGCAGGATGGGAGGGGAGAGGGGAGGGTCTCTGCCTCTGAGGGTCTCCGATCCTGGGAGTCCCCACCCACTCCAGCTCAGAGGCTCCGGAGGCAGGTAGGCCACCCTTCATCTGCAGCCTCGAGTGCAGGGGACTTGGGCCCCCTCGTGGCCAGAAATCCCTCACCAGCTCGAGCAGGGCTGAGCCTCCCAGCGCCCACACGGCCTCCGTGCCGCCTCTGAAGCTCATGTCGGCCGCTCTGGGCAGGACTCGCTGGGTAATTCCTGCCCAGGCCGAGCCTCTCCACAGGATCGCCTTCCTGATGGTTTGTGGTCCCATCGCTGGCTCCTTGGGGACCTTGGGCCAGACCAACCTTATAGATTTAGGAGCCACGAGGACATCTAGAGATCCACCAGTGGGACATTCTTATCGATGGATGAGAAACCGAGGGGATAGGAGCCTGGAGATGAGCTAAGGGAACCCCTACCAAGGCCAAGTGGAAACTTATGGGAACTTGGGGCTTCTGCCCAGCTCTTCCCAGCACCCCACACACTGCCCCAGAGCCTTTCTTGTCTCAGGTCTCAGTTTCCCCCTCATTGGCTTTGTGATCTCAGAGAAGATGCTGCTCCTAGTTCTGTCCCACTTGAAGGTCCTTAGTGCTTTGGGCTGACAGACTCATCTCTATTTGGATAAGAACATTCAGACCTAGAGGCCAAGGTAGCCCAGCTCACCCCCGAGTTGTGTTCCTTCTGGGTCCAGAAGCCCAGACTCTGTGGCCTCCAGGTCTGGTGTGGTCCCAGGATGTGGAGGACGGTGGCCAGGAAGACCCTGGGTCGTTGACAGGCAGGCGGGGGCAATTGTGGGGCTGGACATTCACCCCAGCCGTCCCCCTTAGCCCCAACCCTTCCCAGCCTCCGGTGGGCTCCATTTTTGAGACTGGTTGCCCTCCTTATGCCCCAAGCGTTGGCTTCTTGAGTTGTTCCAGAGAATGGAGTCCTTGGGGATCCCAGGGCAACTGGAAGGGGCTCGAGTCATCCCCGAGCCAGATGCTGGCCATCCTTCTGTGGAAGGCTCCGAGAGCCTGGGCAGGCTGAGGGTAGGCGGGAACGGGCTCCTGGACTATGTGCTTCTGAGGCTTTGTCTTTGTGTTTTTTCTTTAATAGATAACAAGAAATCTCAGGCTTCTGTTAGCGGTAAGAACCTTTCTTCCCCGCCCCCACCCCCACCTCGTCCCCTCCCTCACCCAGCTCTGCAATATGACTGGTCATTTAGAGATGGGCAGGAAGGGAGAAGGCAGGCTGAGCTTGGGGCCGCCTTTCCCACGAGCTGGGGCAGAGCCTCGAGGTCCCCCCCGCTTTTGGCCACGAGACGCATGCATTTAATTGTTTCTCGGACCAAGACACTCCCCCTCCCCCCAAAAGAGATGAGCCAGCTGCTCCCCGACTCTGCCTTCCCTCGGCGGGACTCGCTCACCCGCCTTTCTTGTTCCTTCCTCCTCGGCCCTGTGCACGGCTGGTGTGGAGGGCTGGGACTAAGCCAGTTGGGAACTTGCTGAATTATCCCTTAGTCAGAGACTTTTGTTGCTTCCCAGTATATCTTAGGGGCCCTGAGCCCCAGGATCTTCTCCATACTCATGGGCCCCTGGCACCTCGAGTCCCTCTTAGCACCCAACTTTCCTGGCTCCTCCAAGGGTCAAACCTCCAGGAAGAATCCAGGGAGTGGGTGGGCCGCGGAGCCCGCAGAGCTTGGACCCCTAGGGAGGGAGCTCTTGTTGGCAGCCTTTCGGCTGGGGTAGGCGAAGAGGTCCCTTGTCTGGCGGGGCTGGTGGGGGCCCTCCTGGCACTGCTGCAGCTCCCCTGGGGACCGGGTTCTTGCTTAGCCCGAGCTCATGGGGAGCAGTGTATGGGGGGGTATGTTGGAGCATTGCTGCAAATTTCCTGGCTCTGACTCAAGGGAGGGATTGTTTTTTGCTCCATCCTGTTCAGTGCCAAGAGCACGGGATTCATTCAGTTTATCTGGGCCGGGGGGGGGGGGGGGGGGGGGGGGGGGGGACGGACGGGCAATGACTCATTTTAGGGAGAGCAGTGTGCCAGTGTGTTCGAGTCTCCCCCTCCTGGGGCACCCAGACCCCTAAGTGACAGGGCAGGTGCAGATCCCACAGGGAAGGCCATTTCCCACCCCAGTTCCCCCCACGAGTGAAATCACAGGGCTGGTTCTCTGGATATTGGGAGCAGTGGGGGCATCACCCAGAGCAGGGTAGCCAACCTAACCCTTACCTTTTGAGCAGTGGTGCCATTTCCCCCACCTCCCCCCACCCCCCCACAGATCCTATGAATGCCCTCCAGAACCTCACAGGTGGACCCCCAACTGGAGCGACTGGAATCGGGATGGCATCTCGGGGCCCAGGCCAGTCTCTGGGCGGCATAAGTGGGCTCGCAGGAGTGGGCCAGTCAATGGCCCTCTCGGGACAGCCGCCGCCCGGCACCTCAGCAATGCCCCCTCATGGTATGTCTGTTGTTTCTGCCACCACTCAGCCGAGTAAGTACCGGGACTTAGCTGCTGCTTGGGAATCCCCCGTTGTCGACGTGGTCCCCAAGCATATGACCTCGTCTCCTGTGCCCTCTGCCAGGGAGCGTGAAGGAGGCTGGTCCCCGCTAGGTGTGGGATCCTGGAGTGGGGAAGAAAGAGGCAAGACGTTGCAGAATGAGCCTAGAACTGGATTGGGGCGGTGGCGGAGGGGCGTTCGGGCTTCGCTCCGGAGCATCTGGCCGCCCGGTCACGTGGGCCTTCAGTGAGACCCCTGGTGTGAGGAAGTCAGCTTGGGCTAATGATGAAAGGGACACGGATGGGGGAGTAGATCCCTGGCTTCCCATCCAGCCTCTGCCACTGACGATCCAGCCTCCATTTCTTTTTCTTTAAAATGGAGGGATATGCTGGGTAACATCTGCTGGCTCTCTCCCTCAGATCTGACCTTACGACCTAATAATTCCTTCCACTTTCCTGTGGGTGCCTGGGGTTCCAGTGCTGCAGCCCCCACACGAGGAAGGAGGATTTGATCGCATTGTTTCCACTTCTCTTCCCCTTCCCTTTCTGTCCAAAATGGATGTGAAGCTTGCCCCAAGTAACAGAGGGAAGGGCATTTCCCAAGAGAGCGCTGATGGGCAGGGATCGGTGTGCAGAGTCCCCAGGTGATGCCCCGGACATCGATTTGGGGTCAGGAGACTTGGGTCTGAGGCAAGACCCTGGCTTCCTCGCTGAAGTGGGGGAAGGAACTCCAGCAGCGGAACTAAAAAACAAATGGATAATTAGCATAGCTCTTGATTGTAAATTGGTAATTATCTTAAAACAATTCTTTTTTAAGGAAGCTTTTTATTGCTGTCGAAATTGGGTTTTTCTAGCTCCTAGATTTCCCTGGGTATCTGCTCTACCTTCTCCCAGAGGGTCATTCTTTGTGATAAAGAAGTTTCTTGCGAAAAAATAAAACTAAGACTTGCTTTTTTTAAGAAAAACTATCCACCAAACTGCAGAGGAGTAGGAGCGAGCTTATTTTCCCTAATTCTTCAGCAGTCTGTTTGACTTTATGGGAATTCTCCCTATTTCCTTAGCTGAAGTCACTGTGTTGTCTTCCCGGGTCTGCATCAGTACGTCTAGCTCTTCCCTGGCTTTTCTGTGACCCTCACATATGTCATTTCGTACGGCAGTTATTGTCCATTATATTTGTGTCCCCTGGTTTGTCTAGCTGTTCCCCAGTTGATGGGCATTGACTTTAAAACAAGGGCTTCTGATTAATTTAAACACCTCCCTCCATTCCTCTTGCCCATGCTGTCATTTTGTGACCTGAAGAGTCCATTGACAGGTGGCGGCCCAGTGTAGCTTCTGAGCCTCCCATGGGTTCTAGCCCCGGAGGGGACTGGACAAGCAGAGTGGGAGGGGAGGGGAGGCCTTCAGTCCCCCCTCTCCCCTTAGTCCCCATGACTTTGAGAAGTTCCCTTGAGAGGCTGTGTGGTAATGGTGGAAGCTTCGAGAGTGTGCTGTCTTCCTGAGCTCATTCTGCGGGCCCGGGAGCTTTGTAGGCCTTCCAGGAAGGCTCTGGACCAGCTCTTGGTCGTTCGCTGCCTTGCCTGACTTTCATGATTCTGTGAAACATTTGTTCAATGTTGGGGAGCTCTGAGCTCAAGGGGGATTTCTGGACTGCCCTTGTACCATCCAGCCCAACCGGTCATCCCGGCTCCCCGCCGCCCACCACCTCTGGGTCTGGTGGTGCCTGATTGACCTCCCATGTCAGGGAGTCAGCTTTGGTGGGCGGGAGCCTCTCTGTCAGCCCCATATTGTGCTTGGGAGAGTGGACTAGGCCAGGAGCTCTCCAAACAGTGCAGAAGTGTTCCCGGACCTGGAGGGTTGCTCTCTGGCTGCAGCACCTGGGCCCCTTCTTGCCTGGGTTCTTTCCCTTAGATAGCCTAGCTGTGCTGGGAGAAGTCATGAGGGTCTTTGCTTTCCTCCTTCCTCGGAGCCCGCTGGGTTTGGGAGGGCAGCCGCCTTCTTCTTCCCCGGCCCTTGGCGCCATAGCGCTCTTCATAAGGTTCCATTCTGCTGCTGACAGACTTAAAGCCGTAGGAAGAAGGTGGAGGAAGAGGGAAGGGAGCATCCAGTCTAGACTTCCTGCTGTTTCCAAAGTTCTAGGCCCCAAGATCGTAGCATCTCCTTGCTTTCTGTCAGGAGGCTGCTGGGAGGCTTCTTCAGCGGGCCGCCAGAGCCCATCTCAAATGTGCCAGTTGTCCTGGGGCTCGGGAACAGCTGCTCTCCAAATGTCTGTCCCTCCGGGTGTGCTCTCCCTCCCAGCTCTTGGGGCTGGCGTGGCTAGGTCAGAGGTCAGGCTCTGGGGGGGCTTCTTAGGAGTAGCCGGGCCCTCAGACTTGGGGCAAGAGAGCCGGAGCAGCCAGGCAGGTGGTGCCAGGCTAAGCCTGGGCTTGGAAAGCTTCTTGGACCAGGTGGGCTCTGTCTTTGCAGCCCAGCTCCAGCTGCAGCAGGTGGCTCTCCAGCAGCAGCAGCAGCAGCAGCAGCAACAGCAGCAGCAGCAGCAGCAGCAACAGCAGCAGCAGCAGCAGCAGCAACAGTTTCAAGCCCAGCAGCAGGTGGCATTGCAGCAGCAGCAGCAGCAGCAACAGCAGTTCCAGGCCCAGCAGAGCGCCATGCAGCAGCAGCAGCAGCAGTTCCAAGTGGCCGTGCAGCAGCAGCAGCAGCAGCTGCAAGTGGCCGTGCAGCAGCAGCAGCAGCACCTGCTCAAATTCCACCATCAGAGTCAGCAGCAGGTAAGGAGGAGAGAAAGTGACCCTGCCGGCCGGCCAAGCTTCCAAAGGGGCTTGGCCCCAGCTGCCAAAAGGCCTCAGACATTGTGTGCTCCCCGGCCTTAAGAATTCTCCCTGGCCGGGTGGGAGAAAGGGCAGTCAGAGCCCCTGCCTGGGTCTGGCTCCCCCTGCCCCCAACCTTGCGCCTGCACACCCAGGCTGGGCACCAGAGAGCCCAAGGGAGGCTGGGTGCCCTCCTAGCAGGATTTAGCGGGAACTAGAACTACAGAGAAAGGAGGAAACAAGCTTATTTCCCAGGGGCCATTGGGAATTGTTGCTGAATTGGGAGGGAAAGGAAGAGAACAAGCATTACGAAGTGACTCTGTGGGCCAGGTGCTGATGTGTGTTACTTGCTTAAAGTGATTGTGGAAACAAAGGTTTGAGCTTCCTAGTACATCAGTTTGTTGAGCGTGTGTGCCAGGGGCTCACAGGTAGGGCTCTGTCTCCTTCTGGTTGAAATTTCCCCCTTTTGATTCACATCCCCTCCCCTGTGGATCCCTTTTCTATAAGCCAGATTGATCAGGTTTTTATCGTATTCATAATCAGAATTACACTATCAGGCTACAGATCGTGCTACTTAGAGGACTGATGGCAGGCTCATTTTGAAAGAGGAAATTTAAATGTCACCAAGAGACTAAGAAAACTTAGCAAACATAAACACCAAAACAACGATGATCGTTAATATTAAATAGCATCCGGTCTCCTTGTATCTTAGTAATCCCCTCCCAATGTCCCTTAAATCATTTCCCCTTCAGTCCCGTGTGACCTATACATTCATCTGCTCCCTGGAAATATCTCCTGAACATTCTGGAACAGTTGTCCGTCCTCAGGACGGTGCTGCAGGGGGCTCTGCTTCTCCCGTTCCAAATTGCTTGTAGAGAGTCCCAGATAATTCTGCTAAAATCTACCAGTAACAAGACATTTGAGTATAGTTTCTTACAATTTGTTTTCCAAACCTGAAACTTCAGAGAATCTAAGTTTTTATAACTAGCTGTTTCTAGCTTTCTCTAAACCCGACCTGGTATGAGAATTTAAAAAAAAATTTCTCCAGCGTCTAATTGCAAAGAACTCTTTTGTTTCTTAAAAATGTCAGACAGATCCTTTAGACATGGAAACAATTCCCTTTTCATAAGGTAATTTTATATATAAAATCCCTAACCCTATTTTGAGAACTTATTAAAATACAACTTATTTTCCTATTAGATACATTTGGAAGTCAATAATATACATACATACATATATATATATATATATATATATATATATATATATATATATATATGTAGTTTGCAGAGAAAACAATCAAATCCTATTGCTTTCTCAAAATTTATTATTCCATTTAATCAAGAAACTTTAAACAATTATATGTGTGTGTGTGTGTGTGTGTATATATATACACATATATATACACACACATACACACATATATACGCATATATGTATATGTAATATTATATATATATATATATATATATATATATATATATATATGTATGTAGCTCTTAGAGAAAACAATGTGATCCTGACAGTAAATCACAGAATCACAGGGCAAAGCCAGGCTCAGGTTTAACCAGGTGGGAAGATTTTCTGTTCAGAAAGAAAATAGCACAGTGGGAAAACTGAGTCAAGAGGCTAAGGTACCTTAGGCTGTACCAAGTTGATCCATCAGTTGTTTCTAGGGACAGACCTCCATCTGTAGCAGTTCTGAGACTGTAGCCACGCCATTTTCTCCTATTCCCTTCATGATAATTCAGACAACCATCTTTGTAATCAAAACTTAAGAAATTTTTCTACAAATAGCAAAATTTCACTCATTACAGCTCCAGTTTGAATATTATTAATATTCATGTGGTTCCCTAACACATACAACTTGTAAATTAAAAGCCAAACCACATTCTAGGGTTTCAATCACCGTATTGAACTCACCCAAACTAGGGGAAGTCCATGCTTCAGAGCACCTTGGTTTATTAGGCAGTGCACGCCAGCCAAATGATGGAGCGGGGCCACGTCTTCTCAGCTGGCCTCTGGACCACGAATACGGGGAGCCAGATGTTTATCTTAATAGAGAACTAGAAGCACAGCACAAAATGGGATGTCTAATTAAGTAATCTGATTTCTAATTGGTAGAAAATTGAGGAGATTTTTGAGTCGGGAGAGGGAGAGTAAACGGGTACAGCTCCAGGAAATCAGAGAGGTGTCCCCTCCACCTCGTGTCTGTTTTCAGAGGAGCATAGATGTAGTAACTGACCAGTATGAGGCCAGTTTTCGAGTAAGATACGAGATGCGGAATCGTGAGCAAGCTCCTGGCGTCAGTCTTGGGATCCACCTGCCAAGCGGCAGCTGGGACTGGCCCAGCTTCCCAGCCACGGAGGATGAGGTTCTCACAGTGCGATCGCGGTTTCTCATGGGGCAGAAAGTGGCCGAGGCCCATAATGGGGTAGAAGACCTTCCTTAGAGCCGCTAGATCCATCATTGAGCCACAAGATTTGGGGTTCATTTCAGGAATAGAAGATAGGGCAGATGGGGTCCAGGGGATGTGGCTTGAGCGCAGTCTGGTCCACCTAGAACATAGCTTTTATGCATTGGTGGAAGGGCTAATAGATTTAAGGCAAAGGCAGGACGTCGCACCCCGAGTTCTGTTCTAGTCAGGCTCCCAGGTTTATACATGACTTTCTATGCAATGGGGGTGACCTACGATTCCAGAAGGATGATGTAGATGATGCTGGAAGGCTGGGGTGGAGTCAGGGGCGATGCTGGGATGGAGGCGGGAGGAGGGGGGCACAAACAAGAGTGGGACTAGTGAGAAAGGAAGGACCACAGAGAGGAAGATGGAGAACGAAAAGGACTGGGCTAAAGATATGTATGTAATGCATATATATGTGTACGTTGATGAAATGCCAGCTGTGTGCCAGGTAAAGTGCTGAGCACATCTCGGGTGCTGAGCACATCTCGGGTGCTCATGTCGACCCTTTGGGATTGATGCTTCCCATCTGGCCCTTTAGGAGGCGGGCAGAGGCTTGCCAGGCTCACAGCCGGGAAGTGGCCAAGGCTGGATTTTAACCCAGGTCTCCCTCACGTGCTCCACCCTCTATGTCCCTTGCACCCGCTAGTTAATCAGAAAGCATTGATTAAGCTCCCATGGTGGGCACGGGCCCATGGAGGCAACAGATGAGAGGATTCTTGCTTTCCCAGAGCTGACTGATGTTAACCAGCTATTAGACTCTCAAGGCCATACACATTCAATCCCAGATGTGAGGGAGGGCTTTCACCAACTGTTGTGAGTCAGAGGAAAATGGGGAGAGCCAGAGCAGAGAAAGTGAGGGGAATAAAGGAGTGCTAGGGGGCCAGCTGGGGGTATAGGGGGTGGCTACCTTGTGGATGGCTTCGGGGCCTTGGGAAGCCGGACGGGACCTAGTCAGACCTGCACTGCTGGGAGTGGATGGTGACTGGCGTGGGCAAAGGTCAGGGACTGAAGTGGGAAGCACCGTGTGGCTCCTGAGGAGGCCCACGGAGGGATCTGGGGCACAGAGGGAGGGGAGTGGCCGGGAGGCCCACGTGGGGGTCTGGGGCGCAGAGGGGAGGGAGCGGCTGAGGTTCAGAGTGCAGGAGACAGGGCAAGCTCGTGGGCTCTGCTTTGGGGGTGATGGCTTTGAGAGGGGACAAGGGGAGCCAGGCAGTGATGTGAGAGCGGACTGGATCCGCCAAGCTGGGCATCACAGAGCTTCCCCAGAGTGTTGAGAGAGAAGCGTGGCCAAGCCTTGGGCCGCCCTCACCCAGGGATGGAGAAGGCCCAGCTGAGGCTCTCAGCCACCCCCACAGGGGCCCTCCTGACACAGCCTCTGCTGCCTAAGCGGCCCCCGGAGCTTCGCCCTCTGGGGCCCTGGAGGCTGTTCGTCCCACCCTTGAGGCAGATGGCCTGCGGAAGACCCCAGCCTGTGAGGAGGCCGACTGGATCAGGGATTGGACAGGCTGAAACGGGGCCCTGGCCACACGGGGGAGAGGGGAGGCTTGCCTCTAGGAGACTCTCGGGAGCAGGGTCGGGATCTTCCTTGGCTGTGGCCGCATTAATGGAAGGTCCTCATCCGGACCCCAGGCCCTGGGCGGTAGCTTCGAAGTACCACGGCCAGCTCCAAGTGGTGGCAGGAAGGCCAGTGTCCAGGTGCTCTGAGAAACTGCCAATTGCCTTGAAGGGAGGGGCCGGCCCCCTGAGGTCCGGTAAGCTTCCTTCCTGTGATGTCACAGCCAGAGAAGGAAAGCTTCTGGCTGAGAAGGTTCTAGAAAAGGGGCCTCGCAGAGGGGCCTGGCAAGAAGAAGCGAGTGGGCAAGGGCTGCCCAGAAACCCTTTTTCTGATCCCAGCCAGGTCAGAGTGGGGGCAGGTCAGGCGTCATGGACTGAGTTGGGGGTTGTGGCAGAGGCACCAGAGTCCGTGTGCTGAGGGAGGGAGCTTTCGTAAGGGACCCCAGATGAAAACGAGAGGGGCCCTTGTAGCGACCCCCCTCTTTCCACGCAGGTTGAAACCCCTAGAGGTCTGGGGGTCGGCTGTGAAGCTGGTCCTCGGCTGGCCGGCTCCGGTTCTGTGTGGATCCATACTCGGCCTCCTTTACCCCCGCTGTGACGCTTCCAAAAGCTCTGGGCCGAGGGGGCTGCCTGACTCTAGCTCCCACAAATGACCGGTGTGATAGGAGGATGGGGAAGGGTGTGATCAGGAGGGGCCAGATTTGATCGGGGGTGGGGGAGGGTGTGATCAGGAGGGGCCAGTGATCTTCCCGGGGTTCAGATATCTTAAAGCACTGTGAGCCACAGACAGGTCTTGGGCTGAGCCACATGACCCAGAGACCAGAGAAAAAGCAGCTTTGTTCTCCGGGGACTCTCCTTCTGTAGGAGGGGGCAGGGTGTGTTTTGGGGGAGGGCCCTTACAAATACCTCCCCCCGCATACCCAGAGATAGGGAGAGACACAGACACAGGAGGGGACACACAAAGCCACATAGCAAAGTATATAAAAACATCCAAGACAAATGCCCGGTACTTTGGAGTTTGGGAAGGCCCAAGCCTCCAAGGGGATTGTGGGTAAGGTAGCTCTGGACCCAACCTGGAAGGAGATGCGGGATCCTGAGATGCGCGCTGAGATTGCCTGCCCAGGCACCCGTCACGTATTAGGAACAGCACAAAGGCCAGATTTCCAGGCAGTGAAAGCAGATGAGTGTGGGCTGGCCCTGCAGTCAGAAACCTGAGCTAAAACCCAGTGCTGGACACTCCCTAGCTTTGTGACTGTAGGCAAGTCACTTAACTCTTCTGTTTGCCACAGTTTCTTCATCTGTAAAATGGAGATCAGTACGGTACCTGCCTTCCAGCTTGTCGGGAAGATCCGATGAGATCATATTTGAAAAAATGCTTAGCACAGCACCCGGCACACAGTAGGGGCTCCCCTTCCGGGCCTTTAAATGCCCAACTGGCAAGAGTTAATAGAACTTCTGGGGAAGTGACGTGGACAAATTGGGCATTTTGATGGATGAGGAATGATGGCGACTCCATCCCAGCCATGGCTGTGTTAATGGAGGCAGGACGAGGTAGGAGGGTCGGAGCTTCCCAGCCAGGGACCGATCAGAAGCACGTCCCTGGTTGCTGAGCCCACACCTACCTCTTTTTGTATTGGCTCTTTAAGAACGAGCCTGTGATTGGGGTTTCAGTTCTTTTCCAAAAAACGTTCCATGTGCTTTTCCGTTATTTTCCGTTCTGAGCTCTCTCCCTTGCCGCCGCCGGCTCGGGTTGGCTGCCTGTGCCAGACCCACACTGCCATCGGTTTGCCCTTGCAGCTGCCTTGCCTTGCGCCACATTGGACTTTCTTTGTCTCCACCGAGATGTGGTGCAGAAGGCCCATGGCGGCGTGGCCGGGCCCGGGGCTCGTCTGCAGCTCAGCGGCCGTAGGTCAGCCACTCCGAGACGCCGTCTCCTAAGGCGGGATGAGCCGGCAGGGGTGGACACCTCTGCCCTCCCAGACCAATTCGAGGTCTTTGTGAAGTTCCTACTATGTGCCTGGTACTGAGGGTACAGCTATAAAGAGAAGCAATCTCCTCTTGCAGGGATCTGACCCTCTAATGGGGGAGAGAAGTGGAAAAGTCTGTGACGCAGAAATAGGAAGTGAATAAATGGGACATCTACACACTGGAGTTAATACTAACTAGCAAGTGGTTGGTGGGAAGGCGAGAGCAGCTGAGGCTCCAGCGTGCAGAGAACGGTGCTGAGGCGAGGGGGTCTGCCAGGCGTGCATCCTGGGCTCGGGAGCGTCGGGTGTGAGGGGCCGAGAGGGTCAGAGATGGCACCGCCCGGGCGTGATACTAGGGGTCACTGGGAGAAGCATGTGGGTGGGCCAACATCCCAGAATGAGGAGGGATGTCTTTCTGAACTGTATCCACTCACGGCATAGTTCCGGAAAGAACCAGGCACAAATGGGTTCGAAGTCACTGCACAGTTATTAAGTGATTGCTGTTTATTGTGATTGTCCCCAGTTTTCAAATTAGGAAATTTGAGGGTGAAAAGTGACTGGACTTGTCTAGAGTCTCCCTGCTTGTAAACAACCCATCTGGGGGTCGAACCCAGGTCTTCTGACCGCCCACTGCCGCCCCTGGAGTGGCGGCTCAGACAGGAGTCCTAGCAGAGGCTTTTGCAGCCGGGGTGGGCGGATTCTGCTTTATTTGGGCGGCCTGGCCCAGCACGCCTGCAGCCAGATGGCCTGTGGTACAACTTATATACTTTGTATTCTCATTCTTAAAAAAGTTCTCCCTCCCCGAAGGTCATCTCTCCTTCCCTCGCTGGGCCTCCCCCTTAACAAAGAGAACTAAGGCCGGCCCTCGCAGGACCGCAGCTCTCCTTGGCCAGTCTGACATTAGCCCTCGTGGCCTCGGTGGGAGCCCGTCTCTGTCCTCGTGGTGACCGGGGAACATGCCCGTCTTCTTTCAGCTGCAGCAGCAGCAGCAGCTGCGAATCGCCCAGCTGCAGCTCCAGCACCAGCAGCAGCAGGCCATGCAGCCCCAGCCGCCGCCCCAGCAACCGCCGTCACAGGCCCCGCCGGCCTCCCAAGCCATGCAGCAGCAGCTCCAGCAGCTGCACCATCCGCAGCAGCACCAGCCGCCGCCCCAGCAGCCGCAGCAGGTGGCTCAGCAGCAGCAGCCCCAGCTCCCGCCGCAGGCGCCTCCCCAGCAGCCGCTGGTGCCCCAAGCGCAGTCGATCCCTGGGCAGATGATGCTCACCCCACAGCAGCTCAAAGTGATGCAGGTGAGGCTGTGGGGGCCCCGGGAATCCTCAGGGGGGAGGCGCGTCTTGCCACGTCCGTGGGTAGTGGGCTTCGCGTTGGCTGCCGACCAAGTGCTTGCCCGGGCGCCCTCGGCTCTCACAGAGCCAGCATCCCAGGAGCCTTCCCTCTCTCTGGATCACGGCACCCATGGTGCCGGGCTCCATCGGCCTGGGAAGCCAGCGAGCGCCCTTTCCCTCTCTTCCTCCAGGTCCGAGCCCAGATGGTTGTGCAGCAGGCCCAGCAAGCCCAGCAGCAGCAGCAGCAACAGCAACAACAGCAGCAGCAGCAGCAGCAGGTGGCCGCAGCCCAGGCAGCCCAGGTCGCTCAGATGGCTGCCGCCGCAGCCGCTGCCGCCGCCGCCGCAGGAGGACAGGTAAGAGATGGTGGGCCTGGAAGTTTGGCTTTTTGCTCGGGGAGCTTTCTTGTCTTAGTCATAGGAGAGACTGGCTCGTTCTGGGCTCTATGGGAAGCAGGATTCTTGTGTTTGTGTGTGCCCTCTGTCCCAAACCACAGAGAGCTGGGACATATCCCACCTCCTCCTGCGTGGTCTCTCTCACCTCTCCACCCAACCTGTGAGATTCTGAGATTGGGGTGTCAGGGCACATGGGTCGTGAAGGACAAAGCTGAGGGTAGGGATGGCTGAAGAGGGGATGGCTTGGGGACTGACAGCATTTCTGCACCTCTTAGCCACCAAAGGTCCTTCCCCTCACGACACCGCCCATTTTCCACGTCTCCCCCTTCCTTCGGAAATGCAAAGCAAGCTTTGGGGGCTAGCAGAGAGGCCCTGAGCAGGGAAGCTGGCGGCCCATTGAGAGGACTGTTCATGGGAAGGGCTCAGAGGCCGTCCTCACGAAGCCACCCTGCGGGGACCTGAGGCCAGGCTACCTCCCACTGGAAGGCTGGGATCGGCCTCACTGAGAGGTCATCGAGGGCTGGTGACGGACCTTTCATTCGTTCAGGAAGTCCCCATTGGGATGTGCCAATTTTTAGCTGTGTAAAACCCTTTGTCATTGTATTGGCTTTGTTGGGGGCAAGGGGGCTCCCCGGCTCAGCTGAGCAGTATGGGTTTGTACCTGCCATCATTCTCTGTAGAGGGTGGAAACTCTGGAGAAGTCTACTTGAAACAAGGATACTTCCGAGGTATTAACTCAGTGAGTTAATGATAAAATGATTCTCTAGTTCCCATATATACTCAGTACTCGGCATGGTGATGTCATGGTTCTCCAGTTCCCATATTTATTTATTTATTTATTTTTATTTATTTTTTTGGTGGCTTACTCTTTATTCTTTTATTCTTTTTTTTTTTTTTTTTTTTTAATAACTTTTTATTGACAGAGCCCATGCCTGGGTAATTTTTTACAACATTATCCCTTGCACTTACTTCTGTTCCGATTTTTCTCCTCCCTTGCTCCATCCCCTCCCCCCAGAGGGCAAGCAGTCCTATACATGTTAAAATAGGTTACAGTAGATTTTGGATGCAATATATGGGTGCAGAAACGAACAGTTTTCTTGTTGCTCAGGGAGAATTGGATTTAGAAGGTATAAATAACCCGGGAAGAAGAACAAAAATGCAAGCAGTTTACATTCATTTCCCAGTGTTCTTCTTTGGGTGTAGCTGCTTCTGTCCAACCTTGGTCAATTGAAACTGAGTTAGATCTTCTCTTTGTCGAAGAAATCCACTTCCATCAGAATACATTCTCATACAGTATCATTGTTAAGGTGTATAATGATCTCCTGATTCTGCTCATTTCACTCAGCATCAGTTCGTGTAAGTCTCGCCAATCCTCTCTGTATTCATCCTGCTGGTCATTTCTTACAGAACAATAATATTCCATAATATTCATATACCACAATTTATTCAGCCATTCTCCAGTTGATGGGCATCCATTCATTTTCCAGCTTCTGGCCACTACAAACAGGGCTGCCACAAACATTTTGGCACATGTGGGTCCCTTTCCCTTCTTTAGTATCTCTTTGGGGTATAAGCCCAGTAGAAACACTGCTGGATCAAAGGGTAGGCACAGTTTGATAACTTTTTGATCATAGTTCCAAATTGCTCTCCAGAATGGTTGGATGTATTCACAATTCCACCAACAACGTATTAATTAATGTGCCTGTTTTCCCACATCCCCTCCAACAGTCCGCATTATCTTTCCCTGTCACTCTAGCCAGTCTGACAGGTGTGTAGTGGTATCTCAAGAGTTGTCTTAATTTGCATTTCTCTGATTAATAATGACTTGGAGCATCTTTTCATATGGCTAGAAATAGTTTCAATTTCTTCATCTGAGAATTGTCTGTTCATATCCTTTGATCATTTATCAATTGGAGAATGGCTTGATTTCTTATAAATTAGAGTCAATTCTCTATTTTGGAAATGAGGCCTTTATCAGAACCTTTGACTGTAAAAATGTTTTCCCAGTTTATTGTTTCCCTTCTAATCTTGCCTGCATTAGTTTTGTTTGTACAAAAACTTGTCGATTTGATATAATCAAAATTTTCTATTTTGTAGTCAATAATGATCTCTAGTTCTTCTTTGGTCATAAATTCATTCCTCTTCCACAGGTCTGAGAGGTAAACTATCCTATGCTCTTTCAATTTATTTATAATCTCATTCTTTATGCCTAGGTCATGAACCCATTTTTACCTTATCTTGGTGTACGGTGTTAAGTGTGGGTCATTGTCTAGTTTCTGCCATACTAATTTTCCCAGTAGTTTTTGTCAAATAATGCATTCTTATCCCCAAAACTGGGGTCTTTGGGTTTGTCGAACACTAGATAATTAAAGTTATTGTCTGTTTTGTCCTTTGAATCCAACCTATTCCATTGATCAATGAGTCTATTTCTTAGCCAATACCAGATGGTTTTAGTAACTGCTGCTTTATAATATAATTTTAGATCCGGTACAGCTAGGCCACCTTTGTTTGAATTTTTTTTTTCATTAATTCCCTTAAAATTCTTGACCTTTTGTTTTTCCATATGAACTTTGTTGTTATTTTTTCTAGGTCATCAAAATAGTTTTTCAGCGTCTGATTGGTATAGCGCTAAATAAATAGATTAGTTTAGGTAGTATTGCCATCTTTATTATATTTGTTCTCCCAATCCAAGAGCATTTAATAATTTTTCCAGTTGGTTAGATCAGACTTAATTTGTGTGGAAAGTGTTTTGTAGTTTTGCTCATAAAGTTTCTGATTTTCCCTTGGCAGATAGATTCCTAAATATTTCATACTATCAGTAGTTACTTTAAATGGAATTTCTCTTTGTAACTCTGACTGCTGGATTTTCCATATATATTTAGTGCTCAGTGTGGTGATGTCATGGTTCTCCTGCTCTCAGATCAGGGCTGGTCCTGAGGACCTCTGGAAGCCAGTCCGAACACTACAGTTCTCATGCAAGCCATCCCATGGAGCCTCCATAAAAGCCCCAGAGAAGGACCCGTTTTCTTGTCCCCGTGCCCAGTGCCCCTCAGTGCGGGCCAGAAGTAGCACCGGTAGCACCCATAAAGCAACATGGGGGGCCAGGCTTTGGCACCTTGGGACTGCGCCGTCCTGCCCCGGCTCAGCCCCCAGAGGCCCTCTCCTCCCCCGTTCCGTTGCCCTCTCCAGAGCAGCCCTGGCGCACCCCAGGGTCTGGCCACAGCCGGCCTGTTGGCCCTCAGAGCTCCATGCTGGGCCTGCGTCCATGCCTGCTGTTTCCAGCCCAAGATGGAAGGCAGAGAGGGGTGAGCACAGCTGGTGCCGACAGCGTTGTTTACACAAACAGTGCTGCCGGACTGTGCTGAGGAGCCTGGGGCTGTTCCCCGGAGAGAGCTTTTGGCTCGTGCCCTCATTGAGGTTTTGGGGGGGGCTTCTCTGCCAGCTGCCTCTGGGTGCCCTCCTCTGTGACGCCCCACCCTGGAGCAGCCTGGGTAGGGTCTCTTTCCTTGGGGAGGTGGGGAGGAAGCAGGGAGAGTTGAGCACTTGAGCTGGTAGGTTTGTGTCAACAGGTAAATCCTGTTCCTGGCCTGGCCAGGCTCAGGGGGAGCTTCCCTGGTGTGTGGTGTTCCCTCTGAGATCTGTTAAGGCACCACGCGTCAGAGCCCGCAGCCGCCCCTGGAGCCGGCCCAAGCCAACAGAAGCTTCACTGGAGACCACAGTGGGCAGGGGGCTTGCCCTGGGAGCCCAACTGGAGCTGCTCGTGTGGTAGGGCCCTCTCTGCTTCCTCCGTGCAGCTGCAGATCCATGAGCGAGTCCCTTTGTGGCCCCAGCCGGCTGCCCGGGCTGTAGCCCCGGCCCGAGGGGAAGGCGTTCTCCCTGGCGACAGGTTGTGGTGTGGGCACGATTCCTGGCTTTGGGGCTGCCTGTTGTGGCTCCACCCCAGGTGCAAGGAGGCAGCCTGGGGTGAGGGGTGTCAGGGGATCTGCTTGGTTTGGGGGCCATGCTCCCCAGGAACACAGAGTGGCCCCGAGGCTTTGGCGGGGCCCCTTCCCCGGGTCTAGGGAGCTGCTCGCCCAGAGCCCGTGGGCACGGCTCAGTGTCGGGCACTCCCAGTCAGACAAGTTTGTGGCGCCTGAACCTGGAGCCGGGCCCCTGGTGCCTTGCCGGTGGGGAAGGGCCTGTTTCTTAGCATTGAAACACCGTGGCGGCGAGCCTCCCTTTGGAATCAGTGGAGCAAACCTCAGTCTGGCTTTCTGAAATTGGGGAGAACAGTCCTAACGGCGCCTTCCTCACGTGACTCTCCCTGCCAGCACCGTGGGAACGGGGCAGCCCCGGAGCAAGGGCAGCTAGTCGGCCTTGTCTTACCTATGGGTCCAGTGGAGAGAGGCCAGCCTCCTGGCCACTTAGCCTGCGTGACCCAGGGATGGAGCCATCCTTTCAGACTCTGGGGACACGGAAGCGCCTTCTTCCCGTCCGCCTCTTTGAAGGTGCCCACAGCTGGGGCCCACAGGGAGGTCGGTGAGGGGACAGCCCATGTCTGCCCACAATGGGTAAGACTGGCAGGAGCGGGAGACGGCCTCTCACCTGCTCCCTCCCTGGACGGCAGCCATGCCAAGCCTGGAAGTGCCTGATCTCAGTGACAGACAGAGGCCCTGCTGTCCCCGCGCACACGTGCACACACGCATGCACACACATACACACACACACACACACACACACTTGTGTAGTGCATACGTGCACACACACTCCTGTGCATACCCCCTGTGCACACACATGTGCACACAGTGCAATGCACACACCTGCATAGAGTACACCTGTGCAATGCGCAGTGCAGATAAGGCACACACATACATGCACACATGTGCACACACACCCATGCACAATATGCACATACACATTCAGCACACACACCCCATGCATAGCACACACATGCACAATATGCATATAGACACACGAATGCACATGCACACGTCCAGCCATGTGCACACCCCCTGCACAGTACACCCGTGCACACACATATGCACATACACATGCAACACTTACAGTACACACGTGCACACACACCTTGCAGCACACACATGTATAACCCTGCAGTGCACACGTGCACGTGCACGCGCATGCATATATGAAGATCCTGCTGCTGTTCTGCACTCCCCCTCTGGACCTCAGTGTCCCCCTTTGTAAAAAGAGCAGGTTGGTCTCGGTTCCTAAGCTCATTTTTTGGCCGACGCACGTCCCAAGATTTATTTCAAATTCAAGATATTCAGAACTTTTAAAAAGGAAGCTGAAAGAGGAGGACGCCGACTTTCCTCACCTGCAGCTTTCTTCTATGCTGTCAACTCTCCTCATCAGCTGCTTCAAGATCTCGAATCTCTCGGAGAAGCCACGGACCGCCGCTCCCTGGCACGCCCTTCCCCAGGCTGCCCACAGCCCACCCACGGTCCCTGTTTTGCGATTACTCGTGTCTCTCTGTTGTCCTTCTGCCCTCCAAGCTGGTGACCGCAGCCAGGCCCCGAGGGTCTCACCCTCCACCCCGCCTGTGGCCATCGTCGGGCGGCAGCCGCGGCGTTTAGAGTTGTTGCACGGGCTGCTCTGCAGGACAGCAGCCGTCGGATCTGGGCGGGTGTTGACTAGTGTTTTGGAGAGGAAAGGACCGTGGGGGGCCTCCCCTGGTTTGAATGGGGGACCTCATTTCTGGGGGTCAAGCCTTCCCCAGCGGTCAGTCCTCTCAATGTGATCGGTTGCCTGGTTGGATAAGCTATTTTATATACCCGTGTACCCCAGGCCATGTAAAAGTTTCTTGGCAAAAAGCGCTTGTGAGTGAAAACATTTAAGCAGCCCTGTAAAAAGCTATGCAATAAGGACAGCTTGGCAGGCGGGAGTTAGGCCGGGGAAGCCTGTCGGCAGAGGAATAGCCAATGCAGAAGAAGGTGGGTGGGGGCGGCCGCGGACTCCGGTGCCAGCCTGCCCCCGCCTCAGTGCTGGGTGGACATGGTGGTGGAGGGACTTGTAGTTCCCTCCCTCTCCGGGTCTTGCTGTCCCAACAGTGGGCACAGGGGGTTGCTGCTCTGACGATCTGACCAGTGTGAGCCTTGTCTGACCCTTCCCTCTTTCCCCCGGGTGTTCCGGGTACAGCCTCATCTTCCTGAGCTGCCTGCCTTCTCGGGCCCACCTCATCACCTCTCCCTTTTCCAGCCTTTGCCCCCTGCCCACTTTGGGCTTCTGGTGAACAGGGGCCGTCTTTTTCTTGCCTTGTGTCCTTGTTGTTTAACACAGGGCCCGGCAAATAGTTGGTGCAGAATAAATCGTTAACTTGACCGAAGGACCGAGAACAGGAGAATAAAGGCAGAGAGCAGGCTCCTGGGGTGCCGGGTCGTTCCAAAGGATTATGGGTGTGGAGAGCATGGGGGGGCATGTGGAAAATGAGGGGGGCAGAGCCTCTGTGGGCGCCCGCTGTGAGTTCAGGATACTAATGGACAATGAAACATCCTCTCGGGGAGAGAGCCAGTGTGCCCACGGGCAGGGTACTTTCATTGTTGTAGAGGATCCCACGGGAGGAAGCTCCCTCACCCTCTCTGCAGCTTGTGGCTCACAAGTCGAGGCACTTGCCCAGAGTCACCCAGCCAGCGAGGGGCTCCGACGGGGCTGGAGGCCAGACTTTGCTGGTTTGGATGCCGACTTCTGCTCGACTCAGTAAGAACATGCAGAGGAGGGAGAGAGGGAGAGACGTGGAGGGCCCAGTGAAGAGAGGGGATGAAAAGGGCAGAAGAGGAGAGTGACCTGAAGAGAGGAAGGAACGCCTCGGGGCTTAGGGGCTTTCTAGATCCTGCCTGTAGCCTCTGACCCTGGAAAGGAGGCTTCCCCCCCCCCCCCCCAGGGGGTGGGAGGCTGCAGGCCAGCTGTGCGGGCTGGGTGAATGTGACCTCCTGGTGTGAAGACTCCCTCCACTCAGGCAGCTCAGCTTTACCACCCGTTTGTCGTGGATGGCCTTGGAGGGCTGCCAGGATCCTTGTGGACCAAGGAAAACGGGGCCCAGCTCCTCAGTGTCACGGCAGTCCTTGGACTGGAGGCCGCCTGGCTTCCGGTCTGGCCCTCCCGCTCCGCTGCCGTACTGCCTGTTCCAGAATTGTCAGGGGCTGGCAGGTCTCGGGCTCAGAGAGCGCCCAGCCCTCCTGTTGAAGAGGAGGACGCTCGAGCCCCCGGGAGGTGAGCTGCATTTGCCCACAGGCACAGTGTCAGGGACAGCACTTCCACCCAGGCTTTGCTGGTGACAGGCCCGGTCCTAGCGATGGTCTCTGTTGCCGTGGTAGGGCACAGCGGGAAGGGCCGGCAGCAGAGAGGGATGGTGGGTGGTGTGAGGAGTGAAGCAGGGAGCTCCAAGAGGGGAAACGTGGCAAAGGGAAGCTGGTGAGCCCTCAGAACAGGGACTGTGGTAGACTTTGGCTGGCTCTCGCCTGTTTCTTTTTCCTTTGAATCCTTTCTTCCTCTTGCCCATGGCCAGGCAACAGAAAGCACCCAGCATCCATCAGAGCGGTTCACTCGTCTCCTAGATGCACCTGCAGGTCAGAGGCGAGTGGGGCAAATGACAGCATTGACCCTCTAACTCTGGCACTCAAGGCTGTGGACACATGGGGGGCCGTTGGGTGTGACGAGGTACAGACTAGAGACTGAGGGGGGTTGCTTTAACCGTCACAGAGCCATTTAGTGCATTAAGACTTTTACATGGCACTTTCCTGACAATAGTCTCGTTAGGCCGATAGTACAAGCAGTATTATGCCCATTTTACAGATGAGGAAACTGTGACTGAGAAAGGTCTTGTGTGGTCACACAGATGGTTAAGTGTCAGGTCTCCCCACTACAATCCCCACATTCCTTTGTCTTAACCATGTCATAGAGGAGGCTATTGGGCGCTTTAGTCAGGGATTGAGGTAATTTAGCATAATGTGACTAATAACAGATTTTTACTTCACCTGAATTTCTCTCTGGGAATCTTCCAGATTAGATTAGAGAAACATTTGAGAACGTTTCTAGACATTAGGAAAATGTCTTACAAAAACATTACTGATGACAGTGATTCCTTGGAAAGAGGAGAAAGGGGAGGGAGGGGAGAAATGCCCAGAAAAAAGCAATCAACAAATTGAAAAAAGCAGACGCTAGATGCAGTGTTCTATGCCCACGAACTTCCCGCTTCTTCAGAAGAAGTGGAGTGCTAGGAAAAGACATCTTGGTTGTCTTCTTCAGGGCCCCCTTGTTCTTGAAACAAGCGATGGAAACTGTACCCCCAGCAAATCCGCAGGCTGCAAAAACAACCCATTAGAATGAATAGATTTCTAGAAAGTAGTAACAATTTCGGAGACAGTAGTAGAAGAAGGTCCCATTCAAAATAAATAGGAAATGCGTAGAAATCTCCTAAGACGCACTTATTATTTGTATAGGTTCAATAAAAAGCAACTCAATAGGAGAAATAGTCAGTGTTCATGACTGGGTCTTGTCAATACCATAGAAATGACAGAACTACCAAAGTTAATGTGCAGACTTAATGCTTTCCCGTTCACCTTATCAAAGGGATGCCTTTCTGCAGCAGACACAAGAATGCAAATTTGACTTGGAGAGGAACCAGAGATGTAGAGGATCCAGGAAAAGGGACTTCAGAAGGGACAAGTGAAGAGGAATAGTTTTTTTCAGACCTCAAGCCATATTTTTTTTTATTTTTTTTATAACGTTTTGTTGACGGAGCCCATGCCTGGGTAATTTTTTTTTTTAATTTTTTATTTAATAGCCTTTTATTTACAGGATATATACATGGGTAACTTTACAGCATTAACAATTGCCATACCTCTTGTTCCAATTTTTCACCTCTTACCCCCTCCCCCACCCCCTCCCCTAGATGGCAGGATGACCAGTAGATGTTAAATATATTAAAATATAAATTAGATACACAATAAAGTATACCTGACCAAAACGTTATTTTGCTGTAGAAAAAGAATCAGACTCTGAAATATTGTACAATTAGCTTGTGAAGGAAATCAAAAATGCAGGTGTGCATAAATATAGGGATTGGGAATTCAATGTAATGGTTTTTAGTCATCTCCCAGAGTTCTTTTTCTGGGCATAGATAGTTCAGTTCATTACTGCTCCATTAGAAATGATTTGGTTGATCTCGTTGCTGAGGATGGCCTGGTCCATCAGAACTGGTCATCATATAGTATTGTTGTTGAAGTATATAATGATCTCCTGGTCCTGCTCATTTCACTCAGCATCAGTCCGTGTAAGTCTCTCCAGGCCTTTCTGAAATTATCCTGTTGGTCATTTCTTACAGAACAGTAATATTCCATAATATTCATATACCACAATTTATTCAGCCATTCTCCAACTGATGGACATCCATTCAGTTTCTTGGGTAATTTTTTACAACATTATCCCTTGCACTCACTTCTGACTTTTTCCCTCCCTCCCTCCATCGCCTCCCCCAGATGGCAAGCAGTCCTGTACATGTTAAGTAGGTTACAGTATATCCTAGATACAATCTATGTGTGCAGAACCAAACAGTTCTCTTGTTGCACGAGAATTGGATTCAGAAGGTAAAAATAACCCGGGAAGAAAAACAAAAATGCAAGCAATATACATTCATTTCCCAGTGTTCTTTCTTTGGGTGTAGCTGCTTCTGTCCATCCTTGATCAACTGGAACCGAGTTAGATCTTCTCTCTGTCGAAGAAATCCACTTCTATTAGAATACATCCTCATACAGTATCGTTGTTGAGATATATAATGATCTCCTGATTCTGCTCATTTCACTCAGCATCAGTCCGTGTAAGTCTCTCCAGGCCTTTCTGAAATCATCCTGTTGGTCATTTCTTGCAGAACAATAATATTCCATAATACTCATATACCACAGTTCATTCAGCCATTCTCCAACTGATGGACAGCCATTCAGTTTCCAGTTTCTAGCCACTACAAAAAGGGCTGCCACAAACATTCGTGCACATACAGGTCCCTTTCCCTTCTTTATGATCTCTTTGGGATATAAGCCCAGTAGTAACACTGCTGGATCAAAGGGTATGCACAGTTTGATAACTTTTTGAGCATAGTTCCAAACTACTCTCCAGAATGGTTGGATCCGTTCACAACTCCACCAACAATGCATCAGTGTCCCAGTTTTCCCGCATCCCCTCCCAACGATCATCATTATTTTTTCCTGTCATCTTAGCCAATCTGACAGGTGTGTAGTGGTATCTTAGAGTTGTCTTAATTTGCATTTCTCTGATTAATAATGACTTGGAGCATCTTTTCATATGACTAGAAATAGTTTCAATTTCTTCATCTGAGAATTGTCCGTTCATATCCTTTGACCATTTTTCAGTTGGAGAATGGCTCAAGCCATATTTTAAAGCAGCAATCAGAACTGTATAGTACGATTAATAAATTGAAAAAGACAGCGATGGGACAGGGGAAGAATCAGCAAAAATTGAACCAGTAAACCAGGATTTGGTTCTCTTAAAGTGTTAGGTGTGACGTGCTCGTTGAATTGGATTTCCTTTGGCTGGTGTGGGAGGCAGGTCGGCCTTGTTCTAGTTGGCCCCCGAGAGTAGAATTGGGCCTTGGAGGAAGTTGCAGGGAGGCAGCTTAAGCTGCCCAGAAGATCTGGGATAAGCAGGAGGACTGGGATAAGAGGTGTTTGGGTCAGGCGTGCATCAGACTGAATCCTGGGCTTCCAGGAGAACCTTGGAGAGACTCAAACCTGGAACCCGTAGAGCCCAAAGCTGGATGTTCAGACTCCGAGCCTGCTCTTCCTATAAAAGGGATGCCGGGCCTTCCGGAGCCTCCACCGGATCCTTTCATCAGGGGTGGGCGGGGGGATCCGGGCAGCACGGCTTATTGAAGAGAGCCCAGACTTGGGGTTAGAATCCAGGGCACAAATCATGATGCTCCCCAGAGCGGGACAAGTCGTCCTCCTCTGAGCTCGTTTCTGTCATTCTGGAAGGCAGGGGTCCCCCAGGGGTGGGGTCTCTACCCTGGAGGGGAGGCTTGGACTTTGCTGGGCTCGGGGCTGGCTCTCAGAGTCCCCAGGGTGCTTGTCCTGGGGGACAGAGGTTTCCAGCCACAAAAATAAGGAACATAAAACGGTTGTCACGGCCAAGGCACTTGCTCGCTTTGTGGCCAGCCTTAGGCAGCAGATGGACAAGGGCCTCACGGACTGTCCCGATTGGGTCCGGTGTTCGCGGCCCACACGGGCCGGGGGAAATAGCAACTGGTGCAGTGCTGGTTCTTTTTCAGGTCTCTGCTGTTCTAAACGATAACCCTGGGCAAAAGCAGTCGATCAGAGCCCTTGAGCTTTTACAAAGCAGCAAAGGAGTCGCCGTGTGCTTGTTGCCTGTGGGCTCCCCCAGAGAGGGCCAGACGGGGACTGCGCAGGGTGGGGGGGGGGGGAGCTGCGCAGGGAGGGGGTCATGGTCCTCAGCACCGGGCCTTGGGGGGCAGGGGGATGGAAGCCTTCTGAGGCATCCTTGGGCTGGCTTAGATAGAGACAGGCCTTTGCCAGGCGCCTTCCAGAAGACAGAAGAGCTGGCGGGTGACCTCCGTGGCCCCGGACTTTGCCAGTGTAGGGTGCCACACAGCCTGCTGGCTCCCTGTGAGGGAACATGCTTTAAAAAGCCCTTGTCCTGCCGTCCCAGCACCTTGGAATTACTGAAGAGAGGGTCAGGGTCCCTCTCTCCGTGGCCACCTCCTCCTGGCCCCGCCCCGGCCGGGTCCTCTGCTGGGGGTCTGACGGAGACGCCTGGGCTGGCGGGGGAGGGCGCAGTGGGGCTGGCGTTGAGGTGGGCGGATGTCTGTGACGTGCTATCAGCCGGGGCCAGGAAGCCACAGAAGGAGACCTCGGGAATGGAGGAGGGCCCCCTGCGGGGAACGTGGCAGGTCTGCCCTGCTCCCATTCCCTGGTGGTGGTGAGGGGGAGGCAGCCTCTTCAGGGAGGCCATCGAGTAAGTCTCTAATAAGTTCTTAGGACATACAGAGCAGGACCCCGCCAGTGGCGGGGCCCTACTCATTTCTCATCCTCAGTTTCCTCATCTGCACATAGGGACAATAATAGCGCTCCCCCGTACCCCCGGGTCCTTGTGAGATTAGAGATAAGGGCAAAGTGCTTGGCAGACCTACGTGGGCACCACACAGGCTGGCACAGGTTAAGCGCATCCCAGGGGTGCCAGCTGAGGACCCTAGTCAAGTGAGGGGGGGGGGGGCTGAGGTGCCAGGTGAGGTGGATGGGGAACAGTGGCACCCCATGGGGCAGGGCCCGGGGAGGGACTGGGTGACCTCTGATAAGGTGAGCAGTGGGGCGCCATGAGCCGACCGCAGGTGGGCGCCTCCCCCCTCCTCCCGCGGAGGCCTGGAGATCACTGACTCCCAGCGGCAGCGGGGCGCGTGTGAGCCGGAGACAGGCTGGGGAGACGGCAGGCCGGCCCACCTGCTCTCTTTTCCTTTCAGGTCAATCAGACCAGCATGACCATGATGTCCTCCCCGTCCCCTGTCCAGCAAGCCCAGACTCCCCAGGCCATGCCGCCGCCCCCACAGCCATCTCCCCAGCCCGGCCAGCCTTCCTCTCAGCCCAACTCAAACGTCAGGTAGGCTCCCCACGTGGGCTCCCCGGCCTCTTCAGCTCCCCCGGCCGGCCTTCCTGAGGGGAGAAGCCCGGCCCGGCCGCCCGCCCGGGCTCCCCTCACGTGGAGGCACAATGTCCTCTTGCCTTTGTGCAGCTCGGGCCCGGCTCCGTCTCCCAGCAGCTTCCTGCCCAGCCCCTCTCCACAGCCATCGCAGAGCCCGGCCTCCGCCCGGACTCCACAGACCTTCAGTGTTCCATCCCCTGGGCCGCTCAACACCCCCGGTGAGTCCTCTCTGTCTGGGAAGCGGAGGCTGGCTTGTCCCTGGGAAGTTAAAAAGGCTGCTCTCGGAGTCCTTCTCCGTTGGGCGGGCCGCACTGTCAGCTGCAATGTGTGGGTTCTCCTGTTCGGTTTTGGGGTGTCATGGGGGCAAGGCCTCAAGTCATTGGCCTCTGAGCTTATTCCAGCCAGGAATCAGGAGCCCAGAGATGGGCAGGAGGCCCTGACCGGTGGTCCCCATGCTGTGTGCCCTGGGAAGAGGGCCCTGCTGGGGGTCCCAGAGTCTCTGCTGGCTGCCCTACCCCTGACCTAGGGCCCCCAAACCACGTCCCAGAGCACGAGGGGGTGAGCTGCTGTCCGGAGCTCCCACAGCCGAGCCTCTCTGACCCCCCTCAGCCCCATCTACGCCATCCTGCGCCATCCCGCCCTTGGGCTCCATTTCTCACAAAGACCATCTGCTGAGCCCAGGGTTTCCTGGGCAGATACTAAGCCCCTGAGGTGTGCAGTCACGCGGGCCCCAAATGGGGTGACTAACAACTTGTGGTCGGGCCTTGTAAGGCGCGCCCACTCTCGCGGCGAGGAACAAGATGCCCTCACAGATAAACAGGATGTTCTTCCTCCTCAGACCAGTGCCCCAGAGGAATGCCAAGGGCCGGGGGCTTGGGGCCGGGGGAGGCGAGGGGGAGAGGGAACCTCTGGAAGCTACAGAAGGAACGTCCTTTCTCTACCGTCCCCACACGCAGTGAACCCCAGCTCGGTGCTGAGCCCAGCCAGTTCCAGCCAGGCCGAGGAGCAGCAGTACCTGGAAAAGCTGAAGCAGCTGTCCAAGTACATCGAGCCCCTGCGGCGCATGATCAACAAGATCGACAAGAACGAAGGTGCCCTGGCCTGTCCTATCTGCGGTGGGGGAGGGGAGGGGCCCGGAGGCTCCCGGGGGGCCGTCGCCCTGCTTGGGGAGGCCCGCCTCGGCCCGTCCGCTTGCAGCCTCCGGCCTCCAGGCGGGTCACGGGTCGTCGGGCTTAAGGCGGGCTCATGTGGCTTCTGCTCTTTTTCAGAACGGAAGAAGGATCTCAGTAAGATGAAGAGCCTGTTAGACATTCTCACGGACCCGTCCAAGCGGTGAGCGGTTCCCCAGGCCTCCCCTCCCCCCTGGGCCTGCAGGAAGCATTCAGGGCGCCGTGCTTGGCCCCTTCTGCCCGACTGAGAATGCGGCGGGGCTCCTGGCTAAGGGTTTGATGGGCTTTTTTTCAGCCCAGACCGAGTCAGTGTTTGAGGGTGAGCTCCCATGGGTCTGGGGGGTCTTAACCTTCACGTGTCCTGGACCCCTTAGGGTCCCCCTGGACCCTTGTGAGGTTATCCACGCTTAAAAACTAGAATCCCGTTGGAAGCCAAATATAATGAATTCCAGTTATCAAGGTCTCTGTGGGAGACGACCCATAATGGCCCCTTGAGCACCCAGAGCTCTCGGCACCCCATCAGAAGTGAACAGTCTCGGGAACTCCCCCCTCTGGGATCAGGAGGCGGGAGGCTTCTCTTTGCCCCAGCAGACCGAGACCTGCTGCCATGCAGCTGTTCCCGGCGTCTCCTTCTTGCCTTGTGGCAGATGTGTAGGAACCCGCTGATAGCTGTGCTAGCCCCCTCCCTCACTGTGCACTGGATTCATGCTTGGTGCATATCCAGCTCGATTACTTCCTCCCCTCGGGGCCCATCGTTCTCTCCTTGGGGACTGGTCGACCTTGAGGTTGGGTGGGATACAGGCAGGGATGCGGTTGTCTCCATCCATCGTCCTCAGGGGGACGGTGTGCAGCGATGAGGCTCCGGGATCGGGGGGCTACGTCCAGTGTTCCTAGCTCCATTCCCGTAGCTGGGCTTGGATTCATGGTGGGTTTCTCTTGTCCCAGGTGTCCCCTGAAAACACTCCAGAAATGTGAGATTGCTCTGGAGAAGCTAAAGAATGACATGGCTGTGGTGAGTGGGGAGTGTGGCTGCGACGAGCGGGGCCGGTGGTCTTGAGGGAGGTGGGGGGACCGGGCTTTTCAGGCAGCAGGCAGTGTAGTGTCATATAGGGCCCTACCGCCCTTGTGTTTGTTAATGAAAGGGTTTTTTTCTTTCTTTGTCCCCACCAAGCCTGGAAAAAAGAAAAACAAAACCCGTGTGACAAATGAGCATAGTCATACACTTTTTTTTTTTTGCTGAGGCATTTAGGGCTAAGTGACTTGCCCAGTGTCACACAGCCAGGAAGTGTTAAGTGTCTGAGGTCGGATTAGAACTGAGGTCCTCTTGACTTCATGCTGGTGCTGTATCCACTGCACCACCCAGCGGCCCCATGCACATTTTTAAAAGGTGAAAATGGGATGCTCCGATTTGCATCCAGACGCTTGTTCTCTCCCTGGATGTGGATGGCATTCTCCATCTTGAGGCTCTTGGAATTGTCTTGCATAATCCCATTGCTGAGAAGAGCATGTCATGTTGCTCACCATGTAATCTTGCTGGTCCTGCGTTCAGGGTTCTGCTTCTGCTCACTTCACTCAGGATCAGTTCATGTCTTTCCTGAAATACACATTTCTTCATGAATCATGTTGAGAAAGAAAAATCAGAACCAAAGGGAAAAACCGAGAGAAGAAAAAGAAAGTGAATATTACGTGTTAACGTTCAATCCACAGAGTTCATTTCTTGTAGAACAATAATATTCCATAACATTCATATACTACAACTTATTCAGCCATTCCCCAGCTGATGGGCCTCCACTCAGTTTCCAGTTCTTGCCACTACAAAAAAGGCCGCCACAAACATTTGTTCACATATGGGTCCTTTTCCCTCGTCTGTTATCTTCTGTGTTTGCCCCAGCTGCTATTTGGTTTTGTGCACCCTGTGCACCCTGAGGTGCAGTTTTGTCTTGTTTCTGGGAGAGTCTGGAGAGCTTGGGATTTTCTGACCTAATTGCCGTATTTCCAGAATCTTCCGCCCTTGCTCTCGGTTTTAGAAAAGCTTCATTTATTCCCGTGCTTTTTGCTGTTTTAATGGAATGGCTGTTCTGTTTTGTCAAAAGCTGCTCTTTGTCTACTGAGATAATGATGTGATTTTTGTCGTTTTTATTATTGATGTGTCAGTCGTGCTGATATTGAGGTGGTGACCTCATCAGTGGTTTTCTTGGCAAGGGTATGGAGTGACTTGTCATTTCCCTCCCTGACGCATTTTACATATGAGGAAACTAAGGCAAACAGGGTTAAAGGACTTGCCCAGGGTCACACATCTCGGTGTCTGAGGCCAGATTTGTTTGAGAGCAGTCTTTGTGACTTAAGGCTCTATCACTGTGCCATCTAGCTGTCCCTAAGGATCATGACAGCTTTCCTAATATTGAACCAACCCTTAAATGCTAGTATGAACTGCAGCCTAGTCCTAGATTCTGTAATCTTTGTGATCTCTGATCAAGCAGAACTTGAAACAGGGTGCTAGGTCACTGTAATTGATAGAAACAATGCTTATGTACTTGGTTCACACCTTTGGGAGAATTCACACATTAGCTCACACATTAGAGTTCACACCTCTCCCACCTTACAGTTCACACCTTTAAGAGATCATATATAAGGAGTTCCCATAAGTCAACTAGAGACTTCGGGAGATTAAAAAGTCAGGATTCAGTGGAGGAGATTCACAAGTCACAGCTCCCACAAGCCCACTCTGTCAGAGGAGTCATCAGATCCATTCTATATTCCACCTTTGTGCTGGCTGGAGGCTGAAGCTGGAAGAGGCCAAGGACTAGCAGCAAGAGCTCTCGGAACCAAGGAGAGAGATAGGCCACTAAAAAAGCTAACTGAGCTATTTTGAAGGAGACAATAAAGGATCTGGATTTTAACTCCTGGCTGCATTTGAGGTGATTGTTACATAGAAACTGAAATGAAGGCTGCCTCCAGAAGCTCCCCAAGAAACCTGCTCCCAGAGAACAATTATAATTTAGAGAAGAAAACATTGCAATCTCTCACGGGAAACTTCTTTTCAGTTTTACACCAGTATTCGTTAGGGAAATCGGTCTGAAGTTTTCTGCTTTTTCTTTCTGTGATTTAAGTACCAAAGTCCCATCTGTGTCATGGAAGAAATCTGCTAGGACTTCTTTACCTAATTTGTCAAACAGTTCCCACAATTTGGGGAGGAATTCTTTTTTTTTCAGTGTAGAATTCAGTTGTAAATACATTGAGCCTGGAGCTTTTTCCTTAGGAAGCTCATTTGTTTCAATGGTTTGTTCAGTTTCTTTTTCTAAGATGGAGCCTTTAGGGGCAGCATCAGTCCTGGAGTAAGAAGGAGAAAGAGTTGGATGAACAACATCAGCACAATTGGCCACATTAATAATAAAGACAACAAAAATCACCTAATTATTCAATAGGCACAGAAGAGTTTTTTGACAAAATAGAACAGCCATTCCTATTCCAAATCCAGTCTTAGGCACTAACTAGGTGTGGGATCCTGGGCACATCCCTTAATCCCAGTTGCCAGAGAAAGAGAGATTTAAGTATGCTGTTTCTTTTGATTTTCATCAGGTTTTATTTTTGTAAACATACATCAGTTTCATTTAGATTGTCTCTTTCTTGGTATATTAATTAGACAAGGTAGCTCTTAATAATTGCTTTAAATTTCATCTTCATTGGTGGTACATTTATCCTTTTTATTTTTGAGACTAGTAATTTTGTTTTCTTCTTTTTTAATTAGGCAGTTGTTTGTCTATTTTATTATGGGTTTTCCCCATAAAATCAGCTCCTTCTTTTATTTGTTATGGGACAACTAGGTGGCTCAATGGATAAAGCACCAGATCTGGAATCAGGAGGACCTGAGTTCAAATGTGATCTCAGACAAATCATTGTGTGACTGTGGACAAATCACTTAATCCTGTTTGCCTAAGTTTCCTCATTTATAAAATGAGCTGGAAAAGGAAATGGCAAACCACTTGAGTATCTTTGCCAAAAAAAAACATATATTTTTTTTAACTTTCCATTTTATTAGTCTCTGCTTTGATTTTCAGGAATTCCATTTTGGTGTTTAATTGGGGGGTTTTAATTTATTCTTTTTCTAGTCCTTTTAATTGCACGAGTAGTTCATTGATCTGCTCTTTCTCTTTTATTGATTTAAGCATTTAGAGACATAAATTTGTTGACCTATGTTTGAGTTTCAAAGTTTTCCCACAGTTCTTGTCATTTCTTCAGTAATGCTTAGAAGTTCTGCTTATTTTTCCCTGTCGGGTTATACTTTGTTTTGCTGCATCGATGGTTCTCGGCTTTCCCCCCATTCTGCAGTATCCTGTTCCATGTTCTCTGTTCTTTTATGCTGGTGACTGCCAAGTCCTGTGTGAGCCGATCGCAGCTCCTCTTTCCTTCCAGCGGGGGGCAGTATTTTTCTTGGACCAGAGTCCAAAATGACTGGATTTTGGCCGTGACGTTCCTAAAAAGTTTCCTTTGGAGATTTTTTCAGGAAGTGGCCGGTGGAATTGCCTGGGGTTTGCCCTCTGGAGCTGGGTGTTGTTTGTCAAGTCTTGGGACTCTGTTGTGGGGTTTCTTGTTGCCTCAGGATCTATTGGTTTGTTTGGCCTGTTTCAGATTTGGGGGGTTTGTAGCTTGTGTCCAGCTGTGGATTCCCTTTCTACTTCTTCCGTAGTTCGCTTCATCCCTTGTGACCAGGAAGGGCTGGTGGGGGACACAGCCGGTGACGTGAGATGAGGAGCGGGGGAAGACAGCTCTGGGAAAATGTTTCCGGGTTTCTTTATGGTGGAATATCGGGAAAGGCCAGAGAAGTGGGGGGAGAGGCGGCTGTGCCGAATCCGGATAGTCCTGCAGGGCTGCCGGAAAATTGCCTTGATGCAGTGAGAGCCTGGGAGAGATGATGTCACAGACAGTCATAATGTCCCAGTCGGCAGAGCTTGGGAAGTTTTCTCCAGCTTTGTGTCAGGAAGGACCATGAGCATTCTCTGTCCCCTCCCCAGCCCACCCCTCCTCCGCCTCCTGTGCCACCCACCAAGCAGCAGTACCTGTGCCAGCCCCTCCTGGACGCTGTTCTTGCCAACATCCGCTCCCCAGTCTTCAACCATTCCCTGTACCGCACGTTTGTGCCAGCCATGGAGGCCATCCACGGCCCTCCCATCACGTAGGTACCGGGGAGGCCGAGGGTCCGCATCTCAGTCCCGGACATTGGGGCGAGGCCGGGGGGGCGGCGGGGAGCGGGGGGGCTTCTCCTGGCCAGCAATGGGAACGGACTCCCCCCCAGAGCTCCAGTCATCTCCCCTCGGAAGCGGAAATACGAGGACGACGAAAAGCAGACGATCCCAAATGTGTTACAAGGAGAAGTGGCCCGACTGAACCCCAAGTTCTTGGTGAATCTGAACCCCTCTCATTGCAGTAACAATGGCACTGTGCATCTCATCTGCAAGCTGGGTGAGTCCTCCCCAGGCCCTATTTGTGTCTTCCCTGAGGAGGAAGGAGGGGGAGGGAGAAGAGGTGCCCGGCCCCTCAGCATCGGGCTGAAATCGCAGCGGGCCACACATCTCTTTGGGGGGATCCCTGTCTCTAAATGTCCTCTTCCCTGCCTGGAAGTATTTTCCATTTATTCACCTACTCCCCCCCCCCCCCCACGGGGCCACCCCCCAGGATAGGGCCAGTGTGTGTCACCTTGGTGGCCCTTGGGGCTTTCCCTGCTGCCCAAAGGTGTCCAGGATGCAGGGGCCTGATGGGAGCACCCGGAGAGGTGGGGCTGCCCTCCTGCTGCCCAGGCTAGACGGAGGGTGGTCTTCCTCCCAAGCCCCAGGCTAAGGACCCTCCCAGGCTTCTGAAGGTGGTTAGGGCCAGCCCCCCTATTTCTGGGGAGCCTGGCGCAGAGGGGCACAGGGGGCGGGTGGGGGGATTCATTTTGGATGGGAACGTGCAGGGAGTGCGCGGGATGATGGTTGGTCCGGCGCTCCCAAGGGCCCCAAGCTCCAGTCCGACGTGGTGCCCCAAGACTCCATTTTGGAAGCTTTGAATTCAGGCTGCAGCTTCCTCAGGGATGGAACCAGGGGCGCCCCCAGAGCCCTTTTTTAAAATCAGTGGTTGTTCCCTCCAGACCCCTCCCTCCTTTTCCCACCTCTGGGAACAAACTTTAGTTTTAATGGAAGAAAAGGGAGAACATTTTGTAAATCCAGTCAGCCCCCCCTCCCCCCCAATCTGGTTTGTTGTGGATCTTGCCCCGTCGCGACGAGACAAAGGGGAGGTTCTCTGGGGGGGGACCCCGAGCTCCCCCCACCCCAAGGGGCCCCAGCCCGAGCCAGCTGGAGTCCAGCCGGCGCCTTCTGTTGTGTGCAGACGACAAGAACCTTCCCAGTGTCCCCCCACTGGAGCTCAGCGTCCCTGCAGACTACCCGGCCCAGAGCCCCCTGTGGATAGACAAGCACTGGCAGTACGGTAAGTCCGTGCCCTGCAGCGAGGGGGGCAGGAGAGGGGGGGCCGGGGCGTCTGCCGGGCGGGGCGTCCCCCGCTGGATGGAGAGTCTGCGGGGCCCGGGCGGCTGGGGAGAGCCACGAGGCGTCACAGAGTCTTCTGGGACTGGGGGCCGAGGGCACACGGCAATGGGGACACCTGGGAGGGCACGGGGAGCCCCGAGGCTGGCACCGTCGGCGGTCCCTGCTCCCCACAGCCCTTCCCCTGCGCTTCCCCTGCAGAGGCAAACCCATTCCTCCAGTCCGTGCACCAGTACATGACCTCCAAGCTGCTTCAGCTCCCCGACAAGCACTCGGTGACCGCGCTCCTCAACACTTGGGCGCAGAGCATCCGGCAGGCCTGCCTCTCGGCCGCGTAGGCCCCCCCAGCCAAGCGGACCCTCGGCCCGGAGAGCCCCGCGGTGCCGGCGGCCGGCTGGGCCTGCTCCTGGAGCGCCCCCCTCCCCTCCCCCCTCCCCCTGTGTACCTCAACCCATTTCTTCGGGCTATGTCCTTGTCTGTGAACAACTGTTTGGGGGGGGCTATACCGGCACCTCAGGGCCCTCCCCCGCCTTGTCCCTGAGGCTCAGTCCTCAGCCTGGGTGCCCCCCCGCCCCACACCCCTGTTTGTTAGGAAATGGGGGCTCTTCTGCCCGCTGACCGCGGCCCCCGTGGAGGGAGCTCGTCACATAGGAAGCGCTTTTTCCGAGTTCAGGTCCGTGCCGGGAACATGGAGGCTGCTCAGCAGCTTCTGAGGGCTCCAAAGCTGGCCTCCTCACTGGCTTTGCAGCCAGGGTCTGGGCCCCCCCTCGCTCCCTGCCTCCCCCCGGGCCTCAGGTCTGCCTCCCTCACCCTGCCCGGCACTAACACGACGCCTCGGGTCGTCCTCGGCACGGTTGTCCTGGGGTCTCCAGCGGCCTCTTCCCACCCGGGAGGCCACTGTGGAGTCTGGCTCCTCTTCATTCATTCCTGGGGGTCAGACAAACCGAGGGGTTCTGCCTGTCGGGTTCCCCGGGGGTGGGGAGAGAAGGGAGCCCGGCTTCTCCCCCAAGGAAGGAGCAGCAGCTCTCAGCCCTCGGGGTCCCGGGCGCCGCTTCCTCCTTCCACGGCCTCCCTTGTGGCTGCCACGTTGGCTCTCTGGCAGCCCTTGCAAATGATTGAGGGGTACAGGGGTTCAGGGTATGGTGACTTAGAGGGGAGGGGCAGCGTTTTGTACACACACTAATAAATACATTATTTGTTGTTCTTTGATTATAATAAATTTATTCCTGTGTTTGACTCAAAGTGATTCTTACTTGCCCCCGCCCCCTGACCCTTGTGCCCCCAGACTGGCAGCTCGGCCATCGCCCTGTAGCCCAGAAACAGGCTACAACCCTCTAGGCTTGGCTCAGCTGCGGCCTCCTCATGAGGGCCCACCCTCCCCTTCCCCCTGAGCTCCCCACCCCAGGGCCTTTCCCCATCTTTGGGGCATGTGCCCCGGCGTGGTGGGGACAAGGGGGTCCCCCGGGGGGGCAGAGTGCGGCCTGAGGTCAGAAGACTCATCTTCGAGTTCAGATCCGGCCTCAGACACCAAGTGTGCGACCTTAGATCACGTTCCCATCTGCCTGGGTCTCAAGTGCAAGATGACCCAGAGAAAAGGCAAGGTGCCAGGACCCATCTGTGCCAAGGACACCCCAAATGGGGTCACGAGGCAACCCCCGACCCAGCACCCCACGTACAGACCCAATGCATCGTTTCAGATCGTCTTAAGAGGGCGTTTGTGGGGTCAGGAAGATCGAGGTCAGGGTGGGAGAATGCCAAGCAGGAGCTTCCGGACGTCTCTGGATCCCCCGGGGCCACAACGGGCAGAAGTGCCAGGGCCGGCCCCGCGGGGGCTCCTTGGGCCTGATTCTGCAGAGCCAGCCAGGCTGCTCCGGGACAGCTCCGCCGGGCTCAGGGATTCCTCAGTGCCTCCTGTGCCCCGGACTTCTGGGAAAAGGTTGGGGAGAGCCAGGCTCTGCCCTCTCCTCACGCCCTGCTCCGGCTGGGCCGCGGTGCACCCCAGACCTCATGGGCCCGCACCCCGACTGGAGTCGTTTAGATCAGTGCCGCGCGCATCTGGTTGATACAGACCAGATTAGAGGGTAACCCGAGGGCCCCTTCACTCCTGTGTGAAAGGAAGCTGGGGAGCAGACTCTGGATCCGAGTCACCTCTGGGGAACCGGCCCCTGACGGTCACTGGGGGGTCAAGCCCCTCAGACCACGGGGGGCTCCCCGGCCCGGAGGATGCCAGAACTTTCGAGCGACTCGCGGAGTGACTCGGACGCGATACGAGCAACGTAGATAAATGAGATTTAATTCAACAAGCTCTTGCTGGTAGGGAAATAGGAATCTCGTAATTCATTTCTGTGTTAACGTATGTTCTGGGGAGAACGGCGGCAGTCGGACCCGGGCCAGGGAGGAAGCTCGCCCGACGGCCGGCCGCGGCGCCCTCACCGCTCCCCAGGCCGGCTACAGGACCGTGCGGTGCAGGCGGCGGCTCTGGATGGCCTGCATTTTCTTCTGTCTTTCGGCAAAGCTATTTCTCAAGGTTTGCTTCAGGGCCGGCAAGACTGCTCTCTCTGCCCCGGGTATCGGAGCGAGGATCAAGCTGGGCGAGGAGGGGAGAAGACGTTGGCACGGTCGGGCCCACGGGGCGGCCCCCACAGCCCTCCCGGGGCCCCCACAGCCCTCCCGGGGTCTCCACCGCTCAGGGGCCGCGCGAGGGGGGAAGCCCGCGTCCTGTGAGAGCTGGGGTTCTGCTCGTGTCACCAGCGGATCGGACCCAGGAGGGGGGATCGGACCCGGCCCTCGTGACGGGGCAGAGGCTCTGCGGGCCACAGAGACCCAGGGCGAGGGGCCCAGCCGGGGCACCCGGGAGCCCGCACTCACCATTTTTTCGCTGCGCTCTTATCGGCCACTTTGGGAAACTGCATACCTGCCTCATGCCTGAGTGGAGAAAACGTTTGCCCTAAGAGAGATCTGGGGCAAACGGGAGAGAGCGGCCGGCGAGTGCGCGGTGCTGGCCCCACTGGGCCAGGGCCGAGCCCGGGGGCCCACCTGTCCTTCCTGCCTCCTCGGCCACAACAGCCTGGAGAAGCCAGAGCCAGGATCCCCTTGGATGCCGGCGGCCCGCCGGCTCGTCTCACCAGGGGAAGAGCCGTGGGTTTCATCGAGAGAATTTCTTTCCCGGGAAGAGCTCGGTTTCCCCTTCTGTGTACCCTGCACCCACACATTGTGTATGTCTACTGGTGGCTCTTTGCGGCCTTCTATCCTGGAGGCTCCATCCCCAGGAGAGTGGTCCTATCCTTGTGACCTCTGGAGGGGAGCTCCCCCCCCAGAGGGAGGCAGAAGCGGGGATGCATCCGCGGATGCGGCCCGGCTTCCCCCTCCTGCCGCCTCACGGCCGTTACCGGGAACCCACGGGCCCGGCTGGGCCGGCCTGCCTCTCCACCCCCTGTACCTGGCACAGGACCCTGCAGAGAACACACACTGGTGACTACTATTTTTTTCTCCCAATGCCCTCCTTTTGAGAAAAGACAAAAAGAGAAGCAGATTACGCGGCGTTCCCGCGGGCCCGGCCCCCGCGGCCCGCCCTCCCGCCCCGGCTCACTCACTTGGAACGGTTGACCAGGAAGCCGTCAGCTGCCTGTCGCGGGCCGGCTTCCAGGGCCGATTTCAGGTGCTGCAGCTGGGGGGGGGGGGGGGGGGAGAGAGGGGCCGCTGAGGGCGTGCTGCGCGGGGCCCCGCCTGGACTGGGCGCCCCGCGGGGGGGGGGGCCCTCACCTCTTGCGCCTGCAGGTGGTTGGCGTTCCACAGCTGGCGGATGACCAGCTCGCACTGCTGCAGGGTGGACAGCTTCCGCAGGTGCGGGGGCAGCTTCAGAGACGACGTGATCCCCAAGATGTGCTTGAACTGGGGCTGGCAGGACACCATGGGCGTCACCGTGGCGGCCGAGGCTTCCATGGCTTCGCCCCTAGAACGAGCGAGACCCAGGTCGGCGCCCACGGGCCGCTGCCCTCCCGGATGGGCCGGGTCTGGGCACTGCGGGTGGGGGCGCCAGCCCCTCCCTCCCCTCCAGGTCCCCGTCTAGGGCCGACTACGGGAGGGGGCGGCCCCCTGGACTCCCCCAGTGTTTACGGATCAGGGAGAATGCCAAGGTTGTGTCCTCTCTCTGCTAAAGGCCGCGGGTGCCCGGGGCTTGGGCCTCTTACAGCCTGGCTCCTAAACTCATCAACGCAGTCCCAGACACCGGATGCAGGGCGTCTCCTCCTCCCCCTCCGGCCCCATCCATCCCACGCTCCTCTCGGGGCTCAGGCCGCCGGCTCTCCGGGCCGTGCCTTTCTCTTTGCCCTCTCCTAGGATCTCCTCGGCTCCCTTAGACTCCGTCCCCCTTTCTGGGCTGGCGCCTCTCAAAACCACCTTTGCTGCCCCAATTTCTGCTGCCCTCCGACTTCCAGATTTCTGAGACTGGACGTCCAGGAGCCCATCCAGATCTGAGCGCATCACCGTCCCCCCAGCCCCCCCCCCCAAAGTCACTCCGGCTCACTCTCCTCTCCCCACGTCTGCCTGGGGCCTCTCAGCTTGACCTCTGCAGCGCCCCCCCTCCCTGTGCCTTCATCACCTCATCCCAGACCACCGCAGTGGCTGTTGGGTCCGCCCGCCTCCCCCTCCATCCGTCCTCCCCTCGGCTGCCCAATGGATTTCCCTAAAGTAAAAGCCTGACCCTGCCCCTCCCCTGCTCCCCAGCCTGTTGCGGTTCCTGCCAGTACAAATCTTGTTCCCAACCTGCCCCCCATCTCCCACCGGGTTCTCTCTGCCCCATTGACCCTGGCCCCCCGCTGTCCATGCACAAGCTCCTCCCGGCTTGCTCCTTGCGCTCCGGGCCTTCCCTCGTGCTCCTGGCCGCCTGCAGCGCGCCTCATGCATTCGCTCCCACGCCGCCATCCGCGGCTTCTCTTTTCCCAGCCTGCCCCTGGCCGCCGCAGTGCGGTGGTTAGTGCAGGGGTCGAATGTTTATTGATTGACTGATCATGAGGGAAAGGATCGAGGAGGAAAAGGAAGGTAGTCAGGGAGGCAGAAAAAGGTGGAACTGAGCCTAAAGCCAAGATGAGACAAGTGGCAGGAAGCTGAGGGAGCGTGGGCTGGAGGGGCGGCGATCGTGTCCAAAGGCATCTAGAACGCCGCCTGTGGCTTTGAGGCAAAGGACTGAGGGTCCCTGTGGCGCGGACCAGCCCCGAGAGCGAGCGGCTCCACACCCGGCTCCCACTTGCTTCTCCCTGAAGGGATGGAAGCTGAGGAACAAGTGCCCGATCCCACCCACAAGGGGTTTCCCTGCAAGGAGGGAGGAACTCCGGAGAGGCAGAGGGAAGGACGGCCCAGGGGGCGAGAACCCGCTAGGGGCGCAGCTCCTCGGGAGGAAGGCGGGGAATGCTAAGCCAGAAGCAGCTGTTTGTGGTCCAGGAGTACACGGCTCCGGGGCTGCCGGGAAAGATGGCCCCCAAGGGGGCGGGTGGGGGGAGCTGGCTTTTCCCAGACTTCTCCAATAGAGTTCCCCACATGGGCGCAGATCCTTGTGCTCCCAGGGGTTTCCTCCCAGCTGTCCACGGGAAGCCGGGGAGGCACCAGAGCGAGCTGTCGGAGGACAGCTGAGGGGTCTGGATCACGCTGATAAAGGGCGGGGTGGGGGTGCCTCACTGAAAGGAAGGAGATGGAACCTGCCTTGGTCCGTCCGCCAAGGACCAAGCCGGTGGGAGACACCAAAGAATGCAAGGAGGAAGCTGGTAGTAAAACGTCGGTGGTACAGAGAAGCCCGACTGATGGCCAGCACCTGGGCGGCCTTGTGCTAAGGGCGGGCTCTGTAAATGCAAACAGAGGACCCAGGCCTGGAGCGCTCTGGCCGGCCTGACCCCTCGACCTGAAGACTGACCCCCTTCCCATGTCCTCAAGAGCTAGAACCAGGGCGGAGCCAAGAAGGCAGAGAGCAGATGTGGCTTCCTGGGACCCCCCCCCCAACCTCCCCTCAAGCCAACAGCACATGAAGCCTCTGAACTTGTTTTGGGGTCACAGAACCCACGAATGCCTGGGGCACCACCTCTCCAGCAGAAGTACTTTGGAAGAACGTCAGAACGGGGCTGGTTCAGTGGGGCAGGGGGAGGCGGGAGTCCGGAGCCCAGGCGGCGGCGCAGGGAGCCGGGGCGTTGCAGCGTCCACGCGCCGGGGGCCCTTCTGTGAGGCTCTGAGGCTACCCTGTCCTGCTTTAGCAGATCTGCTGGAAAACTACCCAAAAGCCAAACCAGAAGGCAAACTGTGAGCCACAGAGCCCCGGAAACACTCGGGACCGGCCGGGTTCCCTGCTCCGTCAGAAACGCCAGCTCAGGACAAACGAAAGCGGCCGTCGCCCCTTTGCCTCAAAAGATGGCTAACTGTGATCTGGACTCCTCAGTGACAAACTGGAAGGGAAAGTGGGAATGACGGGAGTGCAGGAGGGGCGGGGCGGAGTTCAGAAGGAGCAGGTGCAGGGTCTCAGGGATGAAAACCTCCGCGGGGACGTCTGCCCAAGAAGAAACCTGGGGCAATTCGGAACTCTTGCAGTCCTGGCGGGGAAGGACGGCCGCGTGGGAAGAGCCGATGTGTGTGGGGCCCTCGTTGGCCGCCTCTGATCTCCGTCTCCTCCCGAACGCCAGGGAAGTGGACACGGCCGGAAGGCCGGTTCTCTCCAAAGGATCGAGGGCCAGAAGGAGCCGAGGCAGCCGGCAAAATGCAGGGCGAAAGTGAGGCTCCTGGCCTCTGTTTGCTTTTTTTTGCCGAGTCACTGGAGGGAAGTGGAAGGTTCTGGAGGGAGGCCATAAGCCCAAGCCGCCGTGTCCCGACTCTGCTTTGGTGACTCTGCCAAGAGGAGGATCCTTGAGCCCTAAACGGCAAAGCGCTTCCCCACAGAAAGCCCGGGAGAGCAGCCGGCCATGCTGGTGAACTTGGCAAGCAGACGCCCCCCAGACCCGAGCCGTCAACGAGAACCACCGTGGTCAGATGTCACCCCCAAGCCGCTGGTGAGAACCGCCGTGGTCAGACATCACTCACAGCGACACGTGAAGGATCATGAGAGAGAGGGAGGAAGGAGGTGGGTGGGCTGGGTGCCCGCCACAAGCCCGTGCCCCTGGCTGATGTCACAGTCCTGGAGAGGAGGAAACCCTGGGCTCCCGGAGCTGCCTCGGTCCTTCGGGGGGCCGGGGAGGGCGTGAGTCTTAGGGAGAAGAGAAACGCTCAGCCACAACTGGCCGGAAGGTCCAGTGTCAGAGTCCCTGGGGTGGCGGCTGGAGAGGACAGAGCCAGGACGTCCTCATCCAGACCGGGAGGAGCAGCCAAGTCCCTGGAGGGGCAGGAGCCGGGAGCCTTCACAGACGGGGACACGTAAGCGGGAAGTTTCCCATCTGGGTTCCGAAAGACCAGCCAGAGAAGGGGGAGGACGGGTGGTCGGGTGCACTCAGGGAGAGAAGCCCGACTTCCACAAGAAAGAAGGCGCGTTTCTGGCCTCGGCCCTGACCAGAGCTCTCGGCGAAGGGACCCTGGGCTGAGGAGGCTTCGTGAGTAAGGAAGGCCTGGGCCCTCACCATCCGAAGAGGAGACCCTGGGGAGGTGGCCACGGGCAGGAGGAGGCCAGGCGCTGGAGGGCCAGGCTTCAGGACACATCCCAGGAGGCTCGGACGGGCAGAATGGGTCTAAGCCACGCCAAGCTTCCCTTTCACCATGAAATCCTGGGGGGGTGGAGACGGCGCCTCCGCTGCCCCTTGCAGATTCTCACAAACAAAGAGCCCATTGGAAAGACCGCAAAAAGACCTTTGGCCTGGGAGTGCCCCACCCTCCACAGGGGAAGCCGGCCCCCGGGTGGGCTCCTTTCCCATTTTCCCTGGGCCTGCCCTTCCTTGGACTCCCCACCCTTGTTTGGGGCCAGCGGGGGGACTGGAGCAAACTTTCAACCAATAGGAGCCGAGGCGAGGGGCCCCCCCTTCTTCTCACCGGGACGGGGTTTGGACGGGCGGCCCTTCGACACCCACCCAGGCTGGTCTTAGAGACCGACAGGGCTTGTGGGCCAAAGCCTGAACTGAAAAGTTGGGTCCTTTCCTTCCGGGTTTCTCTGGTCCCCCACCCTCCTGGGGCCCTGAAGAAAACTGCACCAGTTTGGGGAGGCCAAGGGGAGGGCCCCGGGTTCTCCGGGACCCTTGGCCAAGAGGGGGCGACCACCATGTCCCTTCTAGCCCCGCCTGGGCTTCAGGACCAAAGGGCCACGTCGGGTCGCCCTTGGGTTTATGGCCCCCCTCCTCTTTTTCCGGGGACCCAGGCCACGCCCGCCTTTCCTGGGGGTTGGTCTTTTTGGGCCGCAGGCTGGTGGGAGGGCGCCACCGCCACCTTGCGGGGTTCACTCAAACCCCCGGCTTTCCTCCTGCTCCCTTTCGGGACCCCCGAGGGCTTGGGAAATGGGAATTAAAGTAACCCTAGAAAAACAAGGAGTTGGGCCGGGGAGGCAGGCCACGGCAGCCGTGAGCAGAAGACCCGAGTTCACTTAACCGTGGGACCCAGGCAAGTGACTTTGCCCTTCGGCTTTGCCCGCCTCAGTTTCCTCAAATGTAAAATGGGGATAGTAACAGCCCTCGCCGGTTGCTGTGAGGACTTCTCTGTAGGGCAAGTGCCTGGCCATTCATTCCCCGCCCTCCCCCCTCCCGGGAGCCCAGAGGCCCCTTTTGGGAATCAAAGGGCCGAGACGTCCCAAGTTGGCCTTGGAGGGGGTCCCGTTTAAGCATGGTTTGGGTTTTTGGAAAATGGAGGGAGCTTAGGGGGGTAAGGGATTTTGTTTGGGGGCCTTGAGGGCGGGCCTGCCCTGAAAGCCCTTTTGGGACCCCGCCCAGCCAAACCCCTGACCCGTGTGAATGGGGAGGGCGGGTGGGGGAGTTCGGACAGCCCCAGAGACCGACCCGGGATGACCCCGCCCGTTTCCCATTGTAACGAAGCTAACAACAACCCCATCTCCCATAATTGCCATGAGGTAGAGGAGGGACAGCGAAGGACGTAGGTCGCCAGGGGGGTAAGGAACCAGCGTGTTGTTTTTGAGGGTTTTGGACCCCCAAAAATATCCCTCACCCGTGAAACCTGAGAGGCGAAGGGCCTCGATCTCCCAGAGGAGGCCCCTAGTTTGGGACCAAAGGATCCCCCCGCCATTTCAGCCCCAACGGGTGGGTGAAGGAGTTGGTTTTCAACTCCTTGGAAAAGCTCCACTTTGTTCTGAAAAAGGAGATCATTGTGGAAGGCCAGTGATGGGTATGGAGGGAAAAGGGAAGACAAAACAGTCTTTGTCTTCAGTGATGGGGGGTAGAATAGTTCAGAAAAAATAGGTAATAAAGAGGGGAGAGGGAGAGGAGGAGAAAGAGAAAGAGATGGGGAGAAGGAAGAGAGAGATGGGGGAGAAGGGAAGAGAAAGAAATGGGGCAGAAGAGAGGAGAAAGATGGGGGAGAAAGGAGAAGAAGAAGCGATGGGGAGAAGGGAGGAGAAGAGAAAAAGAAAGAGACGGGGAGAGGAGAAAGAGAAGGGATGAGGGGAAGAGAAAGAAATGGGGAGAATGGAGAAGGAACGGGGGGAAGAGGAGAAAGGAAGGAGAGAGGAGAAAGAAAGGGCAGAAGGGAAGAGAAAGAGATGGGGGAGAAGGGAGGAGAGGAGAAAAGGGGACAGGGAGAGGAGAATAAAGGGAAGGAGGAATGAGGGGAAGAGAAAAATGGAGGAATGGAAAAATGGGGAGAAGAGAAAGGAGGGAGAGAAGAGAAAGGGGAGAAGAGAAGACAAAGAGATGGGGAGAAAAGAGGAGAAAGATGGGGGGAAAGGGAGGAGAAAAATGGGGAGGAGAGGAAAAAGAAAGAGATGGAGAAGAGGAAGAGGAGGAGAAAGATGGGGGAGGAGGGGAGGAGAAAGAGATGGGGGAGACCAGGGGGACAGACAGGAAGAAAGGAAAGAGGGAGAGAAGGGGAAGGGGCAGAAGGGAAAGGAGGAGATGGGAAGAATGAGAAACACTGAAGGGGACAGGAAAGGGGAGGAGGGGGGAGGGGATCAAAGGCGGCTTCAGCCCCCAAGTGAGTCCAGACCCCGGACGCTCCCCCAAGACCAGACGTTCTAAGCCCAAAGTGGGCGCTCCCCCCCGCCCCCCGCCCGCCGCCCTTGTTCTGCTTTATTTGGGCCCGGGTCTCGGGAGGGCGGGCGGGCCCAGGGACGGCTGGGGAGCCCCGGCTGGCCCCCGGCCCCCCCCGGCCTCGTACCCCGGCTCCCGTCGCGGAGCCCCGTTTCCCCCTGGCCGCCCGGGACCGGGCTGAGGAGCGGGGGGGGGGCGCTCCCGGCCCCCTGCCTGGACCCAGCCCCCCGAGCCCCCCCGAGCCCCCCGAGCCCCCCTACCTTTCCGCTGCAGCTTCTGATTCATTATGAGTTTATAGTGAAGATCTGAAATCAAGCACAGGGGCCTTCTGTCCCCCTTGTCGGCCCCCAGCCCAACCCCGCCCCCCGCGGGCGACGCGTCCCCGGGCTGGGCGAGGCCTGGGGCGCGGCGCACCGGGGCCCCTCTGTTTTCCCGCCCCAGCATTCCCCTGGGGGCCGGGGAGGGGGACGGGGGGGGGGGGAGGGAGGGACAGGGGGGGGGGAGGGAGGGTGACGGGGGGTCGGGGCGCACCGGGCGCCCCTGCCTGGCCCGCCCCCCCAGCATCCCCACGGGCGGGGAGCGCCACCCAGCCCGGGCGGGCCGAGCCGCATTTGGGGAGGTGACGGGGAAACCGCGCGGCGCACGCGCGCTGGCTCCGGGGCCTGGCTCCCCCTGCCGGCCGGGCGTCCCGCCGGGCTCACCGCGGTTGTCGCGGCGCAGCCGGTCCACCTCGGCGTGCAGGCTCAGCAGGGTGTCGGCGTGCTGCTGCTGCACGAACTGCAGGCTCTTCTCCAGGTCCAGCACGCGCCGCAGCCGGGGCCCCGGGAGGCGGGCGGCGGCGCCCCACGGGCGCGGGGCCCACGTCCAGGAGCCCCGCGGGCGGTGAGGGGGGGGAGCGGGCTGGCCCCCCCGCCGGCCCGGGCCGCCCGGGGCCTGGACCCGCCGCCGCCGGCCCTGGGCAGCCCGGGCGCCGTCCGCCCCGGGCCCTCCACCCAAACCCGCGGGCTCTCCCCGGCCCCGCCGCCCGCCCCGCTCCGCACCGCCGCGACCGCGACCGGACCCTGCCGCTGCGCGACCTCCCCCCCCCGGCCCACCCGGACCCGGACGCCGCCCCGCCGCCCCCTCCAGGGCCCCGCGACCGGCCGGGCGCCCAGGCCGGCCCCGGGCCGGGGAGCCGGGCCGCCATTGGCCGGGCCGCCCAGAACGCGCGGGGGCCGGGCTCCGATTGGCCGGCCTCGGAGGCGGGCCGGGGGCGGAGGGGGCGCGCCGAGCTCCCATTGGCTGACGCTCCGAGGGCGTGAGAATCGGTCGGGGACCGGGACGCGGCTTTCTTTAAGCCGAAGAATGGAAAATCTTCGTGACGTAGCGAAAGGGGGCGCGCCCGAGGCCGGGGGCCTCATCCCATTGGCTGACCTCGCAGGGGCCGCTTTAAGTCGCTTGTTGGCGAGGCCCGGGACGCGCTCCCTTTGTGATTGGTGGGAGAGGCGGGGGCCGCTGCGATTGGCTGAAAGTTGTTTGGCGCGTGTGGTGACGCGAGGGTGATTGGAATTGTTCCGCAGAGTCCGGGGCCGCAGCGCGCAGCCCGAGGGGCGGCGCAGACGGAGGAGGGGCCCCCTCTGCCCTCGCCGGCCCCGACCCCCAGCCCAAAGCCCCCCGAAGCGTGGGGGCGACAGGCGGGCCCCCGCCCCCTGTCGGGGACCGCGTGGAGCGCAGCGCAGCCCCCTCCCCGAAACCTCAGAGGGGGGGGCACTTGGGGGCGGGAGCGGTGGAAAGGCTGTCCCGCCCCCAGCAGCCCTCCGTCCCTCCTCCTTCCGGTTGGCATCCACCCCTCGTCTGTTTGTCCCTCCCCCATCTGCCCTCTCTCCAGCCAGCCGTCCCACTGTGCATCCCCCCTCCGTCCCTGTGTGACCAGCCATCTGTCATGCGCCCACCCCCTGTCGCCCTTCCATCCCCCCCATACCTATATACTCACTGGACGTTAAGTGGTGATTGCCCATCTATCCCCGCCCCATCAGTCCGTCAGCCCCCCTCCATCTCTTCTGACCGCCAGTCCCCCAGCCGCTTCCTTCCAGCTGTCCCGCAGCCCTTCCTGCACCCGCCCGTCTCTCCTTCCAGCTACCAGCCCTCCATCCTTCCCTCCATCCATCCCTAACCAGGGGCCCTCAAACTTTTTTAAATGGGCCCAGTTCACTGTCGGAGGCCGGACTATAGAAAAACCAAAACTTTGTTTTGTGGGCCTTTAAATAAACTTCCTGGCCCTGGGGGAGGGGGATAAACGTCCTCAGCTGCTGCATCTGGCCCACGGGCCATAGTTTGAGGACCCCTGTCTTAGACTGTCCATCAACCCATCAGCTCTCCATCTATCTCTTCTGACTCTACCCATCCGTCAGTCCTGCCTCCATCCATTCCTTATTCCATCTATTCAGCTCTTCTTCCTATCGTCCACCCATCATCCATTTGTCCATCCAAACATGACCACCAGCCCTCCCTCCACCCATTCATCTCTTCTTCCGACTCTATCCAACCACCACTCCTCCCTCCGTCTCTTCTGTTCCTCCACCCATCAGCCCTGTTCATCCATCCATTCCAACTGCCCATCCTTCCATCTCTTCATCGGCTTGTCCTTTCTTCTTCTGACTCCCCATCCATTAACCCTGTTTGTCATCTCACCCACCCATCCATCCATCTCTTCTTCAGACAGTCCATCCACCTGTGAGTCCTCCACCCATCATTTTTTTTTTCCTGAGACAAATGGGGTTAAGTGACTTGCCCAGGGTCATACAGCCAGGAATTGTTACGTCTGAGGCCACATTCGAACTCAGATCCTCCTGACTTCAGGGCTGGTGCTCTATCCCCTGAGCCACCCAGCTGCCCCTCCAGTCCTTTATTAAACTTTTCCCTCTGAGGTGCTGCAGGGATGGGCTTCTCCACCAAACGACCATCTTGCCAGAAACCTCCTTGCTCTCATCAGCTAGGGTCTAAAGCTCCCCTCCTGGCTCTGACCCACCTTCCCCAAGTGCACAACACAGCTGACTTGACACACGACTAAGTTTCTGAAAGATAGGTCAATTTCAGTTTATTGATCTGAATTTTGTCTCGTTCAGTCATGATACTGGGGAGTGGGGGTGGGGGTAACAAAATCATTTCCTCATTGAGAAAAGACTCCTGACTTGGTGCATGTACTGGAGAACACAAACAGGAGATCAGGAAAACCATCATCTCCTGTGGGTCTGTTCCCTCTGAGGTAAAATGAGAGTTGAACTACCTCCCCTCTTGTGTTTTCTTAGCTGTTCTCCAAATGGAAATCGTTAGCTCAGTACTTGTGTTTGGGGGTTCATCAAACACAGGGGTTTAAAAACAAAAAACTTTGCGTTTCTGAATGTCTAGTCTGTTTCACTGATTTATTTTTATCAATTAATTTTGAGCAATACTGTCGTAAATTTGAAATTTGGTGTAATAACCAAAGTATAAAAAGTCACACGTCACATCCTAAACAATCTCGAAAGGAATGGGATTGGACATCACTTTCACACCCCTGGGTAGCGTGAGACGAGGAGAAAAATCAACCCTTCTGACTACATGCAATTTTTAAAAAGCACCTACACGTATGAAACCAATCTTGACATGGGAATTGGACACAGAATGGGGAGAGGACTTGCATTTAACATCATTGCTGAGTTAGCTACCCAAGATACACGAGATCGATCCACTTAAGAATCATTTTCTAGGTTATTCCAAGAACTGGAAATTTTCAGAAGAAAATGTACAAACTATTAATGGCCCCTCATTAAGAAGAGTTTGGAGTTACCCCTCTGATCTCACCGTGATAGGGAACTCTCAGGTAAGGAAACGCCTAGAAATTAGGCTGGCCCTTGATAAGGTCAATGACGTGTCAGGGACAAGACTCAAGTCTTCAAGACTGGCTCTCTCCATGGTACCAGATGCTCCTGATGAGTCATTAGATGAAGCAGGGTGGACATCGAGTGCGGGAGGGGCGGCGTCAGAACGGCACAGCCGTGTCCTCTGCCGAGCACCCTTTGTCAGTTTTGGATTATCTAGTTAAAGTGACTAAGGCATCCTCTGACCCAGGATAATCTCACCGCTGGACATGGACTCCAGGGGAGTCCGGGACAGAAGCCAAGGCCCAATCCCGGGCAGCGGCCCAATCCCGGGTAGCAGCCCAAACCCAGCAGCAGCCCTCTGGGGCCCTTCACCGAGAGCCTTTGGTTTTCACTCAATTTTCCAACACCTCCCTCCACTGCCCAGGCAGCCATCCCTCACAACAGAGTTTTTAAAAAGAAACAAAACACTCTATATCCTGAGCCTGACCAGGCAGGCTGTGCTCACCACCGGGAGTCCCCCAGCTCTTCTCCAGGGATGAGCTGGTCCTGGCTGACACTGCTCTCCCGCTCACTCCCCTCTGCATGGGCTCACCCACGTCTCCCCACAATTCTCCGAATCTATGTTCACGGCTTCTTACGGCACAGGACTGCTAGAGCATGCTGTGTTTCCCGTTCTAGGAGCCTGCTCACTGACCGAAAAAAAGATGGCCCAAGAAAGGCCAGGTATGGGGCCAACGGGCACCGACGCAGAGAAAGGAGCAGGAGGGAGGTGCCCGGTGGGGACCAGAGAGCGGGCCACGCTCTTACTCGTCTGTGCAGGAGAGGCAGGGGACTGCCAAGACAGAACACCGTCTCCGATGCTAGACAGGGTTTCTGCACAGGATGAAGAAGTGCTCAATGTGGGAAGGGGATTTGGAGAATTACGAGATGCAGCGTGATTCCAGGAAGCTCTGGCCTGGGGAAATGGATTTAGATTCTGGTTCTGCTGCTACCATCTTGGACAAGTAACCCTCTTCTCTAGACCTGTTTCCTCATCTGGAAAATGGGGAGGATGCACGGACACACAGGGATCTTTAAAGTCCCTCCTGGAACTCAACCCTACAATTCTGTTTTTGTTCCTACTGTGATCTGGATTAAAATGACTGTCCCTGAGCCAGAATCCTTGGAGTCCTGGAGAGAACGAGGACAGTGGACCTTCTGTGTTGGACATGCCCTTCAAGGAGCAGAGTCGGCTTGGGCATTTGCAGCGAGAACGCTGCAACTTCCGCTCCCTCTGCTCAAAAGTAAGATCGTGAATCCCATCACACAAGCTCGGGGCTGGAAGAAACTTCAAAGGAACAGCCTGATGCAGCCTGGGCTCAGCATGGTTTGGACCACGCTCTGACATAAACGCCCCCAAGCCCCACAAACGCATCATCTAAGGCTTCAACCCGCGGTTTGATTTCTCTTCTCTGAGCGCGAAACTCTTCCAGTGGAATACGTCTTTGGTTTTAAAATGGAAACCCAGAGGGGAAATGGGACTCGCGCAAGAAAAAGCTCGCCACAAGCGTGCCAGAACCCTGGCTCAGAGGGACAGCCAAGAATCCCAACCGGGCCCAGAATTGCTTCTAAATAGACGCGCTGGAAAGGCCAGACACTGTGCCCCCGGTGACCGTGGGCTCGGATCCTGCCGTCTCACGGGCTCTCCCGAGGGAGCACATTCAAAGAAGTAAAAACCATTCTGGGTGACCAGGCTGGTGAAGTGCTTGTGCACCTTCCCTAAAAAGGTTGGTTCGCATCCACAAAATGACAGATCAATGACCTCTGAGCAAAACTGCTCCCCCAGGTGAAGGAAAAGGCAGGAGAGGGGAGGGGGAGAAGGCCTCCCCACATCTTGGCAGGCCGGGGAAATCCATGCCAAGGTGGGCAGGTGCCCACTGTGGTGGGACCAAGTCTGGCCCACCAAGGGAAAGCTCTGGGAGACCCTCGCAGACAGCTTCCTGCCAGGAATGGATTTTGACCCTCACTCTTCGGCCCTCCTCCCTGCCCTCTGTCCCCAGGTCCCAAACGACTGGAGGATGTACACGGCCATCCCCGTGGTTTTCTGGGTCACGAGGGTGTGAACCCGACAGGATAAAATCTGAGGACGATAAACGGTCCGACGTATCTCCATCCCCATCCCTGTCATTCGTGGCACATCCAGAACCTCGGGCTCAGGAACGTGGCCTTCCCGAGAAGTAGAACAGGACGGGAGGAGGTCCAGGAGGGGCAGCAGCCGGGCCCTGCCCGCTGTCGCCTCACAGACGTGGGTCGGCTTGGTCCAGTCGTCTCCCTCGCGGCCACGCCAGCTCCCTGAGGCCCTCGCTGCCCATCACGGCACAAGGACGCTCCTGAAACACGAGCCGGATGCCCCTGCAGGAAGCGTCCGAAGCGCCATGAGGCAGGCCCTGCGGTTGGCCTCAGTCCCCGGGGGCTTCTGCCCATCCACACAAGGCTGATGTGTCTACACCCCTCCTTCCAGCTGCCCCACGCAAAGCGGCTTCACGAGTGTGCACGGCTGTATTAGTAAAAAAATACACTACGAGAGGTGTGCCCACGGGCCCCAGGGCCGGCCGCCGGGCCGGTCAGTGCTGGTGGGGCTTCAGCCTCTGGGTGACCACCGTCATCGTGAAGGCATACAGGAGGTACGCGACCAGGATGAGCAGCAAGCAGGTCAGCGGCCCGATGCAGAACGAGTTGGCGACGAAGTAGATCATCAGCAGGGACACCAGTGTCCGGTAGCTGGCCAGGAAGCGCAGGCTGACCCGCGGGCCGTAACTGCGGCCGGCCCGGTGCGGTGCCACGGGGCTCAGCCGGCTCCTCTCGGCCTGGAGCGAGTCGATGAGGTGGAAGCGACACAAGGCCCCGAGGAAGTCCTCCCGTGAGCACAGGGCTTGCATCTGGCCTGCAAACTGAACCAAGCAAATGGGGGTCAGGGAATCCTGGGGGGCACCGGCTTCGAGCCCGACCTTGGCCAGGGGTCAGGGCCGACGGGCTGGGCCCGTTCTCTGCCTCACTGACCAGAGGGCCTTTGCCAGGCCAGAGAGAATGGCTGTGGGCTCGAGTCTTACCCACGAGATTTAAAGGCCCGGAGCTGGGGGCGCAGACCCCCACAGCGCAGGCTTGAGGACCGAGAGGCCTCCCCGCCTCTGCCCCTACTCACTCGGCGGTTAATGGCGGACGAGAGCCGGAACAGCAGGCGCACCAGAGGGGCCATCTCGTAGCTGCGGATGGGCTGCAGTTCCAGGTCCCCTTGGTACTCGATGTCAAACTTCCGCAGGCCGTTGATGATCTAGAAGCCAGGGAGAAAGCCCAGGGCGTCAGTGCGCAGCCCCCGCCTGACCAGGACACACTGGCGGCACCCACTCTGGCCCCCCAGGGCACACCTGTATCCCACAAAAGGTGTGCCAGCATCATGTGGCCCCATGGGCCGTGTCGCGGCCAACAAAGGAGAGGGAGGGACCGACAGGGCGTGCATTTTGTACAAAGCAGGATGCGGGATCCCAAGGGGCCAAGCCGCTCGTACCCGACAGGCTGAGTCTGACCCACAAACAGGAGTCAGGTTCCTTGTCCAAACTGCTCCCTCTCCCCTGCCTAAACCCCAGGAGCCCACCAGCCACTGGGCCCAGGTGTGCCCAGAGAGAAACGGCCCTATCTGGCAGAGGGGCTCAGCCAGCCACCCAGGACCCGCCCTTCGCCCTCAGTGTGCTTATCAATACAATGGGTATAAAGGACCGCGAGGTGAGGGGCTCTAAGGCACGCAGAGGGAGCGCCAGGAGCAGACCTGGTATCTGCCAAGGGGGGTGAGAACCAGCCCCTCATCACTCATGACACAGTCAGGAAGCTGTTTCTTTCCATTCTCGTCGGGTGTCGCGCCCACATTCATCAGCAGCTGGTTCAGCTGGGCTTCACTGAGCTGCAGACACACACAGGATGGGGGCTGGTCAGTCCGGGGCACCGACGGCCCTCTGCCCGCCTCCCTCATCCCAGCCTTCCTTCCTGACCGCCTGGGGGAGAGCGCCCCAAGGGGAGGAGCTGGGACCAGTCAGGGAAGCCCGAGTGCCCGCCGTGGGATAGGCCAAGTGCCCGCCCCCTGGGCCACCTGCAGCCCCTCCCCAGCCAGGGGCACCGAACGCACTCGGAATATCTGGCACAAGTACTCCAGGGCCTTGTCCAGATACTCGTCCGTCTTCTTGATGCTGTCCTGGCCCAGCTCGTCGAGGTCGTTGGTGCAGTAGGTGCCGTTTGTGTCCATGTTCCCAAAACCCAGCAAGGACAGGAAGGAGCGGTTGGCCAAGTTCTCGCACGAGGTGTCGGAGAGCGAGTTTGCCGTCTGCTTGGCCCGGGCGATCATCTGGGCCAACCGGAGCACCTGAAACCCGACGGGTGGATGACCGAGCCGGCAGGCCAGGCCTTCCTGCCGTCTTCTCGGTGCCCGCTGGGGGCCAGAGCTCCCTCCTCCCCCCTCCCTCATTAACTGAAGCCTTCAGGACATGGCCCGTACCCCCTTCACCCACACGGGTGCCAGCCGGCCAGTCGGATCTCTAGTGAAGTTAAGGGAGAAGCCCGCGGCCGTGGTGGGGGTGCACCGGGGGGGCCCTCCGAGACAAAGCCAAGGCAGGAGGCCACAAGCCAGTCCCTTACGAAGGAAGGATCCAGGGGAGGCCTTCTCCTGGGAGCCTCCTCCTGGCCCTGAGGAACCCCGCTCTGAGCCGGCTGTCTCATAGCCATCGCCCCAATGCCCGCTCCCTCCTGCTGGATGGCAGGCGGCTCCGCGGGGAGCTCGGGTACTCGGTGAAGGAGGGAGCAACTCCCCAGGTGGCAGCTGCCCAGCTCGCTACACTGCCAGGGGAACGGGCATGGCGGTCCGGGCACAGAGAAGGGCAAGTGCCTTTGGCTGAGCCAGGGTCCCCAGGGCAGGCGGACCCTGAGCGTGCAGGAGCCGGGGTCAAGCTCTCCTTGAGGATATGACCTGCTCCAAGCATTTTTTTACAGCCCAGGCCAGCGGCGCTTCATGAGCGTCAGTTAAGCCTTGAGATGGCTAGGGCAGCACGGGCCAGGCAGCCGGCAGGGGCCCTTTGTCTCTCTCCTTCCCTTCCTCACTGGCGCCCGGCTTTCTCCCTCTCTCCCCTGCAGTCCGTCTCCACGTGTCCACGCAGAGGCCCCCGGACTCACCAAGGTGCGCACTTCGGGGCCGAACATCTGCTTGTACTGGCCGTCCTGGCCCTCCAAGCTGTACACGTGGCTCTTCACCTTGAAGGAGGCGTCGGTGATGGTGGGGGGCCAGGAGGAGAGGAGGTTCCCCTGGAAGGTGGGGGTCATGAAGACCCGGTGCTGCCGGTGCGGGATGACCAGCTCCGGCTCCAGGAACAGCTGCTCTCCTATGGGGGAGAAGGAGGGGGTCGGAGGCCAGGCCCTCGAGGCCCCGACCCCGTCACTCACAGCCCGTCTCCGGTGTCCTGGCCAGCTCCGGCCAAGCAGAGAGGGCCGGCGACAAACTAAAATGGTCGCTGCCCTCAAGAAGCTCCCGCCCCAATGGGAAGGCCAGGTAAAGAAATGTGGGCTCACTGAGGGAGGAAGAGCAAGGGGCAGGGGTCACCAAGGAGCCTCAGAGGAGGCAGGGAGGGAAAGGGGAGCACTCCCGGCAGGGACGCGGCGCGGAGGGGCATGAGGAACGCAGACCCAGGAGCCGGCCAGGGGGCAGGGAGTGCCCCAAGGACACAGGAGGACACGAGGGAAGGCTCTCCTCGGCCTGCGAGGGCATGAGCCCAGGACCACAGCAAGACTTTCCTTAAAAGGGGAAACCAACCACTTTTTGGTGAAACTCTCCAAAGGAGTGACCGCAAGACAAGCAGGGCCGCTGACGCGTTGGGACCAGACGCCCCAGACGCGGGGGGGGACCATGGCGCCGACCCCCACAGGGCAGGCCGCTCCTTACACGGGGAGCAGGTCGGCACAACAGCCCCGGGCTGTGGAGAGCGGAGGATGTGACAGGAAAGGAAGCGGAGGCTCTCGGAACCAGCCGGCTCCGAATCGGACCTCCACCACCTTGGACTCAGCCGGGCCCCTCCGCGACGGCTCCAGCTCCTGACCCTGCCGACCCTTTCAAGGCGCCAGGAGGGATCCCGAGGCAGCAGAACGCTGCCGGTCCTCAAGGAGCTCGCAAGGAGCTGGTGCCCGTGTGGACAGGGAGAAGAGTCTTAGGCTCAAGTCTCGGAGAGACTCCATCTGCCCTCCTGTAAAATGGGCGGCCACTCACCCTTCTGAATCATCTCGGCCAGGTTGGGCTGGGCGAAGACCTTGGCGACCCGGAACACCATGAGCGCGTTCTTGGGGCTCACCAGGTCCGTCCGGAGGGCACGGTTGAGAAAGCCGATGAAGAGCTTGGTGTACATCAGCAGGTTTTCCTGCACAAAGGGGGCCCTGAAACACCACCGGCACCCGGGTCAGCTCAGCGATGGGACCCCCGGGCTCTAACCTCCCGCCCCCGAGGATATTCCCGAAAATCCCAGAGCCAGAAGGGACACCAAGGCACTGGGGTCAGCTTGCAGGCGCAGGGCCCCCTTGACATGTGGTCAGAGCTGGAGGGGCTTCGGTGAGGGGGAAGACCCCCTGCTCGAGAGCCCAAATGGCCAGGCCACTCCCCCACCCCAACCCCTCTCCAACAGGGGGCGCAGGCCTTCTCCCTCTGACATGAGATGCTGGACCACCCTCATGACCCCTGCTCTGGAAGGGGAGCCAGGGCCCCCAGGCTCTCAGTCCCCGCATGCATGAGGGCTGCAATCCCTAAGTGGGGAACGAGGGAGTAGCACGAGGGGCCGAGCAGGACACGGTGAGAGAGGGGCCTGGGCGGCCCCGGCGGAGGAATGTCTGCCGCGTGGCCCTCTCCCCGGGCTCCCCAAGAGGCGGCTGTGGGCCCCGAACAAGGGAGGCCGGGGACGAGGCCAGGAAGCTCGGCCCAAGGACACTTGAGCACGTACCACTTTTCTGGGATGCTTCGAGGCTGGGGGTCAGCAGGCAGGCACTGCTTCTCCGGGGCGTATCTCCACGGCTGTAAGTAACTCAGCCACATCTCCAGGACCTGGCGGGGACAACATGGCCGACCCGAGCTGTTGCTCTGGAACTCTGGCACCCCCTGTTCCAGGACCCTCCCCCCACCCAAGGGCTCCAAGCTGGGGCCTCTAGGACCCCGTCTGCAGCCTGAATGGCGAGTGTTGGGTTCAAGTCAGGAGCCCCGACTGCTCAGCTGGGACCAGGGACTTGGTCGGTGGCTTGTTCCTGTGCTTGCCTTCCCCGGGTAGGCTGAGGGGCCAGCCTGTCACCGCCTCCCAGGGGGGCCCTACCCTAGGGGCCTGCAGAGACGCTGCCCCAATGGAACTGAACACGGATCCCCCAACCGCAGGCCAGCCTCTGTATGAAGCCTCCCTTATGGCTCTGCACACCCAGGATTTAGCATCTCCCTACCTCTCTGCCCCCCCAAGTCCTGCTCCCCCACATGCTGCTCCCCATACGTACTGCTCGGAAAGAAGCGTCCAGGGGCCAGTGGCCGAAGCAGTGCTGAAGGAAGGTGAAACTTCTGCTGGACCGGCGGGATGGCGACCCTCAGCAAAATGGAAAAGCAGTGAAGTGCAGCACGGGGAGGGAAATGGCGGAAGGCACAAACAAAATACCAGCCCTCCCCGAGCAGCGAAACCCCCCCCCAAAGGGGCTTCTTGGTTCCCCTGGGTGACTCCGGGCCTGCGGCTTTGCCTTGGTCTCCTGACCTCCGACACAGGAACCACGGCAGCATCTACTACAGGACGGCACCTCGGTGGCAGCCCCCAGGATGGCCCCCGCTGCACTGAGCTAAGGCGTGTGCGTGTTTCCCAGAGGTCCCAGGCAGGAGCCAGCCTCGGGTCCCCGGCTCTTTGAAAATTGCCATGGGAGGAGGGCCCAGGGTGGCAGACACCCTCCCATCCCAGGAAGGGGCTCTGCCAGTACTGCAGGGCTCCTCTTAGCCCCGGTGGCAGCCAATGGCATCATGGGCACACCAGAACCACCTTGGGCACTCCTGGCTGGGCGACCTGGGCATCTCGCCGCACCCCCCTCCGTTTCCTGTCTGCCTCTGTTTCCTTGGCTATAACAGCCTCTCCCTCCTGGACTCATGGCAGGACCAAACAGCAGGCGCTGAGGGAAGGCTTCCCCCAAGCGGCCTCATGGGACACCGAGGCAGGGCCCGGGCAACTCCCAGGCGGGAACCGGTCTGTGTCCCCTCGGCAGAAACTCCCGGTGGTCTGCCAGAACCAAACCCAATTCCCTGGGTGGGGTGGGGCCCAGGAAAATAGACCAATTAGCAGGCGGGCGTCCCCGGGCCCGGGAAAAAACTCCTATTTCGGGGGGGGAAAAACCAGGGCCACACCCACTGCCCAGGGCTTCAGGGGGCGGAATCACAGGCCTCCTAAGGAAGTCTGCCCAAAGTCAAAAGGCAACAAGGCCAACAGGATGGGCCCCAGTCTTACTGGCGGCAGTAAAAAAATCCCCAATGCCAAACACCCTCCCTGAGGGGCCAAGGGTCCCCCCTCCCCCTCTGCAATCACCTCCAAGAAACCTGGGGCCAAAACCAAACCGGAACTCCAGGCAAACTCCAACAAGGTACCCAGGGGCAACTCATCTCCCTAATCCTTTTCCCTTTTAAACAAGGACTGCAGGGGGTCATTCCACAAACCGACAAGCGGCAGTCCCACCCCGTCACCCTCTTTGCAGGGTCTCCTGGGCCCTGCTCTCCCTATCCCTGGAAACCGGGCCCCCCCCCCCAATGCCCCACTCACCGCCCGGCTCCTCCAGGGCTGGGGGTGCGAGAAATCGTGGAAGGTGACACCTGCTAAAACCCAAGGCTTTGGAGAAAAGGCGTGCAAGTCTTTCCAAAAGCCCTACCCAACACCTCCCTCGTCAAGGACTCCTTCAGGGCCGGGAAATTGGAAACCCCCTTTCCCCCTCTCCTTCTATGCAGGGGGCAAAACCCCTCCCGGAACAAAACTAGCCAGTAAAACCACCCAAAATCTAACACCCCTCCCCCCCCCAAGAAACCCCCTCCCCCAATCACATTCATCCTTCTGCCCCAAGTCGCGCCCCACTGGCCTCCACAAAGCCTCCAAAGGAGAGCAGCAGGCCAGGCCTGGCCCCCGGGCCCCACCAGCCCCGCCCAGACTCGGCACTTGGCCCTCAGGCAGGGACCCCCCTCGCCCCCAGCGCTTAGGCCCAATCCCTTCCTCCCACTGCCCTCCAGGGCCCAGTCAGGGAGATGGCCCAAGTCCAAGGCCTCTCTTCCCCCAACCCTCAGTAAAAGGGCCCAGGGCCCCAGGCCCGATCACTCAAAACCCCACTTGTGGCCCCTGGGATGGCCGTCAGGCTTCCTCTTCGCTTGGAGGCGTCCTTCCCACGGGAGGCCAGCCCCAAAGCCCCCAGGGCCCCGGCCCAGGCGCGGGGCCTTCTCTCCGTGTTGTGACCCCCTGAGACAATCAGCTCCATGAGGGCAGCATCCAGAACCTTCGTCTCTCCCAAACACGAGTTTGCACGCAGTAGGTGCTTAATAACCATCCTCTGCAGCCCCAGCCTTGCCCAGGATCTGCACATGAGCCCGGCGCCACACTTGGCTCTGAGGACACGAGGACAAAGGTCAGAGTTGCCGCCCTTGAGGAGCCTGCACACTCCTGAGGGGAAACCACAGGTGCTCGGGAAAGCGGGAGAAACCACAACACGTGGAGGAGCTCCGGAATCGGCAGAGGTAGCGGGCCCCCCGTGCAGCAGTGCACGCTGGGTGTGAAGCAGTGAATTCTGGGAGTTGACGTGTCTCCCCCAATGGCCAGCAAAGAGGGGCCCGATGGGGAAAGTTCCGGGAGCCGGAAAGCGGGAACCCGGGGCCGTCCCTTGAGAGAATGACTTCTGCCTCCCAAAGGCTCCAGCAGATATGCCCGGCTGGGGGGGCGTGAGGCCAAGGCTCGGCCACCAGGGACACCATCCCCTCCCCGTGCCCCAGGGCAGGGTTGGCCGGGCACCAGAGCTCTGACCGGGAAAGCCTCCGGTGCCATCTGGACGGGTCCCTCAGTCAGCACCGGCCTGTGGCTGCCCGGCCCCCTCAAACAAACCCTCCCTGCTGTGCTGCGGGCTCCTGAGGCAGACCCGGCAGACAGAGCCCCGGCCCGTCTCTGCAGCGCGCTGGCCAGAACGCCAAAGGCACGGGGACCTTCTGGGCTCCTTCCTCATCCGGGGATGGCGCAGGCGCTCGAGAGCGCTCCCCAAAGGAAGGGGAACTCCCCCATTCATGTCCATTTCTCACACCCCAGAGTTGTCAGAGTGGGGGCCTGGGCTCGGTCACGGATGCGAGAACACGAGCGGCCATCCTGCAAGTCCCGGCAGCCCGTCTGTCAGGCACAAGGCAGGGTCCCAGTGCCAGCTCTGCCCAAGGCCCGGGGGATGGGTGCCTATAACAGTCTTCTCTAAAATATAATGTTCTCTGGGAGCAGCCTTGGTTTCAGTGCAGTGACCAGCCCAAATGCAGCCAGGAGTGAAAGTCCAGGTCTTGTCCTTCCTGGGGCCCGCTTGGCTTTCTGAGGCCCATCCCCCTCCTCGGTTCCTGCGCTCGTCCTTTGCCTCTGCCAGCTTCGGCCTCTCGCCCTCCATGTCTCCGGCCAGCACAAGGGTGGGAGATGGAATGAATCCGTCTCCGCCTCCGAGAGTGGGCTTGTGGGTCCGGCCCTGAGAGCTCCTGCTCGTCTGCCCCACACTGAGCATACACCAAGCATTACATCACCGGGAAATCATTATTTGTTGTGGGATTAAATCGATGCTAAACTAGATTTAACCACTGTCTCCTCACTTCCACTTAGTCCCTTGTTTCAAGCTCTGGCCCAACATCTCCCTGTAGGATCAGACTAATCCCCCTGAGCCAGGCTAAATGAGAGAACTATCGTCTCCATCAATCCCACTGACTTAGCACCTTGTAAGAATCTTAACAGGTGCCCAAACCCAGCCCCGAGCAGGAGGCCCCAGCCCGGCGCCCCTCCCTTAGGCCCCTCCCGGTGCTGGGGAGGAAACAGAGCATTGCACCCAGTGAAGGGCCTTCCCTTACCCCCCCTCCCATCTCCCCGGAGCTTTGCACCCCCCAGCCTGACAGACCCTCTCCCAAGGAGAGATGTTACCTGCTGGGGCCCCAGCCCCAGGATCTCTTCCTACCCTTCCCCATACTCTAGAACAGCACAAAATGATACCCAGGGGATATGGCAATGATCTAGAACCCGAAGCCCCTTCCCCAGATACTCAGTAACCTCAGTGGGCAGAAGAAAGGGGTCTAGCAGTGAGGACATTAAAGTAAGTGTCCCAGAATCAGAGGGGGCCTCTTGGGGCCTTCTGGTCCAACTTCCCACCAACTCAACCCCACGCCAGGACGCACAGCCGAAAACCAAAGGGCCCGAGTCCATGCATGGCCCCCGTGCCAGAGGCCCGGCCAGGACAGTGCCCTCTCAGCCAGGACCCCTGCTCTTCACGCCAGCCTTCTCTGTTCTTCTTCAAAGGCCGTGGGCTGGGGCAGACCTCAGGACCCTTCCACTAAGGAACACGGGCTTGTTTTTAGCAGCCGCATTTGGGCTCCACCCCCTGCAAAGCTCTTCAGCCACAGGCCGGCCAATTCTCCTCCCTCCCCACGTCCTGACACGATCTCCCCTGAGCCCTCCCGACGGGAGCAGCCCCGGTCAGATCTCCCCCCCCACCGCGTGCAGGCCTCCGTTCCGCTCCTGGCATTTGCACTGGCAGCCGCCAGGCGGGCAGTCATCGGCCCCTCCGGAAGCCATGTCGGCTCTCAGACGGCCGTTTTCCGGGTGAAGGGTCAGGCTATTGAGGACTCTACCAAGACTCCTGCAAGCAAAGACTAACGGAGCCTCCCACGATCGTCTCAGGACAATCTATGCCTGTTACCTCTACAGAGATGGATGGTGGAGGCCTCCCGGAGATCCGGGGGGGAGGGGGTAACCTACTCTTGCCAAGTCATCTGGGAATTTCAGTCAGCTCTCGCACAAGAGCCGTATAAAGCTCAGCGGGGAGAGCATCAGCCGTAGGAGAGGAGCCTAAAGGTGTTCAAAGCCTCTTCTTCAATGGGAACTGGAGGGATCTCCTCCGGCCTGAGGTAAACAGTCAATGGCTTCTTTGGGTCGAAGAGGTTCTGTGGAGAACACCCTGGAAGTGTTCGGCCCATTTCTCCAGGACCACGTCCACATCACTGATCATGTGACCCCATCAGCAGCCAGGTGAGATGCACCATAGGCCTCTGACCCGAAAATAGCCTCCAGGGAATCATTAAAGGGCTTTGGGCGGTTACTATCGCCATAAACCTGCATTTCATGTGCCTCCTTTCTGAGCCAAGAATCCTGCAGCTCCTTGAGCTCTGCCTGGACTTTACTCTGGACGGACGGACGGACAATCCGGCTGGTACACACCATGGAGTTCTCGGGTTTCATTTAGCAGCTTCTGAATTCTGCCATTGTGTGTGTCCATTTCCTGACAGCACGCTTGCCCAAGTTCTGGACGATGGTTAATGGACGCTCTTGCGCTTTCAGTCACCGAGGAACAGTACCAGGCTGTGTGCTTGCTTCTGGGCTTTTTAGCACGTTTTCAGCCTTGTGGGAAACCCTCAAGGAAGAATGCACTGATGGTAAATTAACTGAACCTGAAAACTTACAAGCCAAGGTTAAAATGGCGGAGTGTTGGTGCAGGGCTGTGGGGTTGGGGGGGCAGATTTTCCGCAGCCTCTGAAGCTGAGGTACCACGTGGTGCAGAGCGATGCTCTGCGGCTTGTGAATTCTGGGTTCCCGATCAGCAGTGAGGAAACACCGGGGCTCCCCCCGCCGGCACATCTTGCACATGCGGAAGTATCAGCGCCAGCCAATGGAGAGGTTCTGAAAGCCTGGGCGAGTTCTTCGCTCAGCAGTTTCCTTCCTGGGGCTGCCCCCACCGACAATGGGACCGATGCACACGCTGCCAGACCCAGCTCAAGGCTTGGGAGGCTCCAAGGGAACGTGCGGGAGAGGAGAGATAATAGGGACCACCAAACCAGAGGCCTTCGGGGCCATTGTACTGACTCATGCCTCTGAAACTGGACGGCCACAGCGCCAGGCCAGCAAAGGGAAGGGCTTCCATGGGAATCGTCCCCGGCGCAACACTGAGCTCCTCTAGAACCGAACCGCCGGCGTTCCAACCCTAGCGCAGAGCGCCTAACTTGGATGGAATGGCCGCGCTGCCCGATGCCGAGCGGACACTTGCCAGAAAGATGAATTTATGGAGAACTCTCACAAGGTGGTCAGGAAAATGATACACAAACTCTCTCAAGGTCTCCGAAGAACTTCGGAATGGCCATGAAACACTGGCACAGGACCGCCCAGCACGGGCTCCCGAGAGGAGACGCCGAGCTCTATGGGAGAAGCAGAACCGAGTTAGCTGAACATGAGACGCCCAAATTCTGAGCCTGTCCCAGGCGTCCCACGGACTGTTTGCGTGCGAGCTGTGGCGGAGCACGCTGTCGGCGTGGGTCTGATCAGCCACAGGTCACTGCAACGTAGGAATGTCATCTCGGTTCTCTTCCGGAATGAAAGGAAGGCACCCCAAGTCACTGTGAATGAGGGCAATGATCTCTCCTTGCCTGCCCGCTCACAGCCTCCTGGGAGGCTCAAGTGAGATAAGGGAAGCAGAGTGCTTCATAGAGAGCAGCACACTAGCCAGTGCCAGGAGCTCTGTCCTGGTACCAGAACTGGTATCGCCCCTGGTACCGGTCCAGTTGAGCCCCGGCTTTTTCATCCACTCTGCACACAGAGCTCCCGCCAGCTTTCCTCTTATGCAGCAGATTTTTGGGATCTAAGACCATGTTTAACATCCGCCCCGCTGAAACCGCACCTTGTGACCAGGTTTTACGCTCCATGTTTAGGTGGAAAATAAAAGCTCTCATTTCTGTATCGACAAAGGCCGTGCGAGAGCTCTACGTCTACCATTTCCTGGCCCCCAGAGGAGCAGCCCTGGCTCTCCTCCGCCCTGGACGGTGTCGCTCTCGTGGCCGGGACTCTGTTCTTGCTGGGCCCCTTCTCCTGGGAAGGCCTGGAGTGCTTCATCACTCAGCCCAAGAGGGCTGAAGAGCCTTCCCGATCGCCCCCAGGGCAGGGCCGAGGAAAGGAGAAGCCTCCTCCGGTCATGTGTCGTGTCCATGACCTTACATGCTATTGACATCTCCGAGTTCCCGGCCCTGGGGACATCAGAGACCTGATGGAGATTCGGCAAAACGGGCGCTGCCAATCCCGCGTCCCCTTTTTCTCACACACAGATGGACGGGTGTATGTGGCCGTACTGCTGACGGGGAACGCCTGAAGGAGTTTTATTTTAGGTTCTTACCTGAGGGGATCCAAGTTACTGCTTCACATGAAGAAACCTCAAGAGGAAGGCTTAGATTCTTCAAATGAGCAAATAATTCAGGCCGCCGTCCCATCACGTGCCAGAAACTGGCAGGGACTGCCTAACTGCCCCTTGTCCCCGCGGCTTTCTGCATTCGCCCCTAACGCTTTCTCCCTCTTTTCCTAATAATCCACCTCCAGAACAGTGCGACGGCCCCAAGCACCGTTGTCATGGTCACCAGACTCCCGTGGGCTAAGCTGGAGTAAATTCTAGGCCCCTTCTGCCACACTCGTCTCTCCCTACCAAGTTATGGCCCTCAAAGGCTTCAAAGGATGGTCTGGGCCCAGACGTGACTGACAAGACAGAGAGGAGCCTCTTCCTGAACAAAAGGTGAAACCGGAGGAGCCACGGCTGGAGCTGTTGCCCCAGCACCAGCCTGCCCCGATCCGGATGCGACCCAGGGGCCCAGCACCGGCCTGCCCCGATTCAGGAGCAACCCAAGGGCCCTGGCACTGGCCTGTGTCCAGCTGGCACCAAAGTCAGAGCGGGAGGATCATCAATAAGGCATTGGTTGTCAAAGGAAAGCATTAAAGCAAGTCCCATTTTCAATTTCCTCCGGAGCCCTCCCTCATTGCTGTTTATTGAATGATGGATCTCCCTGAGTCCCAGCTCTATCTGGGGGGCCCAAGCCTGAAGGTGGTAAAAAAGGCTGCCAGACAGTGTGCTCTGGAGTCGGGGGCTCTGAACCCCTGGGAGCTTTAACGTTCCAGTAAGTGAATCCCAATGGGACTGGTGTGCTCGGCCATCCTGTTTTTAGTTTATCGAAACCACAACCGCCCGGAGAAAGAGGCCAGAGGCTGCCCCGGCTGCCCGAGGGCCCCAGGACACCAGCGAGGCGGCGAGCCCCTCCACTCGGCCAAAGGCCCTCCCTGCAGCTCTGAAGCCACAAGGAAGAGGAAATGTCCGTCCTGGGAAAGGCCGGGGATTGCCGCCATCCCCATGATACAAGACAGATGCTGGTCTGAAACACATGAGTGACTCGGCGCCTCCCGGGCCCGACGCGACCTTCCCCGAAGAGCTAAACGCTACCAAACCCACCAGCGCGGGGGGAGGCTGGCACGGGGCCACCCTCCCCATCCCCCCGGGACCCTTCACATCCAGCCCCAACCCGAGGCCAGGAGGAAAGCAAAGCCCCTCCCTCAGCCCCCACGCAGGATTAACTGAAAGCAGCGGGCACGGCCACACGGCAGGTGGTGACCGGAGAGGCCCTCCCCGGGCCACAGCGAAGCTCCCCGACCCCAGGGCCGAGTGTCGCTCTCCGGGGCGGTCTCAGTCCCAGCTACCCAGGGCCTCGCAGTCCATGCTGACGCCCCCACCCCCTATTCTCTGCGGATTGCCAGCAAGAGCAGACAAAGAAGCCAAACAAAAAATGGTGTACTTGGTACGCGTGGAGGGCCTGGTAGCTGCTTTGGGCAGGAGAACTGTGGAGGCTACTGGAGAGACTGAGTCGGTAGTGGAGCACCTCCAGCTGAGAGACAACAAAAAACAAGGAGGGAAAACGGAGGGGAGAGGGGATGAAGGGGGGGACAGGGAAGGAGAGGAGGAGAGAGAAGGGGGGATGGAGGAGAGGAGAGGGGGAGGAGAAGGGGAAGAGAAGGGAGAGAGAAGGGGGTGAGGGGAGGAGAAAGGGAGGAAACAGGAAGGAAAAGAAAGAGGAGACATGGAGCGGGAGGAGAGAGACAAAGGGAGGAAGGGGGAAAATGGAAACGAGGATGGGCAAGAAGATAAGGTTCAGGGAAAGGGAGAGGTGCAAGAAGGGAAAGAGAAAGAGAAAAAGTAAGAGTGAGCCCAAGAAAAGGAAGAAGAAAACAAAAAACAAAAACAAATACAGTCAGTGCTAGTCCAGTCCAACATGGCAGCCACAACAGGAGCCTCCGCTTGCCCTGATTTGTCCCGGCCTCAGGATGAGTCGGCCTGGGCCGGCCCTGGGAGCCCCCGTCCTCATCCTCTGGCCCGGGACCCCTCCAGGTGAGGAGCATGCCTGGAACAGGGGGACAGCACCGGGCAGTGTGGGGCCCGGCCAGACCAACAGAGAGCTGTATCGTCGGCCTTCTGGAAACCCCCAATGGCCCCAGACACCGGGGACGTGGGACGCCGGGCTCTCCTGTGGCCAGCGAGACACCTCTCCACCCTGCCAGCCTGCCAGGGCCACCCTCGGGGAGAAGCCTTTGGGGGTAGCCCCCGTCTCCTTTTCTGGGAAGTGGAGGACAAACCCCCCAGGGAGAGGCCAGCAGGGCAGGGAGGAGGGCCGGCTCTGTGGCCTGGGGCAGGGCACCGCCCTCAGTTTCCCCATCCCAACACTACCACTGAGCAATAGCCAATGCTCAGACCAGGAGGACACGAGCTCTCATGGGGGGCTTTCTTCCTGGACAAGGAAATGAGGCTCGGAGGGCCACTGAGGACTCCTGCTCGGGAGGACGAGGGCCAATCTGCCACACAAAGTCCCCCGGGGAGCTGGATAAAGGGCAGGGGCCGCCCTGGCCAGGCCAACACAGGCCCTGCCACAGGGAGTACAGAGTCTGACCCACGGTGGCTGCAGTGGCCCAGGTCCAGTCCCAGCCCCAGGCTTAGCCCCAGCCCCAGGCTTAGCCCCAGCCCCAGCCCTGGCCCCACTTTACAAGGCAGCCCTGTTAGTGAAGCAGGCGTGAACAAGGGCAGCAGCAGCAGTGCAGGAAACGCGAGAAGCAGCAGCCAGAAGGCCAAATAGCAGCAAGCACTGGCCGCGGCCCCGGGCACTCCCTGGTCCCTCTGCAGACGGACACCACGCTCCCCAGGGCTATGGGCAGGCGCCCACAGTCTGGCCAGGTCCCAGGCAGGTCACCCATGGAAGGGCGGCTGGGGGCCATCGAGCCTCGGCCCCCCGTGAGGGCAGGAGCCGCCTTTCCATCTCTGAAACCCCCCGCCCGGCCGCCCGGCCCTCGCTGCCCCCTGGTCCCTAGCACTGAGTCCTCGGTGACGTCAACGCCCTGAACGTTTGCTCCAGAGTGATGGCTTTGCCATCAAAGCGGGGCAGGCGCAGGCTTATGGGCCTTGGTGGGACTTGGAGGAGAGCCAGGAACCCTCGGGGAGGCCACCTGTTGGGCGGGGGAGGGTAGGTCTGGGCCCCTTCCTGGCAGGAGGCCCAGGGAGAATGCCGCTTCTACTGGCCAGCTCCCAAAGGGGGTTCTAACCAGAAGAGGGTTTCCAGGGGGCTGGCGGCCGGGTAGGGGGAGCGCCGGAGAGAGAAGCGAGGAGGGAGGACTCTGCCGGCAGTGAGAGTGGCAGGGGCGGTGCCCTCGGGATGCCCCCGTCCTCCAGGCGCACCCTGGCCCCCAGCTGTGAGCCGGCTCTCAGGCTCCCTCAGCAGGACTTGGGAGGCCCCCAGAAAGGCCGGGCTGCCCCACCTCAGTGATGGGGAAACCGAGGCTTACGGAGGCCCACCCGTGCTACTGAAAGCTGGGTCCCCGGCCCGGGCCCAGGAAGAGGGATGGCAAGCGCAGTGTCGCCACATGCTGAGCACCCAAAGTCTTCCCAGAAGCACTTCTGGCTGCATCCGCAGGTTAGCGCATCCTTTGGGGAGCCCCCACCCCCCAGACAGAGCAAGCCAACAAGCCAGATTTGCAGCGATCTCAGCCCCACTGAGCCACATGCAGGGATTGGGGGGCAGCGACAAAGAAAAGGCCCTTGAGCCCACTTGCAGAGCCCCTAGGACCCCGTGCAGAAGGGTCCGCCACAGGGGTCGTGTGACATGACAGCCCTTGTGGGTAAGCCGGGGGCTTCCCACCTCTCTCCCCCTGGAGGGGTTGTGGGGGCCCCCACAAAGCCCCCTCAGAGGTTTGGGCCTCAGGAGGAAGGGGACCAAGAGGAGCCGGCAGGGCCTCAGCCACCAACCAAAGCTGGCCTCGGCCATGGCCGTCCTTCCCCAGGGGCCCGTTCCTCTGCACTGGGCTCGGGAACCTCCGTCCCAGCCTTCCCTCTAGATCCTGGGCACTGAGTGTGCCTTCAGGCCGATCCTGGTGGCCCTGGGCTTCCAGAACCAAGGGAGGGGTCGGGACACCCTCCAGCCCCTCCCCCAGGGCAAATGGGGGTCAAGGGGACATGATACACTCTGGGGGTCAAAGTGCGACAGGCCTTACCTTGGCGTGAGGGGACTGCATTTTCTGATACATCTCCAGAGAGTAATGGTGAAGCCACATCTCCACAAAGACCTAGGAGCAACACAGGTGGCCATGAGTCCCCCACGGGCCCAGCCCCATGTCCCCCGCAGGCCCAGCCGGCCCCAAGTTCCCCACAGGCCTAACCAGGCCCCAGTACGGGCGCGCTCTCAGAGGTAAGATGCCCAAGCCCCCAGTGGGAGGAGACGCCCCTTGATACCAGGATGGGCCCCCGGCCCGAGGAAGCCTCAGCCAGAGCTCTGACTGATCAGGACAGAGTGTGGGAGCCAGGCCGTGGGGGTGGGCAGGGAGAGGAAGGGGACGGGCTCTGGCCATGGCTGCCGTCCTGGAGCATCTGCAGGCCTGGCCCAGGCTGACCCAGAGAAGCTGCAGAGCCAGGATGTCTGGCAGAGGGGGCGGGAGGCACCCAGAAGGCCCCTGTGCTAGGAAGGTGCCCCCCCCCCCCCCCCCAAGCAACCCTTAATTTAACCTTCAAGGCCCAGGCCTCTGGGAAGCCTCCCCTGCTGCCCAGAGCCGCTTTCCTCCCACCCAGACCCGCACACACGGCGGGCACCCTGCCACCTCCGGGAGGTCGGGCAGTCGTCCATCTCTGGGCCTCTGACACGGCTCATTGCCAGGGGCTGAACGGAAAGGCCGCCCCCACCTCGGAGGAAGCTCTTTCCTGCCCCCTGAAAAGCGGGTCTGGGGCGTGTGGCTCCCTCCCTTCCGGCACCGCCCGCGCCGCCGCTCACCTGGAGCAGGGTCTCCGATCTCCAGATCTCCTGTGAGGCCGGGTCTGCATTCACCGAGGGCTGATGGGAGATGTGCCGCTTCAGCAAGCTCGTGTGGTGCAGGCCGTAGGAAGTGAAAGGCACAGCGGGGGTCCTGGGGGGGACCAGCAAGCGCTCACCCTCCGCCGCCCGTCACCGCGTTCCCACCCATGTCCGGGCCCCCAGGCGGGCAGCGAGGACGTCAGTCAGCCCCCCGGGCCTACCAACCACCTTCTCCACCCACAAAGCAAAGGAGTCGGGCAGGACGACGGCAGGAGGGCTGAAGGCCAGTGTCTTGCTGACTCTAGAAGGGGCCGAGCGGGCCCCGTGCAGCCTCCACCCTGAGCCACAGAGCAGCGGCACTGAGAGAGACAGAGACAGAGAAACAGAGACAGAGACAGTTGGGGGGGGTGGGGGAGAGAGACAGAGGAAAGAAAGAAGGGAGGGCACAGACACAGGGCACGGCCCCTTGGGCACCTCCGCTCCAGCCTCCACAAGGTGGGGTTTTAGGAAAGGGACAATCTGAGCCTGGGAGAAGAGGAGAATGCACTTAATAAACAAAGGGTGCCGGGGGCAGCTTCTGGGCCCCAGTCCGAAGGCCTGGCACTGAAGGCAGAGGCCGGTGCCCGGGGCCGGAGGGCGCAGGCTGGGAGGCTGGGCCTGTGAATGGGGCGAGGTGAGCCCCCGGCCGAGGCTCCAACTGCTGCCCCTGGACATCAGCGAGCCAGCGGCCCCGAGGCAGCACTTCCTGTGGGCAGCGCGGCACAAACCTCCGTCCCCGCTTTCAGGGCGTTCTGCCCGGGGAGCTGGGGGTGCAGGTGCAAGCCCGTGCATGTGCGTCTGCAGGCAGGAAGCCCGTGTGTCCTAAGAACGTGCCCTGCACCCCCGGAATCGACAGGCGTGTCTGTGTGGTGACACCTGGGTCTTATGCCCGCACGGCTGCCCCGGGGCGTCGGAGAGGAGGGAGCCTTGTGGGGAACGTGGCAGAGGCCAGCAGAAGGGCCCTCCCCCCCACCATCCCGGGAGCCCCACCTGGGGGTGGGGGAAGGGATGGTGCATCCCAGGGTGGTCGAGGGCGGAGGGACGACGTTTCCTTCCGTGGGTAAGAACCAGGCCAGGTAGCGGTCCACCAGGAGGAAATAGGCACAGTCGGAGGTTCGGACGTGAACCGACAGAGGAAAGTTCTGGAAGACAAAAAGGCCTTCGTCACGCCTCCGGGCATGGCTGGGCCCATCCCAGTGCCGCGGGCTCTGACCGGGGGATGCAGAGCCACTCGTCCCCCTCGGGCCCGGCTCCTCTTCAGGCTGAACGCCTGCCCTCGGCATCCCCTCGGACGTCTCGGCCCCATTGGGCCCGGCTGCCCCCCCGCGGCCCCCACAAGTGGCCCCCCCCGGAGCCCAGGTTCCCGACCAAAGCCCCCGCCCAACAAGAGTGGCGCCGTCGTACCCTCTGCGTGATGAGGCTCAGGGCGAAGAAGAACATGTAGTATTCAAACGGGTATGAGGGTTGCGGTCAAGGACAATCGCCACATCTGGGGCCCGCGGCGAGCCTGGGGTGTGCCGGACCTTCCCCCACCCCCATCTCCCCCTGCCCCGGACGCAGAAAGGATACTGAGCGCCAAGTGCAGGCCCTGGGCGCCCGCCGCGGGGAGCTGGACCTTGTTGTGGTAGAGCGGGCACTCGGGGAGGACGCGCTCCTGGATGCACGCCCGCACGGGCTCCTGAAACGGAGGGAGGCGTGAGTGGGGGCCGGGGCCCCACACAGCGACACCAGGGGAGGGGCGAGGGGCACGACGGGCATGGGGGGCACTGCCTAGTGTAGCGGGAGCACAAAGACCAAGGTGGACCAGAGCAGGAAGAGCTTGGGGGACACCACCACGAGCGCCCCAGTTTGATGAATCAAAACAGGCAAAAAAGAGGCACAGGTGGGGACGTGGGGGGGGGGGGGGGGGGGGGGGCGGTGTCAGCCCTTGCAGGCCAGGAAAGGGTGAGGCCGTCACCTCCGGGCAGAGCCGGGGAAGGTTTTCAGCAGGTGTGCTGCTTGTGCCCCTTGCTCCGGCCTCCCCGCGGTCAGTGTGGCTGCCCTGCGCCCCCCTCGGGCGAGCACTCACCGGAAGGTAGGACACCGGGAAGTCGTACTTGTAGTCCTCGGCCTGGAGCTTGTACACCAGCTTCATCATGGGCCCGCTGCGCCAGGGACAGAAGGAAGCCCAGGTGAGCGCCCGGGCCCCGAGCATGGCCGGGAGACCCACCCCCCCCCGCCCCCAGAAAAGCCACTTGCTTGGGGTCCAGGAACTCCATGGCGATGCTGTACTCGATGGGGTTCACCCTCCCCTGCAGACACCGCAGGTTCCAGCCGACCAGGACGCCGTCCAAGCTGCCGAAGATGTTCTCCACGAGCCATGGGAAGATGTAGTGCAGCTCCTGGGGGGAGGGGGGAACGGGACAGCTGAGGGGGCCCAGGCTGGGGGACCCGCCGACCCCTGTGGCGCCCCCCAAGGTGCCCCCCCATAGGGCGGGGCCACTGCTGAAGAAGCCGCCTGGGACTCCCAAGTGTCCACTGGGTGCCCCGTGAGAGCCCTGACCGGGGGCCAGGGACCCAGGCCCCACAGGGAGGGCGTCTCTGGGCAGCAAAAGAGGGAGTGAGGAAGAGACGGCTGAACGTTCTCCCACCAGCGACCGCCTCCAGCCCGGGGGAGCGAGCAGGGACCACCTCGGGTTGGAGGCCCCTCAAGCCCCTGAGGTCTCGGCCTGCGAGGTACCGGTCAGCCCTGGGGGGACGGGTGCCCCAAGAGGACGATCCCTAACAAAGATGGGCATCGGCTCCTATTTGGGAAACCGGCATTTCCTGAGTCTTCTCGGATCATGGCGGGGGGGGGGGGGGGGGGGGGGAGAAGAGCCCTGAGCTCAGGCTGTGCAAGGCCCCTCCCCCAGGAAGCCCTCGGGCAGGGGACGCCCACGGACACACGGGGCCCCCATGTGGACCCACAGCAGACAAATACACTTGCACACGCGCCTCCATAGTGCACGCCCAGCCCCAAGGCCCAGCCCACGTAGGCGCACCCCCCCCCCTCACCCTGGCCCTACCTTGGCCGGGAAGTCCTCGATCACCTTCACCAGGTCATGGCACCGCTGGGCGAAGGGCTTGCTCACACAGTCCGCCTTCAGGCTGGCCTAGGAAGGAGAGCCGGGGTTGGGCTGGCTCTGGCCGCAGGGAAGGGGCCACGGTCCCCCGGGCACTCGGTCCTGGGCCCCAGCAGCCTCCATGCCCTCCTGCCCGGCGGAGCCCCCCGCCCAGGGGTCCGACCTCGCAGAGCCTGGGGCCAGCCCTTGCCACGGGGAGGCAGCAGAGCCCGCTTTCTTCATCCCACAGACAGGCTCAGCCCTCACAAACATGGAGGCTCGAGAGCCTGGGGGAGGCCCGAGAGCCTGGGGAGGCCCCGATGGGACACCAGCCTCAGCCGTGACCTTGCTCCCTGGGGCACCGTGTGGAGTCTGGCAGGTGCCAAAGGGGGCATCCATGCCCCACCGGGCGGGTCAGAAGCCCCTGGGGGAGGGCTGCTTGGGCACCAGGCGCCCCCGGACACGGGCCTTGGGGCGCTCCCCGCTCCTTCCTTCTGGGACCAGCCACTCACCAGTAGGAAGCTGGGCGGCTGCACGTGGGGAAGAGCCATAACAACCTCTTGGGGAGACTCTCAGTCCTTTCAGGAAAGCGCTGCGGAAAACCGAGAGAGGCAGGCAGTCAGGACGCCATGTTAGCCAATGTGGGGCCTGGAGGACCCCCGAGCCTCCTCCCCAGCTCCCGAGACAGCAGCGCTGCCCTCTCGTGAGGGGGGCCCCGGCCGTCCCCCCCCACGGGCGCAGCTCCCGCCCCCCATGGCAAGGCTCTGGGACGTCTGAGACAGGCGCCCCCGCCCCGAGGAGGCCGGAACGCGCGTGGCCCGGGCGGGACACGCCCTCTGTGGGCCATGGGGGATTCACCACAGCCCCGGGGGAAGAGACCATTAGGGAGGGGCTGACATGGCTGGGAAGGGTCTGAGGCTGTGTCCCAGCCCAGGCCTGGTGCTGTTGGCAGCTCCCAGCGGGGCCCAGAACATTACGATGTCACTCCTGGAAAGCAGTCGTTCTTCGTTTTGCCTTTGTACCTCTGGTGGCTAGCACTGTCTGGCACACAGTAGGCACTTAATAAATGCAGACTGCTTGCTGGATGGCACAGGATCTGGGGGGTGGGGATGGGGTCAACACACGGCTGCCCCATTGAAGGCTAAATGGGTGCGTCTGCCCCAAACCCTTTGTTCCTCCCACAGAATTCACCAAACCTCCCCCTCTCCACACGCTGTCTTTGCCTCATCCTGGCCAGCCTGCGCGCTGGAAGGCCAGCGGGTAACAGGGCAGAGAAAGGAACATGGCGGGGGGGCAGGAGGAGGACGTAGGGGAAAGGGGCCAAACAGTGGCTGGGCTACGAGGAGTCAGAGGCCTTTGGGATATTAATGGAGCTCAGAGCTCCCAGCAGCCACTTGGCCCCGCGTGATGCTTGGAGCTCCCAGAAGCCACTTGGCCCCTCGTGATGCTCTGAGGTCCCAGCAGCCACTTGGCGCCGCGTGATGCTCGGAGCTCCCAGAAGCCACTTGGCGCCGCGTGATGCTCTGAGGTCCCAGCAGCCACTTGGCGCCGCGTGATGCTCGGAGCTCCCAGCAGCCACTTGGCGCCGCGTGATGCTCGGAGCTCCCAGCAGCCACTTGGCCCCGCGTGATGCTCGGAGCTCCCAGCAGCCACTTGGCGCCGCGTGATGCTCTGAGGTCCCAGCAGCCACTTGGCGCCGCGTGATGCTCGGAGCTCCCAGCAGCCACTTGGTGCCGCGTGATGTTTGAGCCAAGAAGAGTCAGGAGTCAGACAGGCAGAATGGGGAGGCCCCAAGGGCAGCCGCTGAGGAGAGCAGTCAGCGGGGTCCGAGGCGGCAGGACCGAGGGTCGAGGAAGAGGATTCAGAAAAGGGACCAGGGGCCACCGAGCACCACAAGAGTTCTGCGGGAGCCCCCCGAAGCAGAAAGGGCCGAATGGGGCCGGAGCGGGGCCCTGTGCGGGGGATCTGAGGCGATGCTCCTGCAGCCCCCCCAGTTCCGTTCTAGTTCCCAGTGGGCGGGGACCAGCCGACAGTGACTGAGCCCCTCTGGCTGCACGCACGGGGCCCAGTTCGAGGCCTCCTTTGCCAAGACCCCCCCAACGGGCGCAGACTCTTTTTCTCTGGCTGAGGCAGCCGGGGTTGGTGCCTTGCCCAGGGTCACACAGCCAGGATGTGTCTGAGGCCGGATCGGAACCCGGGCCCTCCAGACTTCAGGGCGGCGCTCTGTCCCCTAGAGCGCCCCCTGGCGGCCCCTCCCGGGCTGGCCCCAACCTCCCGCCCCGCACCATCCTATTCCCCGGCCCCTGTGCACAATCACCAAAGGATTTCTCGGCATCTCCGGGGTCGGCTCCGGTCCCAGCCCCTGAGCCCCCGAAGACCCGGGGCGGCCCCCAAGCCCACGGCAGGCTCCAAGCCCCTCAGCGACCCCTAGGAGCCCCCGCCTCCCGGAACGCTGGGCCCGGCGCTAGCCCGACGTCCTGGGGACGGCCCCTCCCCCAGCCGAGCGGCTCAGCCCCAGGAGGCCCCGCGGCACGGGGGGCGGGGAAGAGGCTCTCCAGGTTGGAAGCCCCTCCCCCCCAGCACGGATCCCCAGGCCCAGCCCGGGGCCCGCAGGGGCGGCAGAAGGGAGGGACAGGACAGGCACGCGGCCGCACAGAGTTTACCTCCGGGCCCTTGTTTGGGGGGGCTGTCGGGGTTCGGGAGCCGGGGCCACGCCTCCAGCACAGACAGCCTCCCGTTTCCAGAATGGGGCTGGGGCAGCCACGGGGAACCTCACAATGGGGGCGGGGGCGCCTGTCTCAGACGTCCCGGAGCCTCGCCATGGGGGGCGGGGGCTGCGCCCGCGGGGGGGACGGCCGGGGCCCCCCCCACGAGAGGGCAGCGCCGCTGTCTCGGGGGGCAGGGGGCGGGCCCCGCCCTGGGATGAGAGCGCTCTGACCCCTCCGCGTGGGGCGGGGAAGCGGCCTCCGGAATGGGGTCCCGGCCCTGGGGGAACGTGGCGCGGGCCCACGCCTGCCCCTGCAGGCCCGGCTGCCGGCGCCGCTTCCCCGCCAGTCACAGCCACCATCCCAAGCAACCCGGGTCGCCTTCGCTGACGTCATCAAGCCGCGCGACAAGCCCCGCCTCCCGAGATGGCGGGAAGGGGCCCAAGGCTCTCCCTCCGCGCCGCCGCAGAGCCGCTCGGCGTGCGCATGCGCGCTCCGCGCTCCGGCCTCGGTGGGACTCCGCCCCTTCTGGCCTCACGCGGGCGCACCGGCAGGGAGAGGGGGAGGGCCCAGTCCCTCCCCGCGCGGGCGCAGAAGGGCCTTTCCCCGGGCCGCCGAGGGGCCGCTGTCCCGGCTTGCGCGGGCGCTGTGGGTGCCGGGCCTGCAGGGAGCCCTGCCTTACCCGGCCCGGCCCCCGGGGCGGCCAGGAGCCGCGCCCCCCCGCCACGCCTCCCAGCGGCCCCCGAGCCCTCGCCCCGCCGAGCCGGGCGCACGTTGGGAGGGCGCCGGCGGGACGGGTCTTACCCGGGCGGGCAGGAGGCGCAGAAATGGGCCGGGGGCCGGGGCTGCGGTTCCGAGGGCCCCCGGCTCAGCCTGCCCCGCTCCTCCTTCCTCCCAGGCTCCCCGCGATCCTCCGGCTTCCGGGAGGCTTCTCCCCTGGGCCTCCCGAAATGTTCCCGCCCCTTCCCGGGCCCTCCCCCTGTCCTCGGGGAAACAGAGTAGATGGCGATTTCCCGGAGGGCCCGCGGCCTGGGCCGGCGGGCGGCGCGCCGGCTCCTGTGGGCTCGCCGGGAGGTGATTGTCACTGACTGATTTACTTGAATAAAAAGTAGAGATAGGAAGGAAACGAATGCATTGAGCACCTACTGTGTGTCAGGCTAGTGGATGGTCCACAAATACTAATTCATTTGGTCCTAGACGAACCCTAGGCAGGCTCTGTTGTTATCCGCATTTTACAATTGTGGAAACTGAGGCAGGCGGCCTCAGTGACTGTCCCGGCCATGCAGTTAGTATGTGTGTGAAGCCAGATGAGAACTCGTGTCTTATTTCAAGCCCACCTGTATGTACATATCTTTAGAGGGCAGGAAACGGGAAGAGAGAGGGGGCTAATACCTGGCTGGGGCCTTCTCCTGGAACATCCCCCACCCGGCCTCCCCAAGTCAGCCAACTGTCTGCATTTTACGCTTCCCGGTGCACATTTAGGGCTCAGCAACCTCTTTCTACAGCCCTTCCTCATGAGAGTGGAAGCCCCTCGAGGGCAGGGATCCTCCAGCCTTTAGCTGGGTAGCAGAGGTGCCGGGTAAATGGTAACTAAGAAATGGCTGGTTGCCTATCTCTCCCGGATGGATGAATCCATGCTGCTAAAAAAAAAAAAAAAAAAAAAAAAAGTCTCGAAGGAAGAGGCATCAGTTTAAAAAAATGCTGACCCCTGAGCTCAAAAAGTCAGTTTCCCAAGTACAGGACGGAGGGGCCACAGCCAGACAGCAGAGTGGGGGGGAGGGAAGTCCTCTATGAAATGCAAGTCAGATGCTGCTGGGTACCCGCAGCACTCACTTCTCATTTTAGCAAGGAGGCTGACTAGCCCAGGAGAGGCCCAGAAACCACACTCCAGACAGGGAGGGGAAGGGAGTCTGGGAGGAGGGAACTGGGTCTGTTTAGCTGCCAGAGGAAACAGGAGAGGCTTGCCAAGGTCAGAAGGACTGGCAGGTGGGGGTGTGGTGGGGGAGGGTCAGGTTTGTTCCACTTGGGAGATCCCGACTCCATCTAAAGTCAGCCTCGTGATCACAGGCCTCTCTGTCCCCATCAACTGGGCTGCAGAGTTGGAGAGTGTCTAGAGACCATCCCGGCCGCCCGGGCTTAGCAGAAAGTCCTCTCCTCTCTCCCTGAGGGGGAGGGGCTTCCGGGGGCCTCTGCCACTCTGAGATCTAATCCGGGAATTCCTCCGGGCATTGGCCCTACTTTGGAGCAGCTGGGAGGCCCAGGGGATAGAGAATCGGGCCTGCCATCACGTGACCCTTATGGGCCGGCCAAGTCACTCGTGGGCCTCGGTTTCCTTCGCTGTGGAGTGGGGATGTACAGAAGCACCTCCCAGCGCTGTGGCGAAGATCGTGGATCGGCAAAGTGATGTGCAAGCTTAAATGGCTGCAGCAAGGCTGCCTTGGATCCCACCTGCCACGGCCCGGCTACATCTCGGGCGTCGGGCAGTGCCCAGGCCAGGCTAGACGCGCCCTGCTCTGGGAGGGCCCGGAGCAGATCCTGGCCCGGCTGTCTCCTGGGGCGGAAAGTCCGCTCTCGGAGGACGGGGCTCGGCACGTTAGTGCCAGGGCTGGACCGGCACTTGTGGGAGGGACCCGCCCAGCCGCGGGGCTGCGGAGAGGGAGCCCGAGTGAGGCCGGGGCGGAGCCTCGGGGAATGACGCAAGACTAGCGCTTCTGAGGGGCGGGGCCTAGCGTAGGGGGCGGGGCTGACGCTGCCAGGCTACCTCCGGGTTGGGCCCGGGTGTGGGGGCGGGGCCTCAGAGGCACTGACGCACGACTAGCGGTTTTCCAGAGGCGTGTCCGGGCCGGGGGCGGGACCGACAGTGCCGGCTGCCTCGGTATTGGCTCCAGATGCTGGGGGCGAGTCCCCTGCAGACAGGGCGTGCCTAACTCTGGGCTGAAGCGCAAGGTGTCTAGGCCCAGGCCCGGATGGCGGCGGCGGCAGCGGCGGCGGCGGCGGCAGGGGCTGGGGGTGCGGCAGGCCCTGGGACCGGCCCCGGAGGAGGCCCCGGGGCGGGCGGACCGGGGCCTGGGCCTCCGGGACTGGAGGCCGCGATCCAGAAGCTGGCGCTGCGGCGGAAGAAGGTTCTCAACGCCGAGGAGACTGAACTCTACGAGCTCGCCCTGGCGGCCGGGGGAGCCATAGACCCCGACGTCTTCAAGTGAGCGGGGGCGGGGCGGGGGGAGGAGGGGAAGGGACAGGACCTCGGAGAGTGGCTCGGACGGAGGCGGGGGGGCGGGGCTGAGTCCCCGGAGGGGGGGGCTGGAGGGAGGCCGAGGCCTGGCGCTCTGAGAGGCACTACGCTGCTGGAGACAGAGCCCGGGCCAGGGCAGCCTCGGCCCCAGAGCGGCTGGGACAGGGGCAGGACCCCCGGGAGGCCCTAAGAGGGGGAGGGGCTCAATTCCTTTTCTCCTGGGGACTGGAGCCGGGGGAGGGGCCTGCCCCGAAAGGTCCCTAGTTGTCCAGAAGCCCGCAAGCTCCTGGCTCCGTCTCCCTCCCCAGACGCCCCCCAGTGCCCTCGCTGCCTCCGAGGCGCCCCGCGGCCGCCTTGGCACGGGCATTTTTCAGGCTGCCGGGGGCTCTCGGGGAGATTCCCTGTGGGAAAGCAGGGGCAGGGCCGGGACGCAGACGGCACTGGCTGGGACTCCCCGAGGGGCAGCGGCGGGAGAGCCAGACATGTCCGGCCATTTCTCCCCTCTTCTCGGGATTTCTTTGGCCTTTCCCTTCCAAACCGTCGCCTCCCAGCGCTGGGATCACCCGGCCCTGGCAGGGACAAGAGCTCGGCCGGGCTGCAGAGGGCTCCACCCACATGCCCTCTGACTGGCACTAAGCCTGGCGGCGGGGCTGATGTGCCCGGTCCCCTGGGGCTGGTGTTTCCCGCCTGCAGGAGCCCCCAGCCCCGAGCCCACGGCCTGAGCCGGGAGGCTTCTGGGTCCGGGAGCAGGTGGTCAGTGTCGCTGTGGATATTGCCATCTTGGAAACTGGCAGCCACCAACATCAGGGCGCGATTTACTGCTCGTCTGGACACAAGAACGTGATGGGGAGATATTTTTAACAACCCTGGAGATGGGGCGGTGGGTACAAAGGTGGTCAAACATTTCCCAGCATCCCCCTTGGCTGCTTCCATATTTTGCGTAACTGACAAGAGGTCACCAGATAGACGTTCCCCACGCCTGGGGAAGTGCCAAAGGCGCGCTGCCCGCCCTCCCGGGGCTCCCCTTCTAGGAGGGGGACGGCCGGGCCACGGGCAGCCTAGCGCCTCCTCTTTGCCGGGCAGGGAGCGAAGGCCTGGGGTGCGGTTTCTGCCCTCGGGAAGCTCCCATCCAACATCTCCTGTCTACACAGCATGAAAGCCGAGACCCGGGAGAGAGGCGGCGGGATGCGGTGGAGGGAGGGCTGGCCCCTCTGCCGGGCGGGTGACCCCGGGACTACTCGTCCTGGGGCCGGGGCTGACCGAGGGGCTACGGGTGCCGGGCCGGCCCAGACACGCCCCCTGCCCTGGCAGAGGGGAGTGTGCAAAACAGAGAGAGGCCCCCCCCAGCTGTCATTTAGGTAGCTGCTGTATGTGCGCAGGGGCACAGCCGTCCGTGTCTGTGGGAACGCAGGGAAGGGGTAAGAGAAGCTGCCAGAGCGCACACTCTCACACATTCACACACACACACAGACACACATTCACACACACTCTCTCACACTCTCACAACTCTGTAAACCCCCCCCCCCCCCCCCCCCCCCCCGGCCACCCCCCCCCCCCCCCCCCCCCCCCCCCCCCCCCCCCGCCCCCCAGGTCGGTAAGCACGCACCGACCCGCTCTGACTGCCGCCCCGGGCTCTCCCCACAGGATCTTGGTGGATCTGCTGAAGCTGAACGTGGCCCCCCTCGCCGTCTTCCAGATGCTCAAGTCCATGTGTGCGGGGCAGCGGCTGGCCGTGGAGGCCCCCGGGCCCGAAGGCGTGGGATCTGCTCTGCCGCCCTCCACGCTGCCCGAGGCAAGAGGTCAGGGCCCGGCCCGCTTCCTCTGGGGGTGGGGGGGTCCCACGCCGTGGCGGCTCCCGGGGAAGCCTCCTTGTCTTACGGCCGACCTCCCGGTGCTTCCTTGGAGGTGACCTTGGCTCCCCCCGCCCTTCATCCCGGAGCCTGGAGCCGTCTCCCCTCCCCTCGGGCCGTGGTCTCTGTGGGCAATGGGAAGCAAGTGCTCCTGCCAGCCGTTAGTCACCGAAACAGAGCCCCCGCCCCCCAGGGTCGTGGGTTCTGGTGGCATTCTGCAGGGGGCCCCGGCTGCAGGCCCGTCGGGTTCCTCGGGGCCAGGTTTGTGCCCACGGGACACCAAAGAGAACAAGCTGTTAGTGGTCGGGGACCATGGAGGCACAATATCCCCCTCCCGTCCTGGGGCCCCCGGCTTGGGGGGGACGTGCCCAGGAATGGGCTGGGCCAGACTTTCCACTTCCTCAGATGTAGAAAAATGTCGGGGACAGCTGGCTGGGGCAGTGGGTAGAGCACTGGCCCTGAAGTCAGGAGGACCTGAGTGCAAATGTGACCCCAGACACTTAACACTTCTAGCTGTGAGACCCTGGGAAGTCACTTAAGCCCCATTGCCACAGCAAAAAAGAAAAGAAAAATGTAGCATTGAGGTGCCAAACATGACTCCCCCACCCCTTAAAATGCAACTGGGGAATTGAGGTAAATGAAAGGCCGGCTGTGGCTCCCTCCCCTCCCAGAACTGCCCAGGTCTCCAGGCCGGTGGGGTCTGGCTCCCGGTGGCTGGAAGCTTCTGCGACAGAGAGCGGGGTTCTGGGAAGTGTCGGGGACAGTGTCTCTGCCCTCCCGGGAGGGCACTTTGGGCCGGGCTTCGAGCGGGACCTGGGGCCAGCCCCACCTCCTTTCTGAGCCCATTTCCCCCCACGACACTTGGTCTCCCCTTCGTCTCCCCTTCATTACAGATGGTCCCCATTTGTTACATTTAGCGCTGTGATCTCCAGGGTTCCTTGGGCTCCAAAGAACCTGAACTCTCTGTGTCTGAAACCTGAGGTTCCCTCGAAGATGCCAGTGGACGCCAAGCGTCCCCAGCAGACTCTGTGTGGAGCGGCCTGGGCGGAAGCCCTGCTCCCATTGGTCAGGGATAAGCAATGCTCAGGACTTCCATGGGGGGCCAGGGTTGGGTCCGCGGCATTTCCTCTGGGGTCTTGGGTTGGGCCCTGGGTCTGTGCTGTAACTAAAGGCGGCCAGAGATCCTTGGCGGAGTGCTGACATTTAGAGGGGGCCCCGGCAGCACTTTCAGCCTATAGAAACAATGGAGTGGCGTGTGGCCGCCTGGTTAGCAAGAGCGGTTAGTTAAAACTAGGGAGCTTCTCCCTCTCTGCTTCGGTAAGTTCTGCCCCAGACGGGCCTCCTGAGTTCTGGCCTCCTGAGGTCCACGGCCTCCACGCCTGCTGCCTGCCCCCATCCACTGAACAGAAGGGGTCTTGTGCCCACTGCTGTCAGCCCCACAAAAAGTACTTCCAGGGCGGTGGAGAAGCTGTTTCTTGGGAAGTCTTATGGGCAAGATGCACTTTATGGGGGGCGGCGCTGGCCTGGTCCCCTTGTGCCCTCTGTTATAGGCAGGATGAACTTTATGGGGGGGCGGCACTGGCCCTGGTCCCCTTGTGCCCTCTGTTTTAGGCAGGATGAACTTTGTGGGGGGCGGTGCTGGCCCTGGTCCCCTTGTACCCTCTGTTTTAGGCAGGATGAACTTTATGGGGGCAGCGCTGGCCCCAGTCCCAGGACTCTCCCCTCAGTACTTTGGAGGCCTGACACGGCACCCCCTCCCCAAGCCCCCAGGCCCTGCTTCCCACATACCCTGGGAGCAGCCGTGGGGGCGGGCTGGAGGGAGGCGCCCCCTCTCCGCCCCGACCGCTAATGCGAGCTCTCTCCTGCAGGACGGCGGCCGCGGCTCCGCGTCGCTCCTCCCTGACTGACCCGAGCTGTGTTTGCTGTCTGTCTCTCTCTGAATCTAGAGGGCAAGTCCGGGGCCGGCCCGGCGGGGCCCTGCTTTTCCTCGGGCCCGCGGCCCTCTCCGCGCCAGGCCGCCGCCACTCAGACCGGGCTGGGCAGCCCCGCCGCCGTGGGCTCGCCTCTCCCTCACAGGGCCCCAGGTTCCTTCCAGTTTTCTTGCTGCCTGTTCTCTCCTTTCACAGGTCGCGTTTACTAGAGTCTTACTGGGGTTGGCGCTGGCTGGTGTTTCCATAGGAAGAGTCCGCACCCGGGACTGGGCGGGCCGGGACTCGGGCCAGACGGAGTCAGATGGCGGTCGCTAGGGAGAACAGGGGCCGGGCAAGGGAGCCCGGGAAGGGCCGCAGGGAGGCAGGGGAGGGCAGGTCGGGCTGCAGCAGGCAGCCCCCAGGCAAGTGGGGGCCGGGGCAGGGAGGGGCTGCAGGAGAGGGCCCTGGGGCTCACAGCCCTCGCCCGGCACCCGCCTGGCACACCAGCCTCCTCTCCCACTCTGAATCGCCAGACGCGGGCACAGAAGGCGGAGTCCGGCTGCCCCCCAGGCCCGTTCTGTGGCTTCCGCCCTGCTGGGCCCCAACGCTCTGCTCCTCGGCCACCCGGACCCTTGGCTCCGCCCTCATTGGCCCGAGCCCGGCCCCTGGCCTGGAGGAAGCGAGGGCCCGCTGCTCCTCCTGCTTCTGTAGGCGGCCTCTCGGGTGGAGGCCGAGGCTCCCATCCCGACCGTCCCGCTTGGGCCCAGACTGGAGAGACCGCTGTGACCACGCTTGGGGTTCGCCCTTTCCCTCTTCAACTCACCGGACAGATGAGGAAACTGAGGCAGTGGGGGAAGGGACTTGCCCAGGGCCACCCCGCGAGAAGGCTGGATTGGATCCGGGGCCTCCCGACTGGCGCTCCATCCCCCGCAGGATCCCCTGCACCTCCCAGCTGCTCTCCCAACGAGCCATGAATGGATCTAGAGCCCCCCGGGGGCAGCGTGAGCAAAGTGCTCTTTGGAACCCCTCTGGAGAAAGGCTAGGAGCAGGGGGAGGCGCTGCAGCCCCGGGGGCTTCCTGCGGGAGGCAGCCTTTAGGCAAGGCCTGAAGAGTGGGGGCTGGGAAGTGCCCTGCGTGGGGGCTACAGCCTGGAGGAAGGGGCGGAGGCAATAATGGGGGGAGCCTTTGTCCAGGGGCCCAACCACAGGCCGGGGCTCCCTCATTGCACCCCAACCATCTGCTCTGGGGAGGAGGAAGAGGAACATGGCTGAAGCCCCAGGGGAAGATGGCTGGGGGGGGGGGGAGATAGAGGCAGGAGGAGCCAGTCTGGCCCGGGGCATCATGGGAGGCCCCAAGAGTGTGGGGCAGAAGGGCCAGCGGAGCTGGGAGGCTGGACACAGGCAGGTGCCCTCAGTGACTGGGTGGGAGGGGGAAGAAGCTAGGCTCCAGCTCTGCGTCTCTTGGGTCTGAGTCCCCCCCACACAGAGGACATCCCTCCCGGGCAGCCTCGGTGCTCTGCTGGTCACTCTGGGATGCCCCCCAAGTGCTAGCCAGGCCAGCGGGCACCCACACGCCCAGCAGGGGCCGCAAGCTGGCGATCCCACCCAAGGACAGGTCTGGGCGTCATTCCTCTCGTCCGGAGGCCAGCCCGGACAAATTTGGGGAGCCCCCTCAGGGACATGGGGTGCCAACCGTGGCCCAAGCGGCCTTGAGGGCCGGTGGCAGAAGCGCCTGGACCGGATGGACCCGCCCCCAAGCACTGGGCCATCGGGCGTCTGACAGACCGACCCAGGGGGCTGCGGGGCAGAGGCGGGCCTGGCCCCAGGCCCCCCCTCTGGATCCGGCTGCCCTTCTGAGCTGTGAGCCGGAAGAGAAGGGACGGCCGCCCCAGCTCCGCTCTCATTGCCTGTGGCCGGGAGACCGACCAGTCTGTCCTGTGCCTCTGGCCAGAACCTCCTCACGAGCAGAGATTCAAGGGCCAGGCCAGAAGCCCAGGAAGATGCTGCCTCAGTTTCCTGGTCTGTACAAGAAGCTGGAGAAGGAAACGACGGTGCTCCCGGGTCTTTGTCAGAAAGCCCCAGAGGAGTTACGGGCGATACCCAGTCTGGAGCTGCCCACGTTCTCTGGGCCTGAGGCGCCTCCCTGCGACGGTGCCAGCGCGGATGAGGCGCCCGCTGGGGTCCAGACTCCAAGAGCCGGCTCCGGTGCTTCCGTTTTAAGGTTCTCGACGACGACCACAGGCGGCCTCCCCAGTGAGCCCGGCCCAGGTTCCAATCCAGCCTCGGGACAAGCCCTTCACCGGGGGCTTCCTCCCCTGGAAGTGGAGACGACAGCTCCGGGGGACCCCGTCCAGCCCACACGACCTCGCCACCAGCCACGCGGAGGGAAAAGCTGGCCCAGCCCATGGTGGACGCCGGGGCTGGCTCGGAAGCAGAATCAAGTTAAAGGACATGGGGAGAGCAGGGCATTGGAGAGCCCCGGGCTCGGCTTCTGCCGGAAGAGCCTGTAAACTGCCCGTGTGACCTCTGAACTGGAACGTGGAGCCGGCCGGGATGGCCCCGAGCTCCGGCCCCCGGGCAGAGGGATCCTGCGGGGGCCAGTCTTCCTGGAGGAGAGGAGCCCTGGTGAAGAGGAGGCTGTTCCTGGGCCACGGGGGCCAGTTGTTATCCAGAGGAGGAGGAAGAGGAGGAGGAGAAGGGAGGGGAGGAACAGGAGATCCCTGGAAGTCAGGAAGCAGGGCCGGGCCCCTGGTGAGAGGGCTTGAAGGCCGAGGCCCCGAAGGAGGCGTTGGGAACCCAGCTTGAGAAACCAATGGCTCTGGGCATTCTCTGCCTGGGGTGGGAGCGAAGCCTCAGAACTGTCCGGGGAGGCCATCAAGAGGGCGCCGGGCCGTCTTGGGCCTTGGGTGCCCCATAGGGTTGGTACGGCCCTGGTGCCCTCCAAGTCCTTGTCAACTGCTGACTTCCCAAACGCTGACGGCAGCCTGGGTGAGCTCAGCGAACCTAAGGGCTTGTGGAGAGTAGAGTTGCCCAAGAGGGGCCTTTGGAAGTAGCGAGCTCCCCGTCAGGCTGTGGGCGGGAGCTAGAGAAGCTAGTGAGGCGAGGGCGCTCGGGACGCAGGCCAGGACCGGGCCCCACTGTTGGAGTTAGCCGGCGGGCTCCGCGGCAGGTGGACTTAGGCTCCTCTAGGCCGGACCCCACAGGAGGACTAAGGTCCCGCTTTTCCTGCGGCTGTGAGCAGGCGGTGCATGGCCCAGCGGAGAGTGTTTTTGTGGCCTGGATGGGGAGGAGAAGGGGAGATGCCCGGGGAGACGGGGGTGCCCTGCAGCCCCCCTTGCTTGACCTGAGCCCCCTCCTCAGAGACGGTGGCGTTCCTACCACAAAAACACTCCAGTGCAGCTTCAGCGCCGCAGTTTCTGGCAAGCATGTTAGCCTGTGTTCCTGGGGGGAGGGCCCGTGCTCACCTGGACCCCCAAGCCTCCGGCCCTTGCACACGCGTCCCCGGCTGCTGCGCAGAACGCTTGTGTTCCTGTGGTTTCGTTGCCAAAAGCTTCCCGGTGGCCTGGGGACGGCAGGCCTGCCTCAGCGGATGGCTTACGTGGAAATGTCTGCCTGGGATCGTGCCCGGTGGGAACACAAGCGCGTGGGGGGGACGGCGCGCAGGAGCCCACGGGGCTCTAACGGCCAACGTTTGTGTCCCCGCAGGGAGAAACAAGAGCTGTGGGACGGCCGTGCTGGGGGAGCGCGGCGGCCGAGAAGGATCGAGCCAGCGGATGCCCAGGCAGCCCAGTGCCAGCCGGCTGCCCAAGGGGGGCACGGGGAAGAGTCCCACGCGGAGCAGTAACTGAGGGGCAGGAAGGGCCAGTGGGAAGGTAGCCTAGTGGCTTCCGCTGGCAATAAACCATGCTTTGAAATGGAGGCTGGTGGATTGATTGACCTTCGGCCTCCTTATTCACTGTCCACACTCACTGTGACTTTGGGCTGTTACACAGGGTCGGGGACAGAGAAGCTATGGATTAGCCCCTGGTGGGGGGGCACAGGTGTAGCCCAGGGCAAAGAACACCGGATTTGGACTCAAGGGGAACTGAATCCCAGTGCTGCCTTTGGACCTTGGTGCCAGTGGGATCTTGGGCCAGTCCCTAGTCAAGGACACTCCTTTTCCTTTCTGTAAACGAGAAAGTGGGGGGGGGGGAAGGGGGGAGTCCACCTTAAATCCTCCTCCATCACTGCACATCCACCCCTCGGGCACAGGAGGCTCTCCTCTCCAGAAGCACCGGGCAGTCGAGGCTCTGAGAGGTTGAGTGGAGCCTGCCTCCAGGCCCGATCCCCTCTAATTTAAGACCTAGTGCCAAGGTGCCCCTCCCCGATTAAGTGGCAACCCAGGGGGAGATCCACCACACTGGGGGAGGGTTCAAACTGCACCCCCAGAATCACCAAACTGCAGTTGCCCCCCAAAAAGGTGGCCATCTATTCTGGAGCAGCTGAATCCTGGCGGGATGGACCTGGAGAAACCTGGGCAGGCTGAGAAGAACTGTGGAGGGAAGGGTGCAGAACTGGGAGGGGAAGTTATGTGGCAACCGTTATATCGGAAAGGACTGAAGAACCTTCCGAGCCATCATGCTTATTTATTACAATGTAAAGCTTTACCCTGGGGAGGCCGTGAGGGAGTGAACGCCCATATCCAACCCAACCCTTCAATGCCGTCTCAAAGTACCCAGAGAGGGCAGGAGGCCGTCGGGAAGGGGGCAAGGAGCAGCAGGGCATCATTTAGGTGCGAGTGTTGAATTTAACATATGCTATAAACAAGACCTACTCAACATTCACAGCCCTCTTCTGTTGCTTTTCCAGGTTCTTCATAAAAATAAAATCCAAGCAGACTTTGCTTTTCTGACCCACTTTAATCAATTTAAGGGGGTTTACGTGAGTAATCCCCTCCAAAAAGGCAAGTTGGTTCTTCGTAATGAACACTCCCTATTTTAGGTATCTGCGGACATTTGTCTTTGATCTGTTCCGGTATTTTCCCAGGAACTGCCATTATGATCTCAAGTTTGCAGGCTCTGTTCTCTTCCCTTTATTGAAAATTGGCTTTTCCCCTTCCCCAGGGGAGGTCTCTCGGGTCAGAAGACCTCCGGGACCCTTCCCATTTTCCTTGCTCTTTCAAAGATCATTGCTGATGACCCAGCACGACCTCTGCCAGTCCTCATTTTAGAAAATGTGTTGACCAATAAGGGAACTTCCTAAAAGCACCACGCTTCCTGTCTAGACCAGGTGACTTTGTCTATCAAGGTACCTATGGGTAACATCACCGGCCATTTTTTGGTTGTCATTTCCAGTGCAAACGTCACCCTCCTTGGCAGAGAAGACAGGTCTGTGATCATCGTGCCCATCTCCTGCCTCTGCCAGGCCGACCCAACTCATTCAGCTCCTCTGCCCCAGAAGCCCAGTGTGTAACAAGAATCAGCTAATGTCCCCTCCATGTTTACAATGCCTGGGTCTGCTTAAGTCACATCTTCCAAAACGCCTTAGCTGAAATGGGGGCCCACAGGTGTGGACTACTACATCCAATGGCCTACTTGTTGATGGGTTGGATTTGCTGAACTTTTAAAATTCACTATTATTAAGGGTAGCTTTCTGGGAAGGTGTGAAGAAAGCATGGGGAAAATGATGTTAAAGACAAAAATGTATCCATAAAGCCTATTGAAAAACCAACCATTCTCACCCATGTTTTCTCGGGGACACTCCCTACCACCTATCCAAGACAGCCTTTCCACCATGTGGCCCAAAATGGGGCGCCCAAGGCAGACTCTAAGCTCTAATCCCCTACCTGCGTACAAACGCCCCCATGATACCTCTTGCTCTGAAGCTCCTTTGAAGGTTTAAGTGACAAGCTCCCATCCTTCCCGTGAGTTCTGAACAGCTACATTGGAATTACTCCGAGGCCAGGAACTAATTTATCTGAAACACTCATCACCCTAAAGAGCCCTTTAAGTTTTAAGCTCTGTTCCTCTAGATTCTCTCAATGTGGAAGGCGAAGTTATTTTTGAGTCAAAATTCTAGAGGAAAGCCTTGGTCCCGAAAAGACCGATGGGACACAAGTCGTCATTTGTACCAGCCTTGCTGGGCGTGGCCCCAGAGGAGAAACCAGGAGCAATAGGGAGAAACTACCCACAACTTAATAACCTCCTAATGAGCGCTGTCTATGAGCGCCTCCAGATGGGTCCCTCCTCCCTGATCACAGCACAGATGCTGATTCCTTATGACTTGCCTGCAAATTCACGCCCCCATTGCCACGAGCTGTCTATAAACGCAACAGGCGCTGCTCCAGTCGTGCTTATTTCTTACTGAACGGTTCCAGGAGGCGGGTGGAGGGAGGAGACAGAACCACAGGATTTCTGGGGTCCAAACCAGGTCCAAGAACGTCCCTTGGATCCCAGTCAGGTTAACTCGAACAAGTTTTGTGAGACTAGAGAGAAAAAACCAAACTGCTTCAAAAGGGAAACATTTATTCGTAAACAAATATGTAACCAGTTATACTTGTGGGGGGTGGGAGGGCAAGGCTCCCCGGCATTCCTCTTCAACTAGTACTCTTCCCCTTCCTCAGCCTCGGCCTCCACCGAGTCGACGCCCACCTCTTCGTAATCTTTCTCCAGAGCGGCCAGATCCTCCCGGGCCTCCGAGAACTCGCCTTCCTCCATGCCCTCCCCCACGTACCAGTGGACGAAGGCTCGCTTGGCGTACATCAGGTCGAACTTGTGGTCCAGCCGCGCCCACGCCTCCGCAATGGCCGTGGTGTTGCTCAGCATGCACACGGCCCGCTGCACCTTGGCCAGGTCGCCGCCGGGCACCACGGTGGGGGGCTGGTAGTTGATGCCCACCTGTGGGGGGGAGGAAGAGACTGTCCACTTTGTCATCACTGGTAGTTATTAATACTCTGACCTCAGGCCCTCTGCGGTCTCCAGACTTCTAGCACTGCTACCTTCTCCCCAGACCAGGGGAGCTAGTCCTGAAGCACTCATTCCTTCGGTCTAGTCCAGGCTGTTTTTTTGTTTTTGTTTTTTTTACTCTCATCAGATACTCTGGAAATGTGTTTTTCACTTTCCCCTGTAACTCGACAACTCCTGGGAGCTCTCACAGACTAGGGGGCTAATGCTGGCCGGTGGTGTGCGCACCCTGACAACTGGCACCAAGCACCAGCTCTGTGCACATTTTTCCAAGGGCAGGCAGGGACCATGGGGCTGACCCCTCTGTCCACTCAGGCAGCTCCCAGGTTCCGGGCTCCTTTTGGTAAAAGCGTAAGCCTTAGAGGAACCTAAATGAAGCAAACTCAAGCCTAAGGACACGCCTTTCTCCCTCCCAGCCCTGTGCCTTTGCCTTTGCAGCTGCTGCTTCCCATGCCTGCAGAACATTCCCTGATCTCTGCCAAGTGACACCTTCCCTTCCCTCCCCCACAGGCTCACAAATTTAGCTCAGCCTCCTCTTCCTGGCTCCTCACCGTGACCTAGCAGACATGATCTCATGCACCTGCTGGCACCCCTGGCTCCTCTCCAGTTTTGTTATGTTTATGGACATCTCTAATCTTTGGGGACCTAGCACTGCACCTTCCCCCAGAGCACCCTAACTATATCCAGGGGCACATACGCCAAGCAGGAAGAGGCATCACATCCAGGGTCCCAAGGAGGAAATCGACTTCTTGCCCAACACGTGTGGGATTGAGGAAGTGTCCTTATGGGATTCTGTATAGCATTGTTCCGAATCCATGGCTTCCTGCCCCCAAGCCCAGGGACCCCGGCTTACCTTGAATCCCGTGGGGCACCAATCCACAAACTGAATCGTGCGCTTCGTCTTGATGGTGGCGATGGCGGCGTTGACATCTTTGGGGACCACATCCCCTCGGTACAGCATACAGCAGGCCATGTACTTGCCATGGCGGGGATCACACTTGACCATCTGGTTGGCGGGCTCGAAGCAGGCATTGGTGATCTCCGCCACAGACAGCTGCTCATGATACGCCTTCTCGGCCGAGATGACCGGAGCGTAGGTAGCCAGGGGGAAGTGGATACGCGGGTAGGGCACCAGGTTGGTCTGGAATTCCGTCAGGTCGACGTTCAGCGCCCCGTCGAAGCGCAAGGAGGCCGTGATCGAGGAGACGATCTGCCCGATCAGACGGTTCAGGTTGGTGTAAGTGGGCCGCTCGATGTCCAGGTTTCGCCGACATATGTCATATATGGCTTCGTTGTCGACCATGAAGGCACAGTCGGAGTGTTCCAGGGTCGTATGGGTGGTGAGGATGGAGTTGTACGGCTCCACCACTGCCGTGGAGACCTGGGGCGCCGGGTAAATGGCAAACTCCAGCTTGGACTTCTTGCCGTAGTCAACCGAGAGCCTTTCCATGAGCAGAGAGGCAAACCCGGAGCCCGTGCCTCCTCCGAAGCTGTGGAAGATGAGGAAGCCCTGGAGCCCCGTGCACAGATCGGCCTGAGGGAGACAAGCGTCGGTCACCGAGGGCCACCAGCGTGCTCTCGCAACCCCCCCCACAACTGCTGCAAAGCTGCTCCCTCCTCTCAGAACCCACCAACTGCTGCAAAGCTGGTAAATCGTCTCAGAACCCCCCAGCTGCAGATTCTACATTTGCTTGCTGAATTATAAGAAGTTAACTAGAGGCCTCCGCCCTTACTTTTTCATGTCATGATGACCAAGTCCAGGCAGAGATGACTCAGCTACACTTGGCCCCCCAACGTATCTCCAGACCAATCTCTAGTTCAATACAAGCAGCTGACTACCTTATTGATGGGGGCACCCTGAAACTGTCCTTGACTTTTGGGGTAAGCCCCGAAATTCTCCTAACAGGTACCCACCCTTGGGGCAGTTACATACGTGGTTTCATTAAGATTGGCCCAGGACCACTTCCTATTTAGCTTGAATTTAAGTGGTCTCATTTAGCTGGAGACCTAGATCTGATATGTCTACTGAGTAGACAGTACTGAGTAACTGTACTCTCTCTTAGTTGAAACTTTAGTCTCAGATTTCCTATTTAAAGGGCAATTTGGGGGCTCATTTCTTTGCAGAGGGCCCAAAGCAGGACCACGCCTTGTCAAGGAACCTCTCTCCTTGGCATAACTGCCTGTCAGGACCCCTGCCCGCCAAGAAGACATTCTATTCTCAGGGTTAACACCTCTATCTCTCTGCCAGGATCTTGCCAGTGAAGAAGTCAGTCTCCTAGCAAAAGCTGACTTTTCAGTGCCAGTCTAATATTTTGGGTTCGTGAATTCTTTCATGTTGGACCTGCGCCAACCAAGGAGGGGTTTCCACCACTCTGCATTGTCCCTAACTGCATCATTATGACCATTTAGGTCACTGAGTGCCCCATTTTCTCCCCCAATTGAAAAAGCGCATTCATCTCATGACCACCTACAGGGAAGCTATTCCTTGCTCCAACCAACTCATGATGCTGCTGACAGTCTTTTGCTTATTTTCCCCTATCCAGCATAGGTGAACCAATAGAATTATTTGTCTTTGGTAGAGCTGTTCTTTAATGTATGGATATCTGGTCCTATAAAATTGGGACTCTGGAAGAAGCCCCATCTCATATTGTGAGGAAGAGCTGAAGACCCTTTAATAAAGGGCCACTGCTCAGAGCTCTGCCTCAGTGTCTCTTGTAGGTGGGATGATTTTAATCCCTATAAAGGCATCCTGCAGGCAGGGGGCGGCTTATTTTTGAAACCCTTGCCCTTTCTATCCTTTAAATGCATCTCTCAGAACAAGTGTTTGCTGAATTCCAACCAACAGGATGTCACCAAAGCAAAGAGTATTTGCCTGGGCCAGAAGGCCCTTGCCTCTGCCCCAGTGGCTGTCTGAACATGGGGCACCTCTCTGCAGCTCAGGACACTGTCCCCCTCTCCCAGCTTCCCAGACCTGATCTCCTTTCTCCCTCCTGGCTCTTCATCAGAGTCCTGGCCCCTAATGGGGTCCTGTACCTAACTGGGTACAGGTACCTTCAGGCTCATCCTGGGCCCTTTCCTTTCTGTCCCTCACCTCTCACCTGGTGACCTCATCAACACCCACAAGTTTAACTCTATGGACACCGATGGCCACCTGCTCATCTCTCCCGAGCCCAGGCCACATCACCCATTGCTCAGCTGAGTCCTCTCCGGCACCCTCCCCCTCCCCTGCAGTTCCAAACAATACTCCCTCACCCTGGGCGCCTTTTTCCAGGCTCTCTGCCCTCAGGCCTGGAATGCAGAGACCCTCTTTACCTCCACCCTTGAACACACCCCTGTTCTCTTATGTGGAACCTTCCAAGGAGGCCATTCTTGGGCTGCCCAGGAACTAGCTTCTTCCTCCGGGGGGTCCCTAGATTTTATTTTGCACATACTTTTAAAATGTCTATTATGTCCTTCATTCAAAATGTAAGCTCTTGGAGGGGGTCTTTCTATCCCGACCATAGTGCTTGGAACACAGTGGGTGGCTAATAAATGCTTACTTATTAAAAGTGTTTTGCAAAACTTCAGAATACTAGTTATATGTCACATTAAATCAAATAGTATTAGGATACTGAGAAAACTTTAAAGTCAGAATAGAATTTAAAGACACTCTCAGTCAAAGTCAGAAGAGTTGACACATGTGCAATATCTTAGGGTTCACAATGGCAATACATCTTGTTAACACTGAAACAAGATCTGAAGCCACAGCTCTTGGCTCTAGGACCATTTCACAAGGTCTCTGGGTCCTTACCAGTTTGCGGATCCGATCGAGGACCAGGTCAACAATCTCCTTGCCAATGGTATAATGGCCTCGGGCGTAATTGTTGGCTGCATCCTCCTTTCCAGTTATCAGCTGCTCAGGATGGAAAAGCTGCCTGTACGTGCCAGTACGGACTTCATCTATGGAAATGACAAATGTGGGGCTGATTATTTCACATACTTTTTTATCTTCTGTGTGCTCAAGTACAAAACAAGAGCAACTTCAGATTCTGCAAAGGAGCACATGCTCCCTAAAGGCCAATAAAGAAATGATTTGAAATTCAGAAAATTTCTCAGGGAGAATGTTGTAGGGAAAAGAGTGGGGAGAAGAGAGTATAGGTGAATGAATAAAAAGTTAATTATGTAGGTGACATGATATTTCAACTAGTAATTAACAATACATAGCATTCATAGACTGCTTTGAGGTTTACAAATATCTCATTAGATCTCACTTCTAAAAAACTGTGGACAGAGGTTCGAAATATTGTACAGGGAGCAACAAGAGAAAATGCCAAAGGAAAAAAACAGGAAAACAAAATGACTTCTGGTGAAGCTTTACAAATAGCTGAGGAAAAAAGGAAAATAAAAGAGAAAAGGAATAAGATCCCCCCCCCCCATTGAATGCAGAATTCCAGAGTAGCAAGGAGAGAAAGGGTTTTCTTAAATGAACAATGCAAAGAAACAGAAGAAAACAATAAAATGAGCTGGAGATGTCAAGAGCAAAATAGATATGGTAAAAGACAAAAGTGACAGGGACTTCACAGAAGCAGAAGAGATAGCCACGCTGCCAAGAATACACAAAAGAACTACACAAGAATGTTCTTCAAATCACTGGTAACCACAATGGTATAATCACTAATGCACAGTCAGAAATCCTGGAAGCACTGCTAACAAGGTTAAGGGACACGTGGAATTCCAGCTGAGCTATTTAAAACCCTAAAAATGAGTTTTTGAAGTCCTGCACACAATATGCCAGCAAACTTAGAGAATTAAGCAAACTTAGAGAATTAAACAGTGGCCACTGGATTGGAAAACATCAATTTATGTCCCAGTACTAAAGAAGGGAATGTCAAAGGATATTCAAATTCAGGATATTTAAATTACTGAACTGAGCAAGGTTATACTTTGGCTTTGGCAAACATGAACTAAAAATTGCCAGAAGTGCAGGTTGGTTTTCAAAGTGGACAAAGAGACTAAACTGCTAATATTCTCTGGATTCTGGAGAAAGCAAGGAAGCTCCAGAAAGACGTGTACTTCTGCTTCATTGGCTCTACTAAAGCCTCTGTGTAGATCACAACAAAACATGACAACTCCTCAAGAGATGGGAGGATCAGATAATCTTATTTGTCTCGTGAGGAAACCATACTTGGACCAAGAAGCCACAGTTAGAAAGGAACAGAACATTTGAGTGGTTGTTAAATTAAAAAAAGAAGAAAATAGCCACGTTCATCAGAATTATTGTATAATCATCTTGTTGCTGTCTACAGTGATCTCCTGGTTCTTCACTTGGCATCAGTTCATATAAGTTTCTCCAGGCCTCTCTGAAATCATCCTGATGATCATTTCTTAGAGAACATTATTTCTTAACATTCATATACTGTAACTTATTCAGTCATTCCCCAAATGATGGGCATCCACTCAAAACTGATGCTTTCAAATTAGGTACTAGAGAAGAATTTTTTTTCCTTTGTTTAATTAAAGCTTTCTATTTTCAAAATATATGCATGGATGATTTTTCAACATTAGCCTTTGCAATACTTTGTGTTCCTAATTTTCCCCTCCTTCCTCCCACCCCATCCCCTAGAGATGGCAAGTAATCCAAAATATGTTACACATGTTAAAATGTTAAATCCAATATATGTATACATATTTATACAATAATCAGGCTGCACAAGAAAAATTAGATCAAAAAGGAAAAAAAATGAGAAAGAAAACAAAATGCAAACCAACAAAAAGAATGAGAATGCTATGTTGTGATCCACACTCAGTTCCCACAGTCCTCTCTCTGGGTGTAAATGGCTCTCTTCATCACAAGATCACTGGAAGTGGCCTCAATCACTAAAAGAAGAATTTTGAGAGTGCCTTGGACAGCAAGATCAGTCAATCAATATTTAAAGGCATTAATTCAGACTCTTCACTGGAAGATCAAATACTGAAGCTGAAATACTCTGGCCATATGATGAAAAGAGAGGACTTATTGGAAAAGACCCTCATATTAGGAAAGATTGAAGACAAAAGGAGAAGTGGATGGCAGAGGATGAGATGCAGATTGTCAGGGAAGCAATGATCATGAGCTTAGACAGACTTGAGAAATTCTGCAGGATAGAAAGGCCTGCTGTTTATTGGCCTTTGGGGTAACAGAGTCAAGACACAAAGGAACAACATTTTGCCCTCGTGACGTGATCTGCTTCTCTCCCTGGGTAGCTGTAAGAATGTAAAGATACTATCTGTCCAGTAATTTAGCTCTGAACATCTCTGAGAAGGGACAGGAGAGACAGAGAGAGAAAGTGTGTGTGTGTACACAGACTCCCATATATATATGTATTTTTTGGTATCTCTTTATAACAAGCTCTGTACAATTTTGGTTTCCTGTTATTCCTTTCTTGAATTACAAAAAAATCCTATTTTCCAGCCATTCTGGAGAACAATTTGGAACTATGCTCAAAAAGCTATCAAACTGTGTATACCCTTTGATCCAGCAGTGTTTCTACTGGGCTTATATCCCAAAGAGATACTAAAGAAGGGAAAGGGACCTGTATGTGCCAAAATGTTTGTGGCAGCCCTGTTTGTAGTGGTCAGAAACTGGAAAATGAATGGATGCCCATCAATCGGAGAATGGCTGAATAAATTGTGGTCTATGAATATCATGGAATATTATTGTTCAGTAAGAAATGACCAGCAGGAGATTTCAGAAAGGCCTGGAGAGACTGACAGGAACTGCTGCTGAGTGAAATGAGCAGGACCAGGAGATCATTATATACTTCAACAACAATACTATATGATGGACGTGGCCCTCTTCAACAATGAAATGAACCAAATCAGTTCCAATGGAGCAGTAATGAACTGAACCAGTTACACCCAGAGAAAAAACTCTGGGAGATGACTATGAACCACTACATAGAATTCCCAATCCCTCTATTTTTGCCCGCCTGCATTTTTGATTTTCTTCACAGACTAATTGTACACTATATTTCAGAGTCCGATTCTTTTTGTACAACAAAATAACTCTTAGGACATGTATACATATATTGTATTTAACTTATACTTCAACATATTTAATGTGTATTGGTCAACCTGTCATCTGGGGGAAGGGGTGGGGGAAGGAGGGGAAAAGTTGGAACAAAAGGATTTGCAACTGTCTATGCTGAAAAATTACCCATGCATTTATCTTGTAAATAAAAAGCTATAATAAAAAAAAATTTTAAGTTCTATTTTACCCATGATCACAGGGGCTCAGACATGATTTTAAGACCTAGAAATTTAGTCCAAGTTGTTCCTGATCAGAAATCATTTATGTAACAATTCCATTAAATGCTTACTCAGTCACCATTTGATGATGGAAAACCCAGTGTATCTGAAGGCATCTTATTCCACCTTTGGAAAGCTAACTGTTAGTCCCCTTCTTTTTTCACTGAAAAGAGTGTGAGAAAGAAAGCTCTTCCTTGCCAGTTTAAAGAACCATTAATCTCAAGTCTTTTTAGAGAATCCTTCAGTACAGATACCATAGGTTCCTACCATTACAGCAGAAACTAATACTAGAAATCTAGGTGCTGTGGAGATTTAGACATTGAGAACTTCTGTCACCTCCATGACATGAGGCAGCTCTTAAAGAATTTGAGGAGTGGAACCCAACATTGTTATTGACAAAATTCTAGGTCTAACATTGGTATACAGGAAGGGCTTAATAAACATTAGTTTTTCAGCTTGGACCCACTCACCAATCAGCTAACAATTTTCATAAGGCACAGATTAAAGAGCCTTCTACTTCCTTTGCATCCCCAGTATTCAGCACAGTCCTTGGCACACAGTAAACACTTAATAGCTGCTAACTTGATTTTGCACAAATAACTGTGTGAATCCAAACCGACAATTACAATGATTCTGACAAGCTCTGATCAATCTTGTACACAGTCGGCACTGGATTATAATTTTATGGATATTTCTTAGGTTGCCTTGGCCTAGTTACCCAGAATACTGCATTCCCTCACCACTTCATTTCCCCCTGCTTTCAATTCTATGTCCAAATACCACAGAGGGCTCACCTACTTTTCCACATCATGTCTTATGAAGGGATCTAGAAGAGAAAATGGGAAGTCCCTCTATCATTGTGATTAAAATCTTAATTTAATCACATGCATACATACCCACTACAGTTGGCTCCAGGTCTACAAACACAGCTCTGGGCACATGCTTGCCAGCCCCGGTCTCACTGAAGAACGTGTTAAAGGAATCATCCCCACCACCTATGGTCTTATCGCTGGGCATCTGACCATCAGGCTGAATTCCATGCTCGAGACAATACAACTCCCAGCAGGCATTGCCGATCTGAACCCCAGCCTGTCCAACATGGATGGAGATACACTCACGCTACAAACAAAAACAAACAAGTACAAGTTAATTTTCTAAGAAGTCAGTATTTGTGGGAAAAACAAAAATATCAACTTACCTTTCTTTCTATGCTACTTTATGGTTTTCAAGCCCTTTTAGAACCGTTATCTTTGAGAAGATTCTGGGAAGATTGTGGAATAGGTCAGTAAATTTCAAACTCTCCACATTTCCCCACAGAGGGAACAAATTTGGGCCTCAAGGCAAATATAGATGGGTGAAAAAATCAAGACTGGGGCACAACAGGGGTCCCCCAGGCACAACCCAAGAAAATACCAAGGAAGACACCAACACAAAACGCAGACACCCCCAGGCTAGCTGCACAGAAAGAAAAAGTGGAGATCTTGGGGCTACCACAGAAACTTTCACCTCCTGGACTACGTGCTGAGTCCAGGAAAGCAGAAGGAACCTCTGCTGATTAGGAACATAAGCCCCAGCTTGCTAGCAAGTTGGGGCTCTGAGTGAGAAGGAACCAGCAAACCAGGAATACAGAGGCAGGAGGCAGGGATACTGCGGGGTGTAGACACTTACAGGAGGATGGAACTTTTGGTTTGGGGTTCCAAGTTAGAGGGGAGAGCTGAAGTGAAGCTAGAGGCACCATCCTCCCACCCCATGATTAGGGGTGCTTATACTAGCACTTCTCATAAAGAAAATGAATAAACAAGAAAGAACACAACCACAGAAACTTATTATAATAGGGATAGGGAATACCAGGTTTATCTTCAGAGGACACTGAAGTAAAAGTTACCCCAAAGAGTAACAATAAATGTTTCCCTGCCCAGAATTTATAAAACTCACTAAAAAATTTAAAATGAGACACACTGAGGAAAATAAAAAATTAAAACCATCCAAGAAAAACAAGATTCTAAAAAAGTTAACCAACTAGAAAAGGAGATTTTCAGTCTAATTAAAGACAAAAATAACTCTTTGGAAATTAGAATTGGGCAAGGGAAAGCAAATGAAGCTATAAGAATCCAAAAAGTAACAAAATATAAAGAGTGAAAAAATAGAACAGAATTTAGAAAACAAATCAAGAGGAGAAAATATAAAAATTGGACTACTTGAAAACTGTGACCAGAAAAAAAAGAACCTTGATACAATAATGCAAAAAATCCAAGAAAACTGTCCTTGACTGATAGAATATGAGGGGAAAAGTAGAAAATAGAAAAAATCCACCTCAAAAAGACCCTTTGTGGAAAACACAGATAGGAATATTATTTTGTTTTTCCAAACATATGCAGATAATTTTCAATATTCACTCTCGCAAAATCTTGCGTTCCAAATTTTCTCTCTCCATTCCCCCTTCCTCTCTACTCTAGACAACAAGTAATCCATTGTATGTTACACAACCGTTATTGCCAAATTTTGCAAGAAAAAATAAAACAATTCAAATACACTGGAACTACAATTAGAATTGTTTAGGACTTAGCAGCAGCCACAACAGAAGGCTATAGGCCCTGGAATCATGTATTCTGGCAATCAAAAGAACTAAGCTTGAGGCCAAAAATATCAATCCCCCAAATTATCCATAATATTGAATTTTTAAAAATGGACATCCAATGAACTTGCACATTTTCAGGACTTTATTTCACCCAAACCTGAACTCAAAAGAAAAGACAATGTCAAAGACTAATTTCAAGGAACTTCACGTGGACACATTATTTGGTTTTTTTTTTTAACATGGAAAAATATGCCATATCTTTAAGATTGACACTAGTGACTGGGTAGCTCAAAAGAAAAACTGGGGCAGAATCAAGTATGATCTGACTCTAAAAAGCAAAAACCATCGAGGGAAAGGTAAAAATAGTAAATATGTTATACAAATGAAGGCAACATTAGATATATAGAGAGATGTAGATTTATCTCTCTATATATACCATGAAGTAGGTATAGCAAGCTCCAAAACCTATAAGAAATAAGGAGGGAGAGAGAAGCAAAGGGTGAGAGTAGACAAGGGAGGCAGGGTAGAGGGAGGTTAAGTAATAGCAAGGTAAGTTAAGGAACAGAATTAAAGCAGAAATTAGCAGGGATAAAATAAAAGACACATACACAGTACAATAAGGATTAGGAGTACAATCTATTAGAAAGGAAAGAATGGCTGGTAATCATACTTTAGACAACAAAAAAAAAGATTCATTCTAGAGAGAAATATCTATCAATCATACCAATTGTTTTAGATGCATGTTTACATATGGTTAAATGCATTTATGTGTCTGAGTATATGTAGCTCTATGTATTTGTGGGGGGGCTGATGGGGGGTATATGAATGTCTATATATAAATACATCTGTGCTTCAACTAGAGCCTGCTTGGGGGAGGGAGGATTCAAAGAAAGGGGGAAAAAATGAATAAAGTTTTTTAAAAGTGCCCAGCAAAAAACAAAAGAACAATTTAAAAGGAAGCAAAGAAAAACTGGACGCTCATAAATATAATTTCTTCTATATAGATAATTATCTATCCTTTCTTGAAATGTAATTTCTTGTTATATGTTTTGGATCCTCCCTGATGTTTTGCTGGGCGCGGGACAATGATCTCTTGGGGTTTTTTTCTCTTGTCTTACTTTTTTCTATTCTTTTTTTTTCTTATTTAATGAAATAGAATTAAAAAAAAAAAAACCAGCATTATAGGTCCAACCTAGGGAAGTGACTTTTCTCATTTTACAGGAAAAAAGCAGGACTAGAGAGGCTGAAAAACTTGCTGCCCGTGGCCAAGTCCGGAATCTGAGCCTTCTGGATCCTTGCCCACAATTGTCTCCTCACACTGAAGTTCCGCATTTGTTATCAATGATTAAGGGATTCTGTAAAGTGAGCAGTTCTAGTCCCGATTAGCGCGTACTATTTGCGGCGAGACCACGGACCAGCCCTTCCTCACGTTAAACCCCAGTTTCCGCCTTTGTAAACCTGCCCTCACCCGCTATCTCGCAGGGATCTCCACAGAGAAGCGCCAATCAGGGCCCACATTCCCCTCCCGGGGGTTCGCGAAGCTCTTTCCACCCCACCCCCACCCCCACCCCCGCTGGGTCAGGGGCCGCTGTCTGGGTCAGGGGCCGCAGGGGGCTCGGGGTCACCCAGGGCTTCTGCGGGCATTCAGAGCGGGAGGACCAGGCGACCCTGCCCCCCCCCCCACCTCCCTGTATCTTCCAAACTTTTCTGCGTTGGCAAACTCGGAGCCGGCCCCGCCCCCGGAGCCGAAGCAAGGTCTTGCCCGGGAGAGGGGCGCTTCCCGGGGCTCCGTGGCCCGGCGCTCATCCCGTGCCCCCCCCCCCAGTTCTGGACAGTCAGCACCGTCTGATTTATCGCCGACCCACCAAAGGCCCCGCGCTGGGCTTGTCGGTGTTTCGAAGCTTCCCCCTCAAAGCCTCTCAGTTCGCGGGATCTTGCCCCGCCTGAGGACTTCTCAGGGTGTCGGGGGAACCTCCCGAATGGCTGGGATTCTCCCCGCACTGCCCCCCCCCGCCCTGCCTCGGTCCTCGGGGCCTCCCCCTCCCCCAGCTCCTCAGTTCTCCGGGAGACCCCCCTCTCCCCCCTCCTCCCCTTCCCCGCGGCGGCTCGGGGCGGGGGTCAGGGCAGAGAGGGGAAAGCAGAAGGGGGAGGAAGGCGGCGGGTCAGACCCGGGGGTCGCGGGGGCCCGGCCGCCCCTACCATGATGAGACGCCAACACCGACACCTCAGCCCTCAACGACCAGCAACCGACTGAGGGCGCGCCCAGATTCGAGGCGCGCCGCCTGAGGAGCTCCGGCCGCTGATTGGCCGAGCTGCCCGAACGCCGCCTCCCATTGGCTGAGCCGGGGCGAGGTGCGCGCGCAGGGAGGACGCCACGAGGCTCGAGGCGCGGGACGCGGGGCGCGAGGCTACTGCGCTTGCGTGAAAGGCAAGGCGTGGAAAAAAGCGCGAGGGCGAGGCCCGAAAGAGGCGCTGCTGAGGCGCAAACGGCGGTCGGGGGCGGGAGGGGGAAGGGTCGGGCTGGGCACGAGCCCCCCTGAGGAGGGGAAAAAAGGTGGGGGCTTTCTGACTGGGCGGGGCCCGTAGGCCGGAGATTGAAGGCGCCAAGCTCCCGAAAGCCCCCGCTCTAACCCTAAGCGCGCGCGCGGGTAAAGTGCTCCGCGGCCACCGCCCCCCGAAGCGCGCCCGGTCTGGCGTGGCGCGCACTGCCCCGCAGGGGGCGCTGTCGGGCCTGTGGTGCAGACGGGCTATGCAGTGGTAGTAGGGTCCGAGCTGGTGTTTTGCAATCTGGCCCCCCATCCCCCACCCCCGTTTGGCCAAACAATTCCCCACGCGGGGGCGGGGGCGGGGCGGGGGGGGGGTCATCCCTGGCTCCCTTCAAAGCCTTCCCGAAGCGTCTCTGGCGCGCAGCCCTGGCACCCAGTAGGCGCTTAATAAACGTCACTGAGGACAGAACGTCGCCGCCGGCGGGGCCGTCCGGCCCGCGCTCCGCTCCGAGCCTCCCCTTCTGTCCTTAAGTCACGATGCGTGGGAATGGAGGCCCACACCAGGGAAGGTGTCCGAGCGGGATTGGGGACTTCCTGCCCCCGCCCGGAGCTGTGTCTGCTGCGCCCCCCAGCGGCGGATTAGCCGCTCGTTCCCCTGACCGGAGTCCCCAGGTCCCTAGTCCAGAACGCGAGGGCTGTTGCTGCGCAGATTGTTCTCGGTTCTCGCTCAATTCCGCCACCAGCCGCTAGTTTTGTGTTTCCTGAGAATCGGTCCCGTCAGTCGGTCCGACATTAATTAGGCACCTGCTGTTTGCCGCACCCTCCCAGGCTTCTGAGCTCTTAGATACTCCGTTATAATGACGTCATCGTAGGGGTCGATCTTGCAGAAGGAGAGAATCATTCTCTTAATCCCACTGACTCAGCACCTTGTTGTAGGGCTAAACCGTCACCCTGAGCTAGAGAACGCACAGATAAGCGTTGTCTTATCCGCTCCCCCCGTCCCCGGGGCAGCATCAGCCTCGCCGAGGTTAACAGGCCCAGAATCGTGGCCCCCCCCCCGCGTGCGAGGGACAGAGCTCAGGGCCGGAGTCAGGAAGATCCGAGATCAAATGGAACCCAGAGCCGCTGCCAACGGGATCGCGCGGGCAAGCCCTTTGAGCCGTTGCTCTCAGCTTGCGCATCTGTGGACCGGGGACAATAATGGCCCTCTCCCGGGTCCGTTGTGAGGCTCCCCTGCAACAGCGGATGGAAGACACGGAGCCCAGCGCCTGCACCCGTCATCCTCACGACTATCCGGCGCTCCTCTTTGCGGTTCTACTGGGGAATACCCAGTCTTCTCCCTCTCCCGGCTTTCAATGCCCTCTTAATGAGCCCTGTGAGATGCCCTTGAGACGGTTAACCAGCCTGTCAGGAACCTCTGGGATCCCTCTTTTAAGCCACAGCCCCAGGATCTTCCTAGTCCCACCTTCAGATTCCACATTTTCGACCAGCTGCTCACGTCCCAAATTAATCTATTTTTCCCCTGCTACCTTCCCTTACATGGAACCAGCGAGGAGAATGTGTCCTGTTCTACTGGTTGTCCTTTTCTGCCCAGATCTTAAGATGGTTTCCTGAAATTATATTTTAGTTGCTTCCAATCCATGAAATCTGCCTTCTTGCCCTCACTCCCGCTTCCGGTGTCATATTATCCAGAACGAAAGAAAGCCAAAACTTGTGTTATAAACGTTAATGCAATCAAGCAGAACGTCCCCACTCTGGCGTGTCCCCCAAACCAACGTCTCTGCACTGCCAGGAGAAGGCTGGCACTTCACGGCCCGTTTCGGGAGGGAGTCGTGGTTAGCCTAACTGGATCAGTACGATCAATACTTTTCCTGGAAGAACAGTCTGTGCCCGAGTGAATCACCAGCAGTGGGTGGCCATCTGCTCTGAGAAGTCTTGGAGATTTGCCCTCTCCAATGTAGTCATCAGGTTGACAACGAGTGACCCCGGAGTAGCCAACAGTCATTCCTCTTCCTTCTTGGGCTGTTTTTGCCTCTCTCCGCTTTTCCTGTGCCCGACACACAGCAAAGGACCCTCTGCCCGCCTCGTCCCTCTGTCGTGGCTTTTGGGGCCTTGCGGGGCCATTCTCGGGAAAAGCAGCTTGTTTCTCTGCAGTGGCGGCTCCTTGATCTCCACCGAGAGGCTCCAAGCTGTTTTTCAGCCTGAATGGCTCAGCCAGTTTTTCTCTGTCCTTCCTTCTTGATTTGATAGGTCCATTCCGGGACATCCTGGCCAGCCTCAAATCGCTCCTCTTCTACCTCAGGGCGCCCGCTTCTTCATTAAAGTTTGGCTTATTTTTCCTTTGGAAACCTTCATCATCCCTTCTAACCAGAAGTGTGGAGAGGTCGGAAGTGACTCTCCTCACCCCCCCCCCCCCCACAAGGAGATTAGTCTACCCAGAACCCAGATAAGTCACTTGACTGTGTCTGAAACCACATCTGTGATGGAGGAAATAAGCTTCTATTTTGTGTCTGATACCCACATAGGGATAAAGGTATCTCTTCTAGAAGGCAGCTAATATGCACATTTAAGTGCCTACTGCATGCCAGGCACTGACTGCACAAAGAAAGGCAAAAGTTAGTCCCTGTTGCCAAGGAGCTCATACTTGGACAGGGAAGGCAACATTCAAACAACTACAATCAGCAGGATGTTTATCATTCAGCCGTGTCTGACTCTTCCTGGCTCTATTTGGTGTTTTCTTTGCAGATACTAAAAGGGTTTGCCATTTCCTTAATGTATTCATGTGCAATTAAATTTTAATCAATAGAAAAATAAATAGCCAGAGAAGGAAATGGCAAACTACTCCACAACGAAACAGACACTGAATTTTCAATTCAATAAGTGCCTGCTAATAAGTAAATAAATGATAAATGCTTGTCGATAAAGTGTGCTTCATATTTAGCTATTGAGTATTATTTAATAAATACTAAAATTAATGATTAATATTTAAACATTAAACAATCGATGCTTAATTTCTCATGAATACATGAAACTAGATGAAATTCTAATACCAAAGTCTAAGTCACAATATACTTCTCTCCTGGACACCCAAGTAACTGATGATGTCCAACTTTTGGTGTCCTTTTTTTTTCATTTTAATAGTATTTTATTTTTCCAAATGCATGCAAAGATACTTTTCAACATTCATCTTTGCAAAACATTGTGTTCCAAACTTTTCTCCCTCTCCCTTCCCTCTTCCCCAAGACAACAAGCAATCCAGTATTGGGCAATTCTTCCAAATACATTTCCATATTCATTGTGATGCACAAGAAAAATCAGATCAAAGGGAAAAAAGCCCAAGAAAGAAAAAAAAAAAAAAAAAAGCAAGCAAACCACCACAAAAAGGTGAAAATAACATGTGATTCACAATCAATTTCCGTGGTTCTCTGACTCTCTCCAATCTGTCTATTAGAATTGTCTCCAATCACCTCATTGTTGAAGAGCCACGTCCATCAGAGTTGCTCATCACATCCCATAATCTTGCTGTTGCTGTGTACAATGTTCTCCTGACTCTGCTCACTTCTCTCAGCATCGGTTCATGTAAATCTTTCCAAGTTTTCTGAAATCAGGCTGCTCATTTCCTAAAGAACAATGATATTCCCTTATTTTCATACAGCATAACTTAGTTGGCCATTCTCCAATAGATGGGCATCCACCAGTTTCCAGTTCCATATATCTTCATGATATATATAGTATTACCTATTTAACCTATTCCCGATGTGAGTATGTTTTCAGAACAAAGAGCCTTTGGTCCCCCTCTCCCCCTTCTAAAACCTGTGTCTATTCTTCCTCAGCAGCTCATTTGTATAATATAAGGCCTCTAGATCTCCAGCCTAAATCAGCCTCTGCAGCCTCCAGACTCGTGCCCATCATCCTTGGACTCTAAGTGTTCTTCCAGAATAGCTAAAAGGATGAATGAGAAGTCACACACAGAGACACAAGACACACACAGAGATATGTCTATTTATGAATGATTTGCAACCTTAGAACTTTGCACAAATCTTAGTTATTATTCTTAATTTTTACCTTTTTTTGTACTTTTTGCTATTTCAAGCATTTACAAGTAGGGATAGCCTTGGTCCACCTGTCTGTTTTGGTTTGATTTGGTTTTTGTAGAATTGTTTCAAACAGCAATCATTTTATTTTTTAAAAATTAAAAAATTATTTTATTAAAAAAAATAAGAAAAACAGAAAAGGAATGCAAAACAAAACAAAACAAAAGAGAACCTTGTCCTGTGCCCAGCAGAACATCAGGGAGGATTCAAAATATATGACAACAAATTACCAAATCAAGAAAGCATATATATATATTATATATATATATATACATATATATAACTAGAAGAAATTATATTCACAAGTGTCCATCTTTTCTTTACTTCCTCATGAACTGTTCTTTTGTTTTCTGCCATGCACCTTATTTACTTTATTCTTTTTTCCCCCTTTCATTTCCTCCCCAGCATACTAAAGTTAAAAAGGACATATTTATTATACTTGGGTAGATAGATACATATACATACATACACATACATACCCTCACATACACATTCATATATCTTTCCCATCCCTGCTGACCCTTTGTTTTAATTCTGCTCTTTAACTTGCCTTGCTATTATTTAACTTCCCCCTACGCAAGGATCCCTCCCTTGTTTTTCTCCCCTCACCCTTTGCTTCCTCTTCTACCTATCCCTCCCCTCTTACTTTTTAAAATAGATTTTGGAAGGTGCTATACCTTCATGGTATATATATATATATATATAGTATTGCCTATTTAACCCATTCCTGATGTGAGTAGGTTTTCAGAACAAAGAGCCTTCCGCCTCCTTCTAAAGCCTGTGTCTATTCTTCCTCTGCAGCTCATTTGTAAAATATACTTACTATTTTTACCTTAACTCTGGCCCAGTCTTTCTTTTGAGTTGTCGTATTGTTGATGTCAATCTTAAACATATGCTACAAATTTCCCGTGTAAAAAAAAATTTACTCATGTTGAGTTCTTTAAAAGTGATCTTTGATATTAGCTCTTATATATTAAATTTTTATTTCTATTAAACATATGCTATGAATTTCCCATGTAAAAAATCCAATTTATCCATGTTGAGTTCCTTGACAGTGATCGTTGAAATTAGCTCTTACGTGTTTAATTTTCTACAAAGTTCAGGTTTGCTTGATAGAAAGTCCTGAAAATCTGTGAGTTAATTGAATGTCCATTTTTTCTCATTCAATATTATAGGTAATTTTACTGGATGTGATATTTTTGGCCACAGGCCTAGTTCTTTTGATGGTTTGTAGATATTATTCCAGACCTATGGTCTTTTATTGTGGCTGATGCTAAGTCCTGTGCAATTATAATTGTAGTTCCAGTGTATTTGATTTTTCTTGTTGTTTGCACTTTTTTTTCCTGTAATTTGGGGATTTCGAAATTTGACAGTAACATTCCTATGTGTTTTCCACAAAGGATCTCATTGAGGTGTTGATTGATGGATTTTTTCCTATTTCTACTTTCCCCTCATGTTCTATCACTCCAGGACCATTTTCTTGGATTTTTCCCTGCATTACTGTATCAAGGTTCTTTGTTTGGTCACAACTTCCAGGCAGTCCAATTATTCTTATATTTTCTTTTTTTGATCTGGTCTCCAGATCTGTTGTTGTTCTTACAAAATGTTTCCCATTCTGTTCTATTTTTTCATTCTCTAGAATCTATTTTGTTACGTCTTGGTCTCTCACAGCTTCACTGGCTTCCCCTTGCCCGATTCTAGTTTTCAAAGAGTTATTTTCATCTTTGAGACTCCAGCTTCCCCGGGGCTCCCCACTTGGTGATTCTCCTGAGCAAGCCCAGAGGTGTGTTTGCACAGCAGGCAGGTAAATCCCAGATCTTCAGATCTTTCATTTCCTAGCAATATCCCAAAAGGCCACGAGGTGGCACTCTGATTATTAGTCAGATTCAATTCCTTTCTCTAGGAATGACTAGAGAGCAACTGGTCCAATCCACCCATTCTACAGATGAGGAAAGGAAGTAGAGTGACTTGCTCAAGATTACACAGGCTGCATTTGAACCCAAATCCTCTGAAGTGAGCGTCAATACTCTGTCCCCAGAGATCAAGGTGTTTACCCACCTCCCCCGGAGCCCTGAGAGAAAGATGAATCATCCCCCTTCTAGAGAGGATCCCTCCCAGGGCTGGCCCAGGAAATAGCAGACACGAGCAGGGAAGGGAGTGATTCTTCCCTGAGCAGCAGCTTCCTGGGATAATCTGATGGATCTGATGATCCAGGCTGCGAGTGATTGGCCAAGGTCTGGGGGTGTTTGAGCTGTCTCCCCTTCAGCTGCAGACACCCACAGAAGAAGGGGACAGGCAAGAAAAAGGACCAGAGCAGCTCAGGACCCATGTGGGCATCCAGACTCAAGGGGCCCTGTACCCCCTCACACAAGAGGCTGACTAATGACTGCAGAAAAGGGACCAAGGAGGGATGACCCAAAATGGTGGCAAGCCTTTAGGGCCTGGAAGGAATGAGGGAGTTCCCAGTGGTTTAGGTCTCCTGTAGGGCATCCTTCAGGGCATCTCACAGCAGCCCTGTGATCCAACGGGCTCCTTCTCAGGTGGATCTGGCTAGTTATAAACATAGGGGCACCAATCAGCCAGGAGGCTGGAAGCTTACATTCAGAAGGCAAAAGTAGCAGCTCCAGACATTGGGGTACGAGGAGGGTTCCAGAGAAGGGCCACAGTGGGAGTCAAAAAAGCCATTCAATAAACACTTATTAAGCACCTACCACATGCGGTGGGGTAAACTCAGGAACTAGGCTAGGAAACAGACTAGCACACAATGTCAAAGATTCCATGACTGGATTTCTACCGCAAGGAGATCATTGGTTAAAAAAAAAAAAAAGAAAGAAAAGTCCCCAAGACACCAAAATATTGATTGCAAATGATGATAAGTAAAGGGATTTGGAGCAAAGTCAATGGCCATTGATTGGGGGGTGTCCATAAGCATAATGGAGCATAATATAAAGATTACAGAGAAACCTGGGAAGACTTACATGAACTGATGCAATGTGTGATCACAAAAGGGCCAAGAAATCACAGCTACACTGATTACAACAGTGGAAATGGGGAGAACACACACACACACACACACACACACACACACACACATCCAAAGGCAAGGCCATATCTAGAGGAGCGGGCCCCAAAGAAGAACCAAAAGGCCAAACCCCCAGTGTATCCCTTGGCAGAGGTGGGGGAACCACAGGTGGTGGACATGACCCATGTTGTCATTTTTTCCGTAGTTCATCAGTCATGATGATTTTTTTTCTTTTGTTTTTTAAAAAGCTATTTATTTTGTGAGACATCTCTTTAGGAGGAGAGGGAAGGATACCAGGGGAAATTCTGAACTTATTAAAAAAACAAAAGACATCAACAAAAACTTATTTGAAAAAGAAAACCTAGAAGGAAGGTATAGGATGGAGGGAAATCCCTGTGCCCTGGATTCCCTTCTCTTTGGGGGTCTGTCAGGGAGCCAGTTGCATTGTGGGAGGGAGTGGAGATCCCAGAGAGGCTCACGGGCATAGAATAATAGATGTCTCAGAACCACCCAGTTTTCTCTAGCCATCTCCTTTTCGCTCTGTTCTAATTAACTTACACCAGATAATTATTTCAGAATTGATGTCTCTTTTCTCTAATAATTAAATATCTTTGCTTACAGTTAAAGGGCTTGGATATGTCAAGTTCAGTGAACAAGCATTTACACAGTACCTACTGTGTGCCAGGCACTGTGCTAAACAACAACAATAATAATAATAGCTAATGTTTATATAGTTCTTACCATGCACCAGACTTGTGCTAAAGTTTCACAATTATTATCTTATACAACAGCCCTGGGACATGTGTATTATTATTAACCCATTTTATAGATGAGAGAACTGAAGTAGAAAGATATGAAGTGACTTGCCCAGGGTCACAAACTTAGTACATGTCTGAAGCTGCATTTCACCTCAAACCTTCCTGAGGCTGCCTTCTATCAGCTCAGAATCACAGAGTTAATAAGGGAGCATTTGAATTTCAGCCTTTCCGAGCCCAGGTCCAGTGCTCCACCCATAGATGACATGGTCGATAAAGGCCCATCCTTGGGGCTGGAAAGGACCCGGGTTCAAGGGAGCCTCAGCCCTGACATGTGGCCCGGGGGGTTCTGGCCATAAATCCCAGAGGTGGCGGCTACCTGCTCTGGCGGGAGGAGAGTCTCTACCTTGGAGTTCTGGAGCTTCGTTCATTACGCCCCTCGTACAACCTGTGTGTCTGATCAGGTGAATCCTATTAATAGTTTGTCTGGATTTCACCAAGTCACTTGGCAAATCCCTTTTATGTGAACACGGAGAGCGAGATGGAGAGAGACCATTTCTGGAGCCACAGGGTCGTTACTTTGGAGGGAACAGTTTGGGTGGAATGAACAGGTTAAAAGTCAGACTTAAAGGGTTAAGAGGAGAGAAGACCCAGGTCAGAATAGACAATGCTGCCGATCATGGCCCCATCTGGAGGAAGACTGGGTCCCTTCTTAATTCTTCCATTGGCCTCCAACCCAGTTAGTATCTTTGAAGTCATTCACAGCAACCCTTGATGGGACTTACTTCTCCCGGTCTGCCTTGTTCCCCTAAGTTAAGACAACTATAAACATCAACTGCAATTCATATAAAAGGAAGTTAATCTCCCCAGACTCCCCCGTCTCTTTGAGATGGGTCCAGGGTCTGGTTTGCCAGGTGCGTTCCATCTGGTTCTCTGACCCTCCCTCTTAATTTCTCATGTCTGGCCTCCCCAAGGCTGTATTTCCCATAAAGGATGAAGATCTTTGCTAAGTTCTTCCCAGGACTAAGTCCTCTATGAGTTCTGTCTATCTCTCCCTCATAGTCTTTCCCTTGTGTCTTTCTCCTTCCATTAGTTAATGCTGGTCACCAGACAATGGCTTTTTCCAACCTCAGGAAGAACTTCTTTTCTCCTGGTTAATTGAAAATCCCCCAGAGGAATCGGTCTTTTTCCCAACTCTAGAGCACTGGCCATTCCTGGTGTTTATTTTACCTCTTATTTTTATCTGGAAACTCTTCTCCTAAATAAATCTTCCTTTTGGCCAAGAGAATGGCTATTGTGAATTTGTCATGCATTTGTTTTTAACTGGATACTGCCGCCTTGGACTCATCAGGTCATAGTACAATTAGATGGAGTAGGAACTTGTTGAATGTCGGGACTGAAAGACTAGTTATTAATGGCTTAGTATCATTGTGGAGAAAAAATTTTAGGAAAATAAGAAACAAGCATTTATTAAGCGTCTACTATGTACCAAACACTGTGTTGGGTATTTTTAGTAATATTATCTCATTGAGTCCTCTGTGGGGTCGGTTCTATCATTATCCCCATTTAAGAAACTGAGGCGGGCAGAAAGGGAATTGACTTGCCCAAGAGGTCAGATTTGAGCTCGATTCTCCCTGATTCCACTTCAGCTGCCTCTAGGTGAGGACCCCAGGGATCTATGTTCAGTATTTTGCTGTTAAACATTTTTTTTTATTTAATAGCTGTTAAACATTTTTTTACCAGTGACTTGGACAAGGTTTTAGACAGCGTGTTTACTAAATTTGCTAAAATACTAAATTACTAAATTTCAAATGCTCCAAAATATAGCAACCATGTTGAGCACCTGCTCAAGATATGGCTCAAATCTCCAATGGAGCAGTAATGAACTGAACCAGCTATGCCCAGAAAAAGAACTCTGGGAGATGACTAAAAACCATTACATTGAATTCCCAATCCCTATATTTATGCCCGACTGCATTTTTGATTTCCTTCACAAGCTAATTGTACAATATGTCAGAGTCTGATTCTTTTTGTACAGCAAAATAACGTTTTGGTCATGTAGACTTATTGTGTATCTAATTTATATTTTAATATATTTAACATCTACTGGTCATCCTGCCATCTAGGGGAGGGGGTAGGGGGGTAAGAGGTGAAAAATTGGAACAAGAGGTTTGGCCATTGTTAATGCTGTAAAGTTACCCATGCATATATCCTGTAAATAAAAGGCTATTAAATAAAAAAATAAATAAATAAATAAAATTAAATTTAAAAAAAATATATGGCTCAAATCTCCTAAAATGCAAGTCGGTGCAGCCAAATGCAAAGTCTGGGCTCTCCAGCATCAGCTCCCCAGTATGGAAAAGCCCGATCGTTAAACTAGACCTTGTCTGTAACAGAAACAGGGGGATGATCAGGGAATGATTTCTAAAGAATTCTCCCAACCCGTCTTCTGAACTAGCTTGCCCATAAATAGGATAAAAAGGGGCTCTTGGTAAAAGAGCTTACTCTGCTTTATCCACCTCAGTACAATGCCCTAACCCTGCCTCTCTGCTGCAAAATGGTCCATGAATGAATAAACAAGTGTTCAGTAAGTGCCTACTATGTGCCAGGCTCTGGAGATCCAAGTACCGAGAATGAAACAGCAACAAAAAAAGCAAAGAAGTTTCTTGGATTATAGCTATATGTGTGTCCCCATCCATTGGGTAGTTACCCATAATAATAACAATAACAATTGTGAGGGATGTGGAAGACCCTTATCCAAAATGACTACTCAGAGATCACTCAGTAGAAGGCAGAAAAGTTGTTTATTGAAAACCTCTGGAGGATGAGCCGGCCCATCGCGAGGTAAGAAAGAGAAAGCTTGTGGAAGGAGAGCTAAAGAAGTAGTAAAGATACGCAGCTTTTATACAAGAGATTACATCACAGGTAATAGAGCATTGAGAAGGGGAGGGGGAGGCATCTAATTGGTTGTTGCTATTTGGAGAGATTGGAATGGAAGGTTTCTGTTTCCCTGAAATCATCTGATTTCTAGGAAACATAAAGTCAAGCCTTCAGGCTCAATCAAGCAGATAGTGGTCCAGCTAATAGACTAAATATCAATAAATGTCAAATACTTATAAATATCATCAGCTCAGGTTAAGTAAATATGTTGCTAGCTGGCCAAGGCTCAAGTAAACATGGGCCTGCACATATTATACAGGATATAGGGGGAACACAGAAATAATGAAGATAAAATACAGAAAAAGAATTCACACATTCCTGTAAGTTCTTCACCTTATCTCTCTCTATTCCCCACATCTTCCCCCTTGCAATATGTAAATGATTTTTATCATGTTTCTATGAAGAACTTACACACTGTTCAAAATCAGTTAACATATCTATACTTTGTTTCTCAAGTTCATCATCAAGATCATCCCTCTCTAATACATGCCAGTCTTTTCTCTGAAGAATCACCATTTTACTAGCATCTTCTGTATGCAATATTTTGATAGGGACCGTTGAACTATTCTGGTTGTTAATGTAACTATAGATATAGTGGCAACAGGATAATACCACTGATTGCAGTAAGTCCATACCATAAAAATTGCTTCCACCAACTGTCTTGGAAACAGTGATCACAGACCAGATTGACATTTGGCAGACATAAAAATACAAAGATGGCAATCTAGGGAAACCGAGGCACAACATTACACACTCTCCTTCTGAATATTTGAATTATTAAATTACCTCCCCCTGGATATCTGGGAGGTCTCAGCACCGTAATTTTGGTGAAGCAAATAAATCAAAATGAAACTAGAAAATGCAAGGACTTATGGCATAGGCAAGTCTCTTCCTGACAACCCCAGAGTTATGAGCAGTACAGAGACCCTCATCTCAGCCAGAGAATCCAGTATGAGATGGACAGTTCACTGTGTTAGATGGTCTGCAGTCATTTGTGCACTTAATTCAGTTTCTGCTTCTATAGGGAGTAGCAGGGCTCGAGACAGTCATGCTGCCCAATCATTTTGCTTTTAAAATACCCAATACACAGAAAAATCCCAAACTACATATTGTTCACAACAAAAATGTTTTCAAAAGGAAGAAAGCAAAAACTATTATTCTTGGAGTCCCTTTCAGATAATTGGCATCAATTGAGTTAATTAAAATTTCCTATTTTTCACATAAAAAGAATCTGAAAAGTTCTTGAAAACATCAATTAAACTTTTTGAAATAACCCTTTCAAACTATAGATCACATTTCTGATCATGTTCTTTAATATTCATAACCATTATGTATCTAAAGAAACAAATATTCAATCAATTAACATCTTGCAAGAGCAGCCTGTCCCTTTAAATTACAGTTTGTTTTCTTCAGCCAAAAGCGGCTGTAGCTTTCCACTGCTGCTCTGCTCCTCTCCCTCCGCAAAAACACACCCCATCTCACAGCCGTCTCTCTGTGACTACCCTTTCCAACCCGTTCCTTCTTTTTCCCACTGATTTCTTCTTGAAATCATTTGCTCCTACTCGTCAATCCTTCTTAAATCACTTTCATCTTCACACACACACATGCACGATATTCAATGAATTTCCAGATTTTTAGGATTTTGTACCCAAAAATATAATCTGAACTTAATAGAAAATTTGATATATAAGATCCATGAGAAATTTCAAGAGACTCAATAAGGGCAAATTTTTGAGTGTTTTATATGTGGACATGTAAACTGTATGTCTAAGATGTCAACAATTGAATAGTTTGGAAGAAAGATTGAGGTAGAGCTTAGTATGATGTGATTCTAAGAAGCAAAACCACGTAGGAAAAGGTGAAAAGAATAATTCTCTTAAATAAATGAGATGCCGGAGGAAGAACTGATAGAGAGGAATTAGATGGGAGGAGGATGACTGGTAGTTCTAGAACCCTATTCTCATCGGGAATGGAATAACGAGGGAACAACACACACACACACACACACACACACACACACACACACACACATACACATACACATAAAGTCTTCTAGATTTATAAAGAAATAAGGGGGGGGGGAAATAGGATGGGAATGTTAATAGAAGGGTGTGTAAATTAATGGGAACGGAACAAAGAGGGAGGGAAAGGGTGGAGGGAAAGGACAAGGGAGAAATCCTTGGCAGGGGAGATTAAGTTGAGTAACAGCAAAGCAGAGGAATCAGCAGGGATAGGACATAAGAGATACACACAATAATAATGATCAGGAATAGAATTTTGAATTTATTTATTATTTATTAGAATTGATTTAGAACAGAAATTATTAGGAAAAAAGGAGCAGTGATGGTAATCAGATAAAATTAAATCTAACCCCAACATTTGGTGCCTACAACAATCTTTGCATTTGGGGCTGACCGCTAAACACATCATTTGTCTAGAAATTGCTACCCTAAGTGCATCACGTCTGATTACAGACATCTCTATATATGTATGTCTATATATGTGTGTAATTGACTGGCCCAGAGTTGCACAGTTGGTGAATGTCTTGGGCTGGATTTGAATTCTGATCTACCTGAACCTGAGTATTAAACCCGAGGTTTAATTGTAGCCTTCTTGAGGGAAGTGAGGGGATAAAAGGGAGAAAAAGAATAAAGTAAAAAGTGCACAGCAGAAAACAAAAGAAAACCTACAAGGAAGCAAAGAAAAGGTGGACAGATCTGAATACAATTCGTAATATTTATTATATATGCTTTCTTGAAATGGAAATTTATTGGTTTTTTTCCTTCTTTTTTCTATTCTGTACTTAAGTCTTAAATAAATAAATAATTTAAAACGACTGTTTATTGCCTATTGACTCTAGTAGTGAAATAGAAGCATGTAGCAACTCGTGTTGGGATTCAAAAGATACTCCCAAAAGGTTGGGTTTCCAGACCAGTATTTCAAAAGAATTTGCAGGCTCGGACTGTTTCCAAGTCAAGGGGCAAAGTTTATTGTAATTATAATGCTAATTACAGTTGACTATGTTCCAAAAGAATTTAGCCAAGAACCAGGAGCAAGAAGATAAATTTATAGGAAAAAGCTAGAGGCCACATGCTTCCTGTCACGGTAAGCTGATTTGATGGCTCACAGGGGGATTTGAGGATGGTATACTATGTACCTCATTATTGTCTCAGAACCTGACCACCAGATCGTTATCTGAGAGCCAGCAATGTTTGTACAAATATAGCACTTCCAAAGCGTAGGGTTATCTCCACATCTCTCCTAAAAGTTGCACCCTATCATCCCCCCCACCTCAAGCAATTGGGATTCAAATTCATTTGAGTGAAAGGGACAAAGGTTACATCTTCTGGAGCTGCTACAGGCTGACGAGGGGTGTACAGCTGGCCCTCCCCAGTGGGTCCGAACTGAGGAGAGGAGATAGAAGATGGCGGCGGCAGCAAAATCCAGGGGTTGAACGAGCAGTTGGAAGTTCATGGCTTTGTGTCTGGAAGAAACAAAGGTCACAAGTAGATTAAAAACGCAGGGGCCAAAAATGAGCAAAAAGAGAATGATCAAAAGTGGAGTTAGGATGGGGTTACTAGGGACAGGAACCAGGGACCCCAGATGGAAGGCTTGAAGGGGGACAAACATCACACTCGGCCAGTTTTTCTAGGAGCCCAACATTCCTTAAGTTGCCGATGTACATACAGCAGGAGGTGTTAGCAAAGCGCAGACACCACTGCTGGAGGAGAGAACGTAGTCCGAAAACTGTGGCCAAAGGGCTGTCCAACTGCACGCACTCTTTGACCCAGCTTATCTCCCAAAGAGATCTCAAAGGAGGGAGAGGGACCCACATGTGAACAAATGTTTATGGCAGCTCTTTTTGTAGTGACCAGAAACTGGAGACTGGGTGGCTGCCCTCAATTGGAGAATGGCTGAGTGAATTGTGGTCTATGAATGTTATGGAATGTTATTGTTCTGTAAGAAATGACCAGCAGGATGATGCCAGAAAGGCCTGGAGAGACTGACACGAACTGATGCTGAGTGAAATGAGCAGGACCAGGAGATCATTGTACATGGCAACCACAAGATTATACAATGATCAATTCTGATGGCCATGGCCCTCTTCAACAATGAGATGAACCAAATCAGTTCCAATTGTTCAGTGATGAATCGAGCCATCTACACCCACAGAGAGTATCGTGGGAACTCTGTGGTTCACAATATAGTATTTTCACCATTTTTATTGTTGTTTGCTTGCTTTTTTCCTTTCTCCATTTTTTCCTTTTTGATCTGATTTTTTCTTGTGTAGCGTGGTAAATGTGGAACTACGTACAGTAGAATTGCACGTATTTTTGGATTGCTTGCTTTCGGGAAGGGGTAGGAGAAAGAGAAGGAGAAAAATTTGGAACAAGGTTTTGCAAGGGGGAATGTGGAAAACTATCTTTACATATATTTTGAAAATAAAAAGCTACTATTAAAAAAGGAATTCAGTCCAAAGCCAATCGGTTGTGTAAAACCATATTTGCAGGAGAGTTAGCAAGAGAGCGAAAGTTTCCTGGAGAGAGTGTGCGGTTTCATTGGCCAGTTGGTTGATTGTGGCGGTCAAGGAGGAGAGGATATGTTCTAAATAGCCAACCCAGGGAACTAACTTTGCCGCACCTTTCCTTAAACGCCAAAGAACATTTCTGGCAAACCCCCACCTTTGTCTCCTCAAAGGGGCAGGGGCAGAGGCAGTGGGTGGAACAGTGGTGTTATACCCAGTGAGGGGTATAACCCTCAGGTGATCTGGGGGGCAAGTACCATGATGTTTAAAAGGCCCTAAGCACTGGGTGGAGAGGATGATCCTAACTCTTAATGCCTTAACCACAGATTGGGTTATTTGAGAAGTGAAGGCTGGGCCAAGGCGCTCTGTGGAGAGCTGGGCCGGCCAGAATGAAGTGTGATCTCCGTTAGCAAAAGCTTTGATACTTCCTGAGCCTTTTCAGTCTTGCAAGGGAAGGCTTTTACCTGATTAGGAAACCCAAAAGCAGTTTGAAGCCCCTGCAAGGGGCCAGTCCTCCCCTGGGTATGCCCCCCGCTCTGGACAGGCTTCTGGAATGGGGGGAGGATTCACAGCCCCTTAAGGATTTCCTCAGAAACTAACCTGGCAGACCTGCTTCCCCAGGGATTGAAGAGCTTCTAATTCCCAAATGGGGCAGACCAAGGAAGAATTCCCATGGCTTGCTCCTGGGATTCTCCCTGAAGGAGAAAGGCTATGCCCCTTTCTTTAGCAAGGGCTTGTTCCTGGGAGCTCGGTGAGGCACTATAGGAGTCTGGGAGTTGGGGGATCAAAGGTGCCAGGGCCAGGGGCACCTGGGCAGAGCATGGGCGGCTGAATCTGCAAGCTCGTTTCCCTTGGCCTGAAGTGAATCCCCCTTCTGTTGTCCTTTACAAGACATAACAGGAAGCTCTCTAGGTCCTTGCAGTCATTGTAGAATTTCCCCTGTATCCTTAATGGGGGAAAGTTTGACTGTCAGAAATCCCCGTGAGCATGCAAGACCTGCAAGATGGGTTGGGGGGTCAGTATAGATGCCCCCCATTCCTTTTCCCACTTCTAAAGCTCTGCTGAGGGTAGAGTTCAGCCCTATGTGCTGAGGTCCCGGGTGGGGGGGGGCACAGCTTAGCCTCCAAGGTGCCATAGAGGTTCACCAGCATCACCTGCTTTCTTTTCCCCATTTTCAAGACAACTGGACCCATCAGCAACCGTTCACCAACTGGTTTGTGAAGAGGAATGTTCCTGTGGTCAGGAGGAGATGGAATCTAAAGCTTCTTCATGAGTGGAACAATGTCCCCCGACTAAGTGCTATCAGGGAGCAGGGGGGCAGGGCTGAGACTGGGACACAGCTGGGGAGTCGAATCGGGGTGCCTAGCAGGGGAGCCTGATGACCTCTGGCTTCCAAAATGCTCTGAACCCTGTGAGGGGTTAGTACCTCCAATGGCTGGTCTAGGATGAGCTTGGAGGCTTCCTCAATTAGAAGGGCCGTGGCAACCACTGCTCTAAGGCAGGAGGGTCACCCCAAAATCACCAAGTCAAGTTGCTTTGAGAAGTAAGTAATTGGGGGGGGGATCGGAGCCAAGACGGCGGAGCAAAGGCAGGAACTTGCCCAACTTTTCCCCCAAACTGCTCCAAATTCCTTTAATAATGACTCTAAACAAATTTTAGGGCATCAACACACCCAAAAGATGGAGCAGAATATTTTCCAGCCAAAGGCAACTTAGAAGCTCAGCAGAAAAGGTCAATAAGTCCAAGGTTGGGAGTTCTGGGGCAGGATCCAATCTCAGCCCTGACCGATCTGACCTCTGAGTCAGTCCTGTGGCTTCTCAGCCCAGAGACACCGAAGAGAACTTGGGAGGTCAGCAGAGAAGGTCTGTGACTCCCGGGTGGGACCCCATTGCACAATCCCAGCTCTGGCCCAGACCCCAACGTCAACAAAGGGTGACCTCTCAATCAGCAGTAGTGCTGGACCTTCTGGTCCTTTTGGATCTCCCCGCCTGGGGACATTGGGGAGAGCTTGGAAGGTCAGTGGAGAAGGTCTGGTGTCCAGTCCCAGCCCAGCTCTGGTCCGTGGAGCCTCGGCTCCCATCAGCACGTTAGATCTTACAGCTACACTGGGGCAGGGACACACCTAACAGTTCCAGGGCAGGAAAGCGTGCCTGTGGTCAGCTTCCTAGAAGGACTTTTCAAAACGGCAACACAGAACCCCTGAAGCTTGGGACAGAGCCCCTTCCACTCTGGAAACAGAGACCTGCTTTAACAAAGAGGTTTTGTTTTTGTTTTTGAAACTGAAAGTTTTTCATTAAAGCTTTTTATTTTCAAACATGCATGGATAATTTTTCAACATTTACCCTTGAAAAACCTTGTGTTCCTGTATTTTCTTTCCTTCGTCCCACCCCCTTCCCTAGATGGCAAATAATCTGTGTTAAACATGGTAAAAATATATGTTAAATCCAAAATAGGCATACATATTAACACAATTATCTTTTTTATTAAAGCTTTTTATTTTCAAAACATGCATAGATAATTTTTCACCATTGACTCTTGCAAAACCATGTGTTCCAAATCCCCACCCCCCTTCCTCCACTCCCTTCCCAAGATGGCAAGTAATCCAATATATGTTAAACATGTTAAAGATATATGTTTAACAAAGAGTTAAGATTCAATTAATAGGCTAGTAAAATGAGCAAACAACAGAAAAAGTTTCCGAACATTGAAAGTTACTATGGGGGAGGGGGAGCAGCTAGGTGGTACAATGGATGGAACACCAGCCTTGAAGTCAGGAGAACCAGAGTTCAAATCTGGCCTCAGATGCTTACCACTTCCTGGCTGTGTCATCCTGGGCAAGTTGTTTAACCCCCAATTGTCCCAGCAAAAAAAAAAAAAAAAGTTATTATGGTAACAAGGAAGATCAAAATACTCAAAAGATGATAACAAAGTCAAAGCTCCTACATTCAAATCCTCCAAGAGAAGTAAGAAAAGAGTCTGAGATCAGGTCCAAGGGACTGAGTCAAGACCCTTAAGGTCTGGCCCCACTGCTCATAAAAGGCTTTTCTAAATTAGATCACCAATCATGCAGTTACAATTCTACTTTACAGTCAGACTCAGGAGTAATCAGGTGGGAAACAAAGAAACAGAACTGGGAAACTGAATCAGAAGACTCTAGCCATGAACGGAGTCCAAGGTTGTCCTCCCAGCTTTTGCCCAGATAAGGCATCCACCTGTGACAGTTCAGAAAGGCACCCCTTCTGGCTTTCCTTCCCCAGTGGAGCAGAAAGGGACTCTAGACAAGACATAAGGGTATTTTACCTATTTACCTAGTTTTTTTTTTCCTTTTTCACTCTCTTCTTTCAGAATGAGGTAAATTCTTGGAATCATTCCCAATGTCTCAGGAATTTTTTCTTGCAATCTGAAAATGATTAATTGCCAAAGTCCTTAATCATTGCCCTTAAAACCTTGAGAATCTGTTAAGATGTTATTTTAATGGTTTTATCATTTTAATTAGCTATTTCTGTAGCCCCCCAGCTTGGCCAGAAGTGGGGTCCACAGGAATAAAGTCAGGTTCTTCCCTTTTTAATTTATAAGTAAATAAAGTATAAAGTAAATTATATATATATATATATATTATTTAATTTAATTTTAAGGTAAAAAATGTTATGGAATATTTCCCAATGTACTAACTACAGTGCAAAAGTTTTTTCTTGCTGGCAGCATTTTAAATCTGTCCAGGTAACAAAATCTAGCTCAGGACAGACACAGACATTCTACATAGAGATGCAGACACAAAGTGACATGGAAGAGAACTGTCCCATCTTTGAAACCACAAGCCAGAAAATTTCTATTCCCATAGTGCCTCGCTTCTGGCATCCCAGGGAGGGTGAAAAGGTGGCAAAGGTTCCCTAGTTAGGAGGAAACTGTGCCAAAATTGCAAAAACTCCTGAGACCGGGTGTCCCTAGTCAAGGAAAGTTTGCTGATGGTGGAACTCCTAAAAACCTGACAAGCTTTCCTAGGAGCTTGGGGTGTCCCAGCTATAGGACAGAGGGAGAAAAGAAGGGGGGCTAACCTTGACAAGAATTCTGTCCAAGTAGGGCCACCAACTGTTGGGGTTCAAAGGAGACTCCCCAAACTTTGGACTTTGGAGGTCCAAAATTTGCAGGCTCAGATCCATCTCCAAGTCCTATAGTTGTAATGTCAATTACAGCAGGCTAAGTTCCAAAATTATTTAGCAAACAGCCAGAAACAAGAAGACAAATTTATAGGAAAAAGTTAGAGACCAGGTGCTTCATGTCACCAATGTGCTGATTTTATGGCTCACAGGCAGACTCGAGGAGCGGTATAGTATGTACCTCATTATTGCCTCAGAAATTCTGTTATTGCTGAGCAGCAGTTCGTTATCTGACAGCCAGGAGAGTTTGTGGAGCTACCCCGGAGGCCAGGGGACCTTAGATTTCTGCTCCGCCTCCCCTAGGAAGGACCCTATCGCTCGCACTGCATTTCTTTGTGGACGGTTTGTTTGCTGTTGATGTGCCCATTGCACCGTACGCGATCGGTAGAAAGGTAAGCGGGGCCTGTTTTTGTGCTCCCTAAGATCCAGAAGCTGGTTAGTCCGGATTCCTACCAAAGGAGGCATCGGGAGTCTGGAAGCATGTGCTTCAGCACTGCACCGGGCTAGCCCACAAGGTTATATGGTCTTGGGGTGCAAAAAGAGGGACTCAATAAACAGGAGGTGGTCAGATATCAGGGAGATCAGCCCGAGACACTCCCTACCTATAATAAATCACTTCACTTTTGGCTGCCTGTCTCGGTTTCCTCAACTGTAAAATGGAGATAATAAAAATAACACCTCCTTCCAAGGGTTGTTGTCCAGAACAAATGAGATGTTTGTAAGGAACTCAGTCACAATTTGTTGTGGTTGTTAAGTACTTTCCGTTGTGTCCGACTCTCTGTGACCTCATCTCTGGTTTTCTCGGCACAGATACTGGAGGGCTTGGCCATTTCTTTCCCCAGCTCATTTTACAGATGAGGAAACTGAGGCACACAGGGAAGTGGCTTGCCCAGGGTCACACAGCGAGCGTGAGGCTGGATTTGAACTTGGGAAGATGAGGCTTCCCGACTCTGGGTCCCATGTTCTGTCCCACTTAGCCACCCCGTGGAACATAGTAGGTGCTTAATAAATGCCCATTGACTGTTTGTTGACTGGCTTATGATCCCTTGACAGTCCCTCAGCATCCAAAGCCCTTCATAACCTGCCCCGCTTCCAGGTCTCTGCCACCTTCCTGCTCCAGCCATGCTTTACATTTCATGGACATCGGCCACAGCAGCCATGGGATACTCCATCTCCGGACCCCAGGCCTTTTTTCTGATGGTGCTCCCACTCCCTCCTCATCTCCATCCCCTGGATCCCCAGACTTCCTTGAGATCCCAGCTGAATCCCTCCGTTCTCCGACAGCCTTCCCTCTGTGCCTTATCCCCAGCTCACTCTGCTTCCAGCTTGTGCGTCCACATCATTTCCATGTCTCTCCTGTGAGCTACCAGGGGCTGGTAGCTGCTTTCTTTGGGTCAACCCATGGGGATGGGCACAGTTCTGGACCCGAGGTTCTTCATAATGTTTTTTGACTGACTGACTGACCATGTGGCTCTCCTGCAGAAGAGGCTTCAGTGGCTCCCTATTGCATTGAAATGCATGAAAATTCAAGCTTCCTCCCCCCAAAGATTTGGAGTTAAATGATTCCCAGGTCAACAGCTAGAAAAGCGTTAATTCTGAGGCCAATTTGAACTGGTTTCCTGATTCAGGGTGGAAGTTTTTTTCAGGTATTTAAATTCCCGCCTCATCTTGGGCTGATCTTTCTTATTTTAAAATGCAATATTATTTTATCCTGAATTCTAATTCTTTCCCTCTCCCTCCTTCCTGTTGAGAGGGCAAGAGAAAAATAGTGTCAAAATGTTATATTAAAAAATTTTTATTTGGTTAAAAAAGGAAAAAAATTCTCCATCCTGGAATTTCCCCTTCCCGGGTGGTTTATCTCTGTAATGGATTTTAGGTCGAATGGTTTAATGGGAAATCACCCCCCATCCATTTTTGTGGGTGTGCCCAGGTGGAAGGCTCTTGTCCAGGTATTTGTTGGCCCTGGAGACCCCACCTGTCCCTTTATTCCCAGGGCCTCCCGCGGGGCCCATGGGAGGTGATTCTGGGTGACCCTGATGTGTTGGGACCCCACCTTTTCTGGTCCCCTCTCCAAGTTTGGTGCCCCCTTTCCTTTCTGTATATTTTTTTAGTCCTCTCCCCAAGGAGGAAGTTTAAAGGGGGAATTCCCCCCGGTCGGTTCCCTTCTTATTAGCCGCATCCAGCATTAGATGTTTGGGACCCTGAATGTTTGTTGCGGGAAGGGGGTAGGAAGGTTCAGAAGGGAAGTGGCAAATCCCTAGCATGGATAGGAGGGAGGGGACGAGGGTACAGAGGGGACGGGGGAACGGGAGGGTTAAAGGGGAATTGAGGGGATATGGAAGGGGAATAGAGGGTTTGAAGGGAAAGAGAGGAGAGGGGAAGGGAAAAGGGGAGGGAAAGTGGTAGGATCAAAGCGGGGACGGGAGTTAGGGGGGATGGGGATTGGGGGGTGGCAAAGGGGGGGGGCCTGGTATCAGGGGACGGGGCCAGTGGGAAGTGAGGGTGGAGACCCCGGTGGGGGACCAAGGATGCATGGCGGTGGGTCAGTGGGAGGGGGCGGAAGGTTAAGGGTCAGTGTGGAGGAGCCAGGACGGAGGGACTAAGGGGGTGTGAGCGTCAGAGTCAAGGGAAGGACGAGCCCGGGCAAGGAGGGCCAAGGGAACGAGGTCAGGGGGGAGAGGCCGGGCTAAAGGTCAGTAGATGACCAGCGGGAGGGGAGAGATGCGGGGGGGGAGGCGTCCCCCCTCCCGGCCCCAGGGGGCGCCTTCCCCCCCCTCCCCCCTCCCCCGCCCGGCCAGATGGGCGGCCCTGCCCGCTGCTGGGGTGGGGCCGAGCGGCTGAGGCGGGGCTACAAAGCGGAGGAGCCGCAGAGGCTGCAGGTGGGTCTCCCGCGGGGCTCGGGCGCGCCCTCTGCTCCCCTCTCCCGCCCTCGCCCGCGGACCGCCGGCTCCCGGCTGCCCCTCCGCCCGTCCCCCTCCGCCTCGGCCCGGGAGGGCGGCAGCAGGAACCCCCCGGGACGCCGGGGATGGAGCGGGGGCCCGCGGGGGCCTGAAGGAGTAGGTCGGGGCGGGGGCGGGGGCGGGGAGCTGGCTGTGGTGCTGAGCGGCCGAGAGCCGGAGCGCGCAGCCGGAGGGGCCGGCGGGGGGTGGGGGTGGGGGCCTCCCCTCCCCGGCCAGTCTGGAGAGTCCCCCGAGCTCGGGGCGCGCCGGGAGAGCGGACAAGGTCGGGACTTGGGGCCCCCCGGCCCCCTCCCATCCCGGCCGGCGGAGCGGCTCCCGGCGCGTGTCCGGCGCCTCGCGGGCCCGGCTTCCCCGGCTGGGAGGGGGCCACGCTCCTTTCGGAGAGCCGAGGGGGACAGTCCCCGGGGAGGCCCCGGCTCCGGCGCGCCGCCTGCCTCCATTTTGGTCTCCCGGAGAGAAGCCATCCCCGGGGCGGCTTCCTTTTTCGTCCGCCTCCCCCCTTCCCCCTCCCCTGCTCCCTCCCGCTTTCTCCGCTCCCCAGACTGCTAAACTTAGCGCGGCCTGCGGGGGCCGGGGCCGGGAGAGGGGGCAACCCCGCGGCTGCCTTCCCTCGGCTCCTGCCTCCCTCCCTCCCAGAACCTCAACCCAAAAACTGGCCCCCGAACGGATCAAAACCCTAACCCTGGGAAGGCGGAAAACCCCAAAATCACCCAAGGGAACAAAATTGGGAAAGTCCGGGGGAAAAGCCAAGGGAAAAAACAAAAAAAAACCAAAAATTAGGGGAAAAGGGGAGGGAAAAAAATAAAAGGGAAACCAAAATAAATAAAAAAGTTACAAAAGGGGGGAAAACCCGGGGATTGGGGGTTAACAAACCCTTTAAAAAAAGGGAAATTAAAAAAGAAAAAATTGGGTTTTTTTATTTTTCCCCCCCCCCCGGGATGTTTTGTTTTTCCCCATAAAGGGTTTTCCCCCCGGGTTTAGCCCCCTTTGGTTTCCCATAGCAAAAATTTTGGTTTTCCCAAAAGAAAAGGGGGAAATATTTCCCTTTTAAAAAAATCCCCCCTAAAAATAAAAACCCTTAATAGGGAAAATTTTTTGTTAAAAGAAACCCTGGGAAAACCCCGGGTGGGGAAACTTTCCCTTTGGGATAGATTTTTCCATTTTCAAATCCCTATTTGGGTTTTCCCGGTTTTCCGGGTTGGGCCTTTGGGAAAAGGGGAAAAGGAAAATTTTTACCCAGGGGTTTGCCCAAATTTTTAAATCCAAAGGGGCAAAATAAAAATTCTTCAAAAAATGGGTTAGGGGGAATAAAGGGAAAAAATTAAAATATTAAATAAAATAATATTCCAAAATAAACCCGATTCCCCAAATTCCCTTCCTTTTTTTTCATGATCCTGGGTAATTATTTTTTTGGGTTTGTTATTTTTTTCCCCTCCCTCCCCATGGGGTTTTTGGAAAAATTTTCCATTTTTTTTATTTGGGTTAAAAAAGTTTTTTTTTTTTTTTCCCTTTTTCCTTTTTGTTTTTTTTTTTTTTTTTTCTTTTTCTTTTTTTGTTTCTTTCTTTTTTTTTTCTTTTTTCCCTTTCTTTTTTCCTTTCCTTTTCCCTTTCTTTTTTTTTCCCCCCCCTTTTTCTATTTTTAGGGCTGGTTTTGGGGTTGGGGAGGGGGGGGTGAGGGGAGGGGAAAAAAGGGGGGGTCCCCGTAGGGGATTTCTTTTTTGGGGGTTTTTGTCCGGGATGGGTGGGGTGGGGGGTTTGGGGTTGGGGAAAATGAAGCTAAGGCCCTGGGGACGGGGAAGGGTGTTGCCGTGCTGGATGCGATTGGGTGGGGATGGGGGTTTGGCTTCTTACCCCAAAGGGAAGAAATTTGGGGGGGTGTGGTTCCCCCGTGGGCCCCTTTCCCCTTGTAGCTTGTGGGGCCAGGCGGGTACCCTTTGCTTACCTTTCCCCTTTGAGCGGGATTTCCCCTTTCCGGGAAATGTGCTGGGTAGATGTGGGGGGGTGGGCGTGGAGGCGGCTTGGATAAGTTTGCCACCCGTCCCGGGCCCCAGGGGCGTGGGGGAGGTGTTCCCGGTTTCGGATTTGGCCGCGGGATCCCGTGTGGGCCCGGGGTTCTTTGGGGGCTTCTTGGCTAACCAGTTTCTGCCCTAGTGGCGTTCTGTTTCATGTGGTCTGGGTCGTGTGGGCGGGAGAATGGGGGCGGGGAGCCCGGGGGGCTCGGGGTCCCTGGCGGGACGCCACCGTCCCCGTGGGGCGTTCCCGGGTCCAGCGGGGAGGCCCGCCCAACCCGGGGGGGGGCCCTGGATCGATCTCCTGGTGGGGGGGCCTTCCTGGTTCCCCGGGGTGTGGCTGATGGTGTGGCCGCCTGGACCCGGTCGCCCTGGCCCAGCCTTTGGCCCGGGGGCCCGGGGGGTTTTGTGGCGTGGGGGTCCATCGGGTGAGGGGGGGCGGAGGAGGGGCTGGTGCCCACGGGGCGGAGCTGTCACCCTGTGGGGGCGGGGCTCAGTCACCTGCCGGGGGCGGGGCTCACCAGCCCTGCGCTGAGCTTTGTCTGTGAGGTTCACTCGCCCTCCCCCTCCCCTCTCTCCTCCTCCCCCTCCCCCCCCCTCGTCCGGGGAGAGCAGTCGGGGCCTGGCCAGGGCGGTCCGACTGTCGGCAGGTCAGGGTGAGCTGTGTAACAGACCCAGGAGGCACATTCGGGAGAGGCTGGGTCTGAGCAGACCTGGCTCACCCCTGTGGGAGCCATTCAACCTCTCTGGCCTCAGTTGCCTCATCTGCCAAATGGGACAACAAGAGTACTTGTCTCCGTGGTCATGGTGAGGGTCAAACAAACAATCGCAGGTCAGGCGAGAGCTTTCACGGTTATGAATTAGCCAGAGAAGGAAGAGGTATTTTTAACAGTTGCAATAGACAATTTCAGTTACATAAAAAAAAAAAAAAAAAAAAAACAACTTTTAGATGAGTAAAATCAATATAGCAGCAATGCAAAGAGCACCCGGAGAATGGGAAAAAACTAACCTGGGTCTCAAATGTATCTTTTTTCCCCCTGAGGCAGTTGGGGGTAAGAGACTTGCCCGGGGTCACACAGCCAGGAAGGGTGAAGTGTCTGAGGGCAGATTTGCTCTCAGGCCCTCCTGACTTCAGGGCTGGTGCTGTAGCCACTGCGCCCCCCAGCTGCCCTTCAAATATACCTAGCACAAGTCGGCTTTGCAGGCTCTGTTGGGAACTGCACAAATATTTAAGCCCAAGAGCTGGTTCAGAGGTCCTAGCGCAGGGTCACTGGGCTGAGAAGTAAGAGGGACCTTGTCCAGTCCCGTCATTTCACAGATGGAGATGTCGAGGCCCAGGGAGGCTGAGTAAGGGCCATTCCCCAGTGGGGGCTCCTGGGGTGACCTCTCACTAGAGCCTCAGATTGCTGCAAGCTGAGAGTCAGAGTCCTACTCAGGAAGACATACCGAACCCGTTACCAGCCTCAGTTTCCCTATCTGTAAAATGGGAGTGATAATAGCACTTATCTTTGGGTTCTTGTGGAGAGCCAGTGACCTAACACAGGAGGATGTGTGAGTGTATGAGATCATTACCCGCTCTGGTGGGCAGGCGGGGTTGGGAGAGCAGCCCCAGCAGCTCCCCAGTGACCCAGGTGCTGGGCTTTTCCCAGGGCGCCCTTCCAGCCCCCTGACCTTGCCCCTGAGTTCCCCCTCTCCCTCCCCCTCCTCCTCTGAGTTGACCTGGTTCTGGGTCTCTCCCCCAGCCATGAACACCGTTCTGCTCAGCAACCTCTTCTCCCTGCCGAGGATCGTCTATGCCATGGCCACCGATGGACTCTTCTTCCAGGTGTTTGCCCGCGTGCACCCCAAGACCCAGGTGCCGGTCATCGCCATTGTCGTGTTCGGGAGCCTCATGGCGCTGCTGGCCCTGATCCTAGACCTGGAGGCCCTGGTCCAGTTCTTGTCCATCGGGACGCTGCTGGCCTACACCTTTGTGGCCGCCAGCATCATCGTGCTTCGCTTCCAGAGAGCCCCGGCCCCCAGCTCGCCCCCGGGCCCATCCAGCCCAGGCCCGCCCTCCAAGCAGTACGAGTCCTTTTCTGACAGGCTGCAGCTGGTGGGGGCCACCCAGGCCGAGGTGGCCGAGCCGGGCCAGCTCAAGCTAGCCTGGCGGCCCTACCTGCCCTTCCTGAGCACCCGCTGTGGCTCGGGGGCCTCTGTCACCTGGGCCCTGGCGGGCCTCATGGTGTCCGCCTTTGGGCTCAGCGGCGTGCTTCTCTTTGGGGATTCCCCGCTGCACCTGCCCCGATGGTGCTCCATCTTCCTGCTGGTTCTCGGCAGCCTGGTCTTTCTGTTCAGCCTTCTCCTCCTCGGGGCCCATCAGCAGCAGCCAAGCCAGGACACTTTCCAGGTAACTTTCCTTCCTCTCTGTGTAACCCACCCTCTCAGGGAGCCTTTCTTCCTCAGCTGCCTCCAACCTCCCCTTGCTTTTGCACTCCCTTCTAACTTTCCTCTTTTCAACAATCACAGAATTGCCCAATTTAGTGGCATCTCAGTGCTCATTGAGTCACACACACTTGTCAGTACCACTTAACCACCACCAGCTCTGTGCAAAGCGGCAGACATGCATTTATTAAACACCTACTGTGTGCCAAGTACTTTGTGAAGCACTGAGCACACAAAGGCAAAGAGAGTCCCTGTCTTCAAAGGGGGAAGCCATTCTAGTAGGTGAGGCAATATGTAATCATCTGTAAGAGGAAGGTATTAGTAAATAAGGGGCCTAGGGGGCCTGGGTGTGAGGGATGAAGAAAACTCTTACCCATAATGATTACTCAGAGATCAGTCAGTAGAAGGCAGGAAAGTTGTTTATTGAAAACCTCTGGAGGATGAGCCATCCCATCGTCCCATCGTGAGATAAGAAAAAGAGAGCTCGCAGTAGGAGGGCTAAAGAAGTAGCAAAGATATATAGCTTTTTTATAAGAGATTAATTACATCACAAGTAAGAGAGCATTGAGAAGGGGAGGGGGAGACATCTAATTGGTTGTTGCTATTCAGAGAGATTGGAATGGAAGGTTTCTATTTCCCCGAAATCTCCTGATTTCTAGGAAACAGAAAGTCAGGCCTTCAGACTTAATCAAGCAGACAGTGGTCCAGCTAATAGACTAAATATCGATAAATGTCATCAGCTCAGGTTAAGTAAATGTGTTTCTAGCTGGCCAAGGCTCAAGTAGATATGAGCCTGCACATATTATACAGGTCGTAGGGGAAACACAGAAATAATGAAAATAAAATACAGAAAAAGAATTCATACATCCCTGTAAGTCCTTCACTTTATCTCTCTCTATTCCATACATGGGGAAGGATGGCTGCAGAAGGTGGAATTTGAATTGATTCTTGAAAGAAGGCAAGAGATGAAAAGCAGTCAGTAAATAAGCATTTATTAATGCACTTGTATGCCAGGCAGCTGTGTTAAGTGCTGGGCATTCAGAGTTCCTCACCTGGCCTCAAGAAGTTCACACTCAAATGGGGAACACAACACGAAGACAATTAAGTAGAGAAAAGTATTTGTAGGATAAACTAAAGATAATAACAGAGAAAAGGCCTTAAAAAGAGGCTGGGGAAGGCTTCCTATAGAAGATGAGATTTTAACTGGGACTTCAAGGAAGCCAGGGAGGTCAATTGTCAGAAGAGAGGAGGGAGTGTGTCCCGGGCATAGGGAACAGACAGAAAATATGTCCAAATCACAGAGATAGAGGGTCTTGTTTGTGGACTGGCTAGTAGGTCAGCGTCACTGTAGCAAAGAATGTGTTGTGGGTAGCAAGGTCTAAGACTGGAAAGATAGAGGCTTTGAATGCCAACCTGAGCATTTTATATTTGATCCTGAAGGTCATTGGATTTTGTTGAATAGAGGATGATCCTATTGGATCTAGGAAGATCACTTTGGTGGCTTAGTGGAGGATAGATTGGAGAGGAAGAGACCTAAAGCGGGCAGGTCTCCCTTTCCCTGACCTTCTCCCCCCATCTTGTCATAGTTTAGGTATGAGGTGATGAGGATCTGCACCAGATCAGGGGCAGTATCAGAGGAGAGAAGGAGGTTCCGTAGGGAAGTGATATTATAAAGGTAAAATGAACAAGAAAAGCTGCAAAGGTGAAATCAACAGATACTGAAAGGTGAAATGGACAAGAGAATCTGGGGGTGGAGATGCTAAAAAGGTGAAATTGACAGAGATACTGAAAAGGTGAAATGGACAAGAAAGGTGGCAGAGGCTGAAATAGACAAGGCATCTTACAAAGGTGAAATGGACAAGAAAAGGCGGGGTGGAAATGCTACAAAGGTGAAATTGACAAGTTATGATGCCAAGGTGAAATGGACAAGAGCTATGGCAGAAGTGAAATGGATAGGCCTTGGCAACAGCAGGGATGTCTGTGTGGAGGGAAATGGACTGGGAGGAGTTTAGAGTGACTCCTGGGTTGGGAGTCTGAGGAACTGGGAGGAGGGGGGTGCCCTTGACAGTAATAGAGAAGGGCAGGACAGGGAAGTTCTGGGAAAGAATGAGTTTGGTTTTATTTAGCCCGGGGCTTTTCTGAGGATACTTCATATATAGTTTTTCATTTATTTCCAAGGTGCACTCACATTCTTAGGCACAATATCCCAGTGGTTAGCACAGCGTCTGTCACACAGTGGCACGTAATGTCTGCTTGTTGACTGACTAAATGACTGCTGCAGCACAAATGTTCAGAGTCCTCTACGCTCCTCACGTTCACCTCTGGGATCCCTAGAATCCTCTCTAGGATACGCCTGCCCACTCACTCTCCTACCACCTGCAAGTTCTTTGCTGTTCCCGCTTCTGTTTGTATACTTGCAAAGAAAATTGGTTTCAGAGACAATGATGACTCTTCTCACCCTTGGTGAAGGCTGAAGGGGTTTTGAGATGAAAAGTGGTAACGAGGAGCCAGTGCAAGTGAAGGAGCAAAGCTTTGGTTAAGCTGATAATCTTGGTATACTTGAGTCACTCCTTCCTTGGGGAAGGGGGCTGAGCAGATCACCCCCCCACACACACACAGCTGCCCAGTTCCCCTCTCCCACTCTCTCCCCACCCTGCTGTGCTTGAGCCTTGCCCTGCTTTATCTTCTAGATCCCTTGGGTGCCCCTGACTCCAGCCCTCAGCATCCTCCTGAACATCTGTCTCATGATGAAACTGAGCTATATGACCTGGCTGCGCTTTGCTGTCTGGTTGCTGCTAGGTGAGTATCTCAGTGTCATTCTGGGAGGCCAACGAGGTCTCTGTGGGGCTGGGACCATGGTCATCTCCCCACATCACTGTGCTTTAATGCAGCAGACAGCGGCTGTGGGTCAAGTGCTTGCAATAGGTACATGTTCTGCCCTGGAGAAGCAAAGGCAAAAATAAATGTCCCCTGGCCTCAAGGGGCTTCCAGTGTATATTCTGTCCCTGCCCTGAGGATGGGGCCTTATCCCTTTCAAATAAACCATCGCCATTTTATCATCTAATTGGGGCTCACTTTGAAGGCTCAGATTGGGGAGGAGGAGGGAGTAGATCATGGAAGCCTTCAGGAAACCTTCCAAGTCTTATCTGTCCTGATCTGGCTGGGGTCCTTCCCTCTGGATCCCAGGCTCCTTAGAATTAGAAGCTCTCTGTTAATGGCATCCCAGAGGAGAGTCTCTAGAGCGAGGGGGTGGATCTGACCGAGTTGTTTGGACAGTCTGGCTACCCCTTTTCATAATAGTGCAGAAAATAAAATGCACAGGATTACAAAGAAAACAACTAACACTGACATAGTTGTTAAATGAGGTTCCCCATGTCTGGAGGTGTTCAGGCAGAGGCTAATCACGTAATGTTTGGACCAGAAGCCTCTTGGATGCTGTGGGGGCTCCATGTGCTCTCCAGATTTCTCTTCTCCTGGCTCCCAAGGCTTCCCGGTGTGCCCCAGCCTCTAGGCCTTCACCACCATCCCAGGCCTGATGGGGATATTAACCTTCCTCTTCCCCTGCAGGACTTGGCGTTTACTTTGGCTATGGAATCAGGCACAGCAAGGAGAACGTGCAGGACCCTCCGGGTTCAGGCACTGCCCGCTACGTGGTATTCCCTAGCGGGAGCCTGGAAGGGACAGTGGAGACGGTGCAGCCCCCCAGCCAAGAAACCTCAGGACCTCCCCCCAGCGCCAACAGCCCGGGGAGCAGCAGCTGACGCCCACCACGCGGTTCGGAACGGCCCTCACTGCCAGGGGCTGGCGGGCCCGGCCCCTCCTCCCCCGACCCTTCCACCTCTCTGCCAGCATCCTTGGAGCCTCCTTCTGAGCCGGAAGGAAGAATACTGAGGGAGACGGTGTCCTCGTCTACCCACCTTCCCTGCCCTTTCCCGGGGCCCCTACAACAAGCCACTCTGGAAGTGGCCCAGAGCTGTCTGTCTCTAGGACATGGGGGGGGGGGGCGGAGGGCCAGAGGGAGCACCCAGAGGGGTGCCCTTGCTTGCAGTGAGTCACGTGGGCCTGCGAGGGCCCAGAAGGTGAGCAGGAGTTTGGAGAGCTTGAAGGTGACTGATGAGCAGCAGTCAGACGCTTTTTTTGCTGGTGCTGTACACCATTTAGACAGCCGTCACCCGACATTGGGCTAAGGGGAAAATATTAATAACGATACCAACGACCCACGCTGTACTTTCTTTCTTTGTTCTCCACAAACATGGGGCTGGGGGCCCAGAAAAGGAAAGAGCCAGATGTGGAGGGGCCGTCAGAGCCCGGGTTTCTCTGCTCGGATTCGACCTCCTGGGTCTGGGACCTCTCTGCAGCCACCCTGAGGGCCGAGCAGGCGGCTCCGTGAATGAGCATCATTAAGCACCCACTCCGCCAGGCTCCCTGAAGCAGCCACCGGGATCAGCGCTGAAATAACTGCTTCTGGGGGAGCCGGCTCCTTCCTCTGGTTGCCTGAGGATGAGTCGGAAAGACTCCTTCCACGTGGCCCAGCCCGCTGCTCCTTCAGCAGCAGGCCCCAAATCAGGTCACAAAGCATCCGGAAGGTTCCTCTTTGGGTCGGACACCGGACTAAACGATGGGAATAAGGCCCCAGACCCATGTCCTGCCCTCCAATAATCACATTCTAATGGGGGTGGGGAAAGGGGTGTAAAGCTGTAAAAAGATGAGCCTTTGTGTGTTGGTACCTGTGTATACGGCAATAACTGCATGGTATGTTGCAGTATCTGTGTCTGTAACGATAACGGGTCTAATGTACATATTGAAAGATGTGTACATCAAAACTGCACGGGCAGGATCGGTGTGTGCACGCTTTTGCGGTGATGTGACATCATTGTGTGAATGCAACACCCACGAGTGACGGTTCCATGCATGGTGCATTGTAGCATCTGTGTGGGCACCTGTACATTTGTGCAAAATATCTACGTGTGTACATTGTGTAGTGGGCCAAAGGATGTGTGGCACATGTTTTGGCATTATGCTGTGGTGGTATATGCACCGCCATGTGTGGTATCTGGTTGATGTGTGCACCTGACACATGTGCGAAATTGTAAGGTGCACATGAAATCCATCATTGAGATTACATGTGGGTGCAGGTGGTATCTATAGGTATTGTACACGGGGACGGGATCGTGTGTGCACTTGCTGTGGTGTTTGTGCACGGATCGCACGCACGTGCATGTGGTATCTGCCGTGTGCATTGTGCACATGTGCCAGTATATGTGATCTGTGTGTGTGTACGTGTGTGGCCCAGGTTCAGGGAGGCAGGAGAAGGGCTGAGTGCGAGTCCTGGCTCCATCTCTTTCTAGCCATCAAGTTCCACTCTGAGAAGCCTCAGTCTCTTCCTCTGTGAAATGGGATAACCACGATCCCTCCCCCCCCCCCGGGCCTCCGATTTTTTTGAATTGTGGGCGAGGGGAGCTCGGCTGAGCACGGAGCGTCTGGGCCTCTGAGGGCTCTCGGGTTTCCTCTGACCTCCGCTGGCCGTTGTCTCTGCAGGGATGCTCCGCGGGGGTTTACAGCTCGAGCCCGTCTTCCTCTGCTAACCCTTCCTCTTCCCCGCAAACCCTTCCCCAGGTCCTCAGCACCACGGAGAGCGCCAGAGCCTCCCAGTCCCTGGGCCCGAGCCGATGTTCCCTAGGCCTCCTCCCTCCCCCCTCCCTCCCAGCCAATCAGGAGCCTAGTCACGCCTCCGGCCCCCCCCCCCGCCCCCCCTCCCCCCTTTTGGGGGGCCCCCGGCCCCGGTCCCCGGGGCCCTTAGGGGGGGTTTTTTCTACCCGGGGCCCCGCGGCCCTTTCCCGGCCCCCCCCCCCCCCCCCCCCCCCCCCCCGGGGTCCCCGGGGGGGGGGGCCCCCGGGGGCCCCCTGGGCCCCTTTTCCCCCGGGCCCCCCCTCCCCCCCCCAAAGCATGGGCCCCGCCCCCGCCCCCCCGGGGCCCGGGGTTCCCGGGAAGGGGCCCCCCGGGGCCCCCCCCCCTTGGGGGGCCGGGCGCCCCCGGGGCGGGTACCCCCGGGCCCCTCCCCTCCCCTTGGGGCCCGGGCCCTGACCGGGGCCCCAAATTCCCTTTTGGCGGGGGCCCCCGGTTCCCCCGGGCCCAATTGGGGCTCGGGGCCAACGCAGGGCCCCACCCGGCCCTTTCGGGAAAGGGCCCGGGGCCCTTTCCGTGGGGGCACCGGGGGCCCCTTTCCCCCGGCCCCCCCCTCCCCGCGGTGGGGGCCCCGGGCCCCCGGGGCCCTCCGGGTGGGGGAATTCCCCCCCCGGGCTGGGGGCCCTTTCCCTTTTCCCGGGAGGCCTTCCGGCCGGGATTGCCCCCCCCGGGGGCCCGGAAAGGGGGATCCCCCGGGGGGGGGGGGGGGGGGGCAAGGGCCTTGATCCCGTGGGGGGGCCCGGGGGCCTTTGGGGCCCCGGGGGGCCGAGGCCGGGGCCCCGCCGGAGGGGGGGGAGGGGGGGGGCCCCCGGGGGCCCGGGGGGGGGCCCGCCCCGGGGGGGCCCGGGGGCCGGGGCCCCGGGCGGGGGCCCCGGCCCAGGAGCCCGGGGGGGCCGGGGGGGGCCCCGGGCCGGGGGCAAACCCGGGTGGCGAATTTCTGGGCCCTGGCCCCCTGGGGGAAGGGGGGCTGGCCCGGGGGGGGGGAGGAGGCCTGGCCCGGGGAAGGGGGGTCTGGAGGGGGCGGGGGGCCCCAGGGAAGGGGGGCGGGGGGCCCCGGGCCCGGGAAGGGGGGTTCGGCGCCCGGGCTGGGCAGGGGAAAGGGGGGGGGGGGGGGGGGGGGGGCCCTGGGCCGGGGGCAGGGGAGGAGGATCCGGGGGGGCCCCCCGGGGAAGGGGTTGGGGGGGGGGGGGCTGTAGGGGGAGGGGAATTGAAGGGGGAGGGGCCCGCGGGTGGGGGAGGAGGGTGGTTTTCCCTTTCCGGGGTTGGGTTGGGAGAAGGGGCCAGAGGAACCAAGGCACCGAGTGGAGGGAGGAGAAGGGGGGTCTTTTGGGCATCCATTTAACCCACAACAATTAAGGGATTCGGGACGGGGCCCCAGGAAGGGACAAAGGGTTGGACCCAAGAAAGTGCCGCCCAGGGAAAGGAGGGAGAGTAAAGGGTTTGGGTAAGTGGCTGCCCCGTGGCTGACCGAAGGAGGGTTCCGGGGCCCCAGGAGAAATCAATTTAGAGAGGGAAAATTTGGAAGGGTTGGTCCCGGCCTGGGGGGTTCTGGGCCGGTTTGGGGGGCCAGGGGCCCGGCCCGGGCCCCCAGGGGCATTGGGCCCGGAGCCCGGACTTTCGGGGGAAGCCGGGTGGGTTTTCCGCCCGCCTGGGGGGGTCGTCCCGCATCCGTGGGGGCTTTCTCGCCCCGGGCCGGGTTTCGGGTCAGGGGGCGAGCAAGGGCCCCTCTCTGCTCGTTCCTCACGGCCTCTGTGTTGGCCATTGCTACCCTACTCGTTGATCTAGGATGATACAAAAAAAGAGGGGCCGAAAGGCGCTTAACGCAGCCCGGTCTTCTGCCACTGCTTCTGCCAAAAAGGACTTGGAAATCTTTTTTCCTCTCCTGAATTATAAATTAATTCCTCTGGTCGGTCGTTGGTGGCGCTTTATTGGGCCTTGCGCGGGGGCCTGCCCCTGTGCCCCCCTGCCCAGGTTCTTCCGTTCTTAGGAAGCGGATGAACTGGACCCCGCCTAGTAACCCTCGGTGGCTCCCTATTGCCCTGCAAGGAGGTATAAACTCCTGTTTGGCTTTTAAAGCCCTTTGCCCCCCGGCCGTCGCCGGGTTTCCTGCCTCCTCATTCCCTCCAGCGGCTCTGCCGGCCAGGCTGGTCCTGGGGTTCGGCCGCCACATTCCTCACCTCCCCCCACTGAGCCTTTGTCCTCATTGCCTGGAGGGCCTCAGGACCCCCTTTCCCTGGTCCCCGCCTGTGGGGGCTCCCCCTTATTCCATATTCCTTCTCCGTGCTCACACACGTACGCGGCGTCTCCTCTGAGAAAAGGTGCCCCCTTTGGGGGCAGCGACCCTTCCATTCTTGCCTTTGCACCCGGCACAGTCGGTGCTTAATCAGTGCTTCCTGATGGCTGAGGTTGAAAGGTTAAATCACTTGGGTCCCATGAGCAGTAACGGCCGCGGCCAGACTCGAGGTCGGCTCTCCCGGCCCCCGGGACCCACACTGATCCATTTCGGATCCAGTTAAAAGGAGAGGGGGAGGGCCGGGCAGGCTTCCTTTTGTTTCTTCAGTGCCTTGCCAAGTGGCCCACTTTTGCCTGTGGACCTTTGTTTCAAGCAAAGATAAGAGAGGATGCTAGATCCGGGCTGGCAGAATCGCAGCAGGCAAACGGGGGAGGGACTTCTGAGGGCTTGGGGGGGTGAAATGGCAGAGCTCAGGGGGCCCCCTGGGGCCACGCCCCTTTGTCGACGTCAGCAGAGGCCCCAGATGTTGGGGAGACCCTTTGGTGGAGGGCCCAGGAGGGGGGGGCTGGACTTCCCTGCCCCTCTCCTTCCGTCCTCCCTCTCCCCCTGCCCTTGCTGCCTCTGCGGGTGTGTCTCTCTCTGTCCCCAGCCCCCACGGAGGGCAGCCCGGGTTGGGGGTGGTGTCCCCGTGGCGGCCCCCCCAGTTCCCTTCTCCCCGTCCCTGACCCCTGTTTCCTTCCTGGATCTCCGGCAGGCCCACTCCCCCTTGCCTTTACCACTGCGGGGCTTCTCCCGGCCCGCCCTGGCTCTCATTTGAGGCCATGGGGGGGGGTCCGGGGGCTGAGGGCTGGGAGGTGGGGAGGCGGCCCCTCGGGCTCTGGGCCCTGTGCTAGGGCGCCTTGCCTTCCGGGGGGGGGCCCAACCATGGGGCAGCAAGAGGACCCCCTCCCTGACTGCCCTGTGTCCATCCCAGCCTGTCGCTGCAGCCCTTCGAGTACCCGGTCTGCACCCGGCGGGGCGCTTACTGGAGTGTTTACCTGGCTCCAGGAGGGGATTCTTAGGTTTGGCCCTGGGGGTGGGCCCAGGGGGGAGCCACAAAAGCCGGGGCTTTGAGCACAAGCCCCCTTTTCAGCTTAACCACAAGACCCGTGGGCTCCTTGACAGGCGAGGTGAGCAGCAACGGCAATGGCGTGGAGCCTGGCTCTGGGCAGCTGGGCCCGGGCTTTGGAATGGGCCGGGCGCCATCCTGGACCGTGGGGCCTGCTCTCCTTAGTGCCATTGACTCCTGCTCACAGTGAGGGGGGGCACGCACGGGGGCAGCCGAGGTGCTCGGGTGCTCATTGGCTGACAGTGCGCCATCGTTCTCTGACAGCCCTGGGCCCTCCCACCTCGTGCCTGAGGCTGGCTGACCACCCCCCCCCAGGGCTGCTGCAGTGACAGTGACCCCGAGGAAAGCAGGGAACCGGGCCTGGGCCCAAACCCGGGGTCCAGGCCGGAGAGAGGCCACTCTCAGGGGGAGGGGAAGGGAGGGATCCCCTTCCCAGGGGGCCTGAGCTGCCACACTGAGGGGGTCTCCTTTTTCGTCTCTTTCCTTCAGGAACATTGTGCCTTGGATAAAGAAGTATGGGACCAACCCCAGCAGCGGAGAGGTAGGTGGGTGGCTCCCCCAGTGCAGAGAGGGCGGAACAGCCGGGAGAACCCACCCAGAGAGGGGGCCGGGAAGGGGGAGGGGCCCAAGTGCCCCCGGAGGGGTCAGGGAGCGAGGCGAGGAAGGGACACAGGTTAGAAGGTCATGCAGAATGGCTTTAATGAGCCCGCCTCGGGGGACAGAGCAGCCAGCGCCGCCTCCTTGCAATGGGGCAGCGCTGGCCACGTTTAGCCCCTGGCCTCCTCCCGCCCGTCTCTGCCAGCAGAGGGCAGTGCCAGCCCACAGGCAGGTTGGGATGGCCGCAGGAAAGCTGGAGGGGGGGAGAGGGAGAAGGGGGGTCCTTGGGCCCCTCCAGCTTGTGGGCCTCACCGTGGGCTCCCGTCCCTGGGGCTGCTGACCCCTGAGTAACTGGAGGGCTCCGACCCAGGGCCTCCCACATGCCCAGCCCTGTGATCCTGGCCTTTGCCTCCGTTTTTCCATCTGTGAGATGGGTGTGACAGTGCCTGCCTCCGGGTGGTGCTGGGGGAGCATCGCCCTTCTCACGGTCAGTGGCTGTGAGCGGCCGCAGCTGCCTGACTTCGGGGCCTTCTGCTCGGTTTTTCAGAAGCTGGACGCCAAGTCTCTGATCAAGCTGAACTTCACCAAGAACAGCGAAGGTGGGTGGGCGGCTCTCCCGGCGGCCCCAGTATCCACCTGCGCTGGGCCCGGAGCCCAGGGAGAAGGGCCCGGCCCGGGAGAGAAGCTGCGGGCGGCGGGATTCGGGTCGGGACAAGCCCCGCGGGGGCTCTGGGCGCACCCGGGGAGGCTTCATGGAGGCGGCGGGTTTTAGTAGGAGAGAACGAGGGTGGGCCAAGCTGGGGCCTGCAGGAGCAGGGGCCTGGGGCCTCGAAGGTCAGGGGCGGGGGGCTTTTTCCCAGGGGCAGCAGGAGCTGTGGAAAGTGTTAGAAAGCTCCATCCAACCTCTTCCGGGGAGTTCTTGGTTTGAAGGGCAGGGAAGATGAGAGTCAGGAGACCCCAGGGGAGGCGGGGACGGGGCAGCGGCCGGGCCTGTAACCCTGCCTCTTTCCAGGCAAATACCACTGCCCGGTGCTGTTCACCGTCTTCACCAACAACTCCCACATCGTGGCCATCAAGTCAACCGGCAACGTGTACGCCTACGAGGTGGGTCTGCGGCCGGTGCAGGGAGAGGCGGGGTCTGTGGGCGGCCCCAGGCCCAGAGGGGGGAGGCTCAGGCGTGGCCAGCCGGACAGAGGGGGCCACAAAGGCCCCTCCCTCCCAGAGGGGTCAGACGGGGTCAGGCTGTTAAAGCCCTTAGTGCGGCGCCCCCACGTGGCAGAGCTCAGCCCCCCCATCCCCGCCCACGGCTCGGGCTGATTGGTTGTTAGGAGGAATATCCCTGGTCCCGGCTCCATCCGGTCTCTGCCCTAGTGCTGCACTAACACCGGCGACCTCCAGGTGGCGCCATGCACACGCAGGGTTAACGGGGAGCCCGCCCTGGGACATCTCGGCTCCACCTTAACCGGCAGTACCTGGGTCCTCGGGAGCGGGGCCGAGGGACCGGGAGCGCTAGTGCCGAGGGCTTTGTCCGCCGCCTCGTTCCTGTCCCGGGCGCTCCCCGGCGAGATCCCCCGCGTCTGCCTCGCGCGCGCCCTTCCCCGCCGTTCCCCCCGTCAGACCCGGCCCGGCTCCCGCCCGTGTGGGCTCAGGGAGAGGAGCTCGGGCCGAGGCCGCCCCGGGGACCTCTGTCCGGCAGCTGCTGGAGGCCGCTTTCCAAGGGGGTGGGGGGTTTGACGGGCGGGTGCCCCCCTCCCCCAAGGGCGGGCCTTGTGGGGGGGGGGGAGGGCCCGGTGGGCGGGGGCCCTCCCTGACCCGTGTCCTCATCTCAGGCCGTGGAGCAGCTGAACATCAAAACGAAGAACTTCAAAGACCTGCTGACGGACGAGCCGTTTTCCCGCCAAGACATCCTGACGCTTCAGGTGAGGCTGGGCCGGCGCTGCCCCTCCCCTCTCCGGGAGCCGCTCCCAGGGTCCCTGCATTCTGGGAGGGGGCGTTGGGGCAGCAGTTACCCTGGGCGGCCACTGGGGGGTACTGTGGGCCCCTGGCGAGGCCCTCGGCCTCCTCTTCCGTCAGATCCCCAGGCAGGGGCTTTGTGGGACCCCCAGCGCTGCAGGAACCATCACTGCTGCCTTCCCACAGGAGCCCGGGAGGGGGCCGGGCCGCCCCTGGCTCCCAGAGCCTGCCGCATTGGGGCTCAGACGAGTCCGTTAGGGCCGGGAGACCTGGGCCTTGGTGCCCCAGCCCAGCTCTCGAATTCTACAGATGAGTGCACCGAGGCCCAGAGCCCGGGCGTGTCATCTCTCGCAGCCGGCGCCCTGAGCATGTGGCACAAAGGGTCCTGGCCTTGGGTCGTTCGGACCCCTGGGATCGGGGGCTGTTTCTTGTCTTTGGGGGCCTCTTGCTCTCCAAGCACATCTCGGGCGGGCAGAGGCCCCAGAGGCCCAGGCTAGGGAGCTCGTGTGTGACGGAGGAGGGCCCCGCGTCTCGGAGGGGCGGGAGGGAGAGCCCCGGCCCCGCTCGGGAGCCCAGGTCTCTGCTTTCATCTCCCCACAGGATCCCACGAACCTGGACAAGTTCAACGTGGCCAATTTCTATCACGTCAAGAACAATCTGAGAGTCTTGGACCCAGGTAGGCGAGAGCCCCCGCCCTGGCCCGGCTCGGGCCCTTTTCTCTGTGGAAAGGGGGCCCATGGGCCCCCGGGGAGGCTCCCCCTGCTCCTGCGGCTCCGCCAGCTCCGACCTAGGTGCCTTCCCTCGGACCTCACTGCCCTGTGGGGGGGTCCTCGGGTCTGGGGAGTTTCAGCCAGAGCCCAGAGCGTGATGTTCATGCCCAGCACCAGGCATGGGACCTGGGGCTTGCTCCGTGGCGGGCGCAGCCGGGGCCTGTCCCTCAGGGCTTCCTGTGTTTTTAGAGGAAGAAGGCCCGGGACCCCTGCGTATTACCTGAAAACCTGAAGGACCGAGGCCTTTGGGAACTTCAAAGGGCCAAGGGGGGGGATCCCAGCGACCATGAGGCGGAGAAGAAAGAAGGTGGGCAAATGAATCGTAAGTGGCGGCGGGCCCTCCCCGGACCAAAGGGCCCCGGGGGCGGGGCTCCCCACGGGCTCCCTCCTTTGGGGCTCTTCCCCTGCCCTGTCCCTGCCCGTCCCCGGAAACAGTGAGGGCCCGGTGGAGCAGCACCCCGGCCCGGCCTCTCTCTGCCCTCCTCACCCGCCATCGTCCCACTCACGTCGGCAGGGCTTCGGTTTGGTCAGATAGCCCTGGGGCTGCCCCCCTTTGTCCTCGGGGCGGCCGGGGCTCGGGGCCATCATCCTCTCTGCTCCCCCCCCCCAAAGCCTTTCGGGCCATGGCGGGTGGGAGGGGGCCCTGGGAGCTGCAGGCAGCCCGGCGTGCCTCCTCCCTATCCCCTCATCTCTGGGCCGGCTCCTCGTGGACGGCAGAAGCCAGTTTTCTAGTTCTTGAGGGTTGAGAGTGGGAAGGGGCCACGGCGATTCCCCGAGAGTTGCCTCAGAGGCTTCCGCTCTCAGGACGGCCCCTTTACTTGGTGGTGGTTGGGGGGGGTCCTCATTCAAACCTGAGTAGACATTCTTCCGAACCTCTGACCCTGCCCCCAATTCCGTCTCTTTGTTCCAAGTTGGGCCTCCTGGTGTTGGTTTCGTCCCAGGCTCCTCGAGGAGTGCGTGGGGGGCCCGGCCCCCCTCCCCCCCGCGGATTCCAGGCACACCCTCCAGGAGCCCCCCCACAGGCTCCGCTTCTGAGCTGGGGAGAAGCAGAGGCACAAAGCGCCTTCGCTGAGGGCCGACCTGTGTTGGAGAGGGGGGAGGCCGAGGCTGTTCCAGGGTCCCACAGCCCCAAGGTGGCTGGACCAGGAGTCGAGCGTCCGGAAGGGCCGCCTCCAGCCCCGGCTCTGGGTGACCCTGCCTTTGTTCCTCTTTCCACCAGGCTCATTATTCCACTGGGATGGTCAGCGCCTCCTTCACATCCACAGCCATGGTGCCCGAAACCACCCATGAAGCAGGTGGGGGTCGGGGCGGCGGGCAGTGTGGGGGTGCCAGGGGGTCCGGGTGGTGGGTGGGGGTCTGGGCGGTGCTGGGGGTCCGGGTCTGGTGGGGGGTCCAGGCCTCTGGAGCCTGACTTGGAGGAGTTGGGACCTGGCACACGGCAGACCTGCCACATGGTTACTGGGGGGCACGCTGGGGGAGTGGGCGGGCTGGATGGTGGGGCACAAGGAGACTGCCCCGGGGGAGCTCTACGGCAGGGGGCGCTGCTCCCCGTGGGTCCCCCGTGCCCTCCCCTAGCTCACAGTATGAGGGTCTGTGGCGGGTCCACCCTCAGGGGTGCCCTTGGCCCTGGGACTCGAGGCTTTCCAGAGCAGGGCAGGGCTTGGGCCCGGCCTCCACAGGCTCTCTCTGCCCGCCATGCCCTGGGGCTCGGCCCCCTTGCCCTCTACTCTCAGCTTGCCAGGTGCTGTTGGCACCCACAGCCCCCTTGGCACCTGCTTCAGACCCGTGGGCCACCATCTCCTCCCCTCAGTCCATATGCTTCCCCTCCCCCCATGCACGGCTCTGGGGGGGGGGGGGGGGTTTCCTTCCCAGAGGGCACCTTGTGCCCCTCTGACCCCTGGCACGGGCACGGAGGGGAAGCCCTCGGGGAAGGCCCGACCCTTCTGGCAACCCAGGCCCAGATCGTGGCATAACCGCCTTGTGCTGAGGTTGCCAGACGGGTCGGGGGCTTCTCCTAAGGTTTCAGGGGAGCAGAGACCTTCAGGCAGGGGAGGCTGCCCCGGGGGTGGGGGCTGCAGGGGAGGGGCTCCTCTGGGGTGCGAATTTGCCCCCTCCCCCCACCCCACCCCCCGTCCTGGGCCGCGGCACAGAGGCCCCGGCCTCCCCTGACTCAGCCTCTTCCTCAAGACAGCCGCCATCGATGACGACGTCGTCCGCTACCGGTTTGTTAAGAAGAAGGGCTACGTCCGCCTGCACACCAACAAGGGGGACCTCAACCTGGAGCTGCACTGCGACCTGGTAGGGGGGCGGGAGCAGGCGGGAGCGGCCTCTGTGGGGGGGCCTGGCATTGCAGGATCCCAGGGCAGAGACCTCGATGGGCTTCGGACCCCGGACCTCTAGGCCCGGCCTGATGAGGGCAGAGGAAGGGGCCCCTCGCTCCTGGGCCTGCACTGTTCCTATCTGGGCTGCTCTTGGGTGTCCGGGGGCCCTGGCCTCGCCCCGTTTCAGAAACAGCCCAGGGCCGGCGGGAGAAGGGAAGGTTATAGGGATGCAGAGGCCAAGGGGCGGCTGTGACACAAGCTCGCGTCTCCCCAGCTCCTTTCTGCACCCCCAGGCCAGCATCTGGCCCCGGGCCGAGCTTCCTCTTTCCCGCCCATCTCCATGTGGGGCCCCCCCTCCCCGGGGCTCCCTGAGAGGGGACACGTTGCCGTCGCTTTGTGCTGGCCCCGGCGCCGCAGTCCTGCCCTCTCGAGACGATTGCCAGAGCCCAGCTCTGTCCCAGGCCCGTGAGAGAGGTGGAAGTCCGGGTCTCTGTGGGTCTGTTTTGGAGATGAGCGGGGGAAGCAGAGTGGGAAGTGCCCTCCCCCTCCGCCTCCAGACTGTGGCTCCTGCTGACCCTCTGCTCCCAGACCCTGCTGGTCTGTGACTCCTGGGACGGCCGAGCATGGAGCCAGGGCCCTCACGGCCTGTCCCGGCCAAACGTTGCACCCGAGGCTCTGCAGGGGGAGCTCGGCCAGCCCTGGGCTCCCTAGGTGGGAGGACCTTTGAGGGCAGCTCCTCTTTGAAGCCCCCACTCCCCCAACCCCCCCTTCCATCCCTCATCTGGCCCCAGGACTGGGTGCCCGCCCCCCCTACTTTTCACGTTTCCAGCCAATAAACCTTAATCAGAGGGCGTGGATTCAGCCACGGCCTCCCACAGGCCGGAGGCCGTTCCCGGGAGCTTTGGGAGACTCGCCCCGGCCCCCACGTGGCCGCCCGGCTCCCCAGCTGGCCTTGTTTGCGGGGCCGAGGGCCCCTCGCTGACATAAAGGCGGCGTTTGTCCTCCTGCCTTCGGCCGGCCGGGAGGGGGAGGGGCCGCCATCTGGCCATGAGGTCATCCTGCCGGACACAGATGGGCGGGGGAGGCGCTTCTGCTGCCCCCGCCTTGTCTGTCCGTGCAGCCAAAGACTGGTACTCGGCTCTCCGGTTGGGGGCAGGGGAACGGGAGGTCCCCGAGCTCCGCAGGAACATGGTCTCCCCAGTGCGCCGAGCTGAGCAGGCTGGGGGCTGGGCATGGGGGTCCCCGAGGCACAGATCTGGGAGGGAGGAGGGGGGGATGTTAGAGCCGATCTTAGAACGTGGTCCCTGGGAGCCACGAGGGACTGGAACAGGGAACGTTCGGGCCAAGGATGGTGGGACAGGGAGTGTCAGACTCGGGGCTCTGGAAGGGGCCCGAGAACAGGGGATGGCAGAGCTGCGGGGGGAGCTTAGAACAGGGGATGGCAGGGCTGCGGGGGGAGCTTAGAACAGGGGATGGCAGGGCTGCGGGGGGAGCTTAGAACAGGGGATGGCAGGGCTGGGGGGCAGGCGCCTTCGAGCCCTGACTCGTAGAGGCCGGCCATCCGCCCAGCAGGGTGCGAGCTTGCCCTTGCCAAGGGCTTTATGTTCGTTTTCAGGAAGGAGAAAAAAGCCCCTGTTGAGACAAGGTTTGGCTGTAACACGCCACTTTGAATTTTGTTAAAAGGGCAGTTTGTGGCCGTGGGAAGGCGGCCGGCCCCTCTGGTCAGAAAGGGCAGGCGGGGCCCGGCCCGGGAGCCGAGAGCAAGGCGCACGTAGGCTGACTCAGCAGGCAGAGACTTTGGGGCTGGGATACGACTGGGTCTGGCCAGGCCCTTAGCTGTGGGAAGGGGCAGGACCTTTGGGTCAGATCCTGTGCTTGACGTTTGGGGAAGTGGGAAGGCTCGGGCTCGGGCGCTCGGCAGCAAGTCCGAGGCTCCCCTGAGACTCCCCGGCCTCCGTTCCAGCCTCTTTAAAATCACACCCTTGGTGTCCCCGGCCCATCAGGGATCAGGTGCATGGGCCGAAGCTGAGGCGCAGTAACACGCTCCTCCCTTCCCCCGGCCTGAGGCCGTCCCTGATTTGTCCTCACGCTGGGCTGGGCAGCCTTGCAGTGACTGACGTGGACCCCAGGCCCTTGTTCCTTCCCTCGGTTCTGGGGTTTGGCCGCGTCAGTTCCCGTTCCCAGGCTGCCCTCGCTCTCGTCTCATGTATTTGAGGAGGCCCCTGCCCCCACCGGTGTCCCCTGTCCTGTGTAGCACAGAGAGGGGGGCTCTGCAGGGTCCGCTGGGGGCGATCTTTCCCTGCCTTTGAGCTCGTCTTTGTGGCCTCGCCCCAGTTGCCCCCTTGCCTCCTTCCCATGGCCTTCTGGTCCCACTTTCCTTTAGGACTCGGCCCAAGCAGCTTCTCAAGCACAGACCCCTCCTGATCACCTCCAAGTTGCCTGTTCCCCCCCATTCTCTTCTGTTTTTCTTACAGCCTCTTGCCCCTTTCTGGGCCCTTGGCCTTAGCGCGGTTCTCAGGACTCAGGGGATTGCACTGAATGTTCTCCCCCCAATAAAGAGAGTGTAGGGTCCTAGCAGAGCCAGTCTCACATTGTCCGTCCATCCCCATTCTCTAGCCCGCAGCCCAGCACACAGTAGGCACTTTATCACGCTCGGTGCTTGGTTGGTAGTGCAGTTTCTTGGTTACAGGTTGGGGACCAGGCTGCTCCCTTGGCTGCTCCACTTCCCAGTCAGGAGGGTCGTGGTGTCCCCCAGCCCCACCAGTCCTGGGTGCCCGGCTGCCTTTTCCTGAGCCTTGGGTGGGATCCGCTGCGGGCGGGCCTCGGCTCTGGCATTGTGGGCAGCACAGGATCGTAGGCTAACTCGTCCCCACCAGGAAGAAGAAGGTGTCTGGGCTTAGTGAGACCGTCTGCTCCGGGGGGGCCCGTCCCTTTGGGGGAAAGTCACAATTTAATGGCTAAGGAAAGGCCCTAAGACCCCGTCCCAGCTGTCTCAATATTTTGTCCCAGTGGAGGTTTCTCAAGGGGGGAGGGGGCGAAGGGTTGGGATGACCCTTACTGGACAGAGGCCTGGCTATGAAGGCCTTAAGGCTCATGGGGCCACCAGAGCTCCCGAGTCCCACCTCTTTAGTTTGTAAAGGGGGAGACGGAGGCCCAGAAGAGCTAAAGATCTCCCAGCCAGTGTTGGAGGAAGATTTGAGCCCATGTCCTCTTGAGGGCAGATCGCCCATGTGACAGATGAGCTCAGAGAGTGACCTGCCAAGCTCATAAAGGCGCCATGTTTTAGGCAGTGTTCACATTCAAACTCGAGGCCCTGGACGCTTGCCCCAAGGGCTTTCCCCGAGTTGGGCCTCAGTTTCTCTTCTGTAGCATGGGGGCTGATGGGCCCTGCCCACCCCCCAGGGTGGTTTTGAGCAGAAAGTGTGTGGGGAACCTTGGAGCCCCTGGGAGTGTGCAGCCCCCGGGGCCACAGCTCAGCACGCTCAGCCCGCTGTGTCTGGTTCGTTTGCAGACTCCAAAGACGTGTGAAAACTTCATCAAACTCTGCAAAAAGAATTACTACGACGGGACGATCTTCCACAGGTCAATCCGAAACTTTGTGGTGAGTATTACTGGGCTGGGGCGGGGACGAGGGCTGGCTCGTGCTGCCAACATTCCCAGAAGGCACCTGGCTAGAGTCCCTCGGCTGCCATGCAAGGTTGCCCAGGTAGCCTCTGGGCCTCTCTCGGCCTCATGGTCCTGAGGATCCTTCCTGCTTCTCTTGGCTGAGTTGGGGAAGTGGGTCCGTGCCTCATTAAGCCAAAGCCATTCTTATGATACTGGCCTTTGGGTGGGAGGCAGGAGGCAGCTTGCAATGGGCCATCTTGGGCCTGACGCTTGCGGGCCGGTGACACGTCCCTGCCCTAGACCTCGTTTCTTCATCTGTGAGGAGGTGGAGGGGAGAGGGCTGCTACTGGCTTCTTGTCGGGCTGGACCCTGCGAGCCCTTTCCGACACAAATCAAAGGCTTTACCTTCGTTCCTTTAAAGAGGAGGGGGCTCTGGAGGAGGGGGGGTGGTTTCGCCTGATCTGTGGGTTATGGGCATCATCTCCCTCCTCTTGGTACTTTGTGAGCCTATGGTGTGACCCTGCAGATCGTACTTCCTGTGGCAGGGAGAGCGGAAGCTCCCCAAGGCCCAGGTGCTGCAGTGCCGAACCCTGACCTCTGCTCATCTCCTGACATCTTGTTCCTTCCTTTCTAGATCCAGGGAGGCGATCCAACTGGCACGGGGACAGGTACGTGCTCTCCATCACACAGTGTTCCCCTTCGGTCCAAAGGCCCCGGGGCACAATCGGCACAGAGGGATGATTGCCGAGGGTGGGAAGACTTTGAAGTCGTGACTTTTAGGGAGTGGGGCATTGGGCCAGCTTGTCCCCGTGGTATGGCCCCTGCATTGCCTCTGGTAGCTGGGGGGCCAGATGTTTCAGCAGCCATTGTGGGTGCTTCGGGGGGGGGGGGGCGTCCTGTGTCGGAGCTGACAGGGCATCTGCCCTTGGCGGGACCCTGGGCCCAAGACTGACCGGCCCACGGTGGGGCAGTCCGGCGCAGACGAACCCAGGACAGGCGTGAGAAAGTGTAGAACGAAGCAGGGGGCAGGGGGTGGGGGAGTGGCCAGAGCCTGCGCTCGCAGTCCCTAGGTAGGCTTCAGAATCCCAGCATGTGCCCCTCCCTTTCTGCTGTGGGCGATGCGGCAGCAAGCCCTTTCCCACCGGTGGGAGTCGGCCCAGGGGGTTGTGGGTCCCTCCAGCTAGAACCATTCGTCAGCTGGCAGGAGACACTCCTGCTCAGGGCTGGGGTGGACCAGAGGCCCGAGATCCCATGGCCTGAGAGATCTGATAATTAAGTGGTCATCTCCAGGGAAGGAGAACTAACTCCCTGCCTCCCAGAGCCGCTGGGTGTGCCCCCTGGGCAGAGCTCAAGAACACCCCAGTTCAAAAACTGCCTCATGGTTTTACCCCAACAAGTCAGCTACTGTTTGCCCCAGTTTCCTCAACTGCAAAATGAGGCTAGTAAAAGCACCTCCCAGGGTTATTGTGAGGACCTAATGAGATTGTAATTGTTAATCGGACCTCAAACACTTCCTGCTTGCCTCAGTTTCCTTATCTTTAAGTCCCTCCCTGTTGAGGCTACATTGGAGTCCAAGGGTTAAGGAGGTTCGACACCTCTGGCATGAGGGCTGATGAGGCCTCTTGTTTACTTTGGGGGGGGCCATCTGGCACTTTCATCTGTGGCTCCTAGAAGCTGTTAGATAGCATGCAATCACACCCTGGCAGGCCATTGTAATTGGCCTCGAACCCATCGGTGAGGTGGGGGAATGTCTGTCCCAAGCTGGTAAAGACCTTTCCTAGTGGAATGGGTGGATGAGTGGCCGTGAAGGCGGCTAAATCAAGCATAGGGGTGCACTTGGAGCTCGTTAAGAGCTAAAGGTGCCCCAGCCCGTCCCCTGCATCCCAGGTCATTGCTAGTCAACTTGATTTTTTTTTTTTAATTATAGCTTATTTTCAAAACATGCATGGGTAATTTTCAACATTTGCCCTTGCAAAACTCTCTGTTCCAAATTCCTCCCCCACCCCCAGAGGCAAGTCATCTAATACATGATAAACATGCAATTCTTCTATACATATTCCCACAATTATCACATTGCACAAGAAAAATCAGATCCAAAAGGGGGGAAATGAGAAAACAAAATGCAAGCAAACAACAAAAAAGATGAAAATGATCTCTTGGGCTCCGCACTCAGTCCCCACAGCCTCTCTCTGGGCCCAGGCCCTCTCCATCCCAAGTCTGTCGGAACTGGCCTGAGTCACCTCATTGTTGAAAAGAGTCACGTTGATTGGAACTGATCGTCGCATAGTCTTGTTGTCGTTGTGTATGATGTTCTCCTGGTTCTACTTTTAGCATCAGTTCATGTCAGTCTCTCCAAGTCTTTCTGAAATCATCCTGTTGATCATTTCTTACCAAATAATATTGTTCCATAACATTCATATAGCACAGTTTATTCAGCCATTCTCCAATTGATGCCCATTCAGTTTCCAGTTTCTAGCCACTGCAAACAGGGCTGCCACAAACATTTTGGCACATGTGGGTCCCTTTCCCTTCTTTAGTATCTCCTTGGGGTATAAGCCCAGGAGTAACACTGCTGGATCAAAGGGTATGCACAGTTTGGTAACTTTTTGATCATAGTTCCCAATTGCTCTCCAGAATGGCTGGATATGTTCACAATTCCACCAACAATGTGTCAGTGTCCCTGTTTTCCCACATCCCCTCCAACATTCCCCATTATTTTTCCCTGTCATTCCAGCCAATCTGACAGGTGTGTAGTGGTATCTCAAAGTTGTCTTAATTTGCATTTTTCTGATTAATAATGACTTGGAGCATCTTCTCACATGACCAGAGAATTGTTCATGCATGATTCTCTCCTGAAGACTCTGCATCTCTGCCGCACTTAAACCTTACTGAGGCATAAGTCACGTCATCACCCCAGCATAACTGGTCCTCTTAAAAAATTAAGGACGTTCATTTCTTGGTGGCTCTTGAGGCGGTGAGATCACTTTTCTGACATGCTGAGCACACAGTAGGCAAACAATAAGCGCCCGTGCGGTTCCAGTATTCTTGGGATGGAAGGTGGCAGCCACATCCAGAGGGAGCTGCAGAGCCTGACTGCAAATCAAAGCAGAGCCGTTTCAGCTTGTTTTGTTGTTCTTTGTTTGCTTTTTTTTTCTCTCATGGCTCTTTCCCCTTTGATCTGATTTTTCTTGCACAACAGGACAACAATGGAAATAGGTTTAAAGGGATTGGCTCCGTTTAGCCTCGATCAGATTATTTACCGTCTTGGGCGAGTGGGAGGGAAGGGGTGGGGGGGGTTGGAAACTTTACAAAAATGAGTGTTGGAAACTATCTTTACATGCATTGGGGGTGGGGAGGGGGGAAATAGTATTGGAAAAAACAAAACGCTTGTTCTCTTTCCCTCGGAGTCTTGTAACAAAGAACGAAGGCTCTCCCGCTCTGGGCAGTTTATCAGGCTGGGGCCCAGAATGTTCTCCATCCGCCATTCTTACTCGACCTCCCTGGCCTCCTTTAAGTCCCACTCAAAATCCTCCCTTATTCCAGGGTCTTTCTGTTGTGTATTTTTGGTGGCTCATCCATGTCCCCATTTGGGGTTTTCTTGGTGCAGACACTGGAGGATTTTGGCCATTTCCTTCTCCAGCTCATTTACAGATGAGGAAACGGGCAGACCGGGGGGTCAGGGGAAGTGACCGGCCCAGGCTCACACGGCTAGTGAGTGTCTGAGGCGGGGTTTACGCTTTGGAAGATGACTCCCGTCCCTGGGCGCTGGGCCCTGCCCGGGGTTCTGTGGCTTAGCCGGAGTCCATCTCTGTAGCTTGTCTCTGCTACAGAGGAGAGGAGGAGCTTCCTGAGGGCAGGGCCCGCCTGTCCTGCCCAGGATGGCCGGCGCACCTGCGGGGCCCAGCAGCGGTCACTCCTCTGCAGTCCAACCTTATTGGGGAACAGGACATACAAGAGACTGCCGATGGTCTGGGGGGCAGGGACCTCACTCTGCAGGAGCTCCCTGGGGCTTCTCAGCTGGGCCCCTGCAGCCGGCCTCCCCTCCCCCCCCCCCCCCCGGCTCAGCCTGTGGAGCTGCAGAGGCTTGGCATGGGGGCTTGGCAAAGGCTGTGCTTGTTCTGCCCGGGGAAAGGAGACGGGCATATGGGAGGGCAGCCCACCCTGGGCCGAGACCCTTGGTCTCCCTGGCATCAGAACGAGGACATTGGAGCGGTGGGCACACCCTGTGTCCTAGTGGGGGTGGGTTGGCGAGGGGACGTCCCGGCAGCTCTGGTCAGCGTCGGGGCCCAGCCGGTGCCCTCCCTGCATCTGTGCCCTTGGTCTTTCAGGGGGCCAGTCCTGCTGGGGGAAACCCTTCAAAGATGAGTTCCGGCCCAACCTGTCCCACACGGGCCGAGGCATCCTCAGCATGGCCAACTCCGGGCCCAACTGCAACATGTCCCAGTTGTGAGTGCAGCCCCTTGGGGTTCGGGGGGGTGGGGGGACAAGTCCACTCCTCCCTTGGTGGGAATCAGACCCCGAGACCTCTCGGCAGACTGCCGCCCTCCGCCCAGGGGCCTTCCTCCGGGAGCGAGCCTGAAGCCCCCTGGCAGATGCAGGCGGGCCCCCTCTGACCCTTCTCTTCTCCAGGCCAAACATGGCCACGTCTTCCCTCTCTCATCCTGGGGCCCTTTCTTCTTCCAGAAATCCCCTCCATCTCCCCCGACCCCCTTTCCCTTTCTTTTCCTCTTCCGGCCTCTGGCTTCCTGGTCCCAGCAGTGTCTCTGCTCCCCACCTGGGAGGCTGGAGGGTCACAGGTCATGGGTGAGAACTGTGGGGCCGGGGCCTGCTCTTGTATGTGGCCCCGGGGGTCTCTGGGCTTCCTTGCAGCCCTGACCCTCTTGGCCTCGGTGCCGGTTGGGCCTTCACCGGGGGATAGAGACCCGATTGTTTGTGGGCCCACAAAAGCCATCTGTACGGGCCCTGGCGGGACGTGGTGCCGCCTGGCGGGGATGGAGCCCAAGGAGGGCGGGGCCTTGCTTGGGGTCACCCAGCTTGAGCAGAGATGGCGACTTCTGTGAGCATCACTGCTCTGACTGTTGGGCATAAATGTCAAGCTCTCCCTTAAATATGCCCCCCTTGGACCCCTCGCTCCCTGGGACCCTCCAAGAGGGCATCCCCCCCAACTTGTGCCTCAGTCCCCCTTTTTCTGGGGTGTCCCCCTTCCCTGGAGGGGCCTGATGGGAGCTGTCGGCCTATTGGGCCTTGGTCTGAGCCCCCCTCTGGCCACAACCCCATCCCCCACCACCCACTATCCCCTACAGCTCACAAGGCACCCCACAAAACTCCAGAGAAAATGAGAAGGCAAAATGTGGGGACCCCAAGTGATGACATGGGGGGCTTGCCAAGAGGGGGTCAGTTGGGAAGAGGAGTCAGAAGTCTGGCCGGTGTCCAGAGAGAGGCCAGGGGGGCCGAGCCTGGGGGTGAGGGGAGCTTCCAGCCCGGGTTCAGCTCAGAGCTCCAGGAGCGCCCCCCCTATTTCTTTCCTGCTTCAAGCAGCCCCTTTGTGTTTAGAATTCCTTATTTTAGGCCTCGATGGCCCTCCAGGGCCCGCCCTCCTTGGGGGAGCAGGCCGAGGCCTCTTGGAGCCCCCCAGCTTGGGGGAGGGGCTGAGAAAGGCCCGGAGCTTCTGGCTAATCCTGCCTGACCCCAGGGAACGCCCCCTGCCCCCTCTGCCAGCATCCGGTGAGGGGGGACCCTGCCTCCGTGGCGGCTCGTTCCGGATTGCTCCCCAATTGAGGCTTCTCCCAGGCTAAAACCAGCCTGGGCCAACACAGAACCAGGATCCCTGGTAGAAGGCGGGGAGTCCGAAGCTTGCATTTTAGTGCTGGGGGGGAAGATGTCTCCAAAATGGGGGGAGGGACTTGGTAGGGGGGTGGTTCTGGCTTTCAGGGTGGACAGCCACGCCACACCCTGAGCGCCTTTGGTGTGTCCCCTCGCTCTGGCCCTGCCTCTTACAGGCCGGGGCCCTCACCTATGAAGGCAGCAGCTGCCATCCCAGGCCCTCTTGGGGGCTGTACCCAGGGGATTGGGGGGGGTCACTCTGAGCTGTGCCCCCACGGGGATCGGGGAGTCACACCGGGGGTCCCCACTTTCTGCCGAGGCCCATAAGCTGCCTCTCGTCTCCAGTTTCATCACGTTCCGGTCCTGCGCGTACCTGGACAAGAAGCACACCGTCTTCGGGAGGTGAGCACTTTTCTCCACTGCTGAGGGGGACGGGGTGGGGGGGGAGGCTCCCCCTTCAGATCCCACTTTGGGGGGTCCCCGTGGGGCTGCTCCAACTCCTCCCTCCACGGTCTCTTCCTCCACAGAGTTGTCGGTGGCTTTGACACCCTCACAGCCTTGGAGAACGTGGAGAGTGACCCCAAAACCGACCGGCCCAAGGTAATGGGAACCCCAGTTTGGGGGGTTTTCCTCAACTTTCCAGCTCGGACCCACTCTTGCTTCCCATCTGGGGAGTCAGTCCTTCCATTTTGAGGCTGTTGCCCCTTCTGACCCCGGATTCCCCCCTTGTGCCTTGAGCCCCTGTGATCCTGGGGGGCGTCTCCCCATGGGGTCAGGGAGGGAAGGACACGGGGCCACCTTTTGTAACCTGCCGGGGTCGGGTGAGGTCACGCTCTCCAGGAGGCAGCCCCGCCCCCACCCCTACCCCTACCCTCCTCGGTCGGGTCTCACTGCATCCCTCTTGTCCCCAGGAGGAGATTCGCATAGAATCCGCCACTGTCTTTGTGGATCCCTATGAAGAAGCGGATGCTCAGGTAAGGGCCCCGCCCCTCTGGCCACGCCCCCATGACCTGGTCCCGCCCCTCTGGTCTGGCCCCGCCCCTCCAGGCCAGCCACGCCCCTCTGGTCTGGCCACGCCCCCTCTCCCCGGAAGTTACCCCTCTCCCTTGCTGCAGGTTGCCAAAGAGCGGGAGAAGACCCGGCTGGAGGAGGAGGCGCCCAAGGTGAAGGCCAAGGTGGCCGCCTCCAAACCCGAGAGCTCGGGGCCTCGGGCTTACCATCAGGGAGTGGGCAAATACATCTCCCCGGAAGCCACGTGAGTGTCCCCTTCTGGGGGGGAGGGGGACCAGAAAGCAGCAGGCTGCTCCCTTCCGGAGGGGCCACAGGAGAGCCGGCACTGGAGCTATCTGTGGGGGAGGGGGGGAGAGACTGAGCCTGTGGGGGGAGGGGGGGAACTGAGCCAGTGGCAGCCCCTCGAGCCCACCCCAGGAGCCCACCCGTCAGTAGCTCTGGCCTTCATAGCATCCTTCTCTCCCTCCCAATCGCAGGAAACGAGCCGCGGAGGATCAGCCCTCGACCAGCGCCTCTGTGGCCGTCAAAAAGAAGCCCGGCCGGGGCTTTGGGGACTTCAGCTCCTGGTGACGTCGCAGCCTGGGATGGCCTCTGGAGACGGGCCAGGGCCCGGCCGGCCTCACACAAGCCTGGACTCGGGGGCGGGCTCAGGGCAAGGCCTTTGTAGCGACCAAGGAAAGGGGGGGTCAAACCGAAATAAAGGACCCCGTTTTGGCTGCATGTCCCTGCCTGCTCTTGGCCCCAGTTCCTTAGTGCCCCTCCCACCTCCCAGCCCGGGGCTTCCGGGACTCCCTTGGACTGGGCCAGAGCTGCCCGTTCTACACAAGGGTGAGAACCGCTCCAGAGGCCGAAGGTCAAGTAGGAGATGGGGCCTCTTTAAAGAACCGCTCCACGGGGGCCACAAGATCAGGTCAGGGGTAGCTAGTAAAGCTCAGGAGTCCTAGTAGGCCACAAGCCCAAGTGGGCTGTTGGACTGATGTGGAAGGATAAAAGTCCACTCCTCCACTCCGACGCAGCCCCCCTGGGGGGGGGAGGGGGACCCATGCAGGTAACGGCCCGTGTCCTCTGCCTTGGCAGCTCCGACCACTACAGGTGAGCCACGGAGCTAATGGGGCAGGGGGCAGGGGAGCCCGGCTGGGTGGTGATGTGGAAATTGGGCCATGAGGGGCACGGCCACCTCCCCTGCCAGGAAGGGCTGGTCACAGCCGGAGTTCTCCCCGGTTCCCATCAGCCTGTCAGCAGCGAGAAGACCCCAGAATCCTGTCCCATCCCACCCGTCACCAGCCGAGTGCTCGCCAGCTGCTCGAGGCGGCACCAGCTTCTGCTTGGGCACATCTGGGGCCAAAGGTCCCCCTGGCAGGCGGCTGCTATTTAGTCGTACAGGGACCTTGTGCCAAGGAAGTCACAGATGCCCAAAGGTCGCAGATGGAATCGAGGAACCACTGGTGCGTTACCAAAAGCTTTATTCTGATACCAGGAGAAACAGATGTGGTCGAGCACCTCGGCCGAGGGAGGCTCACCGCGCTGGCTGAGGCTACAGGAGGGAGGAAAGCTTTTGTGGGGAAAAAACGTTTCTAACCTTACAACCCAAAGTTACAGTGAAGAAAGCCAACGTTGGGGGCCCCTGCCCCGTTCTGCGACGATGCTGGCATGGCCACTGGTCGCCTTCCCCAGGTCTCTAGGGGGCAGCCCCCCAAAAAGACTTCCGCCACGACCAGATTTTGGGGACGTCCAGGAGCCAGTGGGGCCGCCCGAGGGCAGGTGGGTAGGGGACAGCAACAGGGTCCTCCTTTCCATTGGCCAACTGCTGTGTCAAAAATGCAAGCCTTGGTCCAGTCCCCAGGAGGAAACTGGCTTCCCACAGGCTGGGCTACAAGGCTCCCATAAGCACCAAGGTGACACGAGGCCCCGTGTCGGGGACGCCGCGACAAGGTTGGCCCAAGGTGACATCTCAAACCGTCCTGAAGTCAGGAGGGCGAACTGAGGCTTTTGTTTTCAAGGTAGAACACCATCGAGCTTCAGAACCAACCCACGTGGATGAGTGGTTTCTGGTGGCAGTTCTCACCACCGAGCCCACGGTTCTCCAAGGGAGGGAGTTTTAAGACAACTTTCCGGTAAACTGCTGCAAACTGTCCATCTGGGAGGCCGGGACGCTTCAAGGCTCGGCACCTCCCCCAAAACGTTCACGCTGACAAATGCTCTCCGTTCCACCTGCATGATGCCGCGGTGACCACGAGTAAGAAGTGTATGTATATGTGCGTGTGTGTCCCACAGACAAGATGGACAGTGCAAGTCACAAAAGTGCTCACAATGGAGAGGAACTCAACTCACCAGAACAATATAAAAACTTTAAATATAATCTTAATATATGTACAAAAATTGGTTAGAAGAAAAACACAGTAAAATTCTCTCTTCAAGTAAAGTGAAATTTTTTTTTGAAAGGAGGCTCAGTGACCAGACCGGCCCCTTTCCCAAATCCCCAGAATCTGTAAGCTCCCTCCACCCGAACCCCTCAGCCTTCTGGGCCACCTTTCTGCACCGGGATCTTCTCCAGGACTGTCACCGAGTCTCCCCAGGAGTGGGAGAGGAAGCCGGGAAAATGGCAGGATTAATTAGTGTTAAGCGCTCATCACCCTGCTCCAGTCAATGAGCCAAAATCCAATGACGCTCCTGGTGGGCAACAGCGCGGGGGCCGACCTTCCCCTCATGGCGGTGAGAGATTCCAGGTCCTCGAGCCCTAAGCGGTTGGATCTACTCTTGAGGATGAACAAATGCACCAGCAACCAAGGCTGCGTGGGCCGAGGCTGCCCCAAGACGCCAAGAGGATGAAGATTCTGCTCACTCCTTCTCGTTCAGAATTCAGGCCTTTCTTTCAGGGATTTCTGGGACGTGTGGCTGGTGTGGAACGTGGGCGAGGAGAATCGAGGCTAGCTGGTAGAGCGGGCGCCTTCCAGTCTGGTGGCCATTAGGCATGGCAGCTTTCGACTTTCATAGGCTCACGTTGGCCCAAAGCGCTTGACCTTGAGGTCAAAAGGACCAAGCATCTCTCACTTTCACCAGCTCCGGGGCCCACTTGGCCCCGCTCTGGTGTAAGAGGATTTTGCCGGTGCCAACCCACGGCTGGGCCTTCCTGCTCCGACTCCCCCGAGCTGCCCAGAATTCGCTAAGGTGTCTGAACCGCTCTTCCCCTCCCCCGACTTGCACAGAGGGCTCCCAACTCTCGGAGACTGCTCCCTTTGCTGGCGTCCCATCAGCTCAGCGCTAAAGGCAGGGTGGATTGCTGGAGCCCAGACGAGCGCAGCTGCAGCAGCGGCTCCATCCAGAAAACTGCCAGTGACCAAGAGAACAAATGGGGGCGTCTCCGGCCCTTGGGGAGGGATGGGCATCTTGAGGATGGACACGGGAGCCGGCAGATGGTACGCTTGTTCCTTGGGAGAATTTGCACCCAGAACTGCGAAGCTGTGCCCAGCCTTTGTGGGCCTTGAAAAATGTGCCTGTTTACATCATCAATCCAGTTTCAAGGCAACTGGGGAGAACAGGAGGAGGAGGAAGAGGGTGATTTCATATTAATTTTATTAGAAAAATGCTTCAGGGGATGATTTATCCAGCAAATCAAACACCCTTTTTATTTAAAAATCTTAAAACTATCTTGTAATTTAAACTTCTGAAGAAAATTAAAATGAACGCTTCTCAAGTACTTATTTATAAAGGGTTTCCTATCTAGTCTCGGCCTTTCCTATGTAAAAATAATCATCTTTTTTCAAGTACATCAAGAGTAAAATACGAATGCAGAATTCTGCTTTGTCTTGTGTTTCCCTTTGCTTTTTCCAGTGCATGAAACTCTTGCCACTAGAGGGAGCCAGCCAGGGAACAAGTGACGCCGCCGGCTGTCCCCTTACATACAATCAGACCCAAAAAGACAGGGGCTCGACTGGCCTGGCAGGTTCTGGCCTGGAGGTGCCCCCGGGTTCAACGGGCAGGGGCTTCTCACAACTCTTGGAACGAGGCATACGCTTCCATTCAATCTATTTCCTTGTTAATAGCCTACGTAAATACAACCAATATCCTCAGGATTTTGGGGGGAAAGATAAAAAACCAGAACAGAACGAAGAGTGGGTGGCGCCCCACCTGGAAGGCGGGAGGGGCGGGAGCGTGGCCGGCCCCCTCGGCCCCCCCCCGGTGGCCGATGCTGGTGGCTGTTCAGAGCTGAGCCTTCTTAGGGACAAACTCGAACAGCCCAAGCTCACGCCAAGAAGCCGACGGGAGGGCGGATCCCCATTGAGTTCATTTGACCAGAGAGGCTCTCCAAAATCCATTGGAAACAGTGGGTGAGGGCTGCAAGTCTGCCTTTGTCCATAGCAAACCTGGGCCCGGCCATCGGGCGCCATGACTCCTTTGCCCGGCATGGGCCGCGAGCAGGAGGCTCCCGCCACCCGTCCTGCGCTCACTCCCAGCCGTTGTCTTTGATCATGTGCGCCAGCTCGATGATGAACTTGCCCTCCTTGTACTTCTGACTGCTCTCAAAGGCATGTTCCTGGACAGGAAAAAGGGAGACGGGAGGGTGAGGCCCCAGGCTGGACCCACTGTAGCCCCTGAAAACAAGTCTGGGCTGAGGGAGCAGAAGCCAAGGGGAGATGGGGGAGTTGGGAGCACAGCGGGGAGCACAAGGACTTCCACACCTGACCCTCCTCCAGGCCTTTCTCCACCATGGCCCGACTTGGGCCTTCGGCTCCCACCTTGCCCATTGGGGGCCAAATCCTCCTGCTTGTGTCTAGCCAGTGTATCAGCCCCTGACCCACAATAAATGCTCGGTCGGGGCTTGGAGGGTCAGAGGCCGTCCAGGCCCTGGCTCGTGTTCACTTGGCTTCTTCTGCCAACCAGCTTCCGACCTCGGCCAGGCTCTGGGCAATGCTGGGGATACCAAAAAGGGGGAAAATGCCCCCGGCTGCATCTCGGTGGTCAGACAACCTGGAATTGCCCGGCATACACAAGACTCGAGTGTCTTGTGGGGAGGGGAGGTGGGAGTGGAGTGGGGGAGGTGGGCACACCTGGTGCTCTGTCCTAGACAGTCTTGTCACTTCACTTCAGTTTTTACCCTCAGTTCCCAGGAACAGAGTCTGTTTTCATCTTAGAGAACACTAGGAGACTGGGATGGAAAGCTGGAGGCCCGCGGGGATCTTGCAGAGGCTGAGCCACTAGGAGCTTGGGCAGCATCAGGGGCTGACAGTCGGCGCCAGTGGTGACCCCATCCCCAGCTCAGCTGGCTAAGCCTCGGGAGGGCCAGGGCCAGGCCTAATGCCTCTGCATGGGTGCCCTGCCCTACCCAATGTTGTCCACATTGAGGAAAATCGGGACTCTGCCCCAGGTATGTCCAGCTACCCTGTCCACGAGCAGCAGCTCAGACTTATACCGCCTTCCGAGGTCCCTCATCTGCCAGCTAGCTAACTCAGCAAGTGCTGAGGCAGCTGGGGCCCCGAGGCAGGAAGCATTCCAATAAGACCCGGACTAGCTGTATGACTGGGCTAGTCATTGTACCCTGTCTGCCTCAATTTCCTTATCTGTAAAATGAGCTAGAGAGGAAATGGCTCCAGTGCCTTTGCAGAGAAAAGCCCAAATGGGCTCACAGGATCAGACACGGCCAAAAAATGACAATGACAATTTAGCAAGTCCCTTCCTAAAGGATTCTGGGCATAGTTTGTGCTCTTTTGGGTGGCAGCCACTATTGGTTGTAGAGAAAAAAGCTCCATGAGGTATGTCCCCAGACTTTTAACTGACGGATCTATTTGACTTTCAGAAATAACCTCTTGAAAAATCCCAACAGCGATGGGTCCACCATTAGACACCCCTATATCCCTCCCTGTATGCAATGCCGCCCTGCAGTGCGCCCCAGGGACCCCAGATCTCTTCCTCCAGGCGGCTACTTACATACTTCCAACCCAGAGTGGTTTTACAGTTCTCACAGTAGATATCCGCCACGGCATGTAAGCCGGTCAGGAGGACCCTCTCCTCGGCGGGGCCGCAGCCCACATTTACCCTGCAGGAAAAGGAGAAGGCTCATGAGCATCACTGCCCCTGCTGAAAGAAAGGGGAATCCAGAAAAGCTTGCTGGGGAGATCCTGACTACAGACTCAACCATCACTTTTGGTGCTCACCGAGTTTGGGATCAGGATCCTACAATTTGTACCATCTAACCTTCCTGGGGGAAGCGGCTTCAGAAGCAGACACAAGCCCGGCTGGGTCTGAGGTACCCGGCTCGATCTTAGGGAACTGATTCATCATTGGCTCACCCCAAGATTTTCTCATTGGCTGGCTGGATCGGTAGTGGATTGACTCCCCATTGGCTGGCTGGATCGGTAGTGGATTGACTTCCCATTGGCTGGCTGGATCCGTAGGGGATTGACTCCTCATTGGCTCGCTGGATCCTTAGGGGTTTTGACTCATTGGCTCACTGGATCAGTAGGGGATTGACTCCCCATTGGCTCGCTGGATCAGTAGGGGATTCTCTCATTGGCTCGCTGGATCCAGGGTGACACCTGTCAGGGCTTTTCCTACCACAAAAAGGAAGAGTCTGCTCTGTGCTTCTCCAGTGCTTGGAGGTGGGGCCGTAGTTTCCGTGTCCAAGTCCTTGCTGACTAAGCTGAAGTCTCTCAGGAAGGGCTCTCCATGACCTCAAGCACGCGAGGTTTTACTCTCAGTGACTTGGGCCTTGTGCCGTGGCTCTTGCCTTCGGCCCAGCTTGGTGTGGGGCTCCCGGTATTCTGGAAAGCACATTCAGAGCTGGGAACTGCGCTGCTGGACCCTAGGCTGGGGTGGGCAGATGGTGCATGAGCTGTACTTAAGGAGAGAGTTTTGTAGCCTCAAGGGCAATGCCTGTTTGCACCTGGCCCCTAAGTCATCCAAGGCCGCCACTCTGACAGCTCTAGTTAATTTTCTAGGTGGAATTAGAATTCTACCGTGAGGAGGAAGCTCCTGGGACAGCTGCCCTATCCCGGCCCCTTCCCAGCCTCGGATTCCCCTCTGGGCATTCAGGGGATGTGATCCCTCATTGAACCTCCACTTACAGACCCCCTCCCCTCCCCCCACCCCGGGGCTGGCAAAATCACAATAATAATTCTCTCCCTAGCCAGGCTCCTCATTAAGCACTTCACCATTTTCTCACTTGATCCTCACACCCATCCTGGGAGGGCCGTGCTGCTGCTACCCTCATTTCAGACATTAGTGACAGCCAGAAAGTGAGGTCACGTTTAAGTCTCCAGCCACTGGGGTCGTTTTGCCACCAAACGGAGACCCCCACCCTAGTGACCACGATTGTCCTTGTCTTCGCAGCCCTGTCCCAGCTCAGGACCGCGTGGGCTCCCATTCTCTGAACGATTCCTTCTCCTGATCCCGTGACAGCTCAGCCAGCTCGGGTGGGCAGCATCCATCTGTCTTCCACAATCCCGACCCGATCTCCTGTGCAGGGGCCACAACTATGTGCCTGAGGGCTGCCATCCTTCAGACCGAGGGGGCCGGGGACAAAGCCAGAAGAGGGATGTGGCCTCGGGAGAGCCTGGCATCCAAGGGCAAGAGTCAGCCTGTTTGGGCTGCAGGAGGCTGACTCCCCCACAGCGCTGCGGGGACCCCGCCTTCCTATTTGCTTTGTTGTCTGGGGGCCGGGGATTTAACACTTCCCTCCTCATGTCTTGCTCCAGCACATTGGCTGACTCCGAGGGGAAATGGAGAGGGAAGGGAGGATCACAGCAACAGTTTTCCACACACGGATGTCAGCAATTTTTATAGGCAGGAGCAGCAATTCGGAATTTTTTTCCACAGAGGAAGGAATTGAGTCTAAATGAGGCAAGGTGACCAGCTTGGCCTGGCCTGCTGTGTGGGAGGCCCATGTGCAGGGGGGGGAGGCCCCGAGGGCTCAGCCCATCCCCAAGACTGGGTATCAGGCTTCCATCCTCAGACTGTTCCAACCTTGGAATTGCAGAGCTAGAAAGGTCTCGAGAGGCCTCCTTTGGCAGGTGGGGAAATCGAGGGAGAGAAGGGAAACTGTTGGTCCTGTTTCATAGGGAGTGCGAAGTCGAGAAGCGCAGAACAAGGCTCTCAGTCTCTCTTCCCAGTCCAGAAGGCCTTTGTTCTTTCAGAGAAACCTCTCATTGAATCGGGGTATATGACACAAGGGTCCTTTTCTCATCTCAGAAGCACCGACTTTGGGCCATCGAGACATTTTGCAGAATGACCAACTTCAGCCGCATGTGACATTTGTCCTCATTGGCTCAAAACATCCCAAAGGTCATCGTGGCTCTGGCAGCCACAGCGTTGGGTCTCTCTGGCCCCACCCAGAGCGCCGCAGACCAAGAACTGGCTCGGTTGATGGAAAGCCCAGGGGCCAATCCCTCAGGCTTGGCACACTGCATCGGCCACAATGTCTGCTGGTAAACAGCTGGACTAATAGGACTTTTTCCTATGGGGAGAGTGCCTACATTTCTCAGCATTGCTGCCCAAAGAAAGAAATGAATAATTGTCAAATATTCTCTGACTTCAGGACCTAATTCGACCAGAGCAAAGTGAGAAGACTTGAATTTGCAGCCAGTGACTAACTAACCCCCCCCCCCTCCCCTTTCTGGAAGCCCGACCATGAGGTGAGCAATGAGCAATGATTTGTCCATAGCACCGACCCCTAGGCAGCCTGGCCAAGGCAGCTGTTAATCTGAGCGATGTTCTGAGCTGGACTGAACAAGCTCACGGTCCAGACTAGATCCAGGTTCTGAACGCACGAGGCCTTGTGGTCCATCAGTTCAACCAAGAACACACAGAATATAGACACGCTCAGAGCGCACCAAGTTATGGGGCAGGTGCAAGCACCCTCAGTTGGGGGGGGGTGGCAAATCCCCAGGCCGATCCCAATGACAAACAGCTACCGCCCTCCCCCCTGCCCCAAAAGCCTTGTGGTGGTGGAGACAAGTCCTCCATAATGCTCAACAGGGAATTTGGCCTTCCCCAGCTCACTTTCTTACTTGGTTACCTACCTGCCAGAGTTCTGCTCCTTCACCGCCTCCTCCTGGCTCACAGGTGACCCTGGAGGCTTGTGCCAGCGGCCCCAAGCTCCGACTTGGAAGAGAGGCCCAAGGATGGACTCTTGCCTGCTGCCCCCTTCCCACCACTACTCCAGCTAGAGAACAGGAGTCTCCCTGCAGAATTCTAGCCACTAAAGGATGAATCCTTTTGGTCCTGACCACTTAGAACAAGAATGGTTGGGATCCACCCCTCGGAAGGAAAAAAGGACAGACTTGAGGAAGAAGGGAAGGGAGATCCCACATCTTTAAAAATGGTCATGTTCTCATGGGGAACATGGGAAAAATAGAAGGGAAAAATCCTGTGGCCCCCAGAACTCTTTCAGAACCATTCTGTGGCTCATCTCAACTTTGAGAGACATTTAAAGCTATCGAATGAATACACAGAACAATTAATAGAGAATCTGACATTGGACACCAAACACTTCCTGAGAAAGCCGCTGGCAGGGCAGAATCTGCCACTGATACTTACACAGAATTAAAGAGGTAGGCTCGTCCCTGGCTTCCCTGAAAAGACTGCAAAGAAAAAGCCAATACAATCTTTTAAAAAAATTGACCAAAAAGTTTTAGAATCAATTTACAATAGCAAGTTGTAAGGAAGGGAAGGTGACGTTTGAAGTCTACTAGTCAGAGTCATACAAAACCATTTCCAAAAAAGGCCCTGACCCCTAGTTCCCGCGGTCCCTCTTTCCTCTTCATTGTGGACATGGACCAAGCCTTCTTGTGGCTAACACAGTCCGCCTTGGGCACTTCGTGTCCACTGAATTCAAATTTTGACTCTGAATTTCAGAGTCAGTTTCCATTAGAGTTTATCTGAGATGCATGTACATGTACATATATAAATGTGTATATAGAGAGATTAGATATAGATATAGGTATCCTGAAACAAAAAAAAAAAACACTAAAAATAGTGTGGTGGCCAGTCTCCCCTACTGGCTGCTAAGTCTGGACAAGGCCCCTTTGGACCCCAGGCCCTTTTTAAGGCTATGAGGCAATCAGTCCATTTCCTTACACTAATTCCAGATCAGAAAATGGGTTAGGGCTGGATGCATCTAATCCATCTACACCTCCCTCCTTTCTCACCCCACCCAGGCATCTGGTAACTTTTCATTAGCCACTTCAGGTCTCCTTAAGGCAGGGAGCCCGAAGAGCAGCAGGCCACTCACTGCCGTTTATGGAACTGCTCAGAACTTATTCAAGGATAGAGTACTAATGCTGGAAAGGGTGGGATGTATCACTAACAAACCCCAAGTCTCCTGGGATTTCAAGCCTTACAAGGGCTTCCTAGGGCCTTAAGGTTTGGGCTCAACATGCCCAAGATGGCTATGGGAGAGTTCCAAGAGCTCTCTGCTTTGGTGCTTGGACCAAGATCGACCCTTTGCCACTTGGTAGCTATGGGATCTTGGAGAAGTCCATTTACTGAGCTACAATTCCCTTCTGCTGTAAATGGGAGTGGGCACCCTTAGGCTAACCCTGCTTCACTTCATCTGTCCATGAACTCTGAAAGCCAACTTTCTCATTCTGTTTTATGGGGTTTCTACGATGCCTGGGTCTTTAGCACTAGTGGTACTGAATGCTGGGCAGCAAGAAGTCAGAATCCACTTCTGGGGTTGCCCAAGTATTTATTTGTTAATTCGGTGATGGATAGATAACATGAATAATTGTTATCCTCCTTCCCAAGTCTTGTTAGTCTTCATCAATTCTAAGAACCCTCTGAGGAGCAGGGGCCCTTGGGACACATCTCAAGGCTGCTTTTCTGCCCATCTCCCACTGATCCCACCCCCAGTTTCTGGATTCCCTACTTCCTTGCGAGTGGGGCGCCACAGCAGCAGAAGCAGGAACCGAGACATTTAGAGAAGCACCTTTTCCTCAAATCTCCAAACCACTGAGATCTTGCAATGTCCTAAGCACCCAAATCTTTCCTATTAAGATAGGAGGCGCCTGGGGGCACATGGCGCTTTTGTGAAGAGCAGGATTTGAATCCAGATCTTCCCGAGTCAGGCCAACCCTCTCCTGTATCCCATCTGCACTTTTTACATGACATCAAGAATAACTTGAGGTACAGAGCAGCTTTTGTGCCAGAATGACCCATCCCCTCCCCAGCTCTACCTCTGTAGGTAACAACATGAGATCTGAATGGAGGCTACTCCTGTTCAACTTCCAAAGGTCAGAGTAACTCCTTCCAAATCTCTTATGATTCAATTTCATCCATTTGCTCCATCGTTTTCAAAGCTCTTTTTGGCCAGTGACACTTTTAATAATGTTACATAGAGCTCACTATGTGCCGGGCACTTGGCTAATTTAGGAAATTCTCTCATTTGATCCTCTCAACCACCCTAGGACATAGGTGCTTTTATCCCTGTATTGAGGAAACAGTCACATAGAAGTAGAGTGACAAGTTACAACCACTGTCTAAAGCTGAATTTGAACTCGGATCTTTGTGACTCTACACCCAGTCCCCATTCCATGGCACCTTCAAGGCGATACATTTCAGGAAATCACAATGTGCAAAATACTACATGTCATGATGGAAAAGGGCCAGAGGATGGCCTGGGAGGAAGCTCCAGCTCTACCCTTTTCAGTTTCCATTTTTCCCTTTGTAATTCCTATAGCCTGACTTGAGGTAAATCACTTTCCCTCTCTGGAAAAGCTGAAGGGGGTTTCCGTTAGATGATCTCACTCTAGGGCCCCTTCCTGGTCTCAGTCTGTGATCCTATGAAGCAGCAATCTTATCTATCCAAAATTCACCTTCGGATTTCAAGGTTATCTTTCACCTTTGTCCATCTCATCTCGTCTTGAATGATTTAATTTAAAAGTAGGTTTCAGTTCTGAAAAAGTGAAGACTGAAGCCTCTCCCTTTTGGCTCTGGATTATTGGAGCTACTGTGTAATTCTGTTCTGTTCTATGAAGTGTCAACAAAGAGCAAGGTTTACAGACATCGTAAACAGAAAACTTTGGAAACGGCTCGGATCAGTGCAATGCAAACACAATTCTAAAGGATCAGTGAAGAAGTCCACTGGTCATCTCAAAGGGGAATGATGAATACAGGATGCAGGGAGGTATACACGTCCTCAGGTGGACTGGGTTTCTCTGGGCTGATTTCTTATAAAGATTGGGTTTTTCTCTTTTTCCATAAGAAAGGAGGAAGGGGGAAAGAACAATTGATATTGTTGCAAAAGACAAAGAGGGTCATTGAAGCTGTACATCAATGTCAGAAGAAAGTTCATAAAGACATATGACAGCTTTGAAAGTGCTACCTTGACTATTATACTCTTTTTAAAAAGCAAGCAGAGAAATTACAAGTAAAAATTAAGGAGGTTAACGCTTTACTAATGATGGAGTCCAGATCTGTATTAGTGAATACATTTGTATCAAAAGATCTTTTGAAGCTTCTCAGATATTGAAGATGAAAGCCTATGATTTTCTTAAGTGTTTCTGATTGTACTGTATGCACCTCTGTCTGCCACATTTTTACCCAGATCATTCCCATTTCCTGGAATGGTGTTCCTTTTCCTCTCATGATCCAAATCTCCCAGACATCGTTCAAAATCCACCTTAAATCTCACCTCCTTCACCAAGTCCACAGTGACTTTTCAAAATTTTTTTCCAACTAGCAAAAATTCACCTTCCTTACTTCCTCACCCTCAAATGGAAAAGAAAAACAAAACTTCAGTTTCAGATATAATCAAGCAAAGCAGAATCCCTGCATTGGCCATGTCCCAAAACATAAAATGTCTCTCAATCTGCACTCTCTAATCCCATCATCTTTTTAGACAAATGTGTTTTATCATAAAATCTCTAAGTCTTTCAAAGTTGTCTTTTTATCTTTGTCATTGTATAAATCGTTCTCCTGATTTTCTTAACTTTGCTCTTCGTCAGCTCATCCAAAGCTTTCTAGATTTTTCTGAAACCATCCCCTTTGTCTTTTTTTATAGCTAGTATCCTATCACATACGTATACCATGATCTGTTTTGCCATTCTCCAACTGATGGGCTCTAATTTCTAATTACTTGCCAGTGCAAAGATATGCTCCAAATATTTTTAGTCAGTTGGTTTTGCTTAGGACTAATTAACCCTTAACATGCCCCTCCCTCATCCTGCTTCTTCTCCCCTTTAGTGAGTGTACCCAACTCTGTTCAGATGACAGGGAAATGTCACCATTTCCAGCCTTTCTGTCTAAATTACTTCTGTGGCCCCTAATGATGGCAGGATGATGCAAATATCTCCCTATATGAGGATACAAACTGTTTATATTCTTTAGTCCCTTACAACTTTTCATTCATGTATACCTTTTTATATTTCTCTTGACTCCTGTATTTGCACTTCTAAGTTTCTACACAGCTCTGGTCTTTTCATCAGGAAGTCTTTCATTAAAGGTCCATTTCCCCTTCTGTATACCCAGTTTCCTGGGTAATTTATTCTTGGTTGTAAACCTATATCCTTTTGAGTTTTAGCAGCCACTGCTATAAAGATGTGTGACTATGGCTGTCTCAATGCTTAAAATTTTTTCCCTCTCCGTGCCCCCCTCCCTGGTGTAGTTTTTAATTTAGTAATCAAACTCTGCAATCTAGCCAGAACTGTAGAAGGAAATGAAATCCAAAAAACTAGCAAGTGATATCACAAAGATTACAAGGTAGGAGAACAGAGGATTTGGGGGTACCCTTACTAGTTACAGAAGAATGGTTGGGTAGTTAATTAAGAAAAACAATAAAACAAGGCAGAAAAAAAATGTCAGCAATCATCTTCTTGCTGTGGACTTGCTATTCTAGGGCCTGGTGTGCTCCATGCTTTTCATGTTTAGGCTTTCTTTCACATCTTATCCAAGACCAAGTGCCTGCCATCCCACCAATCAGCCTCAGTGTGGCCCATCATTTCCCAGGGATGATATGCCAGGACCAATCACAAGCAGATTTCTTCTTCTAGACAGCCATGTGAAGTTTCTACCTGTCTTGAGCCTGGATTTTGTGGAACCCAGTAATCAAATCCCTTCTCTCTAGTGCCCACAGCTTCAAAGTTGTCTGCTTTTATTTCTTGTTCCTTGCACGCGCTAGGGTGGGACATTGCCCTCAGTGGCTGAGCTGGCTGGGCAGCAGCAGCATCAAAGGCACATTGTCTGGCAGATCGAGTGAAGTCTAGGCTCCTGTTGCTTTGCCATATTTTAAATTTATGTATCTGGAAGCTCTACATTTTGGCAATAATATTCTTGGGAGTTGTGGTTTATTTTAGGAAATGTGACCAATGATTCTTTTTACTTCCTAAGAGCTCTGGGAAGTTTTCTTTCATAATTTAAATATGTAATCTTATGGCTTTCAAGTAATCCAATGATTCTTAAATTCTCAATCTTTTTTTCTTTTTGCTATGAGATACCTTACATTTTTGTTTTATTTTGTTTTTTGGTCTGACATCACTATTTTTTTCCTTGTCTCAGATTCTAGGTCACCCTGGCATGGGTTCTGTCAATAAAAAGTTATTATTAAAAAAAAAAATCTTTCAAGCTCAAAAACTTTTGTTTCATCTTTTCCAGAAATTCTAGCTGGATGTGTGTTCCAATTGTGTTTTGATGCTTATAGCCGTTTTAGAGTTTTCTTCTTGCTTGAGTCTTAAGCATCCCTTCATCATAAGAGCTCTTTATGGTGGGACTCGATGTTAGGTCAGGCTTTATGCACAATGCAGGAAATGTTTGGGTTGATTTTGCTACTTGAAGTATTGAGTATTAACGTTACTCCGGGATCTCAAGGACAGCACAAGTCAGAGGCCTGCAAGCTTTTAATGTTAGCCAAGTGTTATAGTGACTCATAGCCAAATCTGATTGCTAGGCCCCTTGTCTAAGTTCTACAGGCTCTTGACTTGGGTTTGTGTCTGAGCAACATGCCTGTGGGCTTGCCCCATTTGGAATTTCAGTAAGACAGCCATAGTAGAAAATGGCTGGAAAGGCCTGGTGCTTTAGGAATAGAACTGTAGATTTACCTTTGGAAATCTGGGATTCCTGGCAGGCAATCCTTCTGAAGGACAGCATCCTTTAGAGCACAATACTGTCCTACACACTTCCTGATGTTCTTGCCTCTTCTCCTTTTAGCTGCTCTTATGGAATTTCTCAACCCCTTTCATGCCCTCAGGCAGCCTTTGTTCTGGGATCCTGCCATCATCGACCAACTATTTCCACACTGGCTGTGTCTACTTCCAGAATCTGTCAGAGGGAACCCACCCAATCATCACTGTTATATTCAAAGATGTACTCCTCAACTAATGTGTCCAAAAAAATCGATCTCCTGGTGGCAGATCATCCTAAGACAAGGCCCTCCATACTTAATTCTTGGAAATGGGGCATGGAATCCATCTTGGTTCCAACTTGGAAGGCTGAATATCGAAGGCATTCCACCTGCCCTGATGCTCATGGTCCCTCCTCTTGGTCCCAAGTCTTATCTGGCTTTGCCTTATTTCATCATTTTTAAGTTGATATATCTCATTTCCAAAGTCCTCAAAGAGTTTCAAAGTCAATTTTCATCAGTTTTTCCTCTGCCACAGACATTGATACGTTCTTCCTAAGCATTCCACGCCTGGGACTCCAGGAAGCCATTCTTCAGAATCCAGTACATCCAGCGGGTTTCATTCTTGACTTTTCTTGGATGGGAAGTAGGAGCAACCATTAATGGAGGAAGTATGGTACCAATTAAGCTAAAAACCAACCTAAGGTCTTTGGGGACCTCTTCGACCTCAAACAAAAACCAGATACCCCTCAGCCACCCCATCCTGTCCCATCCTACCCTCACCCTGCTTTTAAGATCTCCTCCACTCTGAAATATGTAATCTGAAATACGTTCTCCACTTCCTGAAAAAATCAATCGACAACTACCTCCTAAGCACCTGAGGGGCAGAGAAAACGTGACCTCAAGGAACAGAGTAAGACTCAAATTTTCAGATAGAATCATTTAAGGAATCTGACTGCAAGAGCAACATGGATGAGATTGTGGTGGGGTGGGAAGAAGCAAAAAACAGATAATCCTTTAGGGACCTTTTAAAAAATGCTCAGAAGAGAACAACAAAAGGCAAGAGCCCAGAGAAGCAGGATAGCTTTGAAAGCTACAGGCTGAATGTATTATGTACTCTAAAAAGAAAAGCGGTACATAATGACATCTGCAGTTTCATGTGCAATCCTATTTCTGTTCCACTGTCTACATGGAAATGACGTGACCATTTATTTCATGTTAAACTCAGAATAAAAATACATTTTAAAATAAAATGAGGTTGGATCTGATGATTTTGTAGGTCTAAAGAATCTCTCACACAATGTATCTGGTCACCAAAGTCAGTCAAATCTGACAAGTTAAGGATCAAGCTAAAAGTTACGGAGCCATCAGGTGACCCCACCTACTGGGTGTCAGTCTTAGGGGCCCAAGAGGCAAGGGGGAGGGGGCTGTCCTCCAAGTCTAATGCACTTGGTTGGTGACACTTTGGAGGCCAGCAACCGACTATGAACCTCAGGCTCCTTCATCATCTCTGAAATGGGGACATAAATCTTAGCACTACTTCCTCCTAGGACGACTTGGTAAAGAACCTTCTTGACAAAGAAATGTGCTTTGCTCTGCTGTCAGAGAGAGAGACTGTGGAGCAGTTCTGGCTCTTCTGTCCCCCTGAAAAGTGCTTGAGGAGAGGCAGGGGCAGGCACTATGTGGGACACAAATCCCTGGCACTCACGCAGCTGGAGGCCAATCGCGTGGGGAAGTGGGATGGCCAAGTCAGCCTGTCACAGTCTAGCAGCTTCCTTTTTACCCAGTAGGCGACTTAAGAAGCTCCAAGTTCCTGGAGCTTGGCCTGACCCACAGCAGGCTCCTACTGTGTGTAAGGACAGCAAAGCTTCCTGAGCATCTTCCCCCACCTCCATGCTTTTCTGTGTATCCCCTCCTCTTCAGAGAGGAAGGGAACAGAAGGGCCCTGTCTCCCCCATCCAGGTCAGTGAGCCTCTGGGACAAGGTAGCTGGACAATAGGTCCTCAATCAGGAGGCCTCAAACCGGTCTCCTGCCTATAGGTCCTTGAGGGCACACTTGTAGCCTGGGAGGGCTTCTCTTCCACTGCCCAGGAGAGGGAATGGCCATCAGCTGTCCCTCTTCTGAGAGGCCTGAAATGAGTTCCTGAGGGGGGCTACTGCCTCCTGACACGGCAATCAGCATGAGGCTTATTAAGTACCTCTGTGATAGCAAGCAAGTGCTTCATGAGAACAAACCTTCCAGATTAGGCCCCAGATACTCCCCCTGAGTGACAACGGGTCCCCTAGTTCTGAGTAATGGCCCAGCCTTCTTGGGAAACATGAAAAAAAAGCGGCTGTCAAGGGCCTGGCATGCACTAGGCACTTAATCCATGCTGGGAGATAACTGACTAGGACATCTGAGACCTTCCAGCTCTGAGCCTGCAGCAAGGCTCTGCTGTTCCCTGCTGTGTGATCCTAGGCAAGGGGCCCGACCTCTCTGGACCCACTGGAGTTTCCCCACCTATCCACTATTATCTAGAATGTGCCAATGGCCACTGGCTCACTGCTCAGCCACAACGTGGAGCTACTGTAATCATCACAGTGCGTGGCTAGCTAACATTATTCAATAACTGTACGGTATCACAAGATCCAAAAATCATCCTGAAGTAGAATTAACAAAACCAACCCCTGGTTATACAGAATCCCAAGAAAATGAACATTCTCTTTGCCACCTACAGTCTCCTCAGCCCAACATCCAATGTCAACAGCTGTCTTATGTGCTCTCACAATGATGTAACATTAAGTCTAGTTTTAAAATAGCACAAGAAACCCGGAACTCAGTGAGCAAGGTCAGCAGCTCGAGCTAAAAATGAACTCTGACTTTGTTTGGACTGAGGAAACGTGAAAGGGTGGGGTACCACTCATTTAATTGTGGCTAACACAAGTTCATATTTTACAGCAAGGGATTCTGCACTGAGTTACTTACACAGACCTTTCCTCCAATTCATTTGCTCTCCACTATTCTTAGATGACAAAGGCCATGAATATATAATGCTCCAAACTCGGTTGGCTACATTGCCCAACCGTTCTGACATCCTGGAGATGCAAAGTGATAAATCACAACACTGATCACCTAAGAAAAAACATCATATTCTCACTGCAAGAACCGAGTTCATCCCCATCAAGGACAATAATGAAAACCAGGTTGCTGTCCCTTGGACGGCCTTCAGTTAGGAGCCAGGGGCTAGCTGGCTGAAGAGGTGAGACCCGGGGTCAGTGTTCTAAGTCGGCCTAAGTCTGTAGAACATGACTGAGCAAGTGAGGGCTAATGGCCAAGAGCTGATGAGGAAACAAGTGTCTTCCCCAAGACCTGAGCAGAAAAGGCCAAAGGTCCCTCGCTGGCCCCGAGCACCTCAGAAGCCAGCTAGTCCTAGCCATCCCCACTTCAGGCTTTCCCCTCTTAACTCTCTGGGAAAGGGCCTGCTCCATTTGGAACCATCTCTTGTCAACAACTGTGTTTCTATAAATCCCAAATCTGCTTCTCCCTCTTCCAAGACCAATGGAACAAGCTGGTCCTTGGGAGCAGCCCCCCCGACACCTAAAGGCAGCAGCCACACTTCCTCACCGGGCCCTATTTCCTCTTCTCCAGGCTGACCCTCCACAGCTCCCGCAAACCCAGGACTGGCGCCATTTCCTCTCCTTCCCCACCCCCATCACCTTCTGCCTTTATGGGGTCAGTGCACCTTTTATTGTGCTGAACTTGGGAAAGACCCACAGAATTCTGGGTCTGGCCCGGCCAGGAGCCAGAAGTGGGGAGAGTCGATGAGGCCCAAACGGTTTTCCTGAATGTGCTCATCAGGTGGCCCACAAGAACAAGGGGCCTTCAATCTAAAATCTGGACACCGATAGCCATCAACTCTGCCCAGTCCTGGAAGGAGACTCAGAGTGGAGGCCAGGGAGCCGCAGCCGGCTGTGCCTCCTCTGCTACCATGGATCGGTCCACATCCAACACCTGCTCTGGTGTGACTGCTGTCTCCACTAGAACAGAAGCCTTTTCAGTTCCCCTATACACACACCCCCACCAGGGCCTTCTGGCTCATCACCCCGGAACCCCCTGAGAAAACGCTGACAAAATCTAACTGCAGCAATCCAGCCTCCCAGGGAGCCACGAGGGTCCGGTCTTTCTGAGGCCTCCAGAGGCCTCCCTCGGCCTGGGCTGGACTGGGGTCTGGCAAGGGCTCCCATTAGTCACCCATCAGGTCCTTCACCAGCAAACCCCTTCTCAGCAGGTACAGGAGCCAGTGATTCCTCACTGTCCCCTCTGCTGCAGGGCTGAACCAGAGAAATGCCCAAGTCCTGTGGGGGTCATTCATAAAAATGCTTGTAAAGAAAAAAAAAAAAGGAAAAGTGAAAGGGCTGAGAGGAACACGGACTCGAAGGCCTCCTTATCCACGTGGAGGGTACAAGGCAAGCGAGGATGCGTTGAAGGGCAGGCCGATCCGGCCCTGGGTGTGTGGGCTCCCCGCCTTCCGGCCCAAAGGCCATGGACTAGCGACGGCTCAGACTCCTAGGAGGCCGCTCTGCGCATGGCTAAGGAGCTGTGCCCTTCTGCTGGACCCTCCCAGGTAGGGCAGTTTCTACTGCAAGAAGCTTCCTATTTGCCAAAGGGAATTGGTAGGAAATTAATACTCATGATGCAAAAAAGAGCTGTAGGGATGTTCCCAAGCAGCCACAGACAGCAGGCAATCACACACCGTGTAATACACTTTCTACATTTGTCCAGACGTGTTAAGATGACTCCTTTCTCCTTTGTACGCCGAAATGTCTATTTGTTAAGATCATAAAATCCGTCACATATTCATGGGCAGGAGACGTGGGAAAGTGTGGAAAGAGATGCCATGGGACAGACTACAACCCGGTCGGCCAGAGGGAGAGAATGGATGATGCTTCCCAAATATGGCCTCTGGACGTTCAGTCCTTTCAGGCGTGTCTGATTCTCTGGGGTCCTAGTTGGGGTTTTTTGGACAGAGATCCCAGAGGAGTTGGCCATTTCCTTCTCTGCCTCATTTTACAGTGAGGAAAGAGGCAGACAGGGTTCAATGACTTGCCCGGGTCACACAGCCTGTAAGTGCCTGAGGCCAGATTTGAACTCAGGGAGCCGAGTCCAGGCTCTGTGCCGTGGGGTGTCCCCCAGCTGTCCCTTCCTACGTGGGATGTAAAGTTAATACTAGCTGTCTTCCTAAATTTAAGATTCTATGATTTTCCTCAAAGTTCCTTCAGGTCAGAGATATTTTTGAGATAATTTCTTAACCATCTTTTTGTTCCTCCCCCCCCCCCCCAGAATGGTGTCATGTACATAACAGATGCCGAGTATTTGTTGAATGTGTTTTATAGTGTTTTTATTCATTTATGGTGTTTGCATGGGAATAAATTTTCATTTTATCCTAACTCTTGCAGGTTAAAAATGTTACCATTTATCACTATCATAATATCACTTTATAAATTCACTTTGTAAAATTTTATAGCATAAAAGAATCACTTGATAATTTAAGAAACAGATCCCAAGTCACAGAGCTCTGAGAACAGGACCCTCCCACACCTCCTGGTCCTCCCCACCAGGCCTCATCCCCCCAGGTTCTGTCACTAGATCAGGGCTGAGATGAAGAAGTCAGACGGAGCCACGGCCACAAAAACCAGCGCTCTATGAAAAACCAAGTGACTGGGCTTGGATCTGAAGTCGAGGTCACTGAAGAAAACTCAAGCTTTGTTTCTTTACTTGATGAGATGGGGCCAATGCTATTAATATAATTAAGTGGAAGACTCTGGTTCAAATCCAGCCGTGGTGGCTGTGGGCAACCTACTTAACTCTGTTTGCCTCAGTTTCCTCATCTGTAAAATGGGGATAATAGTAACACCAGCTACCTCCCAGGATTGTTTTAAGGATCAAATGAGATTATTTGTGAAAGACTTGGTTGTTGAAGCACTACGTAAATGCCGGTTGTTCTTGTTACCTGCCTGGGAATTGTCCAAAGAGAGTGCTTTCTAAACAATGCAATCATTTATAACTTTGAGCTGATTTATTATGATAATAACATAAAAGCCTCCTTTGTGAAAACCCTGGATTCGTCCAGGCACAGTGGAGAAGACTTGATGTGGACCAAAGACAAGGATCTGAAGGATCTGGGTGGGACGCGGACTTTAGCAGTCCTGATGCTACTACATGGCCCACACCTGACTAAACAGCTAGTTGGGGCTTGGGGGGGGGTGACTGTTTCCCCAAGTTTCCAAGTTCCAAAAGCTCTAACAGGTCAGTGCCAAGTGGTATAAGGACCCGGGCAAAGGCAGTGAATGCTGGGAGGCCATTTTGAGCACTTGCATCAGAGTTCTACTATCGGCGACAATGTCACATTTTTCTCTTCAAATTTAAAAATTTGCTTCTCACCAGGGCCATTAAGACCATCTACAAAATTCTCTGAAACAGGGGGTCCCATGGACCACTGCTCTGGGTCCTGTCCTGCGGGAAGACCTTGGGCCGGGGGAGGAGGGCCTGGTTACAGGGGTGGCTGTGATGCCAGCAAGGCGGTTGTGGCTCAATGGGGAGGAAGGCTCATGGCCCCATCCTCTCCCATGTCTCACTGGCTCTGAGGGCATCGAGGAGATGTAAAACTTTGACATAGGAAGCCAGGGGCTCCTGGTGATTCTGGATCTGCCTGGGGCCACTCCTGTGGCCCTTGGGGGCAGGGATGTGGTGAGGGTCCCCACCTGGGGCAGGAGCCTGTGATGCCCTGTGCTAGCTCAGCCCCTCCCCCGCTCATTAGCCTGATAGTTAAAGTCCTCTTCCAGGACAATCCTCTGGGAGACCCGCAGCCAAACTCAGCGACCGTCTCCGAGGACTCTGGCTAGAAACCATTCCCCTCCAGAGATCCTCGGGCCCCTGGGGACGCAGGTGCATCAGCTCGGAAAAGCAGGGAGCTCGGCCTTGGAGGTGCAAGCCCAGGGTGGACTGGCGGGTCTGTCCTTCCCTATTCTCCTCCTCTATCCAATGGGCCCGGGGGCATTTCCACAGCTTCCTGAGGGGACCTGAGGGGATCTCATGGGGATCCCAGGAGACCAGGCAGGGAGGGCCGGGTCCCAGGAGGGGAGGCCCCCGTTCTACACGTGGGGCACATACTGAGGGAGCTCACTGGGTGCAAGTACAGGCAGCGGCGTCTCCCGACAGAGCCCAGACCAGCCCCCCGATCACAGCTGCCCAAACACTGGTGAGGTGTGATCTGAGGGAAGCATTGCTGGGGAGACCGCAGAACATTTGGGGGCCACAAATCTGAAGGATAGGCTGAACCCCGCGTGTCCCTGGGGGAGCACCCAGAAGAACGAAACCAGAGACCCTCAAGTCCTCTTGCCCAGGTAAAAGCCAGAAGAAAACCTACAGAAGTAGCCTCCCCTCATTTAAGCAAGGTGGGGAATGATGTCATTGGACCCCGGCGGGATGACCATGGTCACGTCAGAGGCGCGCTCCCCAAGCCCGCTGCCTCTGGGGGCTCCGCCTCGAGGGCCCAGTCTATACTAGCCTTTCCCCTCCACTGCTCCAAGGGTCCCCCTGCAACGTGGGCAAAGAGCATCCCCACCACGAGCCTTTCACAGGACTTGCCTTGGAGATCAGCTCATCGTGGTTGGCGAGGTGCGCTCTGCAGTGGATGCAGCTGTAGGTCCGGTGACAGTGAGGCAGGTAAGCCTGGAAAGTTTTGGCCTTGGTCATCTTCACCATCTCTGCCGGGGACCCCTCGCGCGGCTCGGGGCTGGTAGGCACCGAGTGGCAGCTCTGGGGGACTCGCTGACAAAAGAAACACTGGAACAAGCACGCAGAAGCCGTCGTGGTGGCCGAGGGCGAGGGCCCGGGCCACGCCTTTGTCACCCCAGAAAGCGTCACCACCTGCCGAGGGGAGCAAAGCAACCGGCGTTACCCAAAGGCTCCCGGCTCTCTGGGGCACCCCTGTGGGGAGAGGGCTAGGAGAGGGAGGGTCCCTGCCCTCTGGGAGAGACCACACAGGGACCAGAATCCTCAGCCTCTGCTCTGAGGGGGGCCCCCTCCCCATCTCAGCCTCACTCTGAGGGGGCACCCCTACAGCTGACCCCGTTCACAGGCCCTCCCCACAAGTGGCTGAGGTAGAATCCATAGGAAGGCCAATCTCTGGGTGACAGACCCCCAATCCTGCACCAGCCCAGATCAGTCAGGGGTCCGTCCCCTCCAGAGCTCGGCATCCTGAATGGAAGGTCCAGAGTCACCTCCATACTATGAGAAGAAGGGACTTTGGTGGAAGGTGAACCTCCAACAGCAAGAGTTCCTGGGAAGTTCTGGCAAATTCCCTCATTTGAATTCTGACCCTGCTCTTTACTCCCTCCCTATGTGACTTAGATGGACCTCAGTTTACTCAACTGTAGAAGAAGGATGAAAGCACAGAATTCAGAATTAGAAAGGCCTTTGGGGATCTAGCCCATCTGCTTCTTTTTATCGAGAAGGAACCTGGAACTCAGATTAGAATAACTTGCCCAGAGATTCAGTTGCCAAGAAATAAACTGCTTTTGCACATTGAGAATTTATGAAAACATTCGATCAAATATATTTATACCATCTTTTTAAACATGGAAGAAGATGTCATGAACTTTAATAAAGACAGTAACAAAATCGTATTTCCGTGCCATAGAAATCTTGTGCCTAAATGATTCGAACCCCGGGGTCACCGAAAAGGCACAGATGCCACTGACTGGGTGTTACTATCACTCTCCACCATTCCTTCTTTTAAAAAACAACAGAAGTTTATCCAGGCACTTGAAGCCACTGACACGGAGCAGGAGAGTGAGAGGCCCTCCCTCCACAATCCAGCCAAAAGAAGGATTTGTGGGAGCCTCTAGCTTCCCTCTCAGGGCGCCTCCGGTCTGGGTCCTATCTCAGCTCTTTCCCCACCTGGGAGATTCAGCAAAGTTCACAGCCTTCCTTTCTAATCACCCCAAACCCTTCTGGCCTTCCAGGCCTTAGGCCACCCCAGCCACCCTATAATCATTCATCTCCATTTGGAGAAACATGGAAGAGCCTTGAGCCGTGGCCATCAGCTGGGGTAAGGAAGGAAGCTCAGTACTGAACAAAGCTCTTGGGGAAAGACGATTTCCACTTTTTACAAAGGAAGATACAGATGGGAGACCAGCGTTTTCTAAACCATTAAGGCGCGCTGGTCATTGGAAAAGGCAGAACCACTTTGAGGAAGTGAGTGCTGGGGGAATCTGAAGTCAAGCTCGCCCCCCTCCATTGACCAGGGATGTCATGTGGTTGGAGAGCAACCAGGCAGGAACAGCCAAAATCACCCTACATAATTGTGCCTTCCGGCCCACTGTCCCCATGCTAATCTTGCCTGCAGGCCCTAACCCAACAAATGCTGCCCAAAGGTACACAGACCTAGCAGCACTGCCAAGGGGCCCACCTGGGGAATGGCTGCACTGACTGGCAGGGAGAGAGAAAGATCCTGTCTCCGTCCACGTCATGCAGCCAGCAACGATCAGAGGTGGGATTTGAACCCAGGGGTTCCCTGCCCACTGCAGCAAGCTGACTACGTAATGTCCCATGGCATTAAAATTAAAAATATGGAATGTGAAGAAATTGAGAAAAGACTAAAAGAAGCTGATCCGGAGAACAGCATGCACCCCCTGGAGCTCCATGTCAACCCTTCAAGCAGCCCCATCTTTTTAAATTAAAGCTTTTTATTTTCAAAACACATGCATGGATAATTTTCAACACTGACCCTCGCAAAGCCTTGTGTTCCAATTTTCCTCTCCTTCCCCCCACCCCTCCCCTAGATGGCAGGTAATCCAATACATGTTAAATATGTGCAATAAATTCTGCACGTATTTCTACAATCATCGTGCTATGCAAAAAATTTAGATTAAAAAGGAAAAAATGAGAAAGAAAAAATAAAATACAAGCAATCATCAGAAAGAGTGAGATTGTCAAGTTGTGGTCCACCCTCAATTCCCACAGTCCTCTGGTGTACATGGCTCTCTTCATCACAAGATCATTGGAATTGGTCAGAATCACCGCACTATTGAAAAGAGCCACATCCAGCTCTTTTTGCAGTGGCTAGAAACTGGAAACTGAATGGATGTCCATCAGTTGGAGAATGGCTGAATAAATTGTGGTATATGAAAATTATGGAATATTACTGTTCTGTAAGAAATGACCAACAGGATGATTTCAGAAAGGCCTGGAGAGACTTACACGAACTGATGCTGAGTGAAATGAGCAGGACCAGGAGATCATTATATACTTCAACAATACTAGATGATGACCAGTTCTGATGGATCAGGCCATCCTCAGCAACGAGATCAACCAAATCATTTCTAATGGAGCAGTAATGAACTGAACTAGCTATACCCAGAAAAAGAACTCTGGGAGATGACTAAAAACCATTACATTGAATTCCCAATCCCTATATTTATGCACACCTGCATTTTTGATTTCCTTCACAAGCTAATTGTACAATATTTCAGAGTCTGATTCTTTTTGTACAGCAAAATAACGTTTTGGTCATGTATACTTATTGTGTATCTAATTTATATTTTAATATATTTAACATCTACTGGTCATCCTGCCATCTAGGGGAGGGGGTGGGGGGGTAAGAGGTGAAAAATTGGAACAAGAGGTTTGGCAATTGTTAATGCTGTAAAGTTACCCATGTATATATCCTGTAAATAAAAGGCTATTAAATTAAAAAAAAAATTAAAAAAAAAAAAAAAGAAAAGAGCCACATCCGTCAGAATTGATCGTTGTATAGTTTTGTTGCTGTGTATGATGTCCTCCTGGTTCTGCTCATTTCCCTCAGCATCAGTTCCTGTCAGTCTCTCCCATCCTCTCTGAAATCCCAGCATGAGTTCGCAGCCCAAGAGCCTCTCCCAATTCCACCAGGCTGGGACTCAGGCCCCAGATGGCACAGAGAGCCCAGCATGGAAGGCCTGGAGAGCAATGCCATTCTGCAGCAGAACCTTCAAGACCCCCCCCCCCCACACACACACACACATACATACCCTGACGTGACCTAGGTGTGCACACGAACAAAGAAATCAGATGATCTAGACTGTGTAAGAAAGAAGTTGCTGTAGAGATTCCCTTTTAAGCTATAAATGTGCGCTTTCTTATTTGTTTGAAATTGTCATAAAAATCATTTTTATAATAAAAAAGCCCCAAGGCTTTTATAGATAATCTTTCTGCCTCATACCAGCCTTTATAGTTTCCCCAATTTACCCCAGGCACTAAATGAGTCAATTTGTTTACCCTGTAATTACCCACCTTCCAATCAATCACTTCTTAGAGCATATGAAAGCAGCAGCTAATTTTGCTTTTTTTTTTTTTTTTTAAAGGTGAGCAAAAAAAACAATTGCTGGGCCCCAGCCCACTTGGCTACAGATCTGGGGCACCAGGTTGAGACCCTTTTGTCAAATATTGGCTTCAGTTTGGGTAAACCATTCTTGGAAGTTGGTTTGGCTCTCCAGGCAGCTGGAGATGTGCTGCAGGGCCTGGGCTTAGGAAAACCTGAGTTCCAAGTCCAGTTTTCTGAGCTGTGAGACCTTGGACAAGTCCCTTCACCTGTCTGCCTCAGTTTCCTCAACTGTACAATGGGGATAAAAACATCTTCCCAGAGGAGTTGTAAAGATCAAGATAATCTTTATAAAGCATCTGGCAACTCTTAAGAGCAATATCAGTGCAAGCTAATAGTGCTGATGAAACCAAGCTGGCTCCTATGCCTTCCATCAATGTACACTTAGTAACAAATCTTGTTGTGTATATACAGTTGTTACTAACTGTTGTTGCCAACAACTGTGGCATGTTGTCTCTCCCCCCCCCCCCCCAAAGACTGTGAGCTCCTTGAAAGTAGAGACTGTTCCTGATTGTGGAATCTTCAGTGCCTAGTACACAACCAGTGCTTAGTAAATGCTGGCTGTCAATTTGCTTTTTAATGATACCTTTGACATATTCCCTAAGCTTTCTGGCCTACATGTGGGTATGTATGTCCATGTACAGGGCAGGGAGAGGAGCAGAACCAAAGGAGACGTGGAAGATCCGCTGGGCCCCGATTGGGAAGCAGGCTGAGTTTATGGGAAGCTGCCCGAGGGCTTGGTAAAAAAGGGGAAAATGAAGCTCCCGTTTCATACAAAACATCCTGCCCACAGAGTAAGGAAAGTTCAGGGCCCAAGGGGTCTACAGCTAGTGGACACCATATCGCAGGCTCCCACCATTGATTCAGGACACAGTTACTACTGCAGGCCCTAACGGAGGCAATGCTCCCCCAATCCAGGGCATGGGACAAAGGACGCCGACATGAACGCAGAGGGTCACTTGTCCCCAGTATCTGCTTGAATTCTGCAGAGTCACAGGGACAACGGCAACTCCCTTTGACGCTTCCTTGGTTTCTTGATGGATGACTAGAGTTCAAAGGGTGGGATTCAAGAGGCCCAAATATTTAGGAGGGGAAGTGAGCTGAAGAGTCATGTTAAAGTCCTCAAGAATGAATTTCTAAACAGAAATTATTCCACTTAGGAAGAAAAAAAAAATAGCTCTGAAGAACTCACAAGGAGCTAAGTCCCTGAAAAAAAATCCATCTTGAAAATCAACACCTGTACAAGATAGAAGCGAGGAGAAGTAGGAGATAGTGGCGTGGCTGCTCAGAATGTCCGGACACCGGTGACCAGTGCTCAAGACAGCCAGGAGAGAACGGGAGCACCCGTGAACAAGCTTTGCGTGTTATGTACTTGCTGGCTGTCGCCGGGCCAAGGGCTGCTGGAGATTCGGAAAAAGACCCCTCATCTCCAGAATTCCCTCTTGCCCTGCTACTTAATGGAGGCAAGCTGACCAGGCTGTCACAGAATTCACAAGAGTCCAGTTCTGATGAAGGAACAGAAAAGGATGAGAAATGGCAGCTGAGGCGGACGGGCCGAGAATGGTCCAATACTTCCATTCTTCTTGTTTGCCCTTCCAAGGAGAATGCTCTGAGCTAAAACAAGGTAACAAAAATGGGAGTGGGGAATGGAATTTCCAATCCATTGGGAGGAGGGAGTTTTCCTACCTTCAATGAGTTCAAGTCAGAGGCTGGGTGACTTACAGACAGAATTATAATGGCTGCCACAGCCCCCTTAGGCCTGTAGTCACTGTTTCATTTGAACTCCAAACCACCTTGTGTTGTCATGCTGCTTAAGCTATCCTTCTATTGCATATCATTTACAGATGAGAGAAAAGGCTCAGAAAGGTAGACCCGGTTTTGTCCTGGTTTTGTAACTACTGACTAAGTGCTTGAGGTAGGCTGTGAAGGCCAGTTTCTAGTCCTGACTCCATGGATGGTCATCTTTTGACTACATCACACTGGCTCCAGCAAAGAACTGGCAAGAGTGGCTGGGAAGCTCCTGTAGACGACTTCAGAAATATGGAAAATGGCAGCACTGCTGAGTGGACTAGAGAGGTTCTCCTTTGTGAAGGACAAATGAGGAGAAGGAGTGGGGGATGAGAAGTCATTGAAGAAGAACTAGAACACAGTCCCGGTGAATTTGATTTTTCTAAGAGAAACTGTTTAAGGGGCGGTACCTAAGCAATGAGAAGGGAAAGCAGTGATGACCAGAAGCCTCCATGATGCCATCAAGAACAGATCGTGGTAGAGTTAGAACAGGGGGATATTGTCGACTAGGATTCCAGCAAAGCTCTAAACAGGCCCTCCTGGTGGAGAGATGGATAAAGAACAGTTAAGTGAATCCCGGGTGGGACCACCCACTAGACTCAAGAGAAACCTCCAGGCTCAGGAGGGAAGATGAGAAGGGACTGTCCTAGGTCCTGATAAGTTTGGTCAGAAGGCTGTGGGTCTGCTTTTTCATCAGTGACATGGGCTAATAAATAAAGGCACACGGGGCACATGTGTCCAATCTGCATGTGACTAACTCTAGTTAAGACACCCAAGATCTCAAAGTTTCGAGCACGATCTGAAACAAGACAGAATGCTCTTGGAACAAAAGGCAAAGTTGCGTATGATGGAGTCCAAGATTTTGACTTCACGAGCACATGAGTGACATAAACAGCCAACAGTTATTGCAAAAAAGATCTGGAAGAGCAAAATAGCAAAGGAAACAGTATAAACAGAGTCGTGGAGCGGCTGCAGGAAAAACCAGCACGACGTTTGCTGCGGAAAGCAATTTAAGCAGTTTTATTAAAAATACGAGGAATCTTCCAGCCAGAGGTTCCACAGTTGGGCAGAAACTAGTTCTTAGGAGGTCAATGACAGAAAAAAAAAAAGGGGGGGGGAGTGGGGGTGGGACACGAACACCAAAATACTCACAGCAGCACTTTTAAACACAAAGTAGAGGCCATGGATTAGGACTCGTTTTGCTTAGCTGACTTTGAATTGTTGTTCTAAGGGACTGCCTGCTGTCTAGGGAAATGGCAAAGTGAAATAAAAACAAAAGCTCTCCACCAAATTTTAGCAATGAAAAAAGAACAAGATCTGAAGATGCTGGTAGGGAAAGGCTGCCGTGTCCATGGCCACGTTAAGGCAAGGTCTTTCATCCCTCTGGCACTGTGTTCCATGTTTTAAGAGAGATGACAAGCAGAGAGCACCCTGAGTGACAGAGCATAAAGGGGGGGACATAGTTCCTCCCTTCGAGGACTCACCTCAGAGGGAAGAATGAGGCACGGCAGAGGGAAGAAACAAAGGGGCAAATTAGGGCATTCCTAGAAACTGCAGCTGAGACCTGTGACGTCCCCACCTTCACTCGAACAAAAAAAAAATCCCTCTTTACTGGGGACCCGGAGATTTCTGTTCGGGTCTGGCTGAGGTTCCTTGGCCTCCAAGGTTTCATGCTTAGATTGTGGATTTATTTGTTTAATCAGTACTACATTTAATAACATCGAGATATGGATGGACCTTGAAAGGTGTCTGTGACCTGGCAGGGGGGGGGGGGGGCTCTTGGCTCTACCATTTTGCAGCCCTGGGACCTCATTTTTATAGGACGAACAGAATAACAAAGTTGGAAGGGACCTCAGAAGGCATCGCATGCAGACCCTTCGTTTCACTAAGGCAGTTAAGTGATTTGTCCAAGATCACACAGACAGAACTAGGAAGAAGCAGAAGTTGAGATCTGAACTCAGGTCATCTGCCCCCAAAGCCAACACTTTCTCCCCTGCTCCTCCTATGTAAATGGGAAAATAATGACTTTCAGGACTTTTTTCAACAGAATTGTTGTGAGGGTCAAGTAACAAAGGTCTCACTAGCCAAGCTCGAAGATTCTGCCCAACTCTAAATCCACAGCCCTTTGGCTGATCTAGAGTCGACACATGCAAAACCACAGGGCTGCAGATGCCACAGGTAGGTGCCTCTGAAGGCTCCCCTGCTCTCCAGGGCAAGCACAGCCTGCACCTTATGGATAGCAACTCCGTCTCTCATCTGATTCCACCCTCTAGGCTCCTGGAGCTCATCCAGACAAGCAGATCACGTTCTGAAGCTTCAGAGGTGGCCCCCGGGCCATTTTGGTCCTGGTTCCCGAAACAGAATCTCTTTCCAATGGTCCTGACAAGTAAATGGCAGCTATCCTTTGCTTTGAGACCTCGAGGGAGCCAGACCAACCTCCTGAAGCAGCCCATTCCCTGTGGGGCCAGCTCTAATCATTAGTCAGTTTATCCCTCCAGCCGATTTGCCTCAGCAACCTGGACTAATGGTGGCCCATTCTGTCCATGGGTCAGTTTAGCGCATCTTCTTTCAGACATCCTTGTCCAGGACGCTTCACAACAGCCATTCTTCTGTCTTGAGTCAATCCTTCTGAGTTCTTTTATCAAACAATGCCATGGCGTGGCCTTTAGGCCCCTCCATACTGCCAGACAGTCTCCAGGCCCATAGTACCCAACGTTCAATGAGACTAAGTGCTGGACACAAAGATAAAAAACAGAAAACCGACTACCCTCAAGGAAGGACCTTGTCATCCACGGAGGAAGGAAAACAATGCAAAACCAAAAAATATCTCCATCCCCCTTCAGTCCCTGCTCAGCAGCGTGGGAGCTCCCTATGGACAGTTGGTGACAGAGAACCCCACATTTCAGAGTTGGAAAGGCCTCGGCCCCTTGGTCCGACCCTTCTACAACATAGCCAACCTGTGATTATGCAGCCTTCGCTCGATGTCCTCCAATAGGGGATCCTGCAGCTTTCAGAGCTACTCCTGCTCAAAAAACCAAGCTGAATCCACGGGCCGGCCCCTCCAACAAGCCCGGTGCAAAGTAACCCAGGAACCTTTTCCCCCCTGCCTCCTCTATCATCTGCAGCTCACAGTGAACTTCCTAAAACTCAGTGCCCAGATGAGTGCATGAGCATGGAAATCAGCCGACTAACGGCTCGGGTATTCCCATATTACCCACTCCCATCATAAAGGAGCTGAAAATCAAAATCTGTGTTTTTGTCTGTCCTTCCATACTTGCTGACTCGCATCAAAAAGTTCCATCTCTTTAATTCAGATTAAACAGGTGTCTGACCACATCTCCATCTTGTATTGGTGATACGGAATTATTGTTTTATTCTAAAGATAAGACTCTGCATTTATTCAACACTTAGCCCAGCACATCATTGGGGCTTAAAAGTCGACCGATGATCCCAAAACCTTGTTTTAGGAGCTGAGATAGTTTATAACATGTCATATGGAGTGGAGAACTCAGACAGGTGTACTACATAACAATGAATACAGGAGGTTATGGTACCGCTGTGCGAAGGAGGTTTGGGAGGCAAAGGACATGAGTTCAAATCCTGATTGTGATTTTGAGGGATGCTGGGACAGGTTCTAATTAGAGCTTACTAGCCATGTGCCCAAGTGACAGCACTCAAGAGCCTTAGCCTCCTTATCTGTAGAAACGGACGTGACACGTGTGTAAAAATGTTTGTTGTGGCTATTTTTGTAGTGGAAGAACTGGAAGCTGAGAGGCTGCTCATCAGTGGGGGATGGCTGAATGAGTTGCAGAATATGCAGGTTATGGAGTATGATTGTTCTGTAAGAAACGACCAGCAGCAAAATTTCAGAGAAGCCTGGAGAGACTTCCAAGAACCGATGCTGAGGGAAGTGAGCAGAACCAGGAGATCCTTGTACCCGGCAAAAAGATTATACGATAATCAATTCTGATGGCCGGGGTTCTCCAAAAGTGAGATGATCCCGGCCAATTCCCGGCCTCGTGATGGGGAGAACCGTCTGCACCACAGACAGACTGTGGGACTGAGCACATACTAATTTCACGTTTGCTTTTTCCCTTTTCGTTATGATTCTCTGATTCATCTGGAAATATGTATTCATTAAAAAAAAAAAAAAAAAGAACCAGGTGTGATACTAATGCTCTGGACTGTGAGGTGGCCACAGAGCACCTGCCCTTGGGTCCAGAGGACCTGAGTTTCAGATATGCTCTCAGACAGCCGGCACTTACTGGCTTTGTGACCCTGGCCAAGTCCCTCACCCCCTAACTGCTTAGTCAGAAAAACTTGACCTCACTCTGGCCTTCAAGGCAGTTTCCTGTGCCTGGAATGCCTCCACCCGTTTGGGGAGTTACTACTTGTTCTTGGCCCCATCCCCTTTCCCATCCCTCTGCTCCCCCAGAACAGCCTGGGGGGTGACCTGGAGTCTGCACTGGGAATCAGAGATCCCCAACCCCAGCTCTGCCCCTTTTTGGGGGGGCACCTCTCTGAGAGGAGAGGAGAGGCCTCAGGGGCCCCACTGAACACACCCAGGAAATCGTCAGCCCTTCAGCTCCATCATCCAGCACAGGACGTGGCGCAGAGGATTTCACTTAGGGGGCTGGTGAGCCCCCAAACTCTGCCCTGTCTCGGCCCATCTGCCCACCTGCTGCTAAATCAGATGAAGGGTTTGGTTTGTCCAACTTCCCCAATGTATAAAACACCTCCTCCACTGTGTCATTCGTCAGATGACGAATTCCTGCCCTTCTGTGCATCTGCAAGTGTGGGGTAAGGAAATCAAGGCAGAGCTGAGCCCGAGAGATCCTCACCGTCTTTGCCTGTCACGGGGGACGAAGCGCCCCCACGCAACAGTCCTCGGGCCCCTCTCCAGCACAGAGCAGCTCTTCCGAGCCAGGGGAGGGGTGCCTCGGAGGCCCTCACTGGGCTGAGCCCCCAGGTCTAGAGCCTTCCCCCCAGTTTCTTCTGCCTGCTGTAGCTCACTAGACTGAGCTCTTCCACACACGTCGTTCCCTCTTCTTTGAGTGGCACACAGTAGGTGCTTAATCAGTGTTTATTGACTTGACCTAACACTGGCCAGTGCCACAGAGGGAGGTCTCTGGGGCTTTTTACCACAGACAAAGAAATGTCCAAGAACTCTGGAAGTAAGTTTGGAGCTCCGAGGGCCCTCAGCGTTCCCTGCCCCAGCGCTAGAACAAGAACCGAGAACCGGGTTCTGTGGTGGGCACATAGCTGTCACAGTGCGGGCGCACACACAAACACAAGCACACACATGACACAATCACACAAGCACACACAGAGCATATGGTGATACAATCACATAGTGCACAAATACAATCACATGCTGACAATTACACACATGTACAAATAATCACACACACATGCACACACAGTGATACAAACACAGTAACACAATCACACACATGGTGACAATCAGTGACACAATCACACACATACACACAGTAACAACCACATGCAAATACAACCACAAATACATGGTGACACAATCACACACGGTGACAATCACACACATGTACAAATAATCACACATGTGCACACATGTGACACAATCACACACTGACAATGTGACACACACATGCACACAGGTTTGCGTAATTCTACAGTGACAATCACACAAGTACACAAAATCACAGTGACACACACATGCACACAAAGTACACACAAACACAATGACATGCACCTACACATGGTGACAACCACACACAAGTAACACACAATCACAAAGTGATACATCCAGTGACACACATGCACACAAGTACACACAGTGATATGCACATGCACAGTGATACAATCACCCAATGAGAAACAAGTACACTCAAACACAGTGACACACATGCACACAGGTACACACAATCACAGTGACACACACATACGCACACACTCACAGATATTTACCTCATACACATGCACAGTGACAATCACACAAGTACACCCAATCACACTGACACAGTCACACAGTGACATGCAATGCAGGATATAATCACAAACACAGTGACATGTACCCAGTGACATACACACACAATCACACTGGTACACACATTGACACATGCACACAAATAGTGACACACACATGCAGTGACAATCATGGTGACATGCACACAATGACACAATCACAAGTACACACAATCACACACAACATTGATGCGTGCTCATAACCACAGTGACACACAATAGTGACACAATCACACACAAGCACAATCAGTGACACATATAGTGACAATCACATGCAAACACACAGTGACAGGTATACAGTGACACACACACAAAATCATGCACAGTGACATGCATAGTAACATGTGCATAATCACATAATGAACACAAACACATGCATATAATCATATGATACAATCACACAAGTACACACAATCACAGTGACATACAATCATTCAATGACACACATGTGCACACAATCACACAGTGACACTCACCCATGCACACAATCACATGCACAGTGACAACTACATGGGGATACCATCATACATGCACACACAATCACATGCAGTGACAACACACACATACAACCACACCGTGACACACAGTGTGACACAATCACAGTGACACAATCACACACACACACAATCACGGTGACAACCACACACAGGGACAGGAGCACAAATCACAGTGACACAGCCGCACGCACGCGCGCACCCACAACCCCGCACAGTGACACCCGCACCCTGGGGCACTTTCTGGCCCCGCAGTCCCGGCACCTGCCACGGCGGGTCACGCGCCTCTCGGGCGGCTCAGGGGCCGCCCCCACGCACGAGCTGACTGACCCGGGGCCCATCCCGCTCCTTTTGGCGCAGCAAGAATTGCGGGCTCCCGCCGGGGGCCTTCTGAGCCCGGGAGCCCCCGGGGACTCAGCGCATGCCCCGCGCGCCCAGATACAGCCCGAGGGGGGGGCGGGGAGGGCTCCAAAGTTGTGCGGGCCCCACCCCCCGGGCCCAAAGCCCCCAGCCGGGACGGTCCCGGGACGGCGCTGCGGGGGTTCCTGCGCGGCGGCCAGGACTGCGTCCCGCGGGGCAGGCCACCGAAGGGAGCGCTCCCTAGGAGGGCAGAGCGGGGCGGCGGGCACCCGGGGGTCCCCTGGAGCGGCGGCGGGCGCCGGGGGCCGGGACTGGGCGCGGTACTCACCGCAGCGGCCCGGAGAGCTCCCCGAGGGGTCGGTAGCGACGGGGGCCCGGGGCGGCCTCGGGGGACACCCGCGCGCTCGGCGGCGGCGGCCGCGGCAGGAGGAAGCCCCGCCGAGGCTCCGCTGCGTCCATGCAGGGCCCGCCCGCCCTCAGCCCTCCCGGGGCCAGCCCCGCTGCCGCCGCCGCCGCCGGGGCTCGCTCATGCAGAGAAGCGGCCCGGCCACAGCGGCCTCAGCAGAGCCCGACACATCCCCCGCCGTCCGCCGCTGGCTCCGCTCCTTCCGCGCCGCCGCCTCCTTTGTTTTGAAGCCGCGGCAGCTGCCACGGCTGCCGTTAACGGCGCTGGAACTCGGCGCCAGCCAATCAGCGCCCGCCCGCGCGCCACCGCTCCGCGCCCGCGCCAGCCCGCTCCCTCGGCCCCGCCCCTCCGCTCGTCGCGCGCCAGCAAGTCCGTTCCGTCGGCTCCGCCCCCGCCGCCAGTCCGCGCGGCCGGCGAGTCAGCTCCCTCGCCCCGCCCCTCCGAGCGGCCCGCGCGCCAGCAAGTCCGTTCCGTCGGCTCCGCCTCTCCCACCCGCGAGCCGGAGCGATGCTTCGCTCCGCCCCCCCCCGCCCCTGCGCCTGCCAGCTTGCGGCCCCGGCCCCGCCCCCTCGCGAGCCAGTCTGCCGTCCCGGCCCCGCCCCCTCGCGAGCCAGTCTGCCGTCCCGGCCCCGCCCCCTCGCGAGCCAGTCTGCCGTCCCGGCCCCGCCCCCTTCGCCTCCCGCGCGCCAGTCGGTTCCCTGGATCTCGCCCTTCCGCCGGTCAGCACTGCGGCCCGCGGCCTCTGCCCCGCCCCCAGCCCTCTGAGCTCGCGCCAACGCCCCTGCTTCGACCCGATAGCGCCCAACGCTTTCCCCGTCAAACTCCGGCTGCCTGCCTGGCACCGAGGGCGCGACTGCCAATCAATCAGGGAGATGGAGAAAGCAACGTAGCACGTGTTTTACCCCGCCTCTCCTCCCACTCAGAGGCCTCGAGGATTACCATTGGCCAAGTCGGACGGGGCGGTCTCCCTGACAGCCAATGAAAGGATCGAGTTCGACTGGAGGGCGGGCGGAAGCTCGGGGAACAACAGGCGCGCACTGGGCGCGGGCGACGCGAACGCGCGCCCTCTCTGTCCCGCACTCCGCCCCCTCGGGGACGCGCGGTGGGTGGGGCCAGACCCGAGGAGGCGTGTCGGGGGCGGGGCCTCCCCGCCACCCGGGCAATCACACTTCGAGCCCTGTTGCCGGAGGCCCGCCTGCAGGAGGAGCATCGCGGAGTTCACCTGCTTGGCTTCCGCCCATTCTACAGAAGGGGACACCGAGGCCGCTGAAGAGTCGGTGCCTGCGCCCAGCGCTGCCGGGGGAGGGAGGAGGGGAGGGGCTGTGGCCCCCGCCGCGGACAGCCCGGAGGAGGGCTCCAGCACCCTAGCCCGGGAAGGCACTTTCCGGCTTCTCTTCTCTCCGTCCGGGCTGGGAGAGGCTCCCCGCTGAGGACTGAGGGCTGGCCCTCAGCAGGGGCCTGATACATGCTCGCTGGCTCCCCGGAGCCCTGAGCTTCAGCCACCGCCGGCCTCCCCCCCTTTGCCATCAGTCAGCATCTCCTCCGGGAGACTCCTCATCCTCACACGCCATCCTTCCCCATCGGCCCCGCCCTTAGAGAGCTGCTCTCTCCCCGCCCTCGGGGGCTGCTCCTCTCCCGCCCGCCCGGGGCTGCTCCTCTCTCCCCTCCCTGCCCTGGAGGGCTGCTCCTCTCCCCGCCCTTGGGGGCTGCTCCTCCCCCCGCCCTCGGGGCTGCTCCTCCCCCCCCCGCCCTTGGGGGCTGCTCACTCTCCCCCGCCCTCAGGGACTGCTCACCTCTCCCCGCCCTCAGGGACTGCTCACTCCTCCCCGCCCTCGGGGCTGCTCCTTCCCCCCCCGCCCTCAGGCTGCTCCTCTCCCCCCATGGCCCCGCTGGTCCCAACACGTGCCAACTGCACCTTCCTGACGGCCCTCGAATTGGCCCCCTCCTCTCCTCAGCACCGCCCCCCGCCCCGCGATCGCCCAAGGACTGGGGGCTCAGCAGACAGAGGGGCCCCCATCACCAGCCGCCGGATCTCGCTAATCTAGCCCCCGCCTCTTCCCCCGCGGCCCCAAGGGGTCCTCTTTGGGGCACGACCTCCCCCGCTTCCTAAACCCGCTACACAAAGCCCCCCCCACTCGGTGCCCCCCTGTTTGTCCTGCCCGGAACTGGTGTGTCCGTAGGAGTCTGCTTCTAGTCCCCTCCTAGGTCGGGAGCGCTCTCAGGGCGGGGACTGTCTCTGTGCATCCCCAGCATTTAGCCCGGCACAGGGGAGCCGCTTAATAAACACTCATGGACCGGACCCCCATTTCACAGCTGAAGAAACTGAGGTGCCCGCCGACTTGCCCAGGCTCCCGCGGCTGCTTAGTGGAGGCTCTTTAGCTCTCGGCCTCCTTCCACGTTCTGGCTCTCCCCCGATAACTTCTTGTTTCATCTCCCTTGTGTCCTCCCCGCACAGGTCCAAGAAGGGAAAGGTCCCATCGCCGGTGCCAGCCTCGCCCCCTCCCCATCACTCAGCACCCCTGAGATCACGGGCAGCCCTAATGATCTGCTTGGGATCCTTAATGACGGCCCCCTCGCTAGGAGGTCAGTAGCTTTCCCTGCCCAACCTTATAATAAAGGAACCCCGTGTGTCCAAGCTCCCACCCCCTCCGGTGGCCCAGGTTTCGCTTGGTTCCGGGACGGCGCTTCCAGGCCACTTGAGCCTCGCTCTCGATCTCACCCTGGCCACCAGCCGTCCACGATCAAGAATTCGGACATCTCTCTAGCTGACCGGCCTCTGTCCCTGGGGCTCTGACCAGCGGGACACTGAAACAGCTTGAAGGAGAAACTGCTTCATTTTCAGGGTGAATATCGACACCTAGGAAATGGACAGATGCTAGAGAATCGGGTCGTTTTTGTTTGATTTTCTAGACTTAAGCAAGTATTGGAGAAAATAGTAATCATACTTATAATTATTATTTATATTATATAATTACATATCACGTAATTATAATAATAAAACATCTCTCTCCTCCTAAGACTCCTAAGACAATTTTCACTCTCACTTCTCTCTCCATTCTCTCCTCCCCAAGTGACTTCTCCTTCTCAGTCTCCTTTGCTGGATCCCATCCCCTACCACAGTGTTCCCCAAGGCTTCTTGGTCTACACTGTCTCTTGGTGACCCCACTGACTCCCCTGGGTTTAATTACGGTCTTTCTGCAAATGATTCCCAAATCTAGAGATCCAGCCCTGGTCTCGCTCATCTCCATTACCAACTGCCTAGGGGACGTTTCTAATTGGATTTCCCATAGGCACCTCAAACTAATAGGCCCACAAATATGATTTCATTCCTCTCCGGGCTGAACTTTGAATTTTCTCTGCCATGGCCTGGAAACCTCCACGCCGTGGAAGCTCGTTCCAGCCCTGGAATCCATAGGCTGGAAGTAGGAAAAGGACCTATTTGCACAAAAGTGTAGCAGCTTTTTGTTGTGGAAAAGAATCGATATTGAGGGGATGGCCATCACCCGGGGAATGGCTGAAGTAGATGTGCTGTATAATTACAATGAAACATTATTTGGCTATAAGAAATGAATGATTTTAGAAAAACCTGGAAAGGCGTGAACTGCTGCCGAGTGACGTGAGCAAAATCAGGAGAACGCAGTATATAGGAACAGCGACGTTATGCATTAAACAACCGAGTAATTTTGCTCTTCTCAGCAATACAATGATCCAAGACCATCCCAAAGGACATATGAAGAGAAATGCTATCTATCTCCAGAGAAAGAACTGATGGCATCTGAATACAGATCAAAGCATACCGTTTTTCTCTCTTCCTTCCCTTCCTTTCTTCCTTTCTTCCCTTCCTTTCCCTTCCTTCCTTTCTTCTCTCCTTTCTTCTTTCTTTCCCTTCTTCCTCTTCCTTCCTTTCTCTTCCCTTCTTCCTTCCTTCCTTCTCTTCCTTTCCCTTCCTTCCTTTCTTCCCTCCTTTCTTCCTTCACTTCCTTCTTTCCTTTCTTCCTCTCCTTCCCTTCTTCCTCCTTTCCTTCCTTTCCCTTCCCTTCTTCCTTCCTTCTTTCCCTTCCCTTCTTCCTCCCTCCCTTTACTTCTTTTCTTTTCTCCCTCTCTCCCTTTCTTTCTTCCTTCTTTCCTCCCCACTCCCTTTCTCTCTAGCTCTCTTTCTTTTTTTTTTACTTTTCTTCCATAAGGTAACTAACATGGAAATAAGGTTCATAATGTGTAACCAAATTGCTTATCTCAGGAAAGGGGGACACCAAGGATAGAGGGAAAGAATTTGGAACTCCAAATTTTTATAAGAATGTTAAAACTTGTTTTTACAATTAATTGGGAGAATTTTTAAGGAGCTTTAAGTAGTACTTATCAGAGAGAAGCCAATACTTTGCCTGACTTCTCCCCAGCTTCCCTCAGAATTAATACTACGTCAAGCCTCTAAATGGATTTTGGAGTGACAGAACCCACAGAGATTCAAAGTGAAACAATTTCCAGCATAAGATATCATGAGAAGAACTCCAGGAAAGGTATGATCACTTGGTCATGGGAAACATGGTTGGGGGATGCTGCCCAACACAGGCATGGGGAACCTAGTAGAAGGCTCTTAGCCAAAGTACAGCAGCATTGGCCATTCTGTCCTGGTTCAGAGATCCAGTGGTTCAGCAGACCATCTGTGAGACCACCATCACAACCACAGAAATTGTAGCCCTGGCATAACAGGTGGGACCAAACAAGCATAGTGAGAAAGCCTGGATCACCACTGGCCCCAACTCAGTGGAAAGTTATCAAGAGACTCCTGTCTTCCATGCAAAAAAAAGGGATAATCTCACCTGTGTTCTAGAAGCAGAGCTCAACTTTCAAAAATGAGCAAAAAAAGCAAAAAGTGCTCTGACCATAGAGAGCTACTATGGAGACAGGGAAGATCAGAACCAAATCAAGATGGACAGCAAAGGCAAAATGTCTTCAGGTAAAACCTCAAAGAACATATGAACTGGTGTCCAGCTGAAAAGACTCTCCTGGAAGAGCTCAAAAAGGATCTTAAGACAGGAGAAAAATGGGGAAAGGAAATGAGAGCTATGGAGGGGAAGTATGAAAGATTTGGGGGAAAGGCAACAGCTTGGAAAAGGAAGCACAGAAATTGACTGAAGAAAAGTTCTTAAAAAACAGATTTGGCAAAATGGGAAAAATTATAAACCGATGAAAACAACTACTTTAAAAATAGATTTGGCAAAGTGGAGGGAAAATACACTGAAGAAAACAACTCTTAAATGCAAATTAAGACAACTCTGAGATACCACTATACACCTGTCAGATTGGCCAGAATGACAGGGAAAGATAATGCAGAATGTTGGAGGGGATGTGGGAAAACAGGGACACTGATACATTGTTGGTGGAATTGTGAATACATCCAACCATTCTGGAGAGCAATCTGGAATTATGCCCCAAAAGTTATCAAACTGTGCATACCCTTTGATCCAGCAGTGTCTCTACTGGGCTTATACCCCAAAGAGATACTAAAAAAGGGAAAGGGACCAGTATGTGCCAAAATGTTTGTGGCAGCCCTGTGTGTAGTGGCCAGAAGCTGGAAAATGAATGGATGCCCATCAATTGGAGAATGGTTGAGTACATTGTGGTATATGAATGTTATAGAATATTATTGTTCTGTAAGAAATGACCAGCAGGATGAATACAGAGAAGCTTGGCGAGACTGACATGAACTGATGCTGAGCAAAATGAGCAGAACCAGGAGATCATTATATACCTCAAAAGCGATACTGTTTGAGGATGGATTCTGATGGAAGTGGATTTCTTCAACAAAGACAAGATCTAACTTAGTTTCGATTGATCAAGGATGGACAGAAGCAGCTACATCCAAAGAAAGAACACTAGGAAATGAATGTAAACTGCTTGCATTTTTGTTCTTCCCGGGTTATTTATACCTTCTAAATCCAATTCTCCCTGAGCAACAAGAAAACTGTTCGGTTCTGCACACATATATTGTATCCAAGATCTACTGTAATCTATTTAACATGTATAGGACTGCTTGCCATCTTGGGGAGAGGGCGGAGGGAGGGAGGGGAAAAATCGGAACAGAAGTGAGTGCAAGGGATAATGTTGTAAAAAATTACCCTGGCATAGGTTCTGTCAATAAAAAGTTATTTAATAAAAAAAAAAAGAAAACAACTCTTTAAAAATAGAATTGGTTGATCGGTGGTCAAAGGATATGAACAGACAATTTTCAGAAGAAGAAATTGAAACTAATTCTAATCATATGAAAAGGTGTTCCAAATCACTATTGTTCAGAGAAATACAAATTAAGACAACTCTGAAATACCACTACACACCTGTCAGACTGGCTAAGATGACAAGAAAAGATAATGATGAATGTTGGAGGGGATGTGGGAAAACTGGGACACTGATGCATTGTTGGTGGAACTGTAAATGGATCCAACCATTCTGGAGAGCGATTTGGAACTATGCTCAAAAAGTTATCAAACTGTGCATCCCCTTTGATCCGGCAGTGTTATTTCTGGGGTTGTATCCCGAGCTTTCAGCTAATCACTACCTGCAGTCGCCTTAGCAGGGCCAGAACAAATAATTTCATGGCCACAAGTTCCCACCTTTGCTCTAGAACCTAGAACAGAGCTTGGCTCACAGCAGCATCACACAGATGGAGAAAAACTCCCAGAGAGAGGAAGTGACTTTTCCCAGCTCAGAACTCTATTATAATTGATAACCTTGTGACACAGTGGGCAGTACAAGCTTGGAATTGGACTTAGGAAAACTCATCTTCCTGAGTTCAGACACTCACTGACTGTGTGACCCTGGGCAGGTCACTTTGCCCTTTTCCCCTCAATTTCTTAGTCTACAAAATAAGCTGCAGAAGGAAATGCCAATCACTCCAATATCTTTGTCAAGAAAATCCCAAAAGCGATCAAGAAGAGTCGGACGTGACCAAAACAACTGAACAGCAAGCAAGTCACGCTTGCTACCTCCTTGTTTGGCCATCAGTGTGGAAATTCATGATGTTGATCACCTGCCCCTCCCCACGTGCTGAACCAGAACCAACCTATTCATCTATAAGCATTTATTCAGTCCTCCCCATGTGCTAGGAACTGTGCCAGGTGCTGGTAATAGCAAGACAAAATGAATCAGCCCCGGCCCACAAGAAATTCTATTAAAACATCTAGATGATTCTTGGGTTTTAGAAAAGTGTAGATAAAGTCATTACATGTAGAATCAATAGCAAATAAATCAAAGGGAGCTAGGGAAGGGAGGCAGAAGCAGTTGGGCAGATCAGGAAAGGCTTCATGGGTGGAGCACTGGGCCAGGAGGCTGCAAGGCTCATCTTCCCCAGTTCAAATCCAGCCTCAGACACTTCCTAGCTGGGCAAGTCTCTAGATTCCATTTGCCTCAGTTTCCTCATCTGTAAAATGAGCTGGAGAGGGAAATCTTTGCCACATGGGTCAGGAAGAGCCAGACATGGATGAAATAACTGAATAATATTCTGAGTACTTGACATATAAGGAAACTAAATCCACCAGATGACTCTTTTAGAGGGAATTTTCCATAAACTACCTGACAGGTTTATCGGCTCCTTCCCTCTCCCTATCTTCTCTCTACCAGGCTATACAGGCCCGATTCCTGCAGCCAATCGTCCCGAGGCACGGTTTCCAGCCCTCTCTTTATCCCCTGCCAGTCTTAAAGCCCTTTATCAATGTGAGCTGCTGCCCCCCATGTCAGTATCCCAATGACCCTGGCGCTCTTGACAGACGGGAAGGGGGAGTCTCTGGCCCAACTTGCAAAGCTCTTCAACGAGCAGAACCATAACATGGGGCCGGACCCTCTGAATCCCAAGTCCAGGGAGAGCCTTGAGGTTACTGGACATTCCCAGGGGCATTGGCTATTCCAGTCCCTGAGACTGTGGTCCCTAAAGGGCCAGACAGGGATGTTGCTTTCCACTGCAGCTTTGTTCCCACGAGCTTCAGGAGACTCAGAGCGAGCTGGAATTGTTTGTCGGTTCGCTTGTCATTTGTTTATTCGTTTCTTTGCTCTTTCCCAGCAGTTGCTTCTGCCACCAAAGCCTTGAGCCTCAGCCTGAAGCGACTTTGCATGGGAAACACTATCCCAGTTCAGTGTGGGCGGCTCCGCGGCTGGAACAATACTGGTTAGTGTTTCTTGGAAGTGGCCTGATGCTGGTGACCTCTGACTTGCCATCTGATATCAGCAGCCCCAGGGGGCCTTGTTAGGGAAGCTGGTGGAGGAATGGGCTTGGTGCCCAGCCCTCAGACAGGCCCCTTGAGTGTATTACCCTCCTCAACCTTGGTCTCTAGCCAAGAGGCTCCTTTTCATCCTATTCTGGGCAGTCCTGATCCCTCCCTCCACTCAGGGCTTTGCAGGTAACAGCCTAATAAAGGAATAACTAAAAGCATTAATTAGGATGTATTGATATAGTATTTCTTTATTGTAATAAAAAGTATTTATTATCAAATTTTATTTCATATTAATTAACTAGCATTAAAAGTCCTTATATGTCAAGTGGGGCAGTTCCAGGGAAGACCTGCGTGAGTTCAAATCCAACCCCCAACCCTTACCAGCTGGGTGATCCTGGGCAAACTACTTATTTGCCTCAGTTCCCTCGGCTGTAAAATGAGCTGGAGAAGGAAATGACAAACCAGTATTTTTGCCAAGAAAACTACAGATGGGGTCATGAAGAGTCAGACATGGCTGAGATGATCGAACAATAGCATAAATACGCCAAGCACTGGGTTTGCCTTCGGGGATACCCATAGAAAAGCAGAGACAATCTTTCTCAAGGAGCTCAATCCTTTTAACGGGGGAGGTAGTACCTGTGGGAGGTCCTCAGGGTTCAGTGAGAAAGCAGAGGGAAAGCGTTTTCTTTAATTCCATGTATATGATAAAATCACATCTCGATCTGGTGCTGAGCCATCTGACCATACCAAGGCCTCCTTTTTTAGTTTTTTTGTAGAGCAGAGGAGGTTCCACACCTGCAGAAGCAACTGGCAATTACAGGGGCTGCTCCCCAGGCTGATTGCAAAAGACTGAATCGGAGAGTTGAGAACAGAGAGCCCGAAGGGAGCATCTGCAGAGATTTCACTTTGATGTGGACAAGAACTCCCCAAAAAGGGGGCAGCCAGCTTGGAGGTCATTGAGGCGAATCTGGATGGGGATACCTGGTCAGGTATCAGCTGGACTGAATGGCTACTGAGACTCCTCACAACGGATATTTCAAAAGTCCCAGCTCCGTGACTCACAGGTTTGGGACAGGTCACTGAGCCTCTCTGAGGTTCAGCTTTCTCATATGCAAAGAGAGGGCAGCTAGGAGACACAAGGGATAGAGTGCTGGGCTTCGGACACTTAGCTGTGTGACCCTGGGCAAGTCACTTCACGCTTTCTGCCTCAGTTTTCCAATCTGTAAAATGAGAAGAAAATGGCAAAGCCCTTTGCCAAGAAAACCCCAAATGGGGTCGTAGAGAGTTAGATTAAAATAAACATAATGACCACGTGAGGGGAGCAAATACTCATCTTGCGTCCCTGATAACGTGGTGGTGAAGAGCACAGGAGATTGTGAAAGGCTTTTCGATCAGTGCGGGGCTGGCCCTGGCTGAGGTGCTGAGTGTGGGGGAAGTTTATGGAAACAAAGTGTGGGATCTTCCCAGAAGGACCTGGTAGAATCCTCCTGCTGCTCTTAGAGGAGGAATGACTTGGTCACACACAGGTCCCTTATACCTAAAATACTACATCTTCCCCTCTACCTCTTGGAATCTGACTTTGGACAAAACTCAGCTCAAATGCTGCTACTCTTTATAAAGCATTTCCTGATCTCTCCCCCCAGCTGCTAGTGTCCTCCCTCCCCAAACCAACTTGTATTCCTTTTAGATATGCTTAGGAATATCAATATTTTCTCCCCTTTGAGAAGACAGGGACCGTGACTTGGTACTTCCAGTACTTAGAAGATCTGGCCCGTAATTTTGTTGTTTGGTGATTTTTCAGGCACGAACAACTCTTGGTGACCCCATTTGGGATTTTCTTGACAATGATGCTGGAATGATTTGCTTTTTCCTTTCCTAGCTCACTTTATACATTGGGAAACTGAGTCAAACAGAATTAAGAGTGCCTGCGATGGCACAGCCAGTAAGAGTCTGAGTCAGATCTGAACTCAGAGCTTGACTCCACTTACCATCTAGCTGCCAAAGCACATAATAGATCCTTAACAAATGGCTCTCAATTCTTTGCTTGCTTGATTGAACCAAGCTATTGTTCAGTCTTTGTCCGGAATTCCCATATCCCTTTGGGAATATCAGCTGGGACTCTCTATAGGATAAAATCCATGTTTCTAGTGCAGCATTTCCTCAAGTGAGTCACACAGGACCCTACCTTCAGTGTAATGTGCTTAGAGGCTTAGGGAAAATTCAGTAGTAAGGATATTCTTTCCCCCTCCATATTGATATCAAATATAAAATCAGGTGCTTTCTACTTTTCCACATGAAAACAGGTTTAACTTCTTCCAGTTTTGTTCTACAATTTCTCCAACCTTCCTTTGCCCCGGAGCTGTTCCACAGGCACCCATCTCTGTCATCCCAACTCCCTCTTATAAATCTGTCTTGTGGTCTCGGGCACTGGGGAAAGGCCGCCCCAGGAAATCCCATCCAGGGCAGGAATCAGTCGCCATTTGTTTTCCAGACTGATGTGTATATTCCTTTCCGTTGTTCCTCACTCTCGCAGGTTGACCCAAAGAAGAGCAGAGAGGCTTCCGGCAGCCAGGAGAAGGATGCCTTGGGAACCAAGAGTGACTGGCGCTGAGGGCCAGGTGGGAGGGGGATCCCCTGGGATACCAGGATCAAGCTCCGGGGGAAGCAGGGCTGCCAAGCTGTCCAGAGGATTCCTATGGCCACACGTGGACCTGGCTTTAAAATGAAATGTGTCATTTACCTGTTAATGTCGAGGTGTAATAGGTTTTATGGCGTTTGGTTTATGTTGTGAGAGGCTTCCCAGTGATATTTTATCCTGTTGAGGCAGCATGTTTGTAGACGTGGGCCAGGGGGAACAAGGGTCCCAATGCTCTTCCCTGGGTTGGCTCCCTCTTAGACTGAAAGCTCCTTGAGGCTGGGACTGGGCTTATGGGAGGACATGGAAGGGAATTCAACAGAATGAGGATGTATGGCTCGGCTAGATCCCGCTAAAGGATCAGTTTCCTTTTCTGCAAAATGAAGGGCTTGAGAGGCACCATGAGGTTGTGAACGGGGCCCTGGACTTTCAATCATGAAGTTCTGGATTCAAATCCCACATTTGACATTTATTAGCACCTTGACCTTGGTCTAGATCATTTGGGGGGGGGGGTCAGTGACTCATGTTGAACTCTCTGTTTTATTTGGAATGGGATTTCCTTGGCAAAGATCCTGGAGCGACTTGCCATTTCCTTCTGTGGCACGTTTCACACATGAGGAAACTGAGGCAAATAGCATTAAGTGACTTGCCCAGGCTTGCCCAGCTAGTAAGAGTCCGAGGCTGGATTTGAACTCAGATCCTCCTGACTCCAAGACTCTCTCTCCACTCCTCCATCTTCCTGATCCCGGTCTCGGTCATACTTTCTATGTTACTCTCCCTGGACCTCAGCTTCCTCAGTCTGAAAGAAAAAGAATTGGACTCAATGACCTCTGAAGTCCTTCCCCTCTCTAGAGCTACGAGCAGATTTAGCTAAGGATGAGCCAAGGACACGTTCTAGAAAAAATCTGTGCAGCGATCAGCCCATCTCCAAGCCCTTCCCCTAAAGGCACTGAGCTGGACCTTCTGCCCCCCTTCCCCATCAAGGGGAGTTAAGGAGCCCCTTCTCCTTTGGGCAGATTCTGGGGGTTGCCTCATCCCTGGGGGTCCCGAGTACAAGGCGCCCTTAGCTTTAAGAAAATTAAAATCCAGTAGCTTTGGAGCCCCCAGGACGCATCTTTTTCTCCACTTAGCCGGAGGAAACAAAAGAAATCGCAGACCAAGGAGACTGACACCTGGGAATTGAGAGCCAGCATAGGTAGGGTCTTGCATAAGGGGAAGAGCTCTCCCATGTCCAAAGTGGCCTCTGTGTCTGCTGGCTAAGCACTGGCTCCACTCAGTCAGTCAACATTTATTAAGCACCTACTATGTACCAGGCACTGGGCGAAGCACCGGGGATCCAAAAAAAAGGCAAAAGGCGGTCCCTGCTTTCAAGCTGCTCATGACCCAATGAGGGAAGCAAACAATTGGGTACAAAGCCACTGGCTGCAGGATAAACAATTAACAGGGGGAAGGCCCTGGGGTTAAATAAACCGGGAAAGACTTCCTACAGAAGCTGGGACTTTTGCTGGGACTGGAAGGAAGCCAGGAGTGGGCCCCGATGGGGGGAGAGCTTGAGGTCTGGAGGACATGGCGGAGAGAGTAAGGGACTAGTTCCGAGAACAGCAAAGAGCACAGTGTCTTGGATCGGAGAGTGGGGGGGGGGGTGAAATGCCTGGGGGGCAGGTTAAGAAAGGCTCTGAACACCAGAAGATGATTGATCCTGAGTGGGAGAGTGGGACCGTTCTTTGGGAAAATCACTTTCTCAGTTAAATAGAGGACAGACTGAGATGGGGAGACTGGAGGCTGGAAGGCCAGGGGAGGCTGCAGTGGGGGCAGAGCCAGCCTCCATGCCAGGAGGCACAGAGGCTCCAAAAAGGGCCTAAGAGACTTGGGAAGACCTCGGGGCGGCAGGTGCCCCCTCACTGAACGCTGTACTGCAGCAGGGCCGTTAGCCGTGCTTTCCCGACCCTGGCGCTGACTGTGCCCCCCCCCCCCAGCCGGAGCTCCCCCATCCTCCACTTACCAATCAGGGACTCTTCCCTACTCCCCCACTTTGTCCCCTCTTGGCCGTGCTGGAATTTGGCTCTGCTAGCTCCTTGTGCCCACCGGGAGCTCCGCTTGGACTCCTGACCTCCCTGCCTCCCAGCCTCCCGGCCTCCCTGCCTCCCTGCTCTGAGCTTCTGGGACACTGGGTGTCTTCTAGACTTCAGGCCTTTTCTCTGGCTGCCCCCCCTCCTGGGACTCCCTCCTCCGCCTCCACTGCCAGGCTCCCCAGCCTCTTCTCAGCTGGCTCTGTTCTTGGCTTTCCGGATTTCAAACTCTTGCCCTCCTGCTGCCTCGGCCTTGACTTTCCCTCAGCATCTGGGGCTGCTTGGCCCGGGAATAGGGCGGCCCCAAACCTTCTCCCACTGATGTATCCCCCTGGAGCCTCCATTTTGGGAAGGGGCTGGGCTAGCCTGCTGTTCATCTGCTCCTGGCCCTGGTCCGCACTTCCACCCTCTCCCCCTTTCACTCCCATTTGTTGGTGATTTTCCCCTCTTAGAATGTGAGGTCCTTTAAGGCAAGGAAGGTCTCTTTTGCTTAGAAGTATATCCTGGCCCTCAGCACAATGCCTGGAATAGAGCAAATCCTTAATAAGTGCTTTCTTCCTCCATTCCTTCCCTCCTTCCTCACTCTTTTCTTCTTTTCCTCCTTCCTTCTTTCCTTTTTCCTTCCATCTTTCTTCCCTCCTTCTCTCTTCCTCCATTTCTTCTTTCTTTCCTTCCTTCCCTCCTTCCCTTGTCTTCTTTCCTTCCTTCCTTCCTTCCTCCTCCCTTCAAGTAAAGTCCCCCCTCCTGGAGGAAGCTTTTCCCAATCCCCCTCCATCTTCCTGACTTCTCTCTGAAATCAGCCCCACTTCATCCCGGGTGTAACTTCTCTGTTCATAGTTATTTGCATGTCGCTGCCCATGGGGCCGGGAGCTCCCGAGGGCCGGCTGTGGCCTTTTTGCTCCCCAGCGCTTAGCAGAGTACCTGGCATACAGAAGGTGCTTCATAAATGCTTGACACGTGGGATAACCGAAGTCCGAGGTGTACAGCTAACATAGCTAATACACGGAGCAATGCTACACGACAGAAATGAGTAAGAGAGAAGATAAAAGCTCCGGGAGTTCACAGCAAGCTGACTATGAGTCACCCTTGTGAGAGGGCAGCCGCCACCCCCGGGGCCATCTGGGCTCCGCTGAGCGAGTGGGAGCTTCCGAGAAGGAGGAGGCTTTCATCCCCAGCATCCTGCCCTGGTCCGAAGGTGCCTGGGCTATTGGGCTACTTCTAGGCACTCACGGGGGGGGGTGTTTTATTTTTAATATTATTATTTTCAGAGGCAATTGGGGCTAAGGGACTAGCCCAGGGTCCCACAGCCTGAAAGTGTTAGATTTGCACTCAGGTCCTCCTGACTTCAGCGCTGATGCTCTCTCCACTATGGCGCCCCCTAGCGGCCCGAGCACTACATTTTAAGGCGCGTGCTGAGAAGCCAGACCACATCCAGAGAGGCAGCCTCTGGCACCGAGTCAGGGACGTGGGCCCGGAGGGGTCCTTTAGGCCGCAGAGGGCCCCCTGAGGGGCGGGACTTGACCACTTAACCCAAGGACACTGGCCCAAGTCCCATAGGGAGTGACCAGCGGGGCTGGGATTTCAGCCGGTCTCTGTGCCCAGTCCAGCACGCTCGCCAGCGTCTCTGCCCGTGAAGGGCAATTCAAGCAATTCCAGCAATTCAAGAAGTGGGCGAAGGAACGGAGGAGATTCTCCTGGAGAGGAGAAGCCGGGGGCAGGAGCCGGCAAGCTCCTCTCCTCGGGTGTCTCTGAAGGACTGACATAAAAGGACTCATTCTCTCCGGCTCAAAAGGCAAGTGAAGGAAACGAGGAGGCCACGGCAAGCCTGATGTCCCTCCCGAGAACGAGGCTGCACGTGGGCAGGTGGTGAGTCTCCCCTTCAGGAGAAGTCTCCAAGAAAAAGCCAGCCGTCGTGAACTTGACCCTTGTGAAAGGATTGCTCCCTCAGGTTGTTGTGGAACTCAATGGACCATGAGCTGCCCTGGCACTGTGGAGAGGAAGACTGAGGAGCAGAGCGAGGGAGGTTTGGTTCAGAGGGAGGGAGATTTGGTTCAGAGCTACGCCATTCACTGGGCCACCCAGCTGCTCCCAGAGAGAGGCTGGCTGGCTACTGCCAGGTAGGCTTGGCTAGGAACGATTCCTTTAGTGGATAGACTGGACTGGGCGGGCACCGAAGAGCCTTCCATTTCTCAAATTCTGTGAGCCGCATCTGCACAGGGAGCCAGTCGGACTCAACGGCCCCGAAGGCCACTCCGGCTCTGAATCCAGGACACTGCCAACGCGGAGGTTTCAGGAACCACGTCGCTGGGGAGACGCGGCCCTTTGTTAGCTCTCAGTAACGAGGGTGGACATGTGGCTCTGGCTGAGGCTTCTTGGTGGTGGGGAGGGATGGGGAAAGGCCGGGTTTCTTGTGAAGAGAAGGAGGCTGCAGAGAGGAGCAGAGAAGGTACCCTTGGGGCCAGCTGAGCCAGAGTCTTCAAGCTTGGGAGCTGGAGATGATTCCTCTGAGAAGGTTCCTTCCTTCTTTAATAGGTGTCTTGGTGTTCTTTGGACCAACCCACTGAGTCTGGGATTCTAGGACTTCAGAGCGCTATAGGACACCTTGTGTCTGAGTCTTGAAACAAGTGGGTGACGTTCTGTTTCTAGGACCTGGGCCTTGGGCGTGAACGAATGAGGGGCAAGAGACTTGGCGAGGGACCCCCTCCCCGCCCTCTTTTTATAGAGAAGGTTGGAGCAGGGAACGGTTGGCTTCTCTGTTCCCACTCCGGCACTCCAGAACCATTTGAAGGGAGATTCCCCACCAGGGTATGATTTTAGTAAGTCCTAATAGCCGTGTCCGGCTGGAATGGTTCCCTCAAGTTGGGCCAGGGAAGGAGCAAGGGCCCATGTGTAGAACTGAGCGACAGTTATCAGCTCAGCCCTCTTTTCTCCTGGTTGTTGTTCAGTTGTGGGCAAGCTCATTTGGGGTTTTCTGGGGAGAGATGCTGCTTTGCCATGTCTTTCTCCAACTCATTTAACAGATGAGGAAACTGAGGCAGAGTGAAGTGACTTACCCAGAGTCACATAGCTAAATTTGAACTAGGGAAGAAGAGTCTTCTTGGCTTTAGCCCTGACATTGTGTGTGCTATGGCACCACCTGGCCTTCCAGTCTTCCCCAATTCCCTCCATATCACAGGTATCTGGAGAGTCTGGTGGGAGGACAAGAATGCCTAGGGATGAGGTCATTGAACCACTTACTGGTGGGGAGACCTTTGATGATTTTTGGCATCCTGGGGACTTCATTTCGCCATTTAAACCTTCTAAGGACATTTTTCGATTTTGCATCACTTCTTCCTCCCCATCCCTCAGAGCTGTCCTTTAAAACCAAGATTTTTTTTTTTAACTGAGGCAATTGGGGTTAAGTGACTTGCCTAGTGTCACACAGCTAGGAAGTGTTAAGTATCCAAGGTCAAATTTGAACTCAGGTCCACCTGACTTCAGGGCTGGTGCTCTATCTCCTACACCACCTAACTGCCCCAAAGAAACAATTTATCAAAACTAAGCATCATCTCGGCCAATTCCAGAGTTATAAATAGTATTCCATAGCCATCAGCCTCTCCTCTGCAAACCCAAAAGGAAGGTTCACTCTCTCTCTTTTTGGGGGGCCCCAGCTTTTATAGTATTCAGATTCATATATCTATTGCTGTCCTTTCTGCTGTCATTGCCACAATCTTTGTGCGTGTCATTTTCCTGATTTTGCTGACCGGACTCGGAAGTTGGCTGACTCGGTCTCTCCTGCATCTCTAGTTTGTTTCTCAGTAACGTTCTGTTGCATTCACGTACCACCGGTTGTTCTGCCGTTCCCCAAGCCATGGGCATCTATGGTGTCTCGTTTTCAGTTTTTTGCTGCCTCACCAGGTGCTGGGAAAAGGAGGGCTTGTGAAGCCTTCGTTATGATCACCGACCGAATTTCCCCATTTTTAAAGCTAGGGAAGTGACCTGAGTAACAGCGTCTCCTCCAGCTCTAACATTCTGTGGGAAGAATTGAAAGGAAGGGAGGGAGAGAGGGAGGGAAATGTTCCTTTAGCAAGCACAGGCTGTGGAGGGATGCGGAGGAAGAGGTGGAGCAGGACTTCCTTTGTAAGAAACAGGTCCCAATGAGGGAAGCCATCTCAGGCCAGCTCCTTCCGACTTCTAGGGATTGGCAGGTTTTGTGCCCTGCAAGTGGGAGAAAGGCAATGGGCACAAGGCAGAAAAGTCCCTACGTGGGTTCTATATAATAACCCACATGGCCTATGTGCCTGCATCCACATGTACCCATATATTTCTAGGTATGTTCATAAACATATATATATTTATATTTACATATAATCACACACATTGAGTGTCTGAGTCTATTGGAAAGAGACCAGAGAGACTGACATTTTTTACAGAATGCAAAATATGAATAGTGAATCTCACATTTTAATATTTTTGCAATATATCATTTTATTTTCTAGATTGAATTGCATTTGATCAGCAAGATATTATAAAACCACTTCAAAGCCAAATTGCGGGCAATGGCGGGCGGGCTCACCCTCTGGTGGCTCCAGGGGGTAGTGCAGCCTGTTTACAAAGAACCTAGCTGGAGTGTTTCTACTGGGCTTATATCCCAAAGAGATACTAAAGGAGGGAAAGGGACCTCTATGCGCCAAAATGTTTGTGGCAGCCCTGTTTGTAGTGGCTAGAAATTGGAAAATGAAGGGATCCCCATCAATTGGAGAATGACTGAATAAATTGTGGTATATGAATATTATGGAATATTATTGTTCTGTAGGAAATGACCAGCAGGATGAATACAGAGAGGATTGGCGAGACTTACATGAACTGATGCTGGGTGAAATGAGCAGAACCAGGAGATCATCATATACTTCAACAACGATACTGTATGAGGATGGATTCTGATGGAAGTGGATTTCTTCAACAAAGAGAAGATCTAACTCAGTTCCAATTGATCAAAGAGGGACAGAAGCAGCTACACCCAGAGAAAGAACACTGGGAAATGAATGTAAACTGTTTGCATTTTTGTTTTTCTTCCCGGGTTATTTCTACCTTCTGAATCTAATTCTCCCTGAGCAACAAGAGAACTGTTCGGTTCTGTACACATATATTGTATCTAGGATATACTGTGACCTATTTAATATGTATAGGACTGCTTGCCATTTGGGGGAAGGGGTAGAGGGAGGGAGGGAAAAATGGGAACAGAAGTGAGTGCAAGGGATAATGTTGTAAAAAAAATTACCCAGGCATGGGCTCTGTCATTGAAAAGTTATAATAAAATAAATAAATAAATAAAAAATTGACAAGACAACTTCATTATAACAGATCTGCCAAAGATTTTGTAATAAAATACTTTCTTCACCTGTCCAAAAAAAAAAAAAAAGCCTAACTTGAACCTAGATTCTGATTAAAGGAGCCCATCTGCCAGCTCAATTTGAGCGCCACCTAGTAGGTGATGCAGGGATCGCACCCCAAAACCGTTCCCATTCCCTTTGTGGGAAGGTCTTCCCTCTGGAGACAGGCCAGGTAGTGCTGACCTTGTGGCACAAATAGATTCAGAAGTGGAAAAAGAGAAGGAATTCATCGCCAAGACGTTATGATCATAGGGAGAATTCCAAAGTTCAAAATCATAGAAGAGATTCAGTGGGTGGATAAATAGAAATGCACATCGTTATTCTATACGTTATTATTATATAATTATTAGTTGTAATTATATTAATTATAACTGATTATCTCACTTGATCTTCACAACAATCCTGCGATCCAGAGTGCCGGATCTCGAGGTGGGAAGATTTGAGTTCAAATCTAGCCTCAGACATTTACTCAAGCAAGTCACTTAATATTTGTTCTCCTCACTTTCCTCATCTGTAAAAATGAGGGTAGTTATAGCACTTACCTACCAGGGTTGTTGCGAGAAGCTAATGAAATCATCGTAAAACGCTCAGCACAATGGCTGCCACAAATAATTACTATGTAAATGTTGATATTAACTAAGTTTTGACCACTCTTCTCGGTGGCTTAGGTGAAATAAGGATGCAAGCCATGGAAGTTCTGGTCATTGATGAACTGAAAACCCCGATTCCAGGGAGAAGGCCCAGGCAGCGACTTTACGTCAAATTCTGAAGTCCATGAGAAAAGGAGGAGGAACTAGAACCCAATATATGAGCGACAAGTAACGGGACCAGGCTGGGTACTTTGTTCTTATTGTTCAGTTGTGTCGGACAGCTTGACCCCATTCGGGGTTTTCTTCATTTGACAGGTGAGGAAACTGAGGCCAGCAGGGTGAAGTGACTTGCTCAGGATTACAGAGCTAATAAAAATGTCTGAGGCTAGATCTGAACTCAGGAAAATGAGTCTTCTGCCTGCAGAGCTGATGCTCTGTGACCTACGGCATCATCCAGCAGCCCCTGATGGGTTCCTCACAGAGCCCTAACGCTGTCTTTTCTTGGAACACTCAAGTTACCCACTCCTCCTCACAAAGACACTGCCTCCACTTACGGCTGTCCTGGGCACACACACAGCTAGGATGGTGATGGAAAATCCAAATCTATCCGGAATTTGCAAGATCTTCCTCTGGTTATGGAGGGGACAGGGTGGGCAAAAGGAAACAGAGGCTGCTCCTCCCGACTCCCAAGCCATGCCCTCCCTGCATGGAGCGGCTCTTTCCTGACTCACTCCTGAAACTCTGGCATTCCATCTGGCCTGTTGCTTCACACGGCTCCCACTTGGAGTGACTAAGCCTCCCCGACCAATCCCAATACACCCCCTGGGTAGCATGACGTCATTTCATACAAGGTTTTCGCTCCTTCCAAAATCACCAAGGATTTTTTTTTTCTTGCTGAGGCAGTTGGGGTTAAGTGACTGGCCCAAGGACCCATAGCCAGGAAGTGTTGAGTGTCTGAGGCAGATTTGAACTCAGGTCCTCCCAACTTCAGGGCTGGTGCTCTGTCTACTGCACCACCAGCTGCCACACCAAGGATTTTTTTGCATCTTGTTAAAATGTCTTTGACTCAACAGAGATGTCTATAGTTTATAGCTCCCAGCTACAGGTTATACCTGACCCAGACTCAGCTGAGAAGTCCAGGGCCCTTAATGATTTTTGAAGAAAGGAGAGGGAGGGGACTGCTGTCACCCTCCCTGGTGGGCTCTGTATTTAGTGGAACCTAAAGGTGTTCCCACCTTTAGAGAGCGCATATAAGCAAGAAGCTCTTAGGGCCACAGAGGACTCTGGGAGGAAGCCCACAAGCCCACTCTCGGAGGTGGAGTCAGATTCCAACTTTCACCTTGGTGCTGGCTGGAGGTGTTTGGAAAAAGAGAAGCCGAAGCTGGCAGAGGCAAAAGATTAGCGGTAAGAGCTCTTGGAGAAATAAACATTTGGATTTTATTAGATGGCTGTATTTGAAGTGATTAGTACTTGGAACCGAAACTAAGGCTGCCTCCAGGAAACCTCTCCAAGAAACCTGCTCAGAGAGAACCATTATATTTTAAAGAAGAGAACGAACATTCGCGCTCCCAGGACCCCGTCCTCAGGTGGACCTTTTCGCTAGGACCACATTTCCTGGCCCCTCAGTGTCAGAGGGCGGATCGGAGGAGGGAGTGCCTGTGTTCGATTTACTCTGCTGCTGTTGGAGTTGGCAATTCTTTTTGTGAATACGCAGAAGGTGGCGGAGGGACCGCACTTTCCCAGACTTTGTCCCAGGAGCCAGGAGGAAGTGAAAGCCGAGTAAGGCCACGAGCAGGCGTCTATTTGTGGAAGGAGAGCCCTGGAAGGACTGCCACGGGTCTGGAGGCTTGTCCTCGGCTGCCCAAGAGCTCCAAGCTGGCCCTTGTGCTATCCTAAGGCTTCCTGCAGGGAGGAGGAAGGCAGAAAGGAACCCGGTGACCTCAGAGCTCTCCTCTCCTTGGCCTTTTCAAGAATGGAATACAGCTGGGAAAGACTCTGTGCAGATCTCTGAAACACTGATGCTCACTTCCCCTGGCGGGTAAAGAGAATCCCCATTTTACATCCTGGGACAGGGAAGCTTAGGTCGGTGAATGGAGAGTCTTCAAAGACCCGGGTACGGAGTTGGACTTGAGCAGACGGGCAATGTCTGGGACATGGCCCAGGCCCGTGTGGGTCTCATGGGTAGTACACTGGATGGGGTTCCGGGGCCAGCAAACACGCCTTTAACGTAAGGGCTATTGAATGAGCTGTAAGGCTATTGAATGAGCCGTAACTGCGGGTCCCAAACTCTTGTGGCCAAGGGCTCCTGTGACGAGGTCACACACTTCCAAAGGCTTCAGAGACCCGAAATCCTTTAAAACATCGGCAAAGACCTCCGAGTAACAGGAGGAAGGAAGGGGACCTGGATTCCCAGTGTTCATGCTCTTCTCTAAGAACTTCCACTCAAATCTATGCCATTTCCTTTCAGATTCTGTTCTTAGAGATGCCAGGAAATGGGCTGGTGACAGTTGGGGCTAGAGGGGGAGAGAGGAGGATCACGGCTTCCCAAGCTGAAGAGAAAAGAAGCAGTCCCGCCTATGGGTTCAGCTCTTGGCAGCATGGCTGGCCCAGGTGGGCTCCAAGGCCCTTGACATTGTCTAAGTTCTCCCAGCTTTTCTCCTTGGGCCCCTCAGCTGGGGGCTCCAAAGGTCCTTGCTGCCTCCCTCAGACCCTGTTCATGCCATGAGCAGCCAGGACTGTGCTCCCGATCGGAGGAACCATTTCTGTTGCCCACACAGACACATACAGACCTTGACCTTTACTCCCTGTCTTTCCCAGGTCTGGTGACTCCCCCAGTGTCCCAATGAACTCTCCCACGGGCCTGAACCTCACTTTATGTTTATCTAAATCCGTTTTCACTCGATGTTATGGCCCATCGATGATTCTCAAAGCCCCGGCACGACCGAGCTGGCTTTCCGGGGGAAATGTGGGGTTGGCAGGGGGCGATTCCTAAAGGCCACCAGTGTGTCCTCCCAGCCCCCGGAATGAAGCACACAGGACAAGGGTGTTTGGGTGAGACAGGGCCACAATTTAATGATTTGATGTCAAAAGCAGTAAACACTCGAATCAGGTTGCCGTTTGTTTTTTTCCCAAAGGTACATGTACAACATCCAAAGAGTCCACTGGAAATAGAAACCTTTGCTACTTACAATCGTTTTATACAGATTAACCAGCTCACAAATGCCACAAGAGAATGTTCAGTTAAAACAATACAATGAATAATATACATTCAGATTCTTAATAAAAATCTCCCTTTTCCATGTTCTTTAAAACTTACCATCAATTAAGTCACTTATGCAGAGGTTAGGGGTACGATACTAAAAAGGCACCGACAAGACAAAGCAGGTACAAAGAAAGCCGTTTTTCCTGGAACGTGTTCAGCGAGCGCCCTACACGGAACCAGTCCAAGGGAGGGAGGATGGCATGGGCGGCGGCGGCAGCCGGCGGCCCCGGGAGGCCGCTCTCCCTCCTGCGCCGCTCTGGGCTGGCCGGACTCTCGTCAGCGCCATCTCGGCGGCGCTGATCTCGCAACGCCCACCGGCACAGCCGTTTAAAAGCCCAAGTTCATTGAAAAGTATCGGCAGAAGGACTGCGCAATAAGTTTTTTTTAATGGCTGCATTTACAAAAATATTTCCCGTCAAGTGGGGATTACTCAGAAACATTGATTTACAAATATAAAAGTACTTCGCAAGGGCCCCGATCACGTGCGTTTGCAGATGCAGGCATGGACACACTAGTACCATACTACAGACTACAAAAGTTACCAAGTTCTTTAAAAATCATATCAACATAAGAAAAAGAGCTCCAACTTAATAGCTGCTCAGAAATGGTCTGAATGGGATGTGGAACAGACGGCAGGCAGTGGGTTTCTCCAGAAGGATGGCCGCTCTGACTCACCTGCTCTCAGAAGCTGGGGAGGGCCCCCCTAACTGGCTCTGAGGTCGCAGAGCCGAAGCTCAGGCAGGTTGGCCATTGCATATCTGGGGTGGGGTCCGAGGCCTCGGGCAGCGCGCCCGCCGCCCAGAACGACTATAAGCTAGCGGCCAAAGGCCTCGGCGCCGTCCCAACGGGCTGCCCAGAGCACCAGATTAGTGAGACCCCAAGGCAGTGGTGGGAGGAGGAGCTGAAGACCAACCTCTGAATACACAGACAAAGGAGGCGGTGGGGTCTGGAGAAAAGGGGGCTGGGTTTGGAAGCAGGAAAGCTGGGCTCAAATCCAGCCCCATCATTTACCACATGTGTGACCTTGGACACGGCACTTGAGTTCTGTTCTCCTCAAGTGTCTTCATCTGTAAAAAACAGGGGGTGGAGATGGGGGAAGGAGTGGGCCTAAGTCTTCCAGTTCTAAATCTATGTTCTAGAGAAATCCATTTGAAAAGCACAGGGGAGGGGCGGATGAAGCCATGCACGCTCCTTAAGAAATTAAAGCTGAGGAACTAAAAGCGTCGGCTCCGACTCTAGGCCTTGAAGCAAACCCTTCTAGAGGCCCCTCAGAGAAGCCAATCGTAGCTGTGGAGAGGAGGGGAGCCCGGGGGGAACACCAGAGGCCCTGCCCAGCCCGCAGAACTCGGGCGGAGCTGGCAAGCTGGCTGGATAACCATTCCAAAGGCACAGGGCCCCGCTGGGCTCCGAGACCTCCGCAGGTGCCTTCTCAGGACACACTTTTCCCGGCCCACCTCAGGAGGGGAGAACCAAGGCCGGGGGGCAGCACAAGGCGAGCACAGCTTTGTGCGGGCGCCCCCCCTTCTGCCCATCCCCACACACACGAGCCCAGAGAAAAGCCAAACTAAATCTAACGTCAGAGTGAAGGGAGCAGACCCAAATTTATTTCCACCAATTACAAGCGTGTCTCTGTTCCCATCAGCAGGCCATCTCTTCCCGAATCCGCTCCCCGTCGCTGCCCAAATCAATCAGGGGGAGGGAGCGAGGCGAATGAGAAGCCGAAAACAATTCTGTCTCCAAGGTACCGGCTGGAAAACGACTTGGAGGTACCCGGAGGTACCCAGAGGTCGGGGTGTCCCCGATCAGCGCGGGGCGCGAACAATAGCGGTCTGTGCACACAAAGCAGTGGGGGCCATGCGAGGGTGCGCGCATTCTCTGGAACAAGGCGGGTTTCTCACGTGGAGAGGAGAGCAGCGGAGGGAGGGGGCCGGGCCTCCCAGACAGACGGGGGTCAGGGGCACAAGCAGGCAGGGTGGGCATGCTGCAGGAGCCAGTGGGCAACCTTCCTCCCCCAGGATGCAGGCAGGCGTGCTCACACCTCCCTCCCTCCCTCCCTCTCTGGAAGGCAGGCATCCACACTGGACTCAGCCCAGCTGGCCTGGGGTCTTTTTGCATACGTTTTTGTAAACACGCACTACTGCATATCAGGTGAGCTTTGGAAGGCCTGACCTCCAGAACAAGAGCATCGGACCCCCCCCTTCCCAACCCAAATGCGCCTAGGGAAACGGCGGCCGAGGCCCCCCGGGGAGGAGGGGGAGAGACCCGCCAGCCGAAGATCAATGCCAATGATGTCCTGCGGGGGCAAGCAGGTGGGGTTCAAAGTCCCAGTGCAAACAAGGGGCGTCACTGACGTAAAGTGCCCTAAACAGTTCTAAGGGAGCTCCCTCCGACACAACAGGGAAAGCCATGCCTGTGAGGCCGGGGGCCGGGAGGGGGAGGAGCCGCCGCCTCTCTCAAACCGGAAAGCGAGCAGAAGACTGGACGAAGGGGGGCAGTCAGTGTCCTCGGACGGGCCACCAATGGGGGACACACGCGGGAGTGGCGATCACGATTCTTCAGGCTGAGAGAATTCATCAAAAGCAAAGAAGCCACAACTACCAGAAGCTGCCCCTCGGAACGGCCCCGAGGAGGCAAAGTGGAGAGCCGAGACAGGCCAGAGGGACGCGGCCGAGGACCGGGGAGGGAGAGGAGCGTCCCCGCAGAGCGTGTCAGGGTCCCCTGCGGAGAGAAAAGAGGAGCGTGAAGGGGGGGGCTACGGCTGAGCCCTCACGGATGACGCCTCAGTGTGGCCCCAAGCACCTATGGGCAGGCAGGATGACCACAGGCAGGACCACCTGCTCGATGCCTCTGGGGCAGGACTACCAGCAAATATGTCCCAGGGCCCTGCTCTACCCCATGGGGCCCCAGGCACAGCCAGATGCCACCCCCGACCCCATCCCATCTCCACTAGCTGCCCTGTCCTGTCCTCCTGCCCCTGCAGGCCTCTCAGGCACCCTCTCGCTGGACTAGGCTGAGGGGTTCCTCGGGGCTGCCCCCGCTGCAGTCTTCCCAGGACACCCTCCCCACGGCTATAAGAGCATCCTAAGCTCTCATGGGATGGCCGCTGCTCCAGGACTGTCTTCCAGCCTTATCCCATCATTCCGCAGCCCCCCAAACTAAGGGAACATGGTGGCCCAAGCTGCTGCCCAAGCCAGAGCAGACTCCCTTCTTATTCTTCTGTCCCTTTAGGACCCTTCCCTTCAAAGCTGCTTCAGAAAGCTCTAGATGGACCAACAGGGGACTCAAGGAAAGAAGATTTGGGGGGAGACGGGGAACAAGGACAGGCGGGCAAAGCCCACGAATGACATTCCTGACTTCCTGGGGTACGTCTGGCAAGCTGCCATAGACAGGCCCCTCAACTGCCCGGGCCACAGGACTGACTCAAGCCGGCCACTCATGTACCAGGAAAGGCTGCCCCCACTGAGCTCCCCCTTCTTTAAGCTTCAGTCAATTAGCCCCTGCAGGGAGCCCCGTCCCCAGCTGTCCTTGGGGTCACTTGTCACTAGAGGCCCTGGTAGTCTGGGTGACTGGTGAAGGATCAATGTTTCTGGCTAGGAAAATGTACCAGGGCTCTCCCCAATAAAGACCTCAGTCAGCAGTGGAGAGCGCGTGACTTAAAATGGCCCCACTGGGGCCAGTCTGACATGGAGGTGTAACTAAAGAGGCCTCCATTACACCCCAGCCTAAGGGGCACGGATCCCCCCACACCACCACTCCATCCTGGCCTACAGGGGTTTAAAAGACAGAGGTCCCAGAAGGCCCCATCACTCCCCTTACCCAGAGAAGAGGGGACCGTCCAACAAAAGACTGCAGGCCCCTGGGGTCCCGGGCCACCTCAGTCCTATTTCACAGAGAAGCTGAACTTACTCGTCAAAGTTTTAAGATCGGTATCCAGGCTGGAATCGAGCCGTCTCTTCAAAGATCAGTTCTTTCAGCTTCTCCTTGGGCAGATCATCCAGTTCCATGTCAAACTTGAACGGGGCTTCGGCGACCGGCTGGAAAAAGAAACATTGTGATGGCTGGGAAGGGCCCAAGGCCCAGCGCTTCCTTTTTCTTCGGAAGGTGTGCATGTGCTTTAGGCCCTGGGGACGCTGGTACAACAGACTGTGAGCGACAAGGGCAGCAGTCTGGGTCAGGGCAAAAAAATGGCCCAAGGCCAACAGGAGGAACCATTCCTGGGAACCCGCTCCTGGACGGCGCTCACCGTCACCGCACAGATTCCACCCGCTCCCTTCACTTCACCAAGAGCGTCCAGAAAAATCGAATGAAAGACTGCCTGGGTCCATGTTAAGCAGATTCCATAAATACATCTCCCTGCTCCTTCCCCAGGGACAGACCCCATCTGTGGGAAATCTCTGCTCCCCCCATCGGGCACAGAAGACACATCCCCCCCCAAGTTGGAACCCAGTTATCACATGCTGTTTGAGTCACCAGTCCTATAATTAAGAGATGTTGTAGGTTACCTGGCACTTATGGCTGCTCTGGGATCTACCCCCATTTAAACCACTGTTTTCTCTGAGAAAATGTCCTTCAAGCTCCAAGTGGCCCATTTCTAAGCCTGGTCCGTATCCATGACCATCAGTGCACGCTGTCAGCCAAAGGAGCCACCTTACATTCCCTGGGCTCGGGGGACAGGGCTCTGCAAGGACTCCCCACAAACACCCCTGAGGGGGGAGCTCACCACCCACCACAGGGTTTGGAGATTAAGATCAGAGCCAGAAGGGGTGCAGGGAGGCAGGGGGGATGGATCCGTGGTCTCGGCCACTCAGAAATGTGCATGATCTCAGCCAAGTGATGCCCGAACCCTCTTGGGAAATGGATCAGGACAGGAATTATGGCTCCCAATTTAAAGAAAGGGAAACGGGTAGGGTGAGTGAATGACTTCCCAAGAGTCACCGAAGAGAGGCAGTGATGAGCCTGGTGTCAATGGCAAGTGTGGAGACCGGAGGGTGGGGAAACACAAAGAGAAAAGACCCCCATGGCTGGGGGGAAGGGGCTTCGTGCACCACAGTCAGCAACTTCTCTCGGTAACCTCTCTGGTGGAAGGGACGCACTTTGCCCAGACTATCCTGGGGAGTGGCTACCAAGGCTCAGCACTTGGAGGGCCTCAGTTCCCAGTCCAGCTCGGACACATACGAGGAGCTCAAAGGGCTTGCCAGAAGGTCACAAGGGACCGAGGGAGCTGAAGCTCCCACATGGCTTCCGGGGGGCCTCGTTTACAATGCCCAACGTTCAGGAGCTTCCAATGGGAAGGGAACCAGGCACAAGGCAAGGCCCTGCGAATGGTCGTAGCTTTGCCCCAACCTCAGCCTGACTGGCTATGTGATGAGGGAGAAGATGGCCATGCTGAGGCTTGGAGGGTGGCAGGAAGGAACCCAGAAACTCCCATGTTAGCGAGCTCCCAGCATTTGGCAGCTCCCCCCTGGAAGCCCCCCTCTCACCTCATCACTTGGGTCATAATACTGCTCCAGGTAGGGATGGGCTAGCGCCTGCTCCACCTCAATCCTCTTGTGAGGGTTAAATGTCAGCATCTTATCCAACAAATCCAGAGCTAGAACGAGAACCATGTTTGGTGGGGGAAAAGAGGGTCTGTGACACAAGCAATCTACTGTAAAGGAGCTCCACCGCATCAGCGGGCCCCCAACACCCACGGCTCTGGAGGCTGGGGACATCCAGCCCTGCCCAGATAGTATCCCAGAGGGGGGTGCTCCAGAGGCGGGAGGCCCGAGCCAGAGTCACTCTGAGCATAGACTTTGCCATGGAGTGGCCATACCCAGCCCGTCTCCCCTGCGGCATCATTCCCTTCCAAAGGGCGCCCAGCGCTCACTCTGGCTACTCCCTGCCAAGGCCCACAGTGCCCTCCCTTTGCCTCTCAGGATACCCTGTCCTCTTCAATACTGAGAATTCCCCTCCTGGCAGTCTGTCGGACCTCTCTGAGCTTCCTGACATCAAGTTCCCGTCGCAAGTGCCCCAGGGACTCGGTGCTCCCTGTGACGGGGACAGTGACAGACGCCCTCAACATCCCGACTGAAGCCGCAGAAAGGGAATTCTGCTTAAGCGCAGTCACGGCGAGCTTGGCCGGCAAATCAGACCGGAGACATTTCAACTTCTATATTTTTAAGGAACTTCTTAGGTGACATAACTCAATGGGAGGGCGCACCCTGATCTCCTGAGTAAGACAGGATGCAGGTGGAAGTGTACATCCCAAGAAAGGTCTCTCTGAAGGAGACCCACCCCAACGCACCTGCAATCTGATCAAAAACCTAAGCAAAGAGTCTGGGAAAGAGACTGATGGGCTACTGGTGCTTCCCACAGCAAGGATGGCGAATCTTCCCGCCTCCAGGCCCCAAACCAAAACAGAAGAGCAGCTCTGGGCAAAAAAGGACTCCAGAAACCAGAGCTGAAACGACTGGCTCCTGGGTCTTTCTCCATCACACCATCCCAGCTCCCCCACCTCCTCCCAGCCCAAACAGCAATCGCATTAATCAAATGATGCAAAGGCTTCTTTACAAAAGCTTGCCAGCATCTAACATTTTCAGGTCCCCAGCTATGGCAGGGAATTCACAGCCTGAAAATCTAGGGCTGACAAATGGTGGGAACCGTACCTTTGGGGTCAGCGTTGGGGAAGAGTCTATTCCATGGCACCTTGTTTTTGTGAGGAAGAGAGAGCAAATAGTTCCTGGCTTTTAAGTTGATTATGCAATTCAAGTCTTCTTGTGACGGGGATCCAAGAATGCCTAGCAAAAGAAACATTTGGAAATGTCTAATCGAAAATCAGCCATCTTATTTATAGATGGGGAAACTGAGGCCCAGAGAAGGCGCCCATCACAAAGCTAGCCCTTGAACTCAAGAGCTCTCCAACCCCCACCACTCTTTTCCACATGGGGAAACTTTGTCAAGCAGGGAACCAGCAAACACATCTCCATGCACACAAACACACGAGCATATCCACAATAAAGTGGGGAAGGTGTACCAGCAACAAAATAACCCCGCTGCCTTTCCCATGGTGCCACATTCTTTCCCTCCCCCATGGAGTTTGAAAGCTCTCAATGACACAGGGAAAAGAAAAGCAAGGACAATTTGCATCTGCACAATAAACCCATCTGTCTGAATTTGACCAGAAAGCGAGTGAGGTAAGATCAAGTTTTGGAAATGGAAGGAGGACACCCCAGCTGTGGAACTTACCAAGAATATGGTTCAGCTGATCTAGGTAATGTTTTCCAGGGAAAATGGGTCTATTGGAGAGCATCTCCGCCAGGATACAGCCCACAGACCAGATGTCAATGGACTTGGTGTAACCCTGGAGGGGAGAAGGAGACAACGGGGCAACGTTAGCCGATGGCAGTCAAGGACGCATCCCCAAGCGATGGATGGCTTCGTTCTCGTTCGTCTCCAAGGGAGCTTCGGCATCTCTTCCAATTGTTCACACACCCGATTGTGAGAAGGGTCTCCAGGCTTCCCTGGTCAGGCCCGAGAAGCCCATGACTGCAGGAAGACCCCAGAGCATGGGCCGTGCTCACTGTGGCTCTGGCCAGGGAGGAGCCATCCATGTGGAGGGTGACCTCAAGATACAGAGAACCAGCCAAGGGTCTTGGAGGGTGGCTAGTCCTCAGGCCCGGGCCTTCCAAGCAGGAGTCTCTACCACAGACAGGGCCTGCTCAAGACATCCTGAGCATTTGTCTCTTCTGGGTTCCTGATCCCCACCGGCCCACGAGGAGCCCCTCCTCCCCTCTGGGAAGAGGTCTAAGCGAGGAGAGCTGGGGGAGGACAGAAATGAGTCAGGATGGTGGCCTGCAGAGGGCAAGTGAAGGGTTATCATGGGAAATCAAGCTGAAACTGGGCAGAGGGGAGCAAGGAGGGGTGGGGGCCATCAAAAATGCATGGAGGAGTTGGTGTTTTACCATGGGGAAAGAGGGAAGAACGCAGGATACCCAGAAAACCCCATTGTGAAGAGATGAGCAAACAGGCTCTGACCTCCAAAAGGCCTGGGATAATCAGTGGGAGGACCTGAACTGATGAAATTCTTCATCTTTTCCAATATTGGGACTGACCTTGGAATTCAGCATAATTTCAGGTGCTCGATACCAGCGTGTGGCCACATATTCCGTCAGGAAGCCTGTGTGGTCATGGTCTGGATCTGCAACACGAGCCAAGCCAAAGTCACAGATCTGGAGAATGAAAAAATGGAGTCACTTAGATACCCAATCAATCCGAAGTATAAAGCAGTCGGCCAATGGCCATGCCAATCACACTTTAATAAGACAGATTATATTTTAAAGCCAATATAATGTTTCACAACAGTCAGTTTCCAAGATCTAATGAAAGTCCCATTAAATGCCAGCAAATTTTCTTTATATAAAACTCAGTGGCGTGGTCCTGCTCAGTGAGATGGATCATCTCAGAATATTTGATCCCATCACATTTCACCTGGAAAATTAATGAAAATCAGTAACAAACATGAAAAATAAAGAAACGAATAAATTATCTTTGGAGTCTATTTTGCCCAAATAGATGTTAATAAACTAAATTAAAGGTATGAGTTTTTACAAAGACATAAAATGTTTAGATGAAATGAAATGAAATAATTTTATTATTTGTTTCTTTTGTTATTGTTATTTCATTTTTTTTTTTGCTCAGGGTAAAAGAGCTATGAAGTGTCCGAGGCCAGATTTGAACTCGGGTCTTCCTGACTTCAGAGCTAGCGTTCTATCCAATGTGCTACCTAACTGCCCCCAAATTAGATGAAAAGAATTATGTTAAACACCTAAAACAGGGAACATCAAACCACAGAAAGAAAAGCACAGATCAATGTTTATGTCCAATGATAATAAACTTAAAATAGTAATCAAGGTTAGAGCAACATATTACAAAGATTATATATATACCCGGTGACCAGACTGGATTTCTATCAAAAGCATAAAGTTGATTTAATATTAGAAAAATCATTAACATAAGGGATTATATTGATAACAATCATGATTATATCAGTAAAGGCACACATTCATTTCTATTGCAAACATTAGAAAACACAGAAATGTATCTTTTCTTAACATGATAAAGAGAATATATCTAAAACTAAGGCAGCATCAAAGATGTCCACTGTCACCATTTCTACTGGATAAATTTGCTAGAAATGGTGGCTGCTGGAATAAGACAAGAAAAAGAAATGCCATGAACATGTATCAGAAAAGAAAGGAAGTTTTGTTTTGTTTTTTCCAAATAGTATAAACCTGGAAAACTCAAAAGCATCAAATAAAAATTAACTGAAACTTTACCCAATCTGCAGAATATAAAGTAAATCTACATAATTCATCAGTGAGAGAGAGAGAGAGAGAGAGAGAGAGAGAGAGAGAGTGTGTGTGTGTGTGTGTGTGTGTGAGAAAACAATAAAAATCGAGTGAGCAGAGATTAGAAAAAGAAATTCCACTTCAAAAACTAGAGGATGTACGGGTAAATATTTGGGAGCTTAGCAACCAAGATACACACAGGAGATATATGAATGTAAATATAAAACACTCGTTACAAAACCTGATAAGAAGGGGAATAAAACTGTTCATGGTTGGGCTGGGCCAATACTATAAAAATGGCAATCCTACTTACTTTTTCAGTTCTAAACCAAACTATCAAAGTACTACTTTAGAGAATTAAAAAAACAAAAACAATTTCTCTGGAGGGAAACCACTACTAAATCTATATCCCAAAAACAAAGAAAGAGGAACTAGACATACAGTTACAAAACTATTTATAATAGTTCATTTTGTGGTGTCAAAGAACCGGAAACCAAGAGGGTGCCACAAGAGGGAAATGCAGAACAAATTATGCATATTCATGTAATGGGAATGAAATTATGCTGTAGCACTTAAACACAGTTAACCCTGGCACATACCAAGACCTTAATAAATTTTTTTTTCAGTTAACTGACTGAAATTAAGAAAGAGAAGACTGGGGAAAACTTAAGACTCATATGAACTAATGCAATTTGAAGTGACCAGCAACAATGGAAAAAAAAAAAAACAAAAACAAAAACCAACCACCACAATTCTGAAAGCCTGATGGGCCAACATTCCAGAATACCAATGATGCCTTCTACCTGACTGAGATTATGGGCAATCAATTAAAAATAAGAGGAGAAAATTCAATCAGAATGTAAAAAAAAATTTTTTAAATTATAAGACAAATAGGTAATTCTTTGATTCTTCTGCAGAAATTTCTCAGGATATAATCTGAAATAATCTTATAATCATGATGATCAATCCAGATTTTAAAAGACAGCCAGTATTAAGAGAAATTTAAAGCTAAAAAAGGGAGGAGAAACACACACACAATTCTCAAAATTGGAGTACATCTGCGTGTGTATGTGTTTTTTTAAACAAAAGCAAATCCATTTAAATTACAGTATTCCTCAAAACACAAGCATAAGAGGGAGAAACCTTGGATACAGGCCTGCACAAATTTTCACCTCTCCCGCCCATCCTTATCAATGGCACTCCCACATGATGGGTTTCAGAGTGAACACAACCACACCTCCAGCTGCCAAATGCATTCAGATGAATACCTCCTGAAAATGAAAAAGGCATGTGCTACCCCCAGCTACACCTCCAAGGAAAAGAAAGGGTGCGAAAGAGTCAGGGGAGTGGGGCTCAGTCTGCACAAGGGAACCCCCAAGACTGCAACGCAGCCCCACGAAACAGGCTGACAGGTTTCCGGAGGTAAGCAATGCTTGGAGACTACAGAAGACTACAACACGGCCCTGACCCTCCAAGAGCTGACAAATAAGAGAGGGAACGGAACACAGATGGCAATAGGATACAAGGGAATATGCACTAAGAGCCAAGAAGAGAGATCAAGTGCCATTTTTACATTTTTTTTTACATGTTCTCATCGGGAGTTAACAGATTGAGCAGCCACAGAGGTACACATGGCACCGCAGAAAGCCACAGCCATTCTTGGGATGGTTTTTCCCCAGGTAAAGGAAGCTACCACCAACTTCCATCCCTTGGCCCATGATCTGGCACCAGGCGGCTAGTGGGCAGATGGGCCAATCAGAGCTCCACTGACCTCAGAAGGCTCTTCCATGATGGTAAACTGGTCAGCTAATGGTACACCTGACTCCCCCAGCCTCTGGGAGCAGTCGCCGCTCTTGTTGACGGCCGGCCCATTGATTGAAGCTGGCCGAACCTCCCCGGGACGGGGGAGCCAAATTCCCAGCACGGGAGCATGGGAAAGTCCCATCCCTAGGGCGAGACAGGGAGCAGCCGCCCTATAAGGCTGAAAGCGTGCTCTGGCCCATCTTAGCAACAACAAGAGCATCTCAGGGCAGCAAACTTCTAGTTTGACCCTCAGCTTGCCAGGACTCAGAAAGGACTCCTTACTTTTAATATCAAAGGCCTTATGTGGAATAAACAGAAACATTGGGATGATCAAGAGTAGAGTCCATGTAGCCCAGGGCTAATTCTCCAGGACTGAGGCTTCTAGTCCCCCAGTCTCATTAAGTGGGAGTGCGCACCTACTTTGCTCAGCTGGCTTCTCAAACAGGCAAGGTGGGCACTTGCCAGGACCTTCACAACCACTTCTGAACCACAAGGCAAAGTCCTTGGGGCCTCGATGGCTCGGGATCAGGGGCCTCTTTCCACCTGACTTGCGCGCAATGTCTCTGCTTTGTGGTCTGGGGGCTTTTCTACGGGGTCACCTCGCCCTAAGCCCAGGCTCCCTCAGCACTTTCTTTCTCTCTCCCCTCTGAATAACAAACTCTGCACAAGGGTTAATGAGGCCAGAGAGGTGGGAGTTGCATGAGGACCTGGGAGCAGAAAAGGGGGATGTGCTAGCAGCAACTGTTCTTTAAGAACTTGAGGAGAAGTCACCCAGTTCTCCCAGGCCCTCCAAGAAGAGTTCTGCTCCAAGGGCCCAGACAGACGCCCCAGGAAAACGCTGAAGGGGCAAGACAGAACACGCGGAACGCCACCCCGAGGGGCCGAGGCCCTGACCTTGAGATCGCAGGTGGTGTTGAGTAGCAGGTTGGAAGGCTTGAGGTCCCGGTGCAGAACATTGGCTGAATGGATGTATTTCAAACCTCTTAAGATCTGATAAAGGAAATAACAGATGTGGTCGTTGCTGAGGTGCTGCGTCTTTAAGAGCTTGTAAAGGTCTGTCTCCATGAGGTCCTGGACAATGTATCTGCACCGAGGATTAAGGAGAATCACCGACATCAGAAAGCACCATGCAGCGGCATGGGGGACCCCCCAACAGCACAAGCCCTGCGCACCCACACGCGCCCGGCCCTTCCCTCCCCGAGAGTGCCCCTCAGTCCCAAGCCATCCCCTCCCCTTTCTGGGGGAATCGGAGGCCCACAGCGGACCCCTAACTTGTCCAGGGTGCCAGGGTCAGTAAAGGGCAGAGAGCTGAATTCCGATCCCTGACTCCAAGCCCAGCAGCACAGGGGATCCCCGGGCAGAAGGGGCCTCCCTGACTCCCTGGGCCAGCTCACAGTTTGGGGGAAGGAAGTGACAGGGAGATGGGGCAGCTAGTTAGTGCAGTAGATAGAATGCCAGACCTGAAATCAGGAGGACCTGAGTTCAAGTCTAGCCTCAGACAATTAATACTTCCTAGCTGTATAACTCTAGGCAAGTCACTTAAACCCAATTGTCTCAGAAAAAAAGAAAAAAGGAAGTGACAAGGAGGCTGATGGGGTGTGAGAAGGACTGTGGTCAGAGCCCAACCTACAGTGCCAGCCCCCAAAGTCTTCTTCCTGCCTGCAGAGGAGGAAGACAAGATAAACAAGTCGAAGGCCTTGGGGTAAACTGCCTACACCAGTCACTGGCCCACTGAGTGCCTCAGTTTCCTCATCTGTCAAGTGTCCACCTCTTTTAGCCCAGGGATCTCCTTGGCCTAGAAAGGGCGAGCATGTGTACACGTTTACAGCGACTCTCATGTGGACGTCCAGCCATCAGGCAACAGTTGGACAAGTCACAGTCTGAAGGTAATGGATGCTCTCTGCCCTGTAAGAAAGGGGAATAGGAAGAATGCAGAGGAACATGGAAAGCCTGAGGCAAACTGATGTGGAGAGAACAAAGATGGACAGAGGGCAAAGCTGGGGTCGGAGGGCAAGGATGGGGTTGGAGGATAAGGTTGGGATCAGATGACAAAGCTGGTATCAGAGGGTCAGTTCTTCTCCTGACTCTTCATTGAGCCCCAGACTCTGGACAAGCTGCACTTTCCTATCAGCTAGTGGGGAAGGACTTGAGACCCATGCCCTCTGTGAGCCCTCCCAAAGGCAGAGACCCCCGACTCATACTCCAGGCTTCCCACAAAGGATACACATCTTTCATCTGCTCAATGGCCGGGGCCCGGATGATGTCGTTGATGCCGATGATGTTCTCATGGCGGAAGCGCAGCAAGATCTTGATCTCACGCAGAGTCCGCTGGCAGTAGGTCTGGTGCTCAAAGGGGCTGATTTTCTTGATGGCCACTCGGACTTTGTTGACATTGTCATACGCGGAACTGGAAGAGACAGAGAAGGGACATGAGAACCTCTGGAAGAGACACCCCACAAGCCCACCCAGGACAGCCAGGGAAAGGCAGGCGACATGACCAACTCGGGGCATGCCCCCCTAAGTCAGCTTCAGTGACACAGAACCCGAGCCTCCCGGAGCTACGGGGGCCCCGGCAGGGCCCTGGCTCCAGGCTGCCTCACCCCTTGTGGCCCCAGGAGAAACAGAAACTTCTCGGGGTCAATGACTGCTTGGCTAGTAACAAATGCTTATCGAACCGTTCTCAACAAATGGTAAGAGACCCACCAAGACAGTACCAGGTCCCATAGCGGGTACCAAAGTCAAGACCCAAGGTTTCTGCACCTATATATGCTGCTACCATCAATTAGTCCCGATTTGAAATGTCACTTTACAATCCCACAGATGTCAGAATCACACGCTGATCTTACAGATTATTCTAATTTACTTTTTGAGGGTACGAACCTGAGGAACACAGAGGTAACGTTAGTATATAAGTATTAAGCACCTACTGTGTGCTAGTTGCCATACTCAGCATTGGGAATGAAGAATGTCCAAGTACAGGCCTTGACCTTGACCTCTACCGGGAGCCAATGTGCAGACAGGAAAGTGCCCACCAACCACGGGTGAGAAGGGGAACCAAAGAAGGCTTCCCGTGGAAGGTGAGATGGAGTTGGGACTTGAAGGGAGTCAAAAAGGCCAGGGAGGCGATGAGGAGCAAATTTCTCTCCCAGAGAGAAACAGCCAGAAGTCCGTGGGCTCATGGGGAGAGGGGGGAATAGAAGAAGACTGGAAGTACCTCCTTAATGGAGGTGGTAAATGATATGAGGCTTTAAAAGCCAACCAGAGGGCTTTGTATTTGCTACTGGAGGCAGTGAAGGGGCCACTCAGGTTTCATAGATGACATGGTTGGACTTATGTTTGAGACTGGAGGGTGGCCTGGAGCAGAAACCACCCAGGGGACCAATGGCAGGGTTGGGAGGAGGGTTGTGGCTTCCGGCTTGACGCCAGCATCTTGGCTGGCCTGCCAGCTCGCCCTTGGGAAAGGAGCAGCTTTCTCCAAGTGGAAGGGGCTGGCTTTGCCAGAATGAGAGAATTAGGCCCACCTGCAGCACAGCACCTCTTTAAAAACCCAATTTTTCTCCCATAAGAACCCCATTACAACCATTTCTTAAATGTTATGCCTAAGACTGGGGATCAGCCATCACAGACAATGGTCTGGAATGGTCAAAACAAAGCCTAGACAGAGCCCAGCAGTGTCTCTCCTGCTACAATAGATTGTCAAGTCCATGTCAAAAAAGCGCCTTCTACTCTGTGCCCACCACGCTTCATCTCTCGCCTAAACTGGGAGCCACCAAAAGCAAACTGGAAAGCCCAGGCCCTACCTCAGGTAGAAATGCCTTGCCTGAAGGAATCCGTAGGGAAGACAACAGAGAAGGTCTGCAAAGGAAGGATCCAGAAGAAACATTCATCTTTAGATGCCCATCCCAAAGCAGCACCAAGATTTACTATGTTTGCCCCAAGATTTTCAGATCCCCAGCCGCCCCAGAAAAGAGAAATTCACAACAAATTTCCGGGCAAAACATCACTTCTGTTCTTGGTGCAAAACAAGGTTTTGCTTGTATCTGAGTCGATTCGATTCAAGACCTTATTCAGGGTCTAAGGGAAAATAAGATTCTCCCACTCTAAGACCTGACGGTCTGGTGGAGAGGAAAAGCCACAGTTATACACAGAATTAATGAGGTGAATAAATGAGAAGAGATCCAAACAATGACGTGCTCTGAAAAATCCCAAGATGGAGCAATCATTTCCAGCAGGGGGCAATTTCGGAGGAACCAGGCTTTGAACACATGGAGGAATCCAGTTCGACTGGTGTTGAATCCAGGGAAAGCAGCATGAGAAAACAGATGTTGTCGTGGAAGGACACCGGGATTAGGAGCATGGGCAATGGGGAGCTTGCAACATGTCACTAACTGCAGCCGTGCTCTAGAAAGGGTCCATCTCCAAGTACAGATTGCAGATCTAGAGTCAAGCACCAAACTTGGCTCCTTCCAAAGGATGAGAGGATGGCGTCCTCCAACACTCAACATTATCCTCTCTTACATAACGGCTGAAAAATGCAAGGCTCCTTCACTTCACAGACAGAAACTGAAGCTTAGTGACTAAGGTTAGACAGCTGGGAAATAGAGAGAAAGCGGCACAAACAGCCCTGTTGTGAACATCTCCACAGGCAGGCCATTTATTCCCTTTAACAACACAATCCAAAAGCAGTATCCAGGGACAAAGGTGAGAACAACCCTGAAGATTTCACTGCACAGCAAAAGGAGCCCCACTCCGGCCTGGGGAGCAATCCAGCGGCCTTCCCTCTGCCTGAGATCTGCCGAAGACCATGATGAGAGCACAAGGGTGCGACCTGTTCGTGGCTCCAGCTGGAGAGTCTGCACGACTGACTGAGCTTGCCTGGGACCTGTTACAACACTCTCTTTCCGAGGGCTGTTCTTCTTGCAGTATTTCTTCCTCTCTCAAATTCCTTCAGCAGCTCACGTGTCCATGCGGACAAATAAGCCAGCCTGAACCTTCCCATCGGCCACGGCTTCTCCAAGAGCCCCATCCAGGCAGCAGCCTGGCTGTACCGACAAGCTCATGAGCTCAGGTTGGGCCCTCCCCCAGGACCACGTACAAGGGAGCCGAGGGAAGGAAGAGCCCTGACAAAGAAGCCTTCTGAAGTAATCGGCTTTGTTCCTGCACTTATGTGTCAGGGCTGGAGTCAGGAACACTCATCTCTCAGACACCAAGTGTGAGCCCATCAACCTCAGTTTTCTCATCTGTAAAATGAGCTGGAGAAGGGAGTGGAAAACTGCTCCGATACCTTTGCCAAGAAACCTCCAAATGGTTTCCAAAGAGTCAGATATAATTCAGCCCCTTCCCCCTTACACATTTGTGCACTCTGTGGAAGGGAATCTCACTAGATCCCACGCTCCTCCATTTGGGGGGAGCCCTTAGTTTGAATCCTGGCTCTGACCCTCCCCCAGTTACAGACAGGCGAGTGAAGCCTTCTCTACATCTCAGTCTCCTGTCAAATGGGGAGAATCCTGGATCCAACAGCTTCCCAAGCACAGTGCCTGGGATTTCATTCAGTTGTTCTTTTTCCCATCATCATGGTGAATACTGGACCAGGCTTCATATCACAAGGAAAGAGGTTCAGAGGAGAGGGGACCTGGCCCAGACCATACAGGGAAGAAGCAGGAGTGTGTTTGAGCTTCTGCCAAGGGGAAACAGAGCCGCCCCACCCAGAGCATCAGGAGGCCTTTCTCCCTCCCCTTGGCTCCCGGCCCTTCTGCAGATGGCTTTAAAGGGAGGACTACTGCACAAGGGCTGTCCAAAAGCGCTCAGGAAGGCCTCTGAAGTTCTCACAGCATCCTTCTGGCTCTCCATGGCCCGGCCCAGCTGGCTCACCACATACTCACCTGCGAGCCATCCTCCCTGCCAGGAAGGCTTCCCTACCCACTCTACACCCACTGGGTGGGAGGCCACGCCCAAGGCCAGCTGCTAACCCCTGGGCATGATTCAGCCCTGCGTGCTGTACGCACAGTGCCGGCCCGACACAATGTCAGCTCCTGGAAGGCAGGGCTCGTCCTGCTTTTTCTCTGCCTCCTCAGTCTAGCAGAGCATCGGGCTTGAGGACAAACTTCACAGACACTCCTTGAGAAAAGACACAAGTGCTGGGTGGTGGGCTGGCTCTGCTCAGTCCCCAATGGGTGGAAGTTGTGGAGAGGCAGACGTCAGGCCGACCGAAGGCTGAACTTTCTAACAACTGGACGGCTGCCCAGCAGCAGAAAGGGCTGCCTGGGAAGGAAGCCCACCCCCACACTAGCTGATTTCCTGCTGATACCTGAAGAGAAAGTGCTCCAGTTCAGGAAGGAATTCTAACGGGGGTGGGGGGTGGGGGGGGGGGGGGGGGGGGGCGCGAGGGCAAAGCCCATCCAAAGCTGAAATTCTTAACTGACTTGGGGTTGGGGTCGATTCAAAAGGAAGGACTCAAAGTTCCAGGGAGAAATCAGGAGGTTCCAAGTCCCCCCTCACAGATCACGAGCATAAGGAGCATTTCTGGAGAGTTAGGGTCTGCAAAGGGCTCTCTCGGTGGGATTTTACATGGCTCCTGTAACAGTTATGCCCAATTTACACAAAGAACATCAGGTTGAAGTTCTAATGACCTTGTGACGAGGAGAGCCGCCTACACCAGAGAAAGGACTGTGGGAACTGCGGTGGAGCACAATGTAGTACTTTCACTCTTTTGCTGTGGTTCCCTTGCATTTTGTTTCCTTTCGTTTTTTACTGGTTTGATTTTTCTTGTGCAGCAAGAAAATTGTATAAATATGTATACATATATTGGATTTAACATATTTCTACCATGTTTAACATATATATACTGGAGGGGAGGGGGAGGGAAATCAGAACACAAGGCTTGGCAGGGGTCAGTGCTGAAAAATTATCCATGCATGTTTTGAAAATTAAAAGCTTTAATTAAAAAATAATATCAGGATGAGAAAGGTATCAGTCCCTTGCCCAGGGTCCCAACACTGGCATCTGGCTAAAGCTGACACCAGGGAGTGTACAAGCCTTCGCTGTCCCTTACGGAGCTGGGGGGGAGACAAGGCAGAGTCTTCTCTCTGCGGTGGGTCTGCAATGGTTGGAATGGCCCAGTGGGTCCCAACAGTCACACTGCGTCCTGCAGTTGACTGAGCAGAGATGGCCATGGGCACTGTACTTGGGCAGCTGTGCCGAGGATGCACAGGGCACAGAGGTCAAGCCTGGCCACAGCAGAGTGAAGGGAAAGACAGGAACCAAGAAAAGCAGGCAGTCTCAAAGACTCAAAGCTCTGGAGCTGTGGCCATCTTTTCTGGGCAGAGCCTCAGTTTTCCCGTCTATCAAATGGGAATTGCAGTACTGCCCACTGTCTTACAGGGCTCTTGTGAGGCATTTACTAAAAAACACCAATTAGTAGGTACAGTGCTTTGGGAAAAATGAAATTCAATCTGAATCTATTACTCTTAAATTCCCACATAATCAAAGACTACAATAAACCCCCAACAGGCATGAGAATTACTCAAAATTAAAGACCAATGTTGTGATGACAGGACGGCGTGCCTGAGACAGTGACAGCTCTGCAATCATAAGCAGTGTGATCAAACAGAAAATCCCCAGGCAGCCAGAGGAGAGAGCATTTCTTCCCCAACACATCACACTCTTTTGACAAGAAATCACTATCCGAGTGGCCCTTGCTGGAGTGACACAATAAAGCGCTCTGGCTGGGGGAGGCCTCGAAGCACTTGAATTTCCTAGGCCCTAAGTTCGCTAGGGGCCGTCACCACACCCCGGCCACTGCAGCATTATCCAGATGCTCCAACAAACGGACCCTCACCGGTAACTGCTAAGTGCCTCACCACAGTGTCTATGAAGGGAATGAATCCCAAGCAGGCCAAGGGGACAGCACTCGGCAACAAAAGGGCAGCAACTCCTTGGGCACTTGCCTGTCAGGAACTAGCTGTGGTCAAAGGCATCAGGTCCTTGCTTTCTGGATCTAAAATCTCTATTAACATAACACCATTCTCCTTTTTGGCGTGGCATCACTTGTAAATCAAATTGCTTGCCTTTCCAAGGAGGTGGGAGGGAGAGAATTTGGAACTTAAATTGTTTAAAAAAAAAAAAAATTGCCAATATCGTATATTTGATGAAATAAACATTTTACAGTGGGACAAATCTTGACTATGGTGAAAGGCTTTGTGTAGAATTTAAAATCTTTTTCTATTTTATTATAATAAAGTTCCCTTCCAGTCTGCCACTGCCTTTCAGTTTCCTTTTGAAGGATTGTTTTCTCTCATGAGAATAGAAGGGTGCCCAGGGTCCCCACAATCATGTCTCCTATACTTTCCAATTCTAATGGTGACTCCTGATAAGAACAAAAACAAATTCATATTGAAAGAAATGAAGTCGGACTGCGTGTGGATCAGCACATAGCATTTTCACTCCTTTTGTTGTTTGTTTGCATTTTGTTTTTTTCCTCCTGTTTTTTCGTGCTGAAGGATGCATATGTTTAACATATTTTAGATTACTTGCCCTCTAGGGAAGGGGATAGGGGAAGGGAGGGAAAAAATTGGCAACAAGAGGTTGTGCAGGGGTGAGTGATGAAAATTATCTATACATATGTTCTGATAATAGAAAGGTTTTTAAAAAAAAAAAAAAATGAAGTCCTAGAAAACTGTGTTCCAATGGCCCAAGTCCATTTGCTAGAATAAAAGGTGACCTTTACTTGTCACCTTTCTAGAGGACAGGATTGACCTCTGCCCTCTGCAGAGCTGGTCTCTGACACAGCTGCAATTATCTAAGGTGCCAGCAGGCCCAGTTTGCCTGAAGCTCGGTGGGGTACTGTTGGCCAACCTGGACTCCAGGGGCTATTGGAGTCAAACACAAAGCTCAAATTCAAATCTAGGACTGTTCACCCTCAGGTGGCCCCAAATCAAAATCACCTGGGCAGGAAGTGGGGGCATAGTGCACCAGAGTCAGGGAGGCTCAAATCTGGCATCAAGACACAGCTGTGTGGCTCTGAACATGTCCTTTACTGTCTGCCCGAGTATTCCTGACCCATAAAAAGAACTGTAAAAGGAAATGGCAAACAGCTCCAAATGGAGCCCATAGCATCCAACAAGATACACAACAATCACTGCCTCACTGGAAAGTGGGGCGGACAACGTGAGCCAGTGGGGCCCGAGGCCTCTCTGACCACCACCAGTGATGACACTAGAACTCTCTTTGAAAGGAAGAAGAGCCAGGCTAGATGACGGGAGCGCTGCCCTTTCCAGGCGAGTCTTCGTAGTCCCTCCACTCGATTCTAAGCTGCACGAGGGTGGCCACCACATGGCCCTGGCTACTACCAGCCTCCACAAGACGAAATCCTTGGAGATCACCAGGAGACCCTTACCCAGGGAGGGAGCCAGGGCCTCCAGACGGCCGACACCGGGAAGACAACACCAAGAATATCCTTTCCCAGGGCAGCTTGGGGATGGACTTGGAGTCTGAGGGCAATTCCCAACATGCTGTGTGTGACGGTGGCATCCTGCAGCAAGCCTGCCGAGCTGGCCGTGGGAAGGACAACGTGACTCATCTGTAGTTTAGTGGCTGTCTTGACTGTCGTGCTCACATTAGATGGTCAGTAAAAAGCTGCTGTTAAAAGCTGGTCTAAGTTCAGTGGATGCCATCTTGAGATATCCAAGTGCCATCCCTTGCATACATTTTCCAAGTATTAAAATGCTACCTCTCCACAGTGAATGGGTTATTTTTAGAGGAAGCCATTAAGAGGCTGTTCTCAAAGCTCTCCATTTTTTGTGCACTTTAATTATCTGCACAGAAAACGGTACAGTACGGTACTTTACAGATAAAAATTAACTTGTCTAAGATATTCAGTCAGTTTGACTGATCCAAATTAACGTTCCAAAAATAAGTGCGCAGATAATTCTACTGAAAGTGTACGCCTTGCAATTTGCCTCTCAGATAAAAGAAACTCCTAAGTCTTTGTCAGAGCTCATGAATTGGGAGCCAAACCAGAGAACACGAGATTTTAGAAGTCACTTCAGAAATCCCCAAATCCAAAATGATACAGGGGGCGAGGGCAGGCTGACCTCAGCTGCTCTGCAACAAGAATGGAGAGGAAAGGTGGGATCCACAGATTCCTCTGGCAGTGCATGGCCCACAGTGGTCTTCATCATAGGCCGGCCGCCCAAACCAGATAAAAAGGCCATTGGGAAACGTTTAACAAGAGAAACAAATAATAACATGTGATTCTTGGGGTCACTGTGGCGCCAGGGACCCTCACATCTATACTCATTCCTGACTGAGTTTGCTGCCACTGACCTAGAACTTGCCCAGAATCTGTCAGTGAAGTCTTTTTTTTTGCAATCAGGGTTAAGTGACTTGCCCAGGGTAACAGCTAGTGTCTGAAGATGCAATTGGAATGCAGATCCTTTAACTCCTTGGGGCTGTTGCTCTATCCATCACACTAACCAGCTGCCCCCAAACCAGGTCCTAAAGACAAGCTGGGGGGGGTGGCTACTCTACGCTTCACCTGCCGGCTGCTCCAGGGCAATGTCTGATGTCCGGGTCCTTGCTGCGAGGTCTGCACATTTCTGGCCTGGGTCTGTACCAGACCAGAACTAACTCTAGCCCATCAGCCAGCTGGAACGCTCTGCTGGTTCCGAAATGGAGGCTCCCCTTTGTCCACTACTTCCTGGGGAAGCCGATTCCACTTGAGGCTGGCTCTACTTGTGAGGAAGTATTACCCACAGGAGGCCAATGGCACTTTTTAAAAATGCACACAGAATAACAAACAGAACAACAAAAAGAAACAGACAAGGACAGCTCGGAAAATAGCCTGTTGACTTCTTTATTATTTAAAAAGCAAACTACATAATAGTTGATTTTATCATAATTTTCTCTTCTCTTCTGTTCTATTTTATATACAGACGTGTTCTTCTAGGAGGTTAAAGTTCAGACATATTTTTTAAAATCTGCATTGTTTGTTGCACTTAATGCCCTCCCAAATGGAAAGGCTGTCTGAGGAGGAGAGAGCCTCCTGTCACTGGAGGGTGCCAACCCCTTGACAGAGCTGGCAGATACAGAAGTGCTGCTTCAGGTCCAGGCGCCCTCAGCGCAGGCCAGGCCGACTCAGTCTCGGGTCATCCTCCTCTGGGATGAATTGGGGCTGGGGGGGCCAAAAGGCCCGTTTTCACCATGTCCCTTCAATGCTATTCCTGGCAAGGCCACGTATGATGCAATTTCTAAACGGAGGCCAGGCCAACCTCTACTAGACCACTCAGAAAAAATGCTTTTGTTCCCCTAAAGCTGAAAACAGAAAAGAATGACTCAGGCTTCCTTCTGTACTGAGGGAGAAAGAGGAGCCGTGCCCTTTGTTGCGACTGCCTGCGCCAGGCATGGACCTGCTCGGCAAATAACTGGTCTGGTCCACTCCTGGCAAGCCGCTCTGGCCGCTCTCCAGAGTCCCCAGTGCTAAGTCAGTCCTCCCTGACAGGGGATGGGGCCGTCCCTGGGAGAAGGTTCACAAGGCATAAGCACCAGAGCAGCCCCAAAGAGCCACCTGTGTTACGGGTCGGCAATCTGAGCGGGCATCTCAGGTGCCCGGGCCTGTTTACTCGGCCAATCTCTGCCAACTGTGGCGATCTCCCCAGCCCTTCTCCCCGGTCTCCCTGGCAACCCTCCTCCTCATGTTCCCGCTTCCCCTTCCTGAGGCACAGAAAAAAGTCCAAGGACCCGCTTCTGCCCCTTCCTCGTACGGGCCTGAGCGAAGTCATCGGCCCTCTGACCCTCAAGTTCTGCATTTGTAAAAGAAGGACGTGAACCGTAGCACCCACCAGAGCATGGCTGGGAGGCTCAAGGCAGCCCAGAGATGGGAGCAGACAGGAGTGCTGGCTGGGTGACCCTGGACAAGCCCCTTAGCCCCATCTGGTCAGGGCTTCTCATCCATAAAAGGGAGCTTCGCCAAGAGCTCAGTACAAGCCTGGCACCCACAAGGAGCTGTCGCCATCACCACGAAGAGCCAGGCAAATGCCAGGGGGCCCCTTGACCAGGGCGTGGTGGAGCAGCCAGCAGATAATGAGGCCTGTTACGTAAGCACTGACGGCGGTCTCCTGGCCTCCTCCCCAGCCCGTTTCCTCCTCTGCAGAGGGACTGCACTGGTGGTCTGTCCCCGCCAGAGCCAGCTACGATTCTGAAGACGTTCACTCACTACTCAGAGCCCGCTGAGCCGTTGCTGTCACAACTCCTCCTGCTGCATTTCTCTACACGTCTCCATTCGGTCTCTTCCCTTCTGCAGTGGTTCTCAGCACCCGGGGTTTGGTATAAATGGATTTGGAGGGTCCTTGCACCCGAACTGCCCCCAAATGATGCTACTAAGTGACCCTCCCCATGCTGGAGCCACTTCCACGGGGGCTGGGGCTGCTGCGGCCAGCTCTGTCAACGGGCACAGCTGGGCTTTCAGTGCACGGCCTTGAAGGGATGGTTGCCATCAGTAACACTATGGAAAACAAGGGAGGGGAACACATCTGCATCCTTGAACGTCTGCATTCAACTCCGACAACCAGGATGCCACAAGCCCATAATACAGTCTGTGCCAAAAGTCTTAGGATCCAATTTGATAATCACTTATGGATCACCTACTGTATGCAAAGCAGAAGAACAGGTCCTGGCAAAAACAAAATGAAAAATGCCTCCTGCCCTCAAAGAACTTACATTTTACTGAGGGGAGATGGAGAATGTGCAAGTCCCAGGCAAGTGGGGATTGTCTCAGTGGTTTTATTTCTATCTCCTGCACCTGATACATAGTAGGTCTTCATAAATACCTGGGGGACTTGGAGAATAAATAGTAATTTGGGGTGCACCAGAGTGGAGTCTGGAAAAAGACATGAACTCAGAGAATGAGGAGAGGATAAAGAACAAATGAGGGAGAAAAGCCAACATCAGGGAACAGACAAGAAGTCAGTCTGAACAGGATATAGTCTGGGTGAAACCTGAGGCCCCTCTGAGGGGCTCTAAATGCCAAGCTGGTAGGACGGGAAATCTCCCCAAAGTGACAGGAGATGACTGAAGGCTCCTGATCAGGGAGACCCTGTGGTCAAAGTGAGCTTTTCTGGACAGACGATCTGCAGAGAGAAGGAGCTGAAGCAGATAGTCCAATTGGGAGGTTGCTGGCTGTAACAGTTCAGGTAAGTGGAGTAAGGGTTTGATCTGGAGAAGGGTGGGAACTGGCAATCCCCACTGAAAACAAGCATTGATTGCAATGCTTCTCCAGTCATCCCCACAAGGAGGCTTCTGCATCATGTCCCATTCCTCATGAGCCCATTTGGAGTTTTCTGGACAGATACTGGAATAGTTTACCACTTCCTTCTTCAGCTCATTTTACAGATAAGGAAACTGAGGCAATCAGGATTATGTGGTTTGTCCGGGGTCACATTACCATCTGAGGCTGGATTTGAACTCAAGAAGAGTTTTCCTGACTCCCAGCTCTAGCCACTGAGCCTAGCTGCCAAAGGGGATAGAATATGTATACAGAGCTTGAGGTCTGTTCATTTTGTTGTCTGCTCATTAGCAAAAGTCTAAAACACATTAGAAGTACTTTAGGGGTTGGGGGTGGAATGGGGGAGCAGAGAGGTGCATCCTGAAGAAATCATGTGATTTCTAGAAAAAACTCAAGTTAAGAAACTAACCCTTTAAACAACCAAATGACCTCCCGGGAAAATTAAGGTAAATGTGGACCAAAAGGCCTTGATCAAGGAATGAAAGGGGAAAAGCAACCCAGGGGCGGTCGGAGCACTGAACCTGAACTTGCCAGTTTCCATCCTAATCCCGCCTTTGCCATTTAACTAGCTCTGGAATCATGAGAAAATGACTTCCCCACCGGGCTCCTCAGTTACCTCATCTGTAAAAATCCGATAACATCTGCAGCACTTAGCTCATAATGAGATAATCTATGTAAATTAGTTATTATAAAGGGAAGGCCTCCTAAATTTTAAAAGAAGCCACAACTGAAAGTGACTGCTTTACATGATCTCATCTGCCCCTCACAACAGCCTGCGCAAGGACCTGTGCCCGCGCCACAGCTGGGCGCTGAGAGAATGTAAGCGGCAGGAACCCCGTTCAACAAGGCACCAGGTGTGGCTCACCTTGGACAAGGTTGTACAATCGGTAAATAAATAAAAGGCAGGGTTAGGGCTCCAGGCCTCCGAGGCTTACAGCAGGCTCTGGCATTCTCTCCACTTTCCCATGTGCTCCTGCATGTCACGTAGAGTTACATAAGTGCTCTAACTGCCTTAAAACAATGGCACATCTTGGAGTTTGTTTTACGAAGGGGAAAAATGGTCCAATTTGCTATTTCCTCCCTCCACCCACCTAAACACAGTTCTAAATTTACTCATTTACATTTAATTTGCATATTTACATTTTAATGTGTTTCATGCCATTGCAAATAACACATCCAAAATCTGGCTGAGTGCAAGCCTTTTGTCCTTTTTTTGAGAGAGAAGAAAGGAAAGAAAAGGGGGGGGGGGAGAGAGAAGGGGGCAGAGCAATGGATGAGGACAGAGAGGGAAGAGAAAGAAAAAGTGTGGGGGGGGGAGAGAAGGGGGCAGAGCAATGGATGAGGACAGAGAGGGAAGAGAAAGAAAAAGTGGGGGGGGGAGAGAGAAGGGGGCAGAGCAATGGATGAGGACAGAGGGAAGAGAAAGAAAAAGTGGGAGGGGGAGAGAATCAGAGGGAGAAAGGCAGGTGAGATGCTCTATTTGGGAGGGGAAGAGAGAAGAGGGAAAGCCGGGAGGAGAAAGGCAGGTGAGATGCTCTATTCGGGGAAATTCTTGCTACTCTGGTAGCAACGGTATGAAGTTGAATATCATTATCAATAAGTAAAATAAGGCATGGAGGCAAGATGGTGGCACCAGACCACTTTTAAATAGCCTATCATATGGGATTGTGGAGTGACAGAGGCACACAAGGTTGGGGTGAGACTTTTTTCCAGTCGAATGAGGAAGTTGGAAGACATCCATGACACTGGGATGGGGGCTGGCCAGACGTTCCCAAGGCAGCTGTGGCCTTTGCGGCAGCAGCACCAGGATTTCTAACTTTCCAGAGACAACTGAAGCATGGGAGACCTGCTTAGACAAAGTTACAGAGGATCCCTGCATGGGCACTAAGCACTGAGCTGGGACATATCTGGCTATTATCCAGGGTCTCAGTTCCAGGGAAGCAGCTGTGGTCAACTAGGAGTAGGATCCCTTCCTGCATGAGAACCAAAGGCCAGACTAGGTGTCTAAAACTTCGGGAGTACCTCAACCTTCCCACATAAGCAGATTCTAATAGGGAGTTCAAGGTTAAGAAATATTCTGGGGGGAAATGAGCGAACAATAAAACTTAAAAAAAAAAAAAAAGAAGAAGAAGAAGAATCTGACCACAAAAAACACTCTGGTGACAGGGAAGAGCAAAACACAAACCAGAAGATAAGCCTCAAAGAAAAAACATGCAGGTTGAAAACAAGCCCAACAAGAATTCTTAGACAAGCTAAAGAAAGAGGGAAAAGACATCATTGAAAAAATCATGTAAGAGTGGTAGAGGAAAAATGGGGGGGGGGGGGGGGGGGGAGAACAATGCAAGAAATGGGAATTAACGTCTTTGTTTAAAAAGGCATAAAAAATACTAAAAAAAATTTTTTTTTAAAGTGACCAAATCATAAGTAAAAAAGAGATACAAAACTGATGAAAATAACTTTAATCAAGTGGAAATTAATGACTTCATGAGACAGCAAGAAACAATAAAACAAAGTTAAAATCACATATGATATTTATAGAACTATAAAAATCTCATTGAATGTTCAATGAAGTCTGCTGCTGCTGCTTCTTAGGGTGGAGGGTCAGGAGGCATAATGGATAGAGCTTCTTAACTCCCAAGAGTTAAAATGACCCAAGTCTAAGTCCAGCCTCAGATATCTACTAGTGGTATGACACTCAGGAAAGTCCTCCAGCCTCAATTTACCAAAATGTTAAATAAGGATAATAAGAGGAGCACCTACAACCAGGGAGGTTGCGAGAGAGTGTAAAGTGCTTAGGTGGGAGGGAAGAGAGGCTGTGTTTGTGTGCCTGGCCAAACCGTTAGGGTTAGGGTTATTATGTTAGCCACAAATGCTACCAGATGCTCTGGGCTGGGAAAGGCCTCCTGTACAGCCCAGGAGGGACTGGTTACCCAGCTCCACAGAGAGGAGAGTCACCAGGGACTCAGGTTGAGGTCAGGGTGAGGTGAGGGAAAGGTGGTCAGAAGAGAGGGTCTGGAAAGGTCTGGCACCCCTGGTAGACTGGCAGGACCCAGTAGGTGTGGGCACTGGTAGTGTGCTCTGGCTGTATATTCCAACCTGGACAGGGCGAGGCCCAAATGAATCCCAGCTGTGTGGCTGGTGCCACAGAGTCCAAGCCAGCAAAGGTCTGGGGGAAAGCAAGTTCCTCACCTTCAGATTTGGGAACGAACCCCCCCCGCCCTGGCGCTGGGGCAAAGAGAACATTTCTTTTCTGTCTGTGCCTTGTGGGGAGACTGAGGCTCTCTCAAAAGGAGGAAGCCCCTAATAGGCATATATAAGGAGGGCCCCAAGAAGCAGGTTCCAGTCTGGCTTGGGGCTAAGTCTCCTTGGCGCCAGTCAGAATGGCAGGAAAGAGGGCGCAGACCCGCAGGGGCTCTGAGAGATGTCAGCGGGGAAGAATGAAGCTGCAGCTTCATGAAAGGAGTCTTCGGGTCTAAATTGGCAAGAACTCCTTGTTCATCTGAACAGGTGGTGTAGTGTTACATAACAGATGCTAAACTAGGTAGAGAACTGGGGGAGGGGGAGCAATGTATAATTATAACTGTAAATTGCCAGTTTAAAAAAAAGCCAACATTTAGCGATGTAAAACAAATTCCTTTTATCCCATTAGAGACTCCCCGTTTGCCAGCCCTTTTCATCATATGCCATCTGGAAAGCTTGCCACGTGTCACCAGTGTGTCCAGGAAGGGGCAAGGAGGAGCCAGGGTGCTAGAGAGCCGACAGCTGTGGCTGTGGCAGGGGAGCCAGAAGGAAAGGAATAAGGAGGAGATGAGAAGGCGTGATGTGGCGTCTGGGGAGATGGAAGGAAAGGAGAAAGGGATGAGCGTAAGGCAGCTAAAGAGAAGGGAAACCCACAAGTCAGGGTCCTTTTTGAAAATCGGAAATGAGCCGACCATTTTAATTACAGGACCAACACCCTCTGTCCTGGGCAGGAGGAGGCCTAGAAAAGGGAAAGCTTGGAGGACAGAGCTCAGGGTGGAAGGAGAAAGAAGGGAGAAAGCCAGCTGCCAGAGACCAGGGACCACATGCGCTGTGACCTGTTGATCCAAATCCAGCTTCCCATCCAGCAAATCCCGGGGTTCCCGACAGTTGGTGCCTTCGCACGAGCCGACACTTCTGCTCAATCCTATTATCTCATAGTCTCTACTGGACCCATGAAATGCCGCTGGATTTCGACAGTCCACAACCCAATAACTCCAAAGACAAAGAATCCGACATTTATGAATGACATCTGACATTGTTTTCAAAGACTGCCAGCCTCACCTAAAAGAGAAGCAGTTGTCCAACCCCTTGTGCTTCCCTCATCTCCACAAAATGGTTTTTTTACTAGCACACACCAGAGAGCAAGCAGCCTGCTTCCAGTCTACCAAACTGTACCTAGCTCAGACCTTTCTAAGGCAGCCCGAACAGGAAGGACACTCGCCAGTGTGAAGAGGGTGGCTTCCATGGGCAAAAGCCACTCCCGGGTCTTTGTCCTGTTAGGAGAAGGACCCCAAGTTCTTTAGAAAAGAATGTTCTGTGGAATCAGGGGTCTCCCCCTCAGTCTCCTAACAAGTCAATCCTGTAACTTTCTATTTCTTGTTGCACTGGGAACGCCAAGATGTGCAGATGGAGGGGCTTCTGGAAACACAAGGTTAAGCAAGAGTTCGGTGAGATTCAGGACGAAGGTTTCTTTACATCTGGGGGAACGGCAAAGGAAGCTTGGCAAAGCCACAGAAAGAAATGGAGGATTAGCCAGAGGCTGTGGTTTCCCTAGTGAGGATATTCCTTTTTTTGTGGTGCCGGGGTCTGTCCTTTAACAAAGATCGTGTAGTGACCCCTTTCTAACAGCGAGTGCCTCTGATCAGGCTATCTCAGATCTGAATCCAAATGATTCTTCAATGGCAGACACAGAAGGACTATATAATATATATAAATAATAGCTGCCATTATTACTTCTGGTTTAGTATGAAAGAACAAGCAATGTACTAGGGCCCAGTGACACAAACCCCAAAGTGAACCTTCAAACCGAAATGGACAAACAGGGGCCAAGGAAGAGACTCTGCCCTGGGGAATCACAATCTTCTTCCAGAACAGACTGGAGAGCCATTCCTAGACCCAGCAAAACGTCAGAGGGTGGCGGGCTGTGGAAGCTCACACTGGGGCCGATAGGTTAGGTGAGTGTGAACTCGCTTGCAAGCAGGAAGGCTCTGAGCTCTGTGTCTAAGGGAAGTGACTAAGCTTGAGGCACCTGTCAAGAGCACATTGACGGACCCAAAGCCCCCTTTGCTTCAAAGGAGCTGTCGGAGAAGCCCACAAGGGGAAGCTATTGAGGCTTCAATGGAGGTTTACAAGGTGCCTGAACATAGGCTCTAGATGCTCTGTAAATTGTAGTGATGAGGCTCTATTTTCAACAGTTTCATTTCCCAAAGTTTCAATGAGCAACCTAACTCAGTAATAGAACAGAGCCCCGCGACAGCAAAGCCAAACATTTCTGTGAAGGAGGAGCAAGGGCACCTTCTGTGACCGACAGGACCCTGCTGCCATCCCTGGGACAGGCCTTCTCTTCTCTCCCTCCACAAAACTTATGGGGAGACTGAGTTTACATGACATGTTAAATTTAAAAATGTCCCCAATGTGCTAAGTCTGTCACCGATCCTCTAGGAACAGGTTATAATCTATTAATGAACTTACATGTCTTGGAGGCCTATCAACTGCTCTGTATTTCCCAAGATGAGGGCCCAGTTCTGTGCATTTATTTTATTTTAAACAGTACATACCTTTGGAATGAGTTACTGAAGCCCTTAGTGCAACAAGGAATTTATAGCTGCTAACAGTTGGCCATAGAGATCCGATCCCTTAAAACAAACGCCCACAGTGTTTATATCCAGCCTTCCCCGGGATAGGCCTCAAGGCCAGCCATTTCTGCTGTCCCGGACCACTGAAGCAAAGCCAATTTTATTCCCCTGGACCTTCCACACAAGCGTGAGCCACCCCACGGCGTTTGGTTCATTCTCTTCTTATACCGGGATATCCACCAAGGACACAGAAGAAAGATTCACAACAAATTGACACTTATAATCTCAAAGCCTCCTCACTCTTTCAATCATTTAACAGACTTTGAGCTCAAATTCCAACTCTGAAACAAAAAAATAACAAATGAGATTCTAACGATCTGTGATCTCCCTGATGCAGACGCTCCCTGTGAATGCAGACTGTGATACATTTCATTCCTTCCAGCGCTCCCATAAATCCTGCGGACGGGGTAACAGAAGTCTTCTGACCATTCCCTAACTACCTAAAGCAGATCATCAGGCAGGTGTCGCCCCGAAGCCATCTTCCTGTCACTAAGGGCTGGCCAACATTTCCTCCATTAATTATTTTATGTTTCTTGCACACAGTAATTGCCTATCTAGACTTGCTAGTTCTCCAATGTTGCTTGGGAGACTCCAGATTCGGATTCCCTAGAGGTAGATTCAGAGCCCCAGAATGCATCCCTGGTGACATTTCCCCAAAGCAAGTCAGCCCACTTTTCTGCCATCCTGCGACTCCTCCCAATCACTGTGCCCTGGCCTTTCCACCATACTCTACCTGGTCACGCTGTATGTGGGACTGTGGTTCAGTTCAGGGCACGGCATTTTCAGAAGCCCAATACTAAATTGGAGACTGCCCAGAGGTCAACAACCCTGCCCACATATGTCACTTCCAGAATGTGCATCCCTCCTCCGCACCCACTTTGTTTGGCTGAGCCCACAGGAGGCTGCAAGCCCAAGAGTCCAAATGCTGTTGGCCACTCTGACATTGGAGAAGTAATTGTTCCCTAGACGAATGCTGACTGGTCTTTCCCTAATTTTTGTAACTGATGGGAGACTGAGAAGATGGCTGGACAGCTTCCGAAATCTACCCCCTCCCACAACTTTGCCCGATTCATCCTCCGACACTCTGGGGCTCACACCAAGGTTTCTGAACTGCTCGCTGTCTTAGAATGTGACTATTTCCACCACAATCCTCCATTTTGACAAAGGAATTTCTATTCTAAGCTAGCAAAATACTCTCTCTGTCCACTTAGAAAAGCCACGAGACATTTCTAGTCGTTGGCTGAGGCAGACAGGTTATTACTCCTCTTTGTGGTCATTACTCATTTATTATTCTGTCCTTTCAATTGAGTCCAACTCTTCTTGACCCCATTTGGGGATTTCTAGACAGAAATACTGGAGTGGTTTGCCATTTCCTTCTCTAGTTCATTTTATAGATGAGGAAACTGAGGCAAACAAGGTGAAGTGGGACTTGCCCAAGATCACACAATTAATCAGAATTTGAGACCAGATTTGAACTCAGTAAAATAAATCTTCCTGACTTCAGGCCCAATGCTCTATTTATTGTGCCATGTAGCAAGATTCATTTATATAGTAGGCAAAACACTGAATAACTGGCCCCGAAAGAGAACAAGGACATGAGAACACAGGTTTTAAAAGAGAGAAATGACTTTCCCAAGAACTGGTAGTGAGAAGTGTCTAAGACAGAACTCCGTTTCTGGTCTCCAGGTTCCAATTCCCACACTCACTTTCCACTACCAAATTCAAGAGATGTCAATTCTTTTATCTTTTCCCCTTTATCAAAAGGATCATATCCTAATATATTGTATATAATAAACAAAATCAATGTCTCTCAAGTTGTTTCTTCATCAGTAAAATGGGGATAAAAACATCCTGCATCTGACTCACAGGTTTGGTGTGAAGATCAAGGGAGTGAATAAGTATAAAACCTTAAAATACCTTATAAATGATATCTACTGCTATAAAAAAGAGCAAAAAATAACTATGGATGACACTGTAAACTTCTGTTATATTCCCCACCTTCTCACTCTGATCTTATCTTCTAATTTGGGGTTTATATTAACTTTTGCTCAACCAAGCAGTCTCATTAAAATGGGCTTCCACTTCAGTCACCAGCTAAGCCACACAATGTCAATCGTATCGTCCTCGTCTCTTCTTGAGGACTAGGGCCCTTTTCATTTTTTGCTCTTTTATCCTTCCTTTCTGGAAGCTGCCTAGTATTAAAGTGCACAGTGATTTCATCTGAAAGGTACTGGAACTTTCTCTGCTTCCTTGAAAGGAGGCTGCTGCTTAGTGACTTGATGGGGCTGCCCAGCTCCAGCCTCTTTGAATCTCTTTCTTTTCTTTAAGGAGCTGATCCGTTCCCACTCTAGGCAGAGGGCCCTCCAATTTTTTTCTCTAATCCTTGACTCCTAAAATCCATACTTACACCTAATTACTAGACACACTTCTATCATAAATGTCTTCTGGTATCTAAATCGTGTCTAAAACCAAAGTCATCACGTCCTATTTTCTATTATCCCCGAAATCAGCTTCCTCTTCTGCCATATAACATCTCTACTACTCATCTGATGACATGGTTAGAAAGACAGCACTTATCTCTGACTTCTTTCTTTCAGTTCAATCAATGGTCAAACTTTGTTCCTTTCTATTCCCACTACATGTAGTCTCATTCAGGCCTTCATTGTCTGTCACAGAGCCTGCTACTTACTGCCCCTTTCCAATAAAGACCTCCTAAACAGCAGTGACTAAGCTTACTAAGAAGATATACAGGCTCACTGAATACCTGACCGAACACATCATCGCATTATAATTTTAATCAAATTATTATTTTTATCCTAAAAAGGGACCTTAGAGCCTTTATGATACAACTTAATCACACTGCTGAGGACATAAAGGCCCACACAGTATTCAAGTAACTTCCTTAAAATTAAAAAGCTAATTCAAACTTTCAACAGACATTTATTGAGCAATAGTGAGAGAATAAAGCAATAAAAGAAAAAACAGTCGGCTCTTAAAATGTGCTAAGTCCTGTGCTAAGAGTTTGGGAAACAGGAGAAAAGCAAGCCAGATTCCTGACACTATAATTAGCCTTACAAATCTATACCAAGAAAAAGATTTAGTTAATAGTGTAAATAAAAGTTAAAGAGAAGAGATCAAAGTCAGCCAACTGAGCACCTACTATGTTTTAGATAAACCCTGGGAATAACAAAAAAAAGGGCAAAAACAGTACCTGCCCAAAAGAATGTTATAATCTAAGGAAGAGACAGCACAAATACTTAGGTAAAACAAAAGGATTTAGACATGGAAGAAATTGGCAATAATCTCAGAGGGAAAGCACTAACATTAAGGGGAATTGGAAAAGGAATTTGAAAAAGGTAGGATTTTAGCAGAGATTAGAAAGGGGAGAGGGGAGATAAGGGGCAGCTAGGTAGCCCAGATTCATCTCCCCTAGTTCAAATAGGTCCTCAGATAGTTCCTAGATGTGTGACCCCCAAGTATGCCACTTAACCCTTTGCCTCGGTTTCCCCATCTGTAAAATGAGCAAAAGGAAATTGTCCTAATGGAGTCAAAGGAAAAACAACTAACAACATGAAAGTCAAAAAATGAAGAGGATTCCAAGCTCTGGGAAAGCCCGTAAAAAGGTATGGGATCTGGAGATGGAGAACAAGTTCCTTTGTTCAAGGAACTGCAAGAAAGCCTATGTCAGTGATCACAGATTACATGGAGAGAGTAACGGGAAACGAGCCTTGAAAGGCAGGAAGGGGAAGCCAAACACAGGCTTTCGGGTTTGATACTGGAGGCAACAGGGGCCAATGGAGCCTGAATCAAGGGATGGCACTTCAGAGGAAGATGGATTAGAGCAGACCATACCAATAATACTCTGCTGGCCCTGGCATAAGGGATTGAAGGTCTGGAGGAGGCGAAGTAAAGAAGGGCCATTTCTAAGAAATACTGGTAAGGTAGAATCAAAATAATGCAAAGTTAAAAAAAAAAAAGTCATCAAAAATCTTTTTAAAAATCAAGGTGGCAGAAACCTTCTAAAGAAGAGGGGAACGAGTGGGTTTGAGAACAACCTTAAGGTACCAGAAGAAACAGTCCCAAAGAACCAAGGGGCAGAACACTTCAAAAGCTGTTGGAAAAGCTGCCCATCAATGGCTATTTTTTAAAACCGAGTTACCTTGGAAACAGGGATGTTTTGTTATATAAAAGAACAATTCAATTCAATAAACATTTGTCAGGAGCCTAAAATGAAGTAGCTAATAAGAGTGGGTGAGAAGGAAAAGGAGCTACTATATAAAAGGTACTAATGGGGGGCACAAAAACCTTCCTAATCTCCAAGGCAGCACCCTATCACGAGCTCTGAAGGCTCTCAAAGCCACCATTCTTTCCCATTAACTGCCAGATTTCTCCAATGCCTGCTCCACACCAGCTGGCTCCATTTCCTACCCTTTAGGGGCCCACCCGTTGGCTCCTCCTAGATCACAGAGAACAAGAAAGAACAAATCTCAACTAGAAAGCATCCCTTGGCTTCTGGCTCTCAGAACGGGTCCTGAAGATGGGCTGAAAGCAAGTCTCTACAAACACATATAGTATGAGTCATGGGGAGGACTATGTGATCAACCTAGAAACGGGGGCTTGAACCAGACTGCAAGGTCTCTTGGATGATGATGAAATTAATAACAATTACAATAGTAACAAAAAGACGAACATTTACAGAGTACTCACTATGAGCCAAGAATCAGTGTTAAATGTTTTCCATTTACTATTTCATTAATCCTCGTGACAATCCTAGAATATTAGTATTTTATTTTATTAAACCCACTTTACAGTGGAAGAAATTGAGACAGAATAAATGACTTGCCCAGGGTCACACTGCTAGTCTCTAATCTGAATCCGCCTATCCCGGCATTAGCCAGCTGTCCCTTAAGATGCCAACGAGAGACTACTCCAAGCCTACTAAGGAGTCACAGAACCATGGTGATCATAAGCTACAGCACGGGATGATCCGAATGCTCCAGCTCTGGACTGATTAGTTCTGTGGGCTTTCCCTGACAGACTTTGGGAGAAACATTCATTTGGATAAAAGGGAGCACTCAGCACTACAGACTGGAACCCAGGCTGAAGATGAGGTGGGGGAGGATGGCTAAGGGAAGAAACTCCCCCTCCACCCCCCAGCCATAAGTAACCAATCCATGGTCTCCTCAGGCTGGCAGAGCAGAGCAATCCCCCAGCTTCGTGGCTGGGCCAGACAAAAAGGAAAGGCTGAGCGGTGATCAGAGCACACGGTGGGGAGGCCTTCCCACCAAGGAAGCATCAGCCACAGAGGCCAAAGGGAAAGTGACCAACTTCCCATGGGGGCTGGGAGCGGGGAAGGCTTTGCCAGCCACAAAGGGGGTGCGTAGGATTCTGTGTAGACCAGGAATGCCACACTTGCAGTGATGCTCATGGGCCTCGGAGGCATTTCTTCACCAGCATCAGAGTAAAGAAGCCCTTCTACACAGCCTGGGCCTCCCCAATGGGCCTTGAAGAAGGCCTCCCGCTTCCCGTGCCCATGCTGGCTGTCTCGCACAGGCACAAAGGCTTGCCCTCCCAGTCTCCACCCTCTGGTTTCCTTCCAACCCAGCTGCCATCTACCCTTCAATGAGGAGTCTTGGCCAGTCCTCCCTCATCCCGATGCCCTCCCCAGCTTCTCCTGTACATGGCTGTGTAGACGTGGCCCTCCCCAGGAGAAGAGGAGGCCCTGAAGAGCAGGAATTCTGGGGCTCTGGTTTGGTTTTTTTGCTTGCATTTCTCCACATGCCCAGCTCTTAGCCTGGGGTCCTAGTCACAGCACAGGAGGCTGTCAAGAAATGCAAAGTGACAGTGCTGTCGCTGAAACTGACTCAAAACTCATTTGTCCCGACAGATGTGGTGATCAATCACATCCTGGCCCAAGAAGCGGGCTGACCCACTTCTCTAAAAGCAGTGCTCCCCCTCGACCCAACAACGAGACACTAGCACTTACCTCTTGGAGCCCCAAGTCAAAGACTTACCTTCTGAGCCTCCATTTCTTGACCTGTAAATGGGCTGACAGTGCTCCCATCTCACAAGCTCAAGTAAAGTAATACCCCTAAAAGCCTGTTAAAACTCCCAAGCACCACGTTAATGTGAGCTATGACTCAGTGCTCTCGGAGGCGCCTCCCAGCCCTAGTGATTTTACCACCCTCTCCTTCAGAACAAAGATAAGAAGTTCTATCAACACATTTGGAGATTTGTAATGTCACCTCCCACATTTCTTCAACTCCCAAATGAATCTTCTATGTAAACATTTTCTGAGTTTGGCATAATTACTCCAAGGAAACCTACCCAGTTTGGCTGGAAGACCACCTGTCAGGGAGGTTACACAAGGCACTACCACGCTGGTGGGAGGTGGATTCTTGGATTGCTGAAATCCCTTCCAACTCCAGAAGACTATGAAACAACTCTAATTAAATGCCATTCCCCAGAATGCTGTAATTATACTTCATCAGTCTTGGAAAACACAGAGGGTCAGCGGCACTCTGACCCCATTCCCTCAGTGGTACTTTATGGAAATCCTTACTGGTGTTTGCTCCCGTTCAGTTTGACATTCAGAAAAGAAAAGTGTGCTGTCTTTTTATAAAATTGTTCCAGTTTTCAGTTGGGAATAAACTGAAGCCACTTCACGATCCTGATTCAAAGAATGATTATTTAAGATAAGCAAGTTCTTAAAAAGTCTTTCCTTTGAAGAAGCTGGGGAGTCTCAACCATTCCCTGAGCTTGCAAGCTCCTATAAGACTATCTCACGGCAAACTCAGCAGTGTGCAGCTCAAATACTACGGGCAGTAAGAAATAATGAAAGGGACAATCTCAAAGAAACCTGGGAAAACCTTATGAACCGATTCAACAGAGCAATGTATACAGGACCAGCCACATTACAAAGACAAATGACTGAAAGAATAGAAAACCCGATAGACACGATTCCATCAAAAAACATACTCCCACCCGCTGGGAGAAAGTGGATAGATGGAATGCTAACTAAGGCATAAGCTTTTTTGGACCCGGAGAATGTAGGACTGTGACCGACCATGCAAGTATATTGCAAAGGTTTTGTTTTTGGGTTTTTTTTTCCCCAATAGGGAAAGAGAAAATTGAGTTTATTAACGGAGGAAAATTTCATCTAAATTTTTAAAAAATGTGTACAACTAATTTGTTGCCTTGCTCACAACTGCCTCCTCTTTCCAACAACACCAGGAATCTAGGGATCCTATTTCTGTCAGTGACAACACCATCCTTTTAGTTTCCCAGACTTAAGATCTCAGGAAACATCTGATTCCCCTCCCTCCCCATCTATTAACCAACAACCATATATTAAGCTCTCTAGGCACTGTGCCTTGGGAAGTGGATTAGAATTATCCTCTTCGCCAAGCATGGGGAAATAGAGGCTAAGAGACAGGCTGCCTCTCACCAGAAGTCACAACAAAGGAAAGAGTGAAGATTTCCTGGGACAGATACAACGGGTGAAACTGCGGAAGCCACGAGGAAAGAGTATGTAGGAGGAAGGGAGGGTCCCTGGTGTCAGAAGCTCCCAAGAAGGCAGGCAGACAGAGACCAGAAGAAAAGGCCTTTGAATTGAGCAGTCAGAAGGCTTCAGTGTCCACTAAGAGAAGAGTTTCCAGGATCACAAGCCAAAGTGCAAAGGGCCGAGAAACGAGGAGGGGAGATATGGAAGCACAAGAACAGAAGACTCTTTCTGAATCTCACAGTGAAAGGGAGGAGATAAAGAAGAGCAGAATCAAGAAAAGGCTTTTCAAGGATGGGGAGACCTTGCTTGGCCCATTTGTATCCAAATGCAAGAGAGAAAGGAGCTAAGAGATGGGGAGAAGATGGGAGATGATGCAACTCCCTGCAAAGGAGACAACTGAGAGCAGGACAGGAATTCACCTTGGAGAGGAATCCAGAAGTCAAATGAGAGAGAGGAGGAATGAAGGTAAGCGAGATGAGGGAGGTCAATCCCCCATCCAGAGAACCACTGGGATGCTCTTTGCACCAAGCCTAGAATGCTCTCCCTACACCTCAGCACCTCCTCCTTCAGGAGGCCTTTCCTGATGCCCCAAGCCCTGTTTACTACACACACACACACACACACACACACACACACACACACACACACACACCCTCTGTGTATGTATTCTGTATATCCCCAAGTTACCCATTTGTGATTTTCCCCTTGGAGAGGAGGACATGTTTCCCTCTAGGATCCATAATCTCAACACTGAGCACAGGGTGCCTTTAAGAAGTGCTCCATGACTGGCTGCTGAAAGCTGGGGACAAGCTTTTCGAGGGGCCCCCTGAGCAGTCTGGTGAAGTCTATGGACTCCTTTGCAGAATGTTTATAAATGCATAAGAGGAAACAACTTATATACAAATTATTAATAAAATAGTAAAAATCCCAAACAAGCCCCACCTCCCAAACTCTTGGGTATCAGGTTAAGAACCCTTAGTCTGAAGAGACCAACATGAAGGCAGGCAGGAGCACAATGCACAGAGCAGCAGCTCGGGAGTAAGGACGGCCTACATTCAAATCCAGTTTCAGAAACTAGCTGTGTGACTAAACAAATCATTCAACCCCAAATCCCCCCCCCCAAAAAAAAGAGATAGGTGTGAATAAAGAGACATCAGCCCATTCTGATTTTTTTTTTTTTTAAAGATATTCTGTACAAGATAAGAAGGCAAAAAGAGGTAACAAAGGGAGACCAGAGAATAATGTACTCCAGGAACAAGACTACCAGAAGGAAGTACCAAGTTAAAAGCAAATTTAGGCTGAGGAGCAAAGGGGAAGGCAATGAAAGGAGGTTGGGGGAGCTTTCTTAGGTTCAAGAATGGCCACCTGGGCAGGGACAGGACAATCACAAGTGATGGAGACAAGGCTGCTTGTTTTGTCTGGTAAGGAGAAAGATCTCTTGATCATCCAGAACAAAACAAGGCTTGGGAAGGAGGGGGGAGTGAAATCCAAGTGCCAAGACCCAGATTAACCACTACATGCCAGCACATTGGGGAAAATAACAACAAAACGGTGATCTGCGAGATGGGGACTCCTGCAGGCAGGGTTAGCTGAAACCCTTCCCCCAAAAAATCCCAAGAAGAGTCCTTGAACCCAGGATCTCGATCTCCAATTCCCCCCTCCTACGTCTGCCCCACCCTTCCCTGCTGGAAGACAATTAGTTTTTGGTTTTCTTTTCTTTTTTCTTTTTTTTTTTTTTTTGGGGGGGGGGGGGCTTCCTAACAAGAGACTGAAGCAGTATCAGAGCTGAGGAGTTCCAATTCTGCAATTCTCTCACCACTCTCTTCCCTTCGGGTCTAACAGGAGAGTCCAGTGCCCATCCCTGCTTATAATATTTAGAGGAAGGGGGCTTACCATCAAGACCTCTGGGTTCAAAGCCAACATCCACTCACCAGCCTGGCACCCCTTTGCTAAGAGGGCTGCCTTGAGAAGAGCACTGGATCCAAACTGCTGCGGGCAGTTGCCAGCCTCACCATACCAGTGAGCTGGCTGAGATTTCTATTTTGCCATTAAGAGACTTCGACTGGAGACCCCTCTTTTCAAGGCAGAGATGAATGTGACCTCTACTCCGGCTCCTGCCTCTCCAGCCAGTGCCCCAACATCACTCCTTGGAGGACAGAAAGGCATTTTTTGAAAAATCTGACCAATACCCACAGATGACACACCACTTTTCAAGTAGTTTGTGAGAAAAGCTGCCTACAAAAGGTCAACCCCAGAAATTAAAACTTTTTTAAAAAGGTGCCCGTAACAAAAACATTAAGCCACCAAATTTGTATGATACCGATTCAGTTTTTTGCACCATCCTGAGGACGGTTGACATATATGTGCATCAGCCAACCAACATACATCAACAAAGTACTTGCCACACACCCACTACTAAGCACTCACACAGAGTCAGAGTTTGCAATGTAAATAATAATAGCTGACATTTATATAGCCCCTACTATATGCCTGGCACTGTACAAAGTTATTTTATCTTATTTAATCCTCATGACGAGCCTGGAAGGGAGGTACAGCTGTAATCCTCAGAAAATGAATTCTTCCAGATGAAGGAACTGAGGCAAACAGAGGTGAAATGGCTAATTAAGCCATTAAGTATCTGAGATCACATCCGAACTCGGGTCCACCAGGTCCACGATATAGTCACCGTAAATTTAGGACGGTGTGAACCATTGCATGTCCCTTTCTAGAAAGCTAAACATCAGGCAAGGTAGAAGACAAAACAGATCAGGGTGACTGCTTTACATTTATATTACACAACTCTCATTTCATCACAGAATCTCCAATATCAGGAGCCATCTAGCCCAGTCCCTACCTCCCCCCCAAAATAGAATCCCACCATAATCCATGTGACAAGTGATCCTGTAGCCTCTGTCCCAAGGTCTCCAGAGACGATTCCCTATGAAGCAGGTATCATGGATATTGTTATTCCCACTTAACAGATGAGGAAATTGTCCTCTTGATCCTGCGGCTAATGTCTGAGGCAGGATTTGACTAAGATCTCCCAATATAAATATCAAGTCATGCTGCCTCTATCAAGTCACCTAGGTGGCCCAATGGCTAGAACCCAAGCTCAAAGCCAAGCCTCAGGCACTACTAGCTATTGACCCTGGCGAGTCACTAGATCTCAGTCTACTTTAATGACCTCATCTGAAAGATGGGAATAATAGCATCTCCCTTCCAGGGTTATTATAAGGCTCATACGAGATGAGATTTGGAAAATGCTCAGGAAATGCCAGTAACAAGGTTAGCAGCTCATTAGGACTAGAACGCCTTAGACATTGTTGTCAGAACTTTTTCTTTAGCAATAATCAGCGAGGCAACAAGGATTTAAGTACTTCAGGTCCAATGCCTTTTATGAAAAAATACCTATCTGAAAAGTATGCAAAGTAAGCATTTGACAGATGTTTGATCAAGTCAAAAAAAAAAAAAAAAAAAAAAGGCAAAAAACGAGAAACAGACAATTCAGACAAGACAGACACACATAACTGTTCAGTTGTGTCCCAGTCTCTGTCAACCTGGCTGGGATTTTCTTGGCAAAGATATTGAGGGAGCTTACCATTTTCTTCTCCAGCTCATTTCTTTAACAAGCGAGGAAATTGAGGCAAACAAGGGTTAATTTACTTGCCCGGAATCACCCAGCCAGGAAGATCAGCTTTGAAGGCTGATATTCCCAACTCCAGGCCTGGCATTCTAGCCACTGCTGTCCACAGAGTGAAATGTCAAATCTAGTTTCATAAAAACCCCATATGGGGTCTCATAACTGAATGGCTGGAGAAGGATCTCGAAATTAAGTTTCGTAAATGTTTGATTTGGATAAATATTCTACATACCTACGTACCTGGGGTCACAGAAAAATTTGGGGGGAGAAAATGGGTCGCAGGTGGAAAAAAATTGAAGAAGCTCTGTAACCACTGGAGATATAGATACTATTGCAAGTTTTCACACATATTGTGTCATTTAATGTGCAAACCATCTGCGAGTTTAATCATTTCCCCAAAGAGGAAAATCAGGGCTTGGAGCTTCAGCTGTAAAGTGGCCCACACAACATGAAGCCATCAGCATCGGTTTTCTTCAGGGACTGCAGTCCAAAGCCACAGACAGGGACCGTGTCAGAAGCTGAACCCACATCTCATCACCAGCCAAGTTCTGGGCTCTTTCACCATAATACAAAAAGTGACAAGTTTGGCTTTCAGTGAGACTTCCCAGACACGACTTCTACACAGTCATTACAATCGAAAAAAACATGCTGTTCTTTGTCAGAGAAGAGCAAGATGGAAATCAGAGGAAATTCTTCCAGCTTAAAACAACAGCCAATGGAAAAGCGTTAGGCAATACTGAAGGGAACAGGGTGGCCATTAAAAAACCCCATATACTGCTAACTCAGAGAAGGCTTCCACTCTAGCACAAACCAAAAAAAGCTAGGCATCAGTCCATTTCTGTCGGTCATTCTTTACTTCAACACAGCAAATATTCAAAAAGATAAAAAAGAGACCCTTTCTTCAGGGAGTTTACATTCTAATAAGGAGAGATACAGACAAGTGACCCCACAAAAGGCACAAACAAATGCTCTGTAAGGGCTGAGGGTGGATCACTACGGAGGAACTGTGGGATGAGGAAACAAGATCCTGGGAGACAAACAGCATAAAAGTGGGTCTTTAAAGTATGAGGGAAGGGATGGGATGGGAAGGAGACCTGAAAAACCATGCTATAGTAATTAAAGTAATAGAAATGGGAGACAGAGTAAGAGAAGGAGGGAGGAAGAGAAATGGAATGAGAGAGGGAAGGGGGAGAGGATAAGAGTAGAAAGATAAAATGGGGGGGGGGGGACAGGAAAGTAACATGACAAAGATCTTTAAGTATATGAATAGCAGTCATGAAAACGTGATTTCTTTATTCTTCTGCTTGGGAATAGAATAAGAAACAACCTAGAAGTTGCAGAAAGGCCAATTCCAACTGAGTCAATATAAAGGAAACCTTCCTGGAGGGGCAGTGCAAAAGTAAACGAGTTGGAGGAGTGAGCTGCCCATCACTGAATACCTTCCAGCAGAAGCTGTATAGTATAGGGTCATGGCTCTAAGAGAGCCGAGTGGGATTCTGCAGAGGCTGGCCCGGATTACTTCTAAGGCCCCTCCTCAGCTCCTGGAGTATGTGCTTATGAAAGGCTCTGAATGCCAAAGAAGCCTGAGCTGAAGCTACTGACAGCTTTGTATGGGGAAAAAAAAGGCCAAGCCGAGTACTGCTTGGAAGGGGTAATACCAAGAGGCACAGACAGGTTAGAATAAGGCAGCAAGAGCCAGTGCTGGGGGCAATGAGAACCTGTAATCATGAGGTGGCCTTGGGAAAGAACTACAGAGTTTATCTACAGAGATAAATTTCAAAACGATCCCAAGTCTCCTTAAAGAAAAGCAAAACCCTGGAATTATCCTATTTTACACTTCAATCTATTTCCCCCCCTCCCTCTGGAACAGTGTTATCAAACTTCTTGGGTCTTGGGATTGCTTTTTGACAGTGCCCATCACATCCCCTCCAGCCCACAATCTGCAGGGCAAAGCTCTGTACCACCCACTGGGTCAGGTTCACACACCGGTTCAGTTTTTCCGCTTTCCCCCATTCCAAGCCCCAACTCCAATCAGTCCTTCAAGACTCCTGGATCTGCTGGGGGGGGGGGGGGGGGGGGGGGGGGGGGGGGGGGGTTCCTCTCTTCCCCAAGGCAGATCTAAGCAGATACCCAAATTTCTGTTGCGCCACTACCTCTTCCAGCTGATTTCCCACACTTCCCCTGATACATCCAGCATTCCAGTCAAACCAGTCTCCTGGCAATATCACTGGGCCTCTTTCCCTTGGGCCCCTGTCATTACCCTAATCACTGAAAAAGCCCAACGCTCGCCTTCACCTACTCGAATCCTGCCACCGCTTCAAGGCCCAGTCTCCCCCTTCCCAAGAGCTTTAGACAAGCCTTTCTCCTTCCCCCAAAGATGAGTCTAGTCAGAAGGGGATGACACACATCTCCTCCAAATCTAGAGAACATCTTGAATTTTAACATGTACAAGAGATCTAACTCCAAGAACCCACACCCACAAATGGAAGCCTCTCTTTGCCTTTCATCCTGCACAACTCCTGCCCATGTTTTCCCAACAATCTGAGCTCAAGGGATTCAGAGTTGGAAGGGACTTTTTAGAGGCCTCCAGCTAAGGAAATGGAGGAGAGCTGGCTTCCCCATGGTCACAGTAAGAGAGCCAGACTTCCGTGTGCCCCAAATGCCACCCTTTGTCTAAACAAAGAGCCGCCCCATCTTGGGCTGGCCGCCTTCAGCTGGCTCTAGTGAACTCTGAACCTTCTTGCTGGATGCCCCAATAAAACTGCTCGGCTGATGAATCAGGGACTCTCAACCTTTCCAAACTATACACATCTGGCCCCTTGTTATTGCTAAAGATTGACTGATCCACTGTGGGTGCAACGCTGTTGTGTGAGCCTTGACCTAAGGCTTACACTACAGCTGGAGACAGAGATGAGCCCAGCCTTGAAACTCAACAGTGTGGGCACTGGAGTCCTCACACACTCGTTTCCCAGAGGACTCAGTCACTCCACCTAGAAAAGGGAAAAGAGGAACTCGAGCGTCCCTCCAGGTCCCATCAGATTGGGGCACACTCCCTGTCTTTCTTTGACCTCTCCTCACTCAATGGTCATGGTGCCCATCCCGTAAGTGTACAATAAACGCTTGCTGACGTGAGACCCCAAAATGGGGAATGCTATCTCGTTTCCTACACCGTCACGATCTATTTCCCTCTTAAATGTGACTTTCCCCATTTCCCAAGTTGCTGTGGCGGCGGCAGCTGCTGGCTGGGAATTTGGTTAATTTGGTTTTTTGGTCTTTTGGGGCGAGAGGACGAGGGAAGAAGAGTTGTACAAGGAAGAGAGGTTCAGCAATGTTCGTCAGTCAACAAGCTTTTGTTAAGGGCCTTGTGCCAAGTGCCAGGGACACAAAGAAAGGCAAATACCCTGCCTGCTCTCAAGGAGTCTAAAATTCAACGCATCTCCCACCCGCAGAGCTGAAGGGGTCAGAGGCTGGCTAGTCCAACAAGTCAGAACTTACTAGGTATCCATTTTTCCATCTGGAAAATGAAAAGGACCCCTCAAGCCCTCATTTTTGAACTACAACCTTAGCCATCTACTCTTCTCTCCTTCTCATCCCTTCCATTCACTGTCAGATCTTGCCTATATGCCTCCCATTTATCCCCTAAGAGCTACACTCATCACAGCAACAGGCATTTATTAAGCACCTACTATGTTCCAGGCACTGAGGATACCAAAAAAAGTAAAAACAGTTCCTGTAGTCAAGGAGTTCATAATTTAAGGGAGAAGCCCACACATAAAGATCTACGTTCACACGGTATCTTGATGGGATAAATTGGAGAAAATCTCAGAGGGAAGGCACTAGAATTAAGAGGGGCAGGAAGGCAGGATTTTAGCCAAGATGTTCAGGAAGTCCGAAGGCAGAGTCAGCAGAGAGAACTCTAGGTTTGGGGGAACGGGAGAAAAGGAGTCCAGAGATGGAGAGCCTGGCGTGAGCTCCAGCAGGGAGGCCAAGGTCACTGGATCGGCAAGTGCAAGGAGGAGAATAAGATGTAAGATGACTGGGAGGTGGGGCAGGTTGTGAAGGTCTTTGGAAGCCAGAGAAAGGATATTTGATCACAGCTATCTCCAAGGAAGGAGGCCTGAGCCATTCCCAGAGCTCCAGAGGGGACCAATGGGAATCAAGTATGCTGTTTGAGAAAAGTCTGGTTCTGTGTATAGAGAAGCACTTCCAAACAATTAAGAGCATGTTCTAGATGGACTTCATCCTTCAGGCAGGATCTGAATCTCCCTTGATTCAGCTAGAGCTGCTGTTCAAAATGTAATGGGCTGTTTTAGGGGACAGCGAATGTGCCTTCACCGTAGGTGTTAAAACAGACGGAGAAGGCCAATTGCAGAGGAAGGGGGAGAAGGGATTCCTGCCCAGGGAGGAGCCTGACCCAGATGCCCTCAGATCGGGGTTCTAGCTTGGGATTCTAACTTCCTAGAACTCGTCCAAGGTTAAATGCTGAAACTTGAGTCTAGATGACTGGAGCAGAGTCAAGAAAAGACCTGGTACCAGTCTCTGTTTAATTCCTCCCCATGGCTAACCACCCTTATTACATCCCTTATAGGACCCTTGCTTCTCTTTCTCCTCCCTCTTCCTGCAGGTCCTTGCATCTTCTCTAATCTTGTTCCCAAGTGGAGGCGGTTAAAATTATAGTGCAGAGACCCCTGAGTATCAAAAGGAAAATAATGCAATGATTTGAATAGTCCAAAAGAGAAAGTGGGGAATGTGGTGCCATAGTCTCCTTGAGGTCGCCCTACCTCAGTGGCTCTGCCCCAGAACCCCAGGCTATAATAATTCCCTCTTAATGTTTGAGGGGATAAAAGTCTATGTCAGTTGCTCCGCCACAAAAAACCAGGCTATAATCATTCCCTCTTAAATATTTGATAAGATAAAGGTCTGGCTTGTATCTTTACAAGATAAAGGTCTGTTATTAGAATATCAGTAACCTCTCCAGTATCTCCCTCCATTATGTTATTCTGAGCACCTCCCCAATTAGAGTATCCCCATCCAGGTACCTCCTCCCATTATGTCATTGATCTTGTGATTCTATAAAAAGAGGGGAATCCTATCCAGTTAACTGATTTACTCTCCAATAAATCAATAATTAAATTGTTCTCTACCCTCTATTCTGTCTCAGTTTCCCAGGCATTACATTGTCAGACGGCTCCCCCACGCCCCAGGTATCTTCCTTTCCTCCTTCTGCCCAACCACCCAGGTGCCAAGGGGCCAAAGTCCATGTTCACCGTGTTCTGTCCCCACCCTACATCAACGGGAGACCTGTTCCTCCCCTCAATTCTCAGCACAGCAATTACACTGGAAACACCTTTGTGTCCCACCCGTTTCTACTAACTAGGGGCCTTCGGCACTGTGGGCACCGGAGCTCCAAGGACAGAGAGGGCGAGAAACTCGAATTTCAGGTGGGAGCCTGGCGGCTGGAAGCTGGATCCTGGTTCCTTAATATCAACACATGAGTCCAAAATTAAAATTATAAATGGCACTGCAAAAAACAATCAACAGCGGTGCTACAATTTAAGTACCACAAAACTCCAAGAGGAAAAAGGAAAACTAGTATGACTAACAAAGCAGCCCCGGTCTTCCACTCCAGTGGCTGCACTACAATAGAACAAGTTCTATTCCAGAACGACAGAAAGTATGTGGAGTAATGTCTCACTCCCGAGGAGTCCCTATTTCCTTCCAAAAATAAAGCAATCCCCGAGAAGTACCGCTCCTAACTTCTGCCCAATTACTCCCGTCCAATAACAATTACACATATCATTAAGTGTTCTAAGTTTGACTGGTTCCCAAGACAAAATCATTGCTGCGGGGTCGGCCTTCTCCTGCCTCCAGCAGGGGTGGGTGACGAGGCAGCATCTCAAACACCCTAAGGGAGCTCTGGGAAGTAACAGAAAAGACAGAGTGGGGGAGCCCAGCACCTCGAATCACCACGGGCGCTGGGCCTGCCGGCTGGGAAGCAAACAAGCAGCAAGGGGGAGGACAGACAAAATCTGTCCCGCTCGGGACCCTCCAAGAGTGAGCACTGAAGGGCCCCCCGGCCGGGCTCGCCCTGACTTTGGGCAACAGTGGAACATACTGGAAGGCAAAGCCCTAATGTCAGAAGAGTGTTGTTAAAAAGCCTGAATTCTTCTCCCCAGATAAGAAGACAAAAATAACTTTCTTTTGAATCACTGAAAAATAACTTAAATAAAGCATCTGCGCCCTATCTCCACTCGTTCCTGGATGCTGCCATATGGTCTCACTATCTTATTAGGGCATCAAACAAGCCCGTCTAGGTTGACAACAAAAATTCAAGGGAATCCAAAGGGCCGATCTCCGCACTAGGGCGGGCAGACCATGGGGCAGAAATAAATCTAAGACCAAATAGCCGAACCCCCCCCATACCTTCTGTCTCTGTTCCTCATTAAATCCCTTTTTTGGAAAAGCACCGAGAGCAAACGTTCAAACCTCGAACCAACAAACAGCCGCAAGACATCAAACCCAAATGCGCCAGGTTCCTTTCAACAAACATTAGACGCCACTGGGTGCAAGGGAAAGCTGTAGCGGCGGTTGCTAAGGAGAAGAAAACCGTGCCTGCCCTAAGGAAGCTCACCAGTTACCAGAGGAGCAACCCTAGCGCACGGCAGGGCTTCTAAGCAAACTCTGACGGCAGCCCGAGGACGAGCCCCAGTCATTGCCCGAAATGGGGGACGTGGGACGGCAGCGCGGCGATTAAACCTGGGACCCTGCCAAAGGCAAGGAGGAAGGGGAGGCAACGAGGGGCACCCCCGGATCCCAGCTTTCCGGGCAGAGGCCCCCCACCCCGGCGCTGCCCGCGGGGGTCACCGGGAGGCCCGGCCCAGCTTCAGGGGGAAATTCCTGGGGGGTTTCACGCTCCTCCGCTCCCAGCCCTGCCCCTGGCGGGTGACCTTCAGCGGGCCTGCGCTTCCCCTCGGCGGGCTGGGGGCAAGCCTGCAGCCCCCGCCCCCACCCGGTCCCGGGGCCTCCTCCTGGCATCCGCGTCTGCATCGCGCGGACCCAGAGGTGCTGCCCCCCCCCCCCCAGCCGAGACGCTGGGCTGGACTCTGGAACCACCATCTTGGGCAGCTCGGGCTTCCCTCTCCCCTCGGCTCCCATTCAAATTCACTTCGTGCATCCTCCTGCCCCCCCCCCAGCGGAGGCAGCTGAGGGCGGGCCGGACCCCACGCCCAGCAGCCCCCCGGCTGCCCGCCCCCCGCCCAGCGGCGCCCCTCGCTGCGTCCCCCCCGTGGCAGGCACCTCCTCCCACCCCCGGGCGGACCCCGACCCCGACCCCGGCCGGGCGGCCTCGGCCCCTCCCCCGCCTGGGCGGCCCCCTCCCCCGCCTGGGCGGCCCCCTCCCCCGCCTGGGCGGCCCCCTCCCCCGCCTGGGCGGCCCCCCCCCCGCCTGGGCGGCCCCTCCCCGCCGGGCGGCCCCCCCCGCCTGGGCGGCCCCCTCCCCCGGCGGCCGCGGCGCCCCTGACAGCCGCCCCCCGCCCGCGCTCACCACACCATGCCGTAGGCGCCCTCGCCGATGTAGGAGAGGTTGGTGTAGCGCGGGCCCACGTCGAACACCTGCCCGCGGACCATCTCGGGCCCCGCGCCGCCGCCTCCCGCCGCCGCCGCCATGATGGCCGCCGCCGCCGCCCGGGCCGAGAGGACAGGAGGAGCAAGGGAGGGCGAGGACGAGGACCAGGGGGCGCCGGCCACCGCCGCCCGAGCCGCCGGGAGTCGCCCGCCGAGTGCGCCGCCGCCGCCGCCGCCGCCGCCGCTTCCTCGGCCTCCGGCCCGCCCGCCCGCAGCTGCCTCCGCGACTGACTGACGGACCCACGGGCTGACTGGCGGCCTGAAGTAGGGCGGGCGCGCGGCGAGGGGCGGGGCCTGCGGCGAGCGCGCTCCGATGCGGAAGGACCGGCGGGGGGAGGGAGGGGAGAAGCGGGGGCTTCGCAGTCACGTGGGACGGGAACTAGCGGCGAGCGGAGGGGAAGCGTGCGCGCATGCGCACGCGCCGCGGTCCAGGCAGAGTGGGGGAGGAGGGAGACGGAGCCGTGGGCAACAACTGAGAGAAGCCGCGGTAATCTGAGGAGGCGCCGGGAGTAGAACGGCAGAAAGGCGACAGAAGAGCTAGGTGGGAGGACACGGTCACCGCACCCACGCACCCCCTGCTGACGGAAAGCGAGAGATACCGTAGTACGCATGCGCCGAGAGGCGCCTCCGTCCGCCCACACGGCAACCGTGCGCCACAGCGCCCCCTGTCGGCGGGCAGGCGCACGGCAGCCACATCCACGCCCTGGACCCTGAGCCAGAAGTCGGAAACCACGCATGCGCCCTGCAGGCGGAGCCCGAGCTTCCCCTCCCCCTACTCCACCCCTCCCCCCACCCCACCCCACTCCTCCCCGGTGGTGCGATGCGGTATTGATTATTCGGGGCGCCAGGCGAGCCCTGCCCTCGAGCAGCTCCCAGTCCAATGGGGGAGACCACAAGCTCTAGCGCCCTCCCCCCACGCACAGGGTGCCCCCAGGCGCGCGTGCCAGATGTGCCCGAGCACGCAGGGGCGGGCAGGCCCGGAGACGCCCGCGCAGGCCCCCGCCCGCGGCCCGGGCCGCTCCCCGCACCGGGCACTGGCGGCGCGCAGGCGCAGGCTCGGGAGCGCCCAGAGACACTCCCGGCCTGAGCGCCCTGGGGGCCCGGCCCCTCACACAGAGGGGGGGAGGGGGGACACCCGTGCGCGCCCCAGAGACACTCCCGGCCTGAGCGCCCAGCCGAGCCCTCACAGAGGGGGAGGGGCATGCCTGCGCCTCAGAGACACTCCGGCCTGAGGCCCTGGGCCGAGCCCCCAGAGAGGGGAGGGCACCCTCGCGGCCCCCAGAGACACTCCGGCCTGAGCGCCTGGGCCGAGCCCTCACAGAGGGGAGGGCACACCGTGCGCCCCGAGACACTCCCGGCCTGAGCGCCCTGGGGGCCGAGCCCCTCACAGAGAGGGGGGGAGGGGCACACCCGTGCGCGCCCCAGAGACACTCCCGGCCTGAGCGCCCTGGGCCCGGCCTCCACAGAGGGGGAGGGGACCGTGCGCCCCAGACACTCCCGGCCTGAGCGCCCGGGCCGAGCCCTCACGGGAGAGGGGAGGGGCACCCTGGGCGCCCCCAGAGACACCCCTGGCCTGAGCGCCTGGGGCCCGGCCCTCACAAGGGGAGGGGGGACACCCGTGCCCCCCCGAGACACTCCCGGCCTGAGCGCCCTGGGGGCCCGGCCCCTCACACAGAGGGGGGGAGGGGGGACACCCGTGCGCGCCCCAGAGACACTCCCGGCCTGAGCGCCCTGGGGGCCCGGTCCCTCACAGAGAGGGGGGGAGGGGGGGCACCCGTGCGCCCCCCAGAGACACTCCCGGCCTGAGCGCCCTGGGGGCCCGGCCCCTCACGGAGGGGGGGGAGGGGGGAGGGGGAGGGGGACAAAGGCCCGCTTAAAAGCACCTTCTTCCAGTACAACCGGGCCAGGCACACGCTCAGAACCCCCTCCCAGGAACTGAGCTGGGCACTGACCGGGAGCTGGTGCTACTGTTATCCCCATTTTTCAGATGAGAACCTCGAGGCTGAAAGAGTTTCTTTGCCCAGAGTGTTAGTAAAAAAAAAACTCGGGTTTTGATGCCTGGGCTCAAATTCCAGCTCCACCATCTGTGTAGTGATTTAAAGCAGCGTTTGTAGCTTCTTCCAGAGGCTCGTGTGTAAATGGGAGGGGGGCGGGAAATGTCTGGGTCCGCTCCAGCTCCAGATCCAGGCCCCAGGATAAGGTAAAAGGTTAGGGTTAGGGCACTCCGGGGCGGCTCAGACACATAGAGAGAGGGGGCGGGCATGTACTCAGAAGCCCTCCCATCCCCCCAGTCACCCTCAGATCCCCAGCCCCCCCCTTCCTACACATACTATTACAACCCACTCAGATCTCACAGGCGCTCAGAGAATACCAGCAGCACCCAGCTCCCTCCTCCCTGCACCCAGCTCCTCCTCCCTGCACCCAGCTCCTCCTCCCAGTACCCAGCTCCTCCTCCCTGCACCCAGCTTCCCTCCTCCCTGCACCCAGCTCCTCCTCCCAGCACCCAGCTCCCTCCTCCCTGCACCCAGCTCCTCCTCCCTGCACCCAGCTCCCTCTTCCCAGCACCCAGCTCCTCCTCCCTGCACCCAGCTTCCCTCCTCCCAGCACCCAGCTCCCTCCTCCCTGCACCCAGCTCCCTCCTCCCTGTACCCAGCTCCCTCCTCCCAGCACCCAGCTCCTCCTCCCTGCACCCACTGCTCCCGGAGGCTCCTCCATCCCAGGAGCACTCCCAGGCAGCCGCCTACTTCAGCAAAGGGAAGGTGACAAAATGGGAAGCCGGGAGCCATGGTGCACAGGAGGCTGCCCTTAGTCAGCTCGGGAAAGAGCCAGAAAATCTTCCTGGTCTTGAAAAGCTGCTTGAGGCGGGAGCCACCTCTTTGCTTCTTTTTGTCTCCCTGGCACTTAGCACATAGTAGGTGCTTCTAAACCGTGGCTCGATTGATGCCTGGGGAAAAAGAGGACCGGGGCCTGGGCAGTGCGCGAGGAGCTGGCTCCTACAACGCTGCCCGAGGTAGTCTGGGGGCACTGGGGAAGAAGGGGCACTGCCAGGGCCAGGCCGCCTCAGGAGCCGCCGACGCCGGGCTACCCGGGTGCCCCTCTGCCGGTCTCAGCCCGCCGGCCTCCGACAGAGGGAGGGATCTGGGCGCACACGCGGCGCCACGATGCGGCCCATGCGGGAGTTGGATGGATTCGTGACTAGTGGAAAAACTATTCAAAGCGAGTGATACTGGATCGGTGCCGGCTCCGCTTTCCAAAAAAACAACTGCTGGGAACCAGAACGAGGGAGATCAAACCCAGGGAGCCATGAGTCATTGGGCCGCCAGCCAAAAAAGCGCCAGGAGAGAAGGGGAGGGAGGAGGGAGGGCCATTTTCCACCCGGGAGGGTTTGGGTGGAAGGGAAGAGGAGGGTGTGGGTTACGGTGCCCTGGCTGGCGGTTTTCCCGTTTTTTTTTGGGGGTGGGCGGGGGGGTTTGTTGGCCCGGTGGGAGGGGGGTGTTTTCCCCTTTTCAAGCCGGGGGGGGAAGGGGTTGGTGTTGGTGGCTTGAGAAAAGGATTTTTTCACCCCCAAAGTTTATAGGGGTGGAGTGGGAAAAAAAATATGACTCTTTTTGGGGGTGGGTACCCTAAGGACAGGTGGGTGGAGTGCCAGAGCCCTAAGCGCCCTTGGGGGGGCCCCCCGCCGGGAGGATGGGGGGGGGCCGGGAGGTGTGGTTTATGCCCTTGGGGGGGGGACGGAAGAGGGTTGCTTTTTCCACGGGGGGGGAAAGGTGGGAATGTTGGGGTTCCCATTTTGGGGGGTTGTGTGGGTTTTCTTTGGGTTTAAGGTTTTGGGCGGGTTGGGGGAAAGGGTTTGGTTTTTTTCGGGGAAAGGGGCTTTTTCTTTGGGCGTGAGTTTTTGTTTTGGGGGGTTTTTTTGGGGGGGTGAAGGGGTTTTTAGGGAGTGGGGGAGGGTAAGGGTGAAAAATTTTTTTCCCCCTTTTTTTTTTTTTTTTTTTTTTTTTGGTTTTGTTTTTTTTTTTTTTTTTTTTTTTTTTTTTTTTTTTTATTTTTTTTTTTTGTTTTTTTTTTTTTTTTGTTTTTTTTTGTTTTTTTTTTTTTTTTTTTTTTTTTTTCTTTTTTTTTTTCCCCTTTTTTTCTTTTTTTTTTATTTTTTGTTTTTTTTCTTTCTTTTGTTTGGTTTTGGTTTTTGGGGGGGTTTTTATTGGCCGGGGTTGGGGCGGGATTGGGGGGGAGATGTTAGTTGCCTTTTTTTTTTAGGGGCCCGGTTTTGGTGGGGGGTTTTTTTTGGGGTTAGGGGTTTTTTAGGGGCGGGCGCGGGGGTGGTTTGGTGGGATTTAGGGAGGTTTGAGGGGTGGCCGGGTTGAGGGGGGGGAAAGCGGTTTTCGGGGGGGGGAAAGTTTAGGGCGCGGGGGGGGGAGGGGGGGTTTTTTTAAAGTGGAGGTTTGTTTGCCGGGGTTTAGGGACCGGGGGGGAGGGGGATTAAGGGGGTGGTTAGGGGGAAAAGGACCTTTTTGGGTTTGTTTTTTCGAGGGAAAAAGGAAGGTTTCTCTGTGGGAAGGGGGAGGGGGATTTTGGGTAGGAAAAGTTTTTGGGGAAGGAAAGGAAGGGTGTTTTGTGGTTTCCGTTGTGTGCAAGCTTTGGGTTTTTTTGGGGATTTTGGAGGGGGTTTTTCTTTTGGCGTTCAGATGAGGAAATTGAGGAGGGAGTGGTTGGTGGTTCGGAGGGTGTTTGAGGGGAAGTTGGTGGTGAATTGAGGGTATTTTTTGAATGGGGTTTTGGAGATGTTAATTTTGAGGGTGGGCTTTTTTTGGTTTGGGCGGAAAGATTTGTAGTTTTTTACGGAAACGGGGTTTAATTTAGGGGGAGGGTTTTTTTCTTTGTTTTAGTTTGTTTTGGGATGGAAAGATGTGTTGGGAGGGGATGTTTTTGTGGTTTGGGGATTTCCAAAAGGGGTTTGGAGCTTTTTTGGGCGTTGGGTGGGTGGATAGAGAACCCATGTTTGCTTGTCCCCGGGGTTGGAGACGGTTTGGTTTTGGACTGGGGGTGGTGTGGGATGGGTGGGGTGGATAGGGAAATGGGAGGAGTTGAAATTTTTGGTTTTGGAAGGGGCCTAAGGGGTTTCTGGGGTTAATTTTGTGTTTTCTTTTGGTTTTGGTGGGGCGGAGGGGATGGAAGGGCAGTAATTTGCAGAAAAAGATGGGTTTGAGGGGGAAAAAACCGATTGGGTTGGGAGGTGGGATTTGATGTTTGTGGAGGGAAAACTGGGGTTTAGAGGAAGGGGTGTTTGTTTTCATCCGTGGGATTTTTTGGTTGAGGTGAAGGTTTTGAGATGGAAAAGAAAGAGGTTGGAGTGGTTTCAGAAAAGTGAGGGGGGCGGGGTATGGTTTTGGGAATTGTGTGTTTTAGATTTTAATGTGGGGAAGAGGCGGTTTTTGAAATTTCTTTCTGGTTTCGGGTTTTTTTGGGGAAAAATTTACGTGATTTTAGGTTGAGTTGAAGAGAGATTAAGTTAGGTGGTTGGGGGTTTTAAAGGGAAAGGGAAATTTGAAATTTTTGCTGGGGTTGTTGTTTTGTTTGTAAGGAGCTGTGAGAAAGGGAAGTTTTGGAAGGGGAGGTTCCTTCGGGAGAGGGGAGGGGAGGGTTGTTTTCATGTTTGTGCCCAACTGTCTCAAAAGGGGTTTTGTTCAGAGGGACACAGGGGAGACATCTTGAGCTTCTTCTTCCTCCACCCTCGGGCCAGAGATTGATGCCAAATGTTTGACCACTTGCTTTCCTCACAGAGAGAGGGTTGTTGTGTTCAATTACTTTTCAGTCATTTTTCAATTGTGTCTGAGTCTTTACGATCCCATTTGGGGTTTTCTAAGCAGAGATACTGGAATAATAGTTCATTTTCTTCTCTAGTTCATTTTACAGATGAGGAAACTGAGGCAAACAGTAAAACGACTTGCCCGGAGTTAGACAGCTAGACTTTTACTCAAGAATATGAGTGTTCCCAACTCCAGGTCTAGCGTTCTACCCACTATACCACTTAATTGCCCCAATTGCATCCATCTTCTCTCTTAAATCCTCTTAGTCTGGATGAAACTTCTTGAACTCAGAGTCTCAACCCCACATGAGATAGTGTTACTGATGTGGGGAGTGCAAAAAATTTGGCAACAGTAAAAGGTATCAGATGTTCCACCGAGATTTAATTTTTTATATAAAAATAAACAAGCACATCCGTCTGGTTAGCATGGAAACTTGCTTTAATACATTTGTCTTTAATAAATGGCAAAATGACATTCTCTATGACTTATTAAACGTTTGGCTTGTATATTTATATTCCTGAGATTACAAAAAACGTCTTGGGCAACAAGGAGTCAAAAGTGGAAAAAGTTTAAGAAGCTCTGGTCTACGGGATGTTGATTCCAGGTTTAAGCTAATTTCTGATTACAATTCATTAATTGAGGGGAAGCCAGACTCCCAATTGAGGTTTACCTTAACTCTCTTCCTACCTAATACCAGTTTCACAATAAATCTCCATTGTGCTCAGCCAAAAAACCCGTTACCCAGAAGGGTAGCAAAGTGGAAATCAGAGAACACATTCATGGGACTATATACCTGCCAACAGTGAAGGAGCTCTCCTACCCAGAGTGAGGTAACTCGTCTGAACCAAGAGAGAGAGTCCCAGATCTCCCCTGTGAGGACGTTTCCCAAACTCCCTAGTGCAGCAACCTGGGGCTGGACAGCCAAAGGGGTTTTATCTGCTGCACCTTTCAGCTTCTCCCAGAGCCTGAAGAGACTTCCACAGCTCAAAGCCTGAAGGGAAGCAAGAGCTTGCCCTTCGCCGGCTCTCACCACCTCCACCCTGCCCTGGCCCAGGGTACACATCTCCACCCATGGAGAGTCCCGTACCAATGGGCTTTGGGATTATTACATTTCTCATTTGCCTCAGGCCTGCATCATCCAAGCAACTCGTGGCAACTGCAGGAAAAGGGCTGGCAGGCCCCGGTTTCCGTGACCTTTTGCTGGGGAGCCACATCAGGGTATCTCTTCCTTCTGCGAAGAACTTTAACACTCCAGGAAATCTTCCTCTAGAACGTCTGACGTCTGAGTGGTTCAGTTCAGAGACTCTCGCTCCCTTGGAAATTCTCCCACTGGGGATCCCCACCGGTAATCCTTAAGGCGTGAGAAGTCCATTCTCAGAAACTTTAGGGGCTTACCTGCTCTTCAAAAGGAAACAGAAAGAAGACAGAAGGTGGCTCAAACCAGCACTCAGACTGGACAGGGCATCGGGGGATCTTTGTCTTGTATCCCTAGTGCTTAGCACAATGCTCAGACATTTGACTTGTGTGCCTTGGCTGTAAGTCACCATTTTCTGCTCCCAGACTGACAGAAGGAGGAACACTCCCTCCATCCCCTGAATGCGCAGGTCTGGAAATCCAGGCCAGAGAAAGGGCTCCAAGAAAGGGCTGAGCTACTCTGGAATTTACTCTGAAGCTCTTCCAGCAAGAACATGTCTTTTTCACTCTGAGTACCCAGTCTTCTGGGAGGCAATCCTGACCACTGGTAACCAATCAGGGGAGTCCCCATTCCATCTACATCCCTTGAACATTGACTTTATTTTTTAAATTATTATTTATTTTTTGTTATAGTTTTTTATTTACAAGACATATGCATGGGTAATTTTTCAGCATTCACCCTTGCAAAACCTTCTGTTCCAACTTTTCTCTCCTTCCCCACACCCCCTCCCCGAGATGGCACGTAGACCTATACATGTTAAATATGTTAAGGTATATAGAACATTGACTTTAGACAATGATCTGCTCTGTAACTGGGGGAGAAAAGGTCTTTCCTCAGTTTAAAAGACTATGCCGTATGATATAAACTAGATGTAGTGTGATGGGTAGGGAAGGGAAGGAGCAGCTAGGGGATCAGGAAAGAATTCCCATAGGCCCTTGGGCTAAGCCTTGAAGCAAGCAAAGGCAAGGACTGACTCGGACATGAATCCAAGACACAAGCCGGGGTCAGCCAGAGCAAAGACAGACAGATGGGAGATAGAACATTCTGCACAGAGAACTGTAAATAGATCCGTTTTCTGGAAAGTGGAATAAATGAAGGGTAGTCATGGGAAACTGCTCTAGAAATAGAGGCTGAAGCCAGATTGTGTGAAAGTCTTTAAATGGCAAGGAAAGGGATTTGCATTTTGTCCAAGAAGCCATAGGGAGCCTACCAGCTTCTTGAGGAAGGGAAGTCCAGTGCTTTAATACTATCAGTTTCACAGCTATGGGGAGAATGGATTGGAGAAAGTAGAGACTGGAGACTGGGAGGCCAAGTAAGAGGCTATTATCGGGGCAGCAATGCCAGAGCATTGGCCCTGGAGAGAGGAGGACCTGAGTTGAAATCGAGCCCCTAAGACAGGGGTCCTCAAACTACGGCCCGCGGACCAGATGCGGCAGCTGAAGACGATCATCCCCCTCACCCAGGGCTATGAAGTTTCTTTATTTAAAGGCCATCAAAACAAAGTTTTTGTTTTTATTATAGTCTGGCCCTCCAACAGTCTGAGGGACAGTGAACTGGTGCCCTGCTTTAAAAAGTTTGAGGACCCCTGCTCTAAGATGTGACACTATATGACTCTGGTCAAGTCACTTAACCCCATTATTTCCTCCAAAAAAGAGAAATATTTATGGAAATGAAGTTGATAAAGGTGGTGGCAATTCAAGTGAAAAGAAAGGAGGAGAATGATTGAGAATGTGAACATAGAATGGAAAAGATTTGGCAATTGTTTGAATGAGATGAGTAAAGAATCAAAGATGACTTTAAAGTTAATAACATGGATACCGGAGAGTACCCTTTTAGGATCTCTCTTCAGAGATTCTTTCAATTTCTATTTTATTCTCTAGTTCTAGAATATCAGGACAGTTTTCCTTGATAATTTCTTGAAAGATGGTGCCCAAACTCTTTTTTTGATCAAGTAGACTTTCAGGTAATATTTTAAAATGATCTCTCCTGGATCTATTTTCTAGGTCAGTTGTTTTTTCAATGAGATACTTTACATTTTTTTTCTATTTTTTTTTTATTTTTTTAGTTTTATTTTATTGTATCTTAATTTCTCAACTTTACTCATTGGCCTCAATTCTGATTTTTAAGGAATCATTTTCTTCATTGAGCTTCTGTACTTCTTTCCCATTTGACCAATTTTGCTTTTTGTTTCCTTTTGCACCCCAAATTCTCTCTTTATTCTTTTCCTAATCTCTTTTTAACTTTTTCATAGCACAAGACCAATTCTTAATTTACTTGTAGAAGCTTTGACTTTGTTATCTTCTGAATGTGTGTTTTGATTTTCCTCGTCACCATAGTAACCACAGACACTTTCTATGATCAGAAACTTTTTCTGTTTTCTGCTTATTTTCCTAGCCTATTACTTGGCTTTGTTAAAGTAGGGATCTGTTTCCAAGGTGGAGGATGCCCTGTCCTAAGCTACTGCTGTTTTCAGAGATCCTTCTAGGGACCTGAGCATAAGCCTTCTTTTCTGCCCTGGAATTGTTAGGAGGGTCCCTATCCCACTGTAGCTGTCATATCTAGGGTGCTAAAGCTCCCCAGACCTTCCTCATTGCTAATAAAGAGACCTCCTGTGAGCTGGGGCCTCCAGAACTCCCCCTTGCCACCACTGCCTATGCCCACTCTTGGTTTGCTGGTTTCCCAAGGCCCTGTCATCCTACTGACACACCTTTTCTGCTGATCTTGCGAGCCATCTTTGTCTCTAGGCTAAGAGGTCTAGAAACCACTAGTGCTATTGCTGATTCTGAAGTCCTGCCTTGCTGGGGCTGGGGCTAGGGCTAGGGCTGGGACTGGAGCCCAGGCTGTACTAGCATGGTCTGCACTGAGATTAAGTGCTAGACTCCCACCCTGTTACCATAGACCTTTTCTGCTGACCTTCCAAGACTTTGTTGGTGTCTCTGGGCTGAGAGATCTAGAAGCCAGTACTATTGCTGATTCTGAGATCTAGGGACCTGCTTTACTGACATGGGGCCGGGCTGTGCTGGTCTGCACTGGAGTATCTTTGATAGAAGAGGCTTTTTGCCTTTATTAAGTGCCTACTATGTACCAGGCACTGTGCTAAGTGCTTTACAAATAAGAGCTCAACAATAGCCTTGGGAAGTAGATGTTATTATCTCCATTTTACAAATGAGGAAACTGAGACAGGTTAAATGACTTGCCCCAAATCACAAAGTGAGTGAGTGTTTGAAACTAGTTTTAATTCAGGTCTTCCTGACTCCAGACTCAAAGCTCTATGGGCTGTAATACCTAGTTGCCAAAAAGATGGCTCAGTGGAAGGGAGAGAAAAATGAGTCCATTCTGAATGTGTTTGAGATACCTATAGGACATCCAGGTAGGGATATCCACTAGACAGACAGAGATATCAGATGGAGCCCCAGTGAACTAGGCAAATATCTTAATAACTTTCTCCATAATGGACTGATATGAGAACAAGAGCCATTCCCCAATAGATAAATGCGCAAAGGAAAAAACCCAACCCTTAAACAATTGAAAGCAAACTATCAATAATTACATGCAAAATGCTCCCAACCACTAAGAAAAGGACAAACTAGAATCATTGTTTTCATTTCCTAATCATTAGATCAGCACAGATGACCAAAAAGGAGAATGACAGCTGTTGGAGGGGCTGGGGGAGACAGACACTCCACGGCATTGCTGGAAGAGGTGGGGACCAGTCCTGTCGTCCTGGAAAGTAATTTGGAATTATCTGTCAAAAATCAGAAAACCATGGGCCCCTTAAGCCCAATAACACCATTAGGAGGCCCCTCCCTATGGGGATCAAAGAATGAGGGGAAGGACCTACGCAACAAAGATAATAATAGCTGGACTTTTCAGTGGTAGCAAATGCCCAAAGGACCAGAACAAATCATGGCATACAAAGGGAAGAGAATATTATCGCACCAGGAGAAACCAGCTAAGGCTCATAGGAACTGATGCAGAACAAAGGGAGCCAAGCCAGAGGCCCAATTTAGCCTTCTAATGCCATTGGCTATTGTTTAAATTGAGCCTCTGCTTTAAGCCTAGGGTCACACAGCTAGTAAGTGTCTGAGGCTGGATTTGAACTCAAAGTCCTCTTGTCTTCAGGGCTGGTATGCTATCCACTGAGCCACCAAGCTACCCCTGGTCTCTTCCATCTTAAGTTCAATGATTCTGAGACTGAAGGGGATGAGATCAAGAATAAAAATAGAAGGTTGCAAGAAAAAGACTACCTCTTAAGGATAATAATAATAATAATAGCTAACATTTATATATCACTTATTATGTGCACTGTGCACTTCACAATTATTAGCTCATTCGATCCTTACAACATTGAGAGGTCAGTGCTATTATGACCCCTATTTTACAATTGAGGAAGTGACTTTCCCAAGATCACCTAACAAATATGTATCTAAAGCTGGATTTGAACTCAAATCTCCTGCCTGTAGGTTCAGGGCTCTGCGCATTGTGGTGCCCATTCACTGCAGAGCAATGAACTTGAAGAAGTGGAACTAGGAGGCCAAGGTGTTTAGGAAGACAGATAATGAAAAAAGGGCTCATTTCTCTCTTGTATTAATAAGTAATTATTGAATTAGTATCAAGCTTTTTTCCTTTTCTATTTCCTCGTTCAGAAGTCAGCCCTTAGAGCTTATTTAGTCTTTGAAGTACAGGGCTGAATCTGAGAGAGAAAACTCAGAACTGTTCAAAAGGTAAAGAAATTTTAGTTTAGTTGAACTGAAGGGTTCAGGTGCATTATGTTACTCAGGTCTGGGAAAATGTGGGTTCTTCTTTTGTCAGGCGAGTGAGATGAGTCTCTTTGACTAAAACTGGGGGATCGAAGTCACATCCACCCTCCTCATAGTCCTACCTCTTATTATAGAGTATATAATTAGAGAGAGAGAGAGAGAGAGTATAAGAATAATTATTCTTATTATAGAATATATTTTCTCTTATTATTAATCAATCCAAGTCAGTTGCCACTCTCAGGAACATGCCCTCTTCCAAGGGCATAGAATTGTTGGGTAGAATCCATGAAGGGTTTTTAGAATTTGATCACTAACCCCTTTTGTTAATTATATGCCAGCATGACTAATAAAACAACTAATTACCCAGAAACTATGTCTCTTGAATGTTTTATATGCCACAATAAACACATATGTTGAAGTCCCCAAATATGAAGTCACATTTTGGATTAGAAATGAAGGCGCTGGACTCATTGAGAAAGAAGAGAGAATAGCCCAGCGTGCCTGGATGGGAAAACAAAGCTAGATGGAATGAGCCTTGAAGGAGAACTTACTGAGTCACGGTAATGGAGGGAAGAGCGTGGAACTGAAAAACAAAACAAAGCAAAAACAAAAGCTGAGGAGTATGTCTAATCCTCCTGCTGACTCATGGAGTGGGCCACAAGAGAAGGCTACCTGGGTGACCTTCAGAAAAATCTCTGGGCCTCAGTTTCCTAACCCACATAATGGTTTAACGGGGATCCGTATCGTCAATGTTCATCCATCCATATGCCATGTGGTTATTCTAAATTCCACCCTGACCCTTTTCCGATTCTCTCTCTGAGAATGGTAACCAAGCCAATACCTCCATTCCCTGGAAGGTTGAGCCATTTTCCAGTGACTCTCCTCACTATTCTCTCTGAATCCCCCATCTAAATCCCTCATCCCTCGCCACTCCTCTACCCCAGGTGTCATCTTCTGCTCTTAGATGGCTCATTCTCCCAGAGCAAGGGTTCTCGAGGGCCTCTGTGGGGTTTGTCTCTTCTCCGATGCCATCGCCTTAAATCTCCCATTTCTGATGTAGGTCCTGCCCACCCCACCTTAGTGATTAGTGCCCCCATTCCATTTAGCCGGCTGACATCATCATCTAGCTTTTCCAAATGAACACTGACTTACAAGACCAAGTCAGAACAGAAGTCCAGACATTTCCCAGCTCACCTTCTCCCTTATACTCTCTCAGTCCCTGGCTAGAAGAGGCTCAGACGTGGCAGAGTTTCTCCCTAATGTTCCCATTCAAATGTGGCCCATCCCCTCTTACAAACAGGGCAGGGACTGATCTGACTGCAGTCCTCGGGACATGGTTCAGTATTAGTAAATGCTCACTAACTCCCTTCCTTAATGGCTCTCACTTTTCTCGTGAGTGGGGCCGGCTTCTCCTCAGGGCCCCAGCTCAGCTATTGATGTAATTCCTCTCAAGTCTCTGGCTCCGAAGTGGATTCTATTAGCGAGAGCCCTGCTGTCTAGCCCTTGATGGGATGGAGCTCCGAGAGGAGGTTGAGTCACCTTCCCCCATCAGCAGCTGGGCAACCCCCACACCCGAGCTGTACACAAGCAGCCTACCGGAAAACAGTTTGAATGCCAGCTTGGGGAAAAGATACAATCTTCTAAGAGCAAGCCTTCCCCATTTCTGATGATTCTGCCCTGCCCTTCCCCTGCAGCCGAGATGCCCTGCAGTACCCCTAAGGACTTCCTGCTCCCTTTGTTCTTGGCATCCAGAGGCTGACACGGGGGGGCACAGAGCCTTCTGCTTCTCTCTTCAGCCTGACTCGACCTCCCCTTCCCCTGCTCTTCCTCTGCCCAGACCTTCTGGAGGATTCCTTGGAGCTCTCCTTCCAATGGCTTCTTGTTAATAACCTTCCTTTCTTCCAGTCTAACTGCAGTATACAATGTAGAGGGCAGAAAAAACAGCCCTTTCCCTTAAGAAATTTACATTCCCTCTGAGGAGAGGGAAAGAAAACATATAAACAAAGTCTATATATATATATATATATATATATATATATATATTCATATATATATATATATATATATCTGATAATTTACTACCTTTGTATAATAAATAATTAGAGAGCTGGATGTGGAATAAAAAAGGTGTGGGTTTGAACTCTGCTTCAGATACTTACTAATCTGTGAGCTCCTATGAACAAGTTACTGAAGCTCTGTGAGCCTCAGTTTTACCATCTATGTAATGGGGAGGGGAGAGGAATAAGAAGCTCCCTCTCCCATCTTCATCGGCTTCGCCTGGAACGCTTTCATTGGGCCATGTGTTCTGGTTCATTGCTGAGGATCATGATATGCCCCTGTGGGGTTTGATGGAACATGGGCTGTATCAGAGAAAATTGGCCATTGAACCAGGAAAAGCCACCCACACAGTGAGCGATTTCCCCTTCCGCGGTGCCCTCCTTCCTTCTAGCCTCCAGCATGAAAAGGATGTAATTCTCTCTCTAGGACTTCCAGTCAAGGATAGGGATTGGGGTCCAGGGGAGCTCAAGCCCGTTCTTTGGGACTTTGCTTCTTTTGCTTTGTGTTTCTTTCCCTGAACATAGGTAACCAAAGAGTGATCGTGAGATAGACATTTCAGGATTAGGCAGCTGTGAGTTCCTTGCTTCCTCAGATGGTACAGGCTGAATTTTAGGAGAAGCCCCTTACTAGTCTGGTGCTTCTTGGAGACGACCACAGATAGGAAGAGAAGGCCAGTCCCTGCTTGGCTTGTCAGAGGGCATTTACCTTGAAAGAGCTGTTGAGATGGTGTAGAACAAGAGGAATGCACATTGAACCATCCTAGAAAGTATTTCATGTGTTGATACTCTTAGGTATCCACCTCTGGAAGAGTTCTCGGAGCTCTAACTAATGCTTCTTCAGTCTGTCACTGTATGCATATATATATATATATATATATATATATATATATATATACATATATATATAGAGAGAGAGAGAGACAGAGACAGAGAGAGACAGAGAGACACAGAGAGAGACAGAGAGATGCAAAGAGACAGAGAGAGACACACACACAGACACAGAGAGAGAGGAAATTTGAGATAAAGGGGTTAACCCCCTCTTTAGGGGTAGGCTTCTCCCACTCACTCAAGACTGAACCAGGTCCACATATTTGGGTCCAGAACAAGGGTTTCCCTTGGAGGAAGAGGGTAGCATTCCAACCCCTTTGAGTGCCAAAGCTGTTCTATATTGTTACATCTATAAAATGGGAATAATAACAGTATCTCCTTCACAGAGTTCTGGTAAGGGTCAGATGAGATCATACTTGTAAAATGCTTGGGGAGCCTTCAAGTGCGATCTCAGTGCTAGCTATTACATCCTTCCCCTCCTCCCCCCAGGCTCCTCAGGGCTAGAACTGGAATGACCCCAGTCCTTGCTTCTAGCCCTGGCTTACCAGGCCAACAGCATCCAACATCCTCTCCTTTCAAATTCACGGCCCCCAAAGGAGCCACCTTCCTCTGACCTTTCCCGGTGACTGACCACAGGCTTCCCTGACACGCGGTGACTAAGATTTTTGCGTTGGAGCTCCCAGACCACAGGGACCACTTTGGCAGCCCCTTTGTGTTACGCAGGACAGCTCCAGATCAGCCCCATGAGAACTGGATAAAGGAACTTGAAATATTTAACCATGGGCCTTATATGTATAGGTATTGAATGAGTGTTTGTTGAAGATGTGGAAAATACAATCAGGAAGGGGCTCTGCAAAGGGGCCATGACTCTTTGGGGGTCTGGGACAAGCCCCGTAGCCCTACCCTGAAGTGGGGTCCCCCTGGACACTACTCGGCATAGCTGGAGACAAACAGGGTGGGGAGCGGTCAGCTGGACTTGGGGGGAGTGGAAGGGAGTGAGACAAGGCAGGAAAGGAAGCTTTGGATTTTAACTAGCAATTCTTGCCAACTCCCAGCTAAGCCCAGTTTTTTTCTGAGCTACAGAACTGTGCGTTCCCTAGGGCAAAGCCCCACCCTAGTTAGTGATGTCCTGGAAAGGCTGGCTGATGGAAGAAGCTCAGACTGGTTCTTCTTGGCCCCAGAGGGCAGGGCTAAGAACCCAGAAGAAAAGCTGCAGTTTTTTTCAGCCAGATGTCAGGACAAATTCCCCCAAATTTGATCTGTCCCAGAATGCAGTGGGTGATTTCTAGAGGCAATGAATGAGGGTCTTCTGGTGAAGGCAGGATGACTTTTGTTATAGAATTGTGTCTTTCCTTATTTTTAGGTACAGGTTGGATTGGATGGATTCTGAGGTCAATTCAACTCAACAAACAATTCTCTTAACTTCTAGGCCTCCGTTTCTTCATCTGTAAAATGGGAATAATGATAGCACCTCCCTTCCAGGGCTGTTGTGAGGCTCCAAAAAAAATTATAATTATAAAGCTCTTAGCAGAATACTTGGCACATGATAAGCACTGTATAAATGTCAGTTATTATCATTGATGCTGTAGTTATTACTTGTTCAAGAATTGAGGATTCAGAGACAAAATCCAAACAGTTCTTTCCCTCATTGAGATGTGTATTCAATTGGATTCAATTTAGAAAATATTCATATGTGGGGAAGAAAAGAAACAATCATTAATTAAGCACCTACTATTGCTAGGTACCAGGGAGTAAAAAGAAGAGGAGAGGAGAAGAGAGGAGGTGGAGGGAGAGAAAGGAAGAGAGAGAAGGAGGAAGGAGAGAAGGAAAAGGAGGAGGTAGAGGAAGAGGAGGAGGAAGAAAAGACGAGCACTGCCACCAGGTAGGGCTAAAGAAAGAAAATGTCCCAGGCATAGACTGTCAACCATTTTTGCAAAGCCACAAGGCAAGAGATGGAGAGTGCCCCATGAGAAACAGTTATCTGGGCAGTTGGGTTGGAAGCTTTTGGAGAAGAATATAAAATCAGTGAGAAAGATAGGTGGGAACCAGATTACAATGGGTTTAAAATGTTACACTGAGGATTATGTATTTTTAATGAATTGAAGCAATTGGGAGCCACTGAAGATTTTTGAGTGCCTAAAAATGAGGGAGAAAACAGAACAATATATTTACTTTTGATTTAGCAATCGCGTGAGGATAGAGTAGAGAAGTGGATGGTACAGTCAGAGACCAACTGTGAGACAATTCAATGAGACAATTCAATTCAATTCAGTTCCCATTCAACAGACTTATTAAATGATCCCTGTATATCAGGCATCGTGCTAAGTTTTAGGATATTTTTTTAAATGAAATTAAAATCAAGTACTTGCAGGTTTGAAGATCGGTGGCAAAGGCTTGTCCCAGCAAACTTCCCTCCCTGCACATGCAATCCCATCGAATCCTGTCTTCCTTACCAGACTGCCCCCTCTTATCACCCCACTCTTTGACTTAATTTCAACAGCTCCATCTCTACTGGGGTTCCTTCCTAGCTGCCTATAAACATACCCATTTCTTCCTCATCCTCAAAACTCTCACTTGATCCATTCATCTATGTTGTGCCATAGTCTCCTTGATCTACCTCAGCGGCTCTGCCCCAGAACTCCAGGTATAATCATTCCCTCTTAAATATTTGATGAGATAAAGGTCTTGTATCTTTTCAAGATAAAGGTCTGTTATTAGAATATCAGTAACCTCTCCAGAACCTCCCTCCATTATATTATTCTAAGCACTTCCCCAATTAGAGTATCCCCATCCAGGTACCTCCTCCCATTATGTCATTGATCTTGTGATTCTATAAAAAGGCTTCCTGTAACGACACTTGGGGGGGGGGGGGGGATACTTTGAGACAATAATCCTACCCAGTTAATTGATTTACTCTCCAATAAATTAATAACTAAATTGTTCTCCAATCTCTATTCTGCCTCAGTTTCTTTGGCATGACAATTAGATATTAGCCCTTATCTCTCCTCCCTTGAAGAAAGTCATCTACACCAGAAGCCTCTTTTCATTGCTTTCTTATTTGCAATCTTCCTTCAGATCTCATTCAACTAATGCTGCCCTCTCCAAATCAATGATCTATTAATTGCCGAACCAAATGAATGGGCTTTTTCTCAGTCCTCATCCTTCTGGACTTCTATTCAGCCTTTGACATTAACAGTCACCCTCTTCTCCCTCATACTCTCTTCTCTCTCCATTCTTGGGACATTCTGCTTACCTTCTTTATAGTCATTTTTGTTGGATCTTTATCCAAGTTGCTATTGAAGTTGAGTGTCCTTCAGAGTTTTTCCTGAGCTCTCGTCTCTTCTCTCTCCGTCTCTATTCTTTCCTTAGGTAATTTAATCAGTTCCCCTGGATTCAATTATCACCTCTGTGTTGAAGATTCTTGGATTTACTTTGATCTCAGTCTCATATCTTCACCTGCCTCTTGGGCATCTCAAACCTGAACATCCTATTGACTTCCTAAACTTAACAATTCCCAAACTGAATTGTTATCTTTCCCCCTAAACTCTTCCCATTCCTATCTTCTCTATTTCTTGTCAGAACCCTATCCTCTTCCCAGTCCTTCAGGCTCAGAGTCCAGGAATGAACATGGACTCCTCACTTTCTTACTTGCCAAGCCCCTCATATCCAGTATGGTACCAAGGCCTGTCAGTTTCACCTCTGCAGCATCTCCTGTCCATTTTGTTCTTGTAGTGTCCCTCATTGATTTCATCTCTGCAACACCTCTTGTCCATTTCACTATTGCAACATCCATCATTGATTTCACTTCCATAACATCCTTTGTGCATTTCACTTTTGCAGCTTCCCTCATTGATTTCACCTCTGCAGCACCTCTTGTCCATTTCACTTTTGCAGCTTCCCTCATTGATTTCACCTCTGCAGCACCTCTTGTCCATTTCGCTCTTGCAATATCCCTAATTGATTTAACTTCTGTAACATCTTTTATCCCATTCACTTTTGCAACATCCCTCATTGATTTCACCTCTGCAGCACCTCTTGTCCATTTCACTTTTACAGCTTCCCTCATTGATTTCACCTCTGCAGCACCTCTTGTCCATTTCACTTTTGCAACATCCCTCATTGATTTCACCTCTGCAGTATCTCTTGTCCATTTCACTCTTGTAACATTGCCTCATTGATTTCACTTCCATACCATCCTTTGTGCATTTCACTTTTGCAACATCCCTCAATGATTTCACCTCTGCAGCACCTCTTGTCCATTTCGCTCTTGTAATATCCCTAATTGATTTAACTTCTGTAACATCTTTTATCCCATTCATTTTTGCAAAATTCCTCATTGATTTCACCTCTGCAGCAGCTCTCTATTACTCTGACCCAGGCCCCCTCTAGTGCAGACCTCATCACCTCATATATGAACTATCCCTATAGCTGCTGGGGACTCTACCTGCCTCAAGCTCTCTGCCCCTCCAATTCACTCCACTCAGGAGTCCCAGCCTGACCATGTTTCCAGTCCCACTCCAGTCAAAAAGTTCCAGTGGCTCTCCAGGATCAAATACAAAATCCTTGGTTTGGCATTCAAAATCCTTTTTAATCTGTCCCCCAACATCCCAGTCTTCTTATATCTTGTACTGTTCTAAGCGACACACACATGCACACACACACACACACACACACACACACAGAGGCACACGCACATACACATCACACCATTGTATAGTTCAGAGTCATGGGCTTTCTTGTTGTTCCTAAAACAAGACTCTCTCTATCTCTGGCTCCAGGCATTCTCTCCAGCAGTCTCCCATAACTAGAATTTTCTACCTCTTGATCTCTGCCTCCTGGGTTCTTTACTCCCTTCAAGTTCCAGGTAAAATCCTAAATGGACCTTTCCTCAATCCCTTTTAATATTACTGTCTGCCCCATAAGTTATTAAAATTTTCCCATTTATAGCTTGTTATATCCCAGTTATAGTTGTTATAAACTCTCAAGGAGTTTAGCCACAAAAGGGAGGAGAGGTAAGGGCTAACATCTAATGAGATGAATGGATCAAGTGAGAGTTTTGAGGATAAGGAAGAAATGTCTATGTTTATAGGCAGCTAGGAAGGAATCCCAGTAGAGATGGAGCTTGCCCTCCCCACCCTATTTGACTGTGAGTTTCTTGGGGGCTTTTGCCTTTCTTTGTCTCCCCAGTGCCTGGTGCATAGTAGGTGCTTAAGAAAGACTGATTGAGGGGCAACTGGGTGGCTCAATGGATAGCACACCAGCCCCGAAGTCAAGAGGCCCTGAGTTCTAATTTGACCTCAGACAGTTAACACATCCTAGTTGTGTGACCCCGATTGCCTCAGCAAAAAAAAAGAAAGAAAGAGAGAGAGAGAGGAAGAAAGGAAGGAAGGAAGGAAGGAAGGAAGGAAGGAAGGAAGGAAGGAAGGAAGGAAGGAAGAAGAAAGAAAGAAAGAAAGAAAAAGAAAGAAAGAAAGAAAGAAAGAAAGAAAGAAAGAAAGAAAGAAAGAAAGAAAGAAAGAAAGAAAGAAAGAAAGAAAGAAAGAAAGAAAGAAAGAAAGAAAAGAAAGAAAGGCTGATTGACTGACTGGCAAATGAGGGACTGAACTTAGTGACTTTTGAGTTCCCTTCCTGCCCCAAGTCTCTGCTTCTAGAATCTGCACAGTCACCAAGAGCCCTGACCAGGGGAAGCAGGCCTATAGAATATCTCAGAGCCACATGCAGAGCTGAGTACTTTGGTGCAGAATGAGCCAAATCCTGAGTTATCACTGATGCAAACACTGGGATGTAAGTGAGAACAGGTGGTGCTTCAAGCAGAAAGGGTTGTCATGGAGACAGGCAACCAGGTCAGTCCCATCACATGAGCCCTGTGGCCATGCCAGAGCTGGCAGGATTGGGGACAGGTAATCCAGAATTGCTTCTCCATCCTTAGAGAGGTGACAGACAGGTAGCAGTGGCTGGGGGGAAGGAGAGCTGGGAGGGAGGCAGCATTTCAAGGGAGCTGCAGTTTCCACCGTGTTCTTTGGCAAAATGAGGCTTAGCAGAGTGTGGGGAAAACCTTAAGTGTGGATTCAGGAGATCTCGGGTTGAATCCTGGTCCCCAAACTTGCTTGTTTGGAGTCCCTGGGCTGAGGTCCCTTACCTTTCTCAGGCTCAGTTTAATTCTTTCCCAGTAAATGACGGCAACAGAACAGTAATAATACTGTTCTTTTTAACCAGGATTATCAGGGATCTTCCCCTCCTTCCAGTTCCAAGAGTGGCCCAGTTCAGCAGACTTCCAGACTAGGGCAGCTTCCATGGAACTGGATATTCAGGCTTTGGTTAGAACGAGGGGATCAGGCAAGAGATCAGGTCTTAGACCTTTTTACCTACTTTATAGGGATGCTATTCCCCAAAGGCATTTTCTGTTTTGAAGACTCCAGAATGTGAGGTCTTTGATTTTGTTATTATTTTCTATTTATTTATTAACCTGGATCATTTCCGGAGCCCGGCCAGCTTTTTGCCAAAGGATAGAACCCACAGTCAATGGGCTTTGATCCAGCACAAGTTGTATCTCCCAGGGGGATTGAAATCTATATCTGAAGGGAAAGCTACATCCCGGAGCAGATGAGGAGGTTTCTGTCGTCTCAGAGTTGGACTCTAGGAGAGGAGGGCCATGCTGGTCTTTCTTAAGGGATTCCTCCCCTCCCCATTTAGCGTCAGCTGAAGACCTCATCCTCATTTATCCACTCACCTGGGGGGACCAGCCGTACAGTGAAAAGCATGCTCGATTTGGAGTCAAAGGACCTGGATCTCCATCTGGCTCCATGATATAATAATAATAATAATAGTTGTTACACTTGTGATGATTATTATTTTAGTAGCTAATGTTCCCATAACTCTTGCTATGTACCAGGCACTGGGCTAAGTGATTTACAATTATTACCTCATCTGATCCTCACAATGATCCTGGGGGTAGGTACTATTATCTCTAATTCACAGATGAGGAAACTGAGGCAAACAGAAGTCAAGTTTTTTGCCCAGGCTTACGAGGCTGAGGCTGAATCTCAATTCAGGTTTTCAACACTTTAGGCACGATGGCGCCATTTAGCCTTCTACTTCCTGAGTGAACCTGATCACTTTCCCTTCTCTGAGCCTCAGTTTCTTCATCTGTGATAATGTCAGATTAGATGAGCTGGAGGTTTCCTTTGTAGATCTAACTCTAGGATACTATAAAGATTTAGTTTTAAGAGGGATTGTTAAGGTTGCCTGGTCTCAGCCCCTCAGAGTCCAGACCAAGAAGCGGGGGGGGGGGGGGGGGGGGGGGGGGGGGGGGGGGGGGGGGGGTAAGCGGTTGGAGGGATCCTAACAAGTGAAGAGTGGGTGCTGGGTGACTGAGTCCTGTTGCTCAGCCAGCTACAAGCCCAGAGAGTTTACTAAAGAACTGCTGGTAGCTCAGAGGAGCATCTCCAGCAGAATCTCCCAGAGTTCTGTCCTCAGCTTTGCTGTTCACACTTCAACCAATGACTGGGAGGCAAAGTAGCCCCCGCTCACAAAGGACTCCAAGCTGGGTCCAATGTCAAAGATTCACAGCATCAAAATTCAGAGATCTCTGCTGGCTGCAGAGATGGGCCGCTTCCAAGAGGGAAATATGACCAGTCCATCAACTAAGAAGCATCAATTAAGGGACTGCCACCTGCCAGCCCCCGGGGGTGCAAAGACAAAAATCAACCCCACGGCTGCCCTCAAGAGGCTTGCCTTCTAAGGGGGGGGCTGCACAGAGAGGAAGCGAGAGAGGGGGACGGAGACAGTGGCTTAGTGAGGAACGATGAACCTAACCCCAAAGCTTCCATTCTTAAATGTAAAGAAGGCACAAAGGGTACAGTTTTGTTACGTCATCACATTTTGTTGTTCAGTCATTTCTCAGTCATGTCCAACTCTTTGTGACCCTCCTTGGAGTTTTCTTGGCTAAGACACTGGGATGGTTTACTATTTCCTGCTTTTACAGATGACAAAACTGAAGCAAACAGGGTTAAGTGACTTGTCCAGAGTCACACAGCTAGTGAGTGGTGAGGCCAGATTTGAACTCAGGAAGGTGAGTCCAGTGCTCTCCCCACCTAGATGCTCTTTATTTAAATAGATCTCTCCCTATACACGTTTCTTTTTAAATTTTAATTTTAAATTAATCTTTTTTTGTTTTGTTTTGTTTTTACATGATAATGATGATAACTAACATTTACAGAGCCTGCGATGTACCAGGCACTCTGCTAAGTGCTCTAAAATCATCTTACTTGATTCTGGCAACCGTGGAAGTAACGTGCTATTATTCTCCCCATTTTACAATTGAGGGAACTGAGGCAAACAGAGTTTTGCCCAGAATCCAGAGCCCAGAGCTAGTGAAGATCTAGGTCAACTTTAAATGGGTTTTTCCACTGCATCTGTCTCCTTGCCCCTTCCCAGAAAGTCTATTCTTGTTATTTAAAAAAAAAAAAGAAAAAAAAAAGAAAAAGTTCAAAATGAACCAACATATCAAAAATAAGATGATGTTGTATATACTGTTCCACCCTGTCGATGCCCACATCTGTATAGGAGCTGGGAAGGGGCTTTTCAGATCTTCTTTTGGGCCAAATTTGGTGATTAGAATCCTACAGCATCCGGGTTTCATGAGCTTGCGTTGGCTGTTCTTTCCACTGACACGGTTCCAGACTGTTCTAGATATTACTTTCCTAATTGCTCACGTTCCAGCAATAGGAATATGCCCGCCTTCACCCAGAGATTCCCACACTATGTGGGGTGGCAACATAGGAAAGAAAGCTGTTTGGCCCCAAAGTCTGCCCGGATCATCGCCGCTCAGACACGAAGCAAATCACCAGAGTCCGACAACATAAGTGGGAACTGTACAACAGAACCAAATTTATGCCATGAGCTCCTCCCCCTTCGCTCTTCCCTGGGTACGGGGAGACCCCATGTGACTGGCCAAGTTGGTGAGGGTTGGATTGTGAGGCTTAAAAAGCCATAAGGACCATTTTTGGTGACACACAAGGGAACCCTGGGAAATTTCTGAGGAAGAAAGCTCCATGCTCACGGTGCCTCAGGATGGCTTTAGCAGACATGGAGTAGACGGATTGGCCGGGGGCCAGAGCAGAAGCAGGGAAATCAATCAGGAGATTGTTCTAGGAGAGGGGAGGGATGTGGATAGACCCACCCCTGGAAGTGCTGCCCGGTTTGGTAACTGGTGGGATTTGGGAACCAAGGAGAGGAAAGATTCAAGAATCTTGGGCCAGAGAATTCCCCACCTAACAACCGACCTGCTGATGGTCTCCCCCTTGGCTGGGTGGTGTTCACGGGTACCAGATTCAAAGCAGAATCCTCCACTCTGTGTGCTGAGCTAACGAGAGCTTCCAGGAATTAAGGATCATTTCAACACCCCAACCGGACTCAGAGGGGAGACCCTATCACCTTAGGATCCTTAGGATCATATCTGAACTCCTCTGGCATTTGAAGCCCTTTCAGTCTAGCCTTGTCCTCCATTTTCTGCCTTCTTCCATACCAGTCCACACACTCCCTGGTCCAGCCAAACTGGACTTCTTAAAGTTCTTCCCGCTCAATACACCGTTTCCCATCTCTCTGCCTTTGTATTAGCTGTACCCCATGTCTCGGATGCTAATGGAGGCAGCCCAGAGCCCAGAACCCGAGGTCTTGTGAATAGCCGTACCCCCAGCATCCGTGGGACGCGGCGAGGGGAGGAGCCCAGGCACATATACAGACAGAAATTCTTGTCTACAAATTTCTTGGAATTGTCCAAAGGTTCAACACTAGAAACTGAGATTTGATTATGTGCAATAATATCAAAGAAGGATTATCGCCTGTTTTGCTGCTGTCGCTTAAGGATCAAAGGACCTTTCCATCTGGCCACTGGCTGAAACCTTCCAAATGGGTGAGCACAGATTGTCTCTCCTGGGTTTCCAGCACTTAATACAGTGCTTTGGACACAGTCAGCCCTCAATAAATGCTTGATTCGTTTGTTCACTCTTTAGTTCAAGAAGGATACACTAAAGCATTGTTGGTGGAATTAGAACTGGCTTGACCATTCACCACTAGGCTCAGCTCCCCTCAGCCGGGGTCGGCCCATCTCCCCAGACGGTTTTGCTGGGACGTGGTTTTTGCTGCACGTGCTACGGTGTCTCGGAGCCCCGGCTGAGAGCTGGCTGGGAGGCGGGTGAGCAGCCCTCCTCCCAGAGGTGCTGGTCCTCCCCGAGGACCTTCCTCTGCCCGCAGTGAGCCCCTTGAAGGCAGGGACCACATTGTTCCCTTTCTTAGCAGCCTCGGAGTTTAGCATAGGCTCAGTACTTCATAAAGGCTGTCGACTGGCTGAGTGACTGATTGATTGAAGGGTACCCTTGAAGCAAATATAAGAGGGGCGTTCCCAAAGGATTTGTGAGAGCAGACCATATGTTTACAGATCCACGATGGATTTGGAGAGAGAGAAAATCTGAGCTCCAGTCTACCTTGATGTCAGCCTTATTGATTAAAAAATATCATCCTAATTGCCTGCTGGAGTAAAGCCAAGTGTAAAAGCTTTCTTCCCATATGCATGAATCATGCAAGAGTCCGGCCACAGAAATGATATTATTCAACAGTCACCTGATTACCGACATCAGCCAAGGCATCGACCCGGAGCCAGGGGCTTTCAGTCCTCGGGGAGGATGCTCCGAGCAATGTCCAAATGGAAGAGGGAGTCTTAATAATAATAATAATAGCCTTTTATTTTCAAAACACAAGCAAAGATAATTCTCAACATTCACCCTTGCAAGACCTTGCGTTCCCCATTTTTTCCTCCCTTCCCCTCACCACCTCCCCTAGACGGCAAGTAATCCGATATATGTTAAACATATACAATTCTTCTCTACATATTTCCACATTTATCATGCTGTGCAAGAAAAATCAGATCATAAGGGGAAAAGTGAGAAAGAAAAAAAAGAAAGCAAATGAACAATAAAACGCTCTGTTGTGATCCACACTCAGTTCCCACAGGCCTCTCTGGGTGCAGACGGCTCTCTCCATCACAAGACCATCGGAACTAGCTTGAATCATCTCCCTGTTGAGAAGAAGCACGTCCATCAGAATTGATCAGCACATACTCTTGCTGTTGCCGTCTACTGGTTCTGCTCATTTCACTTAACATCAGTTCATCAGTCTCTCCGGGCCTTTCTGAAATCATCCTGCTGGTCATTTCTTACTGAACAATAATATTCCATAATATTCATACACCACAATTTATTCAGCCATTCCCCACTGATGGGCATCCACTCAGTTTCCAGTTTCTTGCCTCTACAAAAAGGACGGCCACACTTTGCACACGTGGGTCCCATTCCCTTTTTGTGATCGGAAGAGGCATTTTTTAGAGATGCTCAAAGCCAGAGGCTTTGGGAGGTTGGGAGAATATTGCCGAGACTCCTCTGAGAGGCCCCTGATTAGCCCCACAACCTCAATCCAAGAAGGGCTGTTTTCTGCTGTTGGATGGTCAGTCTACTGAGCCACCATATCCCTACATAGGGGGATGTGCTGTAAATATTTAACAGCTGGCTCTCAAAAACACCTCCAAACCCTTACCTGCCTGCAACACACTTTTAAGTTTGTTTGACGTCATTAACATTTCCTCCATCAGTCCAGACAGAAACAATACAATAAATGTAGCTCAGATTTGTAACCATTTGCTGATTTCCAGGGTGTGAATGCTCACACTAAAAAAATTTAACAATCAGCTCCTGAGAGCCATTTGAACCCTGTCCCATCACATTGTCACAAACCTGTCTCTGTATCTTAAGGGCAGGTCCTTTAAATGGACAGTGAGGTGGCAAAGAACTGAAGAGGAAGCAGGAAATCTTTAGGAGACTGCCTATTTCTCAGACTGATCCCTTGCATAAAGGCCAAATGTCCTCCTGGTGATAGCCCATGTTTGTGAATCCTGGAACGACATAACCTTCAAAGAGTCAGCGTGATTGAGCCAAAGGTTAGATAACAATAAGAATCACAATAATTGCTAGTATTTATAGAGGGCTTTAAAGCCGGCAAACTTTCCAAATATCTCACCATTTGAGCCTCATAATAACTTTAGGAGGCAGGTGCTATTATTAGCCTCCATTTGCAGAGAAGGAAACTGAAGGGGAGATGAAGTGACTAGGGAGTATCTGAGGCTGGATTTGAACTCAGGTACTTCCTCACCTTATATACTGATCCACGTAAAGTCAGGTCATTTCTTAAGATGTCTGTGGTCCCAGGAACCCACCTTCCTTGTATAGAGAGAAGTCAAGCTAGTAAACTCCAGGCTGGAGGTTTCTCTGAAAGGTCCATGAGTCCGTGAGCTGCCCTGAGAGTCTGCTTCAGGAACCTCGGGTATGGGGACCAAAGGTTGGCTGAAGGGCCCCCAGAGCAGTGCCAAGAAGTTGTTCCAGGAATAAAAAGCGGGGCACAAAATGACTGGCCAAGCCCCCTCCCTCATCCCCAAGCATTCTCTCCCTTCCTGCCAGATTTTGTAATCCCATAATCCTCGAGCTGGGAGGGCCAAGAGTGAGAATTTAGTGAGGGATAAAGACAAGGAACTTAATTCAAACATTAATCAATCAGTAAATGTCTATTAAGTGCCTACTATGTGCCAGATACTGGGATGCACAGAGAGGTAAACACTGTCTCTTCCCTTGAAGAACTTATCCTTTTCATCTCTGCAGTGTTCAAGGCCTTGTGCCAGATGTCAGGGTAGAGAAAGCAGCCCGGGCCTGGGTTTAAACTGGGAAAGCACTTAGCACAGTGCCCGGAACGCAGTAGGTATTTAACAAATGTTTATCGATTGATTTTTTTGGCCAATCCATTAGATAGATGCTGGGCTGCAGAAACAAAAACGAACCAGTCCTTCCCCTCAGGGAGCTTCCGTTTATTAGAAACGAGGGCACGGATAAGCAGATACCAAATAAAACGAAAATAATTCTTGTTTGGGGCATGGGGAAGGGATAGAAGCAGTGGCTGATTCAGATCAGTTCCAATGATCTTGTGAGGGGAGAGCCGTCTGCACCAGGAGAGGCCTGTGGGAATTAGGGCCACAATGTAGCATTTTTCTGTTTTCTGCTGTTATTTGCTTGCATTTCTTTTCTTTCTCAGTTTTTTTCTTCTTGATCCGATTTTTCTTGTGTAAGAAGATAACTGGATCACTATGTATACATTTATTGGGTTTAACAATATTGTAACATATTTAACATGTATTGGAGTACTTGGGGAGGAGGTGGGGGGAAGGAGGGGAAAATTTGGAACACGAGGTTTTGAAAATTTACCCATGCATATGCTTTCTAAATAAAAAGCTTTAATTAAACAAAACAAAACAAAACAAAAGAATTAGCGAGGGGCACTCAGGGAAGGCTCCTTGGAGGAGGAGCCACATGAGCTGGGCCTGTAATGATGCTCAGGCTTCCAAGAGATGGACGTGAGAAGGGAGAGCCTTTCCAGCATGGCAGGTGCTACATACAAAAGTGTGGAGGTGAGGAACGGAAGGAATGAAATGTGAGTCAGTCACCTCAGACCTAGATCCACAGGGAGTCCTCAGGCTGACCCCAGTGGCCACTAGGAAGATCACTGTTTTCCTGCTTTCCCTCCCCAACTCTTACCTGCCAAAGAGGCATTTTTTTCTCCCTTTGTTTCGTCTCACCTCCCACCACTTGCCCCTGTTTGCCCCTCATCTGTCTTCCCCACTGTCCCCTTTGCTTCATCTGCCCCTCATCGGCTCCTCGCATCTATTCCATTTATCCAGACCATTCAGGTGTCTATACCTGCCTCCGTCTATACCTTCTGCTTGAGCACGGAAGTAGTACCCGATAGGATCAGAATCCTTTCAGATGGTGCAGAACCCTGCAGCGTGTGGTCCGTGTGCTCTCCCTGCTACAGGAACCTTAGTGACTCAATCACAGGAGATGCTTTCCACCTGTTCAATGGCCGGCAACGTGTGTATGGTTTGTGCACTGTCTGTTGAGCCACTTTCTCTGGCCGCATCCACACGCCTTCCCCCAGGGGGTTCTCGATTTCTGAATTCTTATTGAAGCTGGGGAGGGGGCTGCGTTTGGAATCAGAAGGCCAGGGTGGAGAACGGTGACTGGAGAACCGGGAGGTCAACATCCACGGCAACAACAAGATCAGGCCGGGCTCTCTTCAACAATGAGATGATTCAAGCCGGTTCCAATGACCTTGTGATGGAGAGAGCCGTCTACACCCAGAGAGGACTGTGGGAACTGAGGGTGGAGCCCGACATAGTGTTCTCATTCTTTTCCTTGTTGTTCGCTTGCATTTTGTTTTCTTTCTCATTTTTTCCTTTTTGATCTGATTTTTCTTGGGCAGCAAGATAATTGTGGAAATATGCATGCTTATATTGGATTTGACATATATTTTTAACATGTTTAACATATATTGGATTACTTGCGGTCTAGGGGAGGGCGTGGGGAGGAGGAGGGGAAAATTTGGAACAAAAGGTTTTGCAGTAGTCAGTGCTGAGCAATTATCCATGCATATGTTTTGAAAATAAAAGGCTTTAATAAAAAAAAAAAAAAATTGTGGCTCAGCCCCCTTCTACAGTGTGACCTGGAGCCCTCGCCGGCTGGTGTTCCCCTTCTTTATCCAAAAAGGGGTTGGACCCATTTCCAAATCCCTCCTAGCTCTAAATCCAGTTCCTGGGTATGTCCATAGGTGCTCTTTTTTCTCCCGAAGCCCCGCTCTTGTCAAAGCTCCAATCAGAAACATTCTGGCTCATCTTGGGGTATTGTTCCAACTGGCATCCTCAGCTCTTCTTAAAAAACAACAGAACTTTCTCCAGACTCTCCCAGTTTTAAGTTACACAAACACACAGCACAGCCCTGGCTCAATTTTGTCCCACGTCCTGGGATTTGACATGTTTTCCAGTTTTGTGCTGATGGTGATTTTTAATGATTTTTTTACCCTCTCTAAGCCCAAGTCCCCCAAACAGTTGTGTTCCTAAAGCACATACAAAGGCCCGTTCAGGCTGGCGTGTTCCGATGTCATATACCGACTGAGAAAAGAAAAGGTCGCTGGAGAAAGGCCATTTAACAGGGTAACTTCGACCTCATGGCAAAGGTGGCTTTCTGTTGAGGGTAGTACTTCTTCTACTTCGGGCTCTGCGGTTTCCCTCACACCACGTGCCATTTTGGGCAAGTCTTCCCAAGAATTTGGGAACTTTTTGGACTCAGCACTGCCGTTTTAGGATTTGGCCTTCGGGGTGGCTACCCTGCAGCCCCAATGGCTACATTTGTCCCTAATCCACGGACAGGATGATCCCCAGCAGCTCCCACTCATTTAGCTCCCATCCCATCTGATCCCTTTACATTTTTTGTTTCAAAATACATAGCAACAAATTACCAAGTTGGAGAAAATACATCGATAAGTAGAAGAAATGATTTTCACAAGTGGCATCTTTTACTTCCTTGTAAATTGTTCTCTGTTGCTCACTTTTTTCCCCTTTCCTCACCCCCAAGCAGGCTATCTATCTTAAGAAAGGATATAGTTATCTATGCATATGTCGATATATATGTGCACACACACATATCTTTTCTAGCCCTGCTGACCCTTTGCTTTAATTCTGCTCCCAATTTGCCTTGCTATTACTTAACCTCCTCCCAACAAGGGATCCCTCCCTTGGCTTCTTCCCCCACACTTTACTTCCCCATCTTCCCATCCCTCCCTTTTATTTCTTTCCGCATTAGCATAGGATGCTGTGCCCTTCACAGTGCCTATGCAGTGTTGTCTATCTAACCATCCCAGTGGGAGTAGCTTAAGGTTTTTTTGTTTTTCTTTTCTATCATGAACTTAAAACAATTCTCAACAGACACGAACATTTCAGTATATGAAGATTCCGTAAGAAAGAGGAAACGGCTTCCGACCCGGGCAGTTGTTTTTCTTTTTTCAAAAGGAGACAGTGGTAGCCCCTGCCCTGTTTGTGCGTCATTGGGGTGCAGAGGCCTTTCAGGAATGACCTTCTCTGGGTTCCTCAGAGAATTAGCCCAGGTCCTACTCTTAAAACTGAAAAGCTCACAGCCCCGACCCGGTGCTCGCCTTTCCGAGGCAGCCAACAGACCCAATAGAGCAAAGCACAGGTACTTAGGAAGCTGGCGCGGTAGCTGCAAGATCCCCCCCCCCCCAAACCTGGGATCACGAACAGCCCCACGGCCTCAGTGGGAGCAGAGGGCACAGGACCGGGCACAGAATGGAGCACACTGGCACGGAGACCCATAGCTAGGGGGCACACGGACCAAATGGCGGGCGCCTCTGGAACCGCAGTGCCCACTTCTAATGCCCCCCCCCATTAAACTCTTCCCAAGGGCAGTATCTCTCCTAGGAAACCTGGGCCTTAGGCTTGACTTGCCACTGCCAGGCTCACTCTTGAATCTGTACTTAGCTCTTTTCTACCAGGATTTACTCTCCATGAACTTCAGAGCTTCTGTGTGTCTCTCTGTCTCTCCTCTCCTCTTTGTCTTTCTGTCTCTGTGTGTCTCTGTCTCTTTTTCTTTCTCTCTGACTGTCTCTCTCTCTTTTTCTTCTCTTTCTCTCCCTTCTCTATGTGTATGTGTCTCTGTCTGTCTGTCTCTGTCTCTTTTTCTCTCTCTCTTTGTCTCTCTCTCTCCCTCTCTTGTCTGCCTCCCGCATCTTTCTCTCCCTGCCCCCACGCAGTGCCCCCGGTATTAGGGTGATGGTGATGCAATAACCCGGGCCGTGAGGGCGAGGGCCGGAGAGGAGGCCTCTTCCTCCCCCGCTGCTCCCGCTCGGGAGCCCCTCGTACCCCCCAGGCCGTTTCCTGCCTCTCCGGGGCTCCCGGGCCCGCAGCCAGCGGCCGGCCTCGCTTCCAGCCCCCCGGGAGGAAGCCTCCTCCCACTTGGCCCGGGGCCCCCCGGCCGGCCTCCCCTCCCCGGCTCGTCCCCGGGCACGTCCGCGCCTCTTTTGGCCTTTCGGGGATTACATCAGCGGGTGGGGGCGGGAAGTGCCGCGAACACCCGGGAGCTTCTTGTTTTCGGAGCCTGACTCAGTGCTCTTTTCTTTGTTTTTTGCACGAAAAAGAAGCCCTGGGGCCTCCGGCCGGGCAGCTCGAGGTTTTCTCGGGTCTGGGAGCGGCTGCCCCCCGCCCCCCCCCCCTCTCGCCCCTGCCAAGGCCCGGCAGCAGATTCCAGCCTCCACCCCCTCCCGGCACTAGTTCTTCCTGCCTGGCTCTGATTCCGGCCCCAAAGGCTCGGAGATCGCCGGAATCTCCCTCTGCAGCAATTAATCATAACAATCGCTCGCATTTGCGGCGCTTTGAAGTTTGCAAAGCCCTTTACGTTGGCCATCTCCTTTGACCCTCCCAACAATCGTTGAAGATAGGTGCTATTGCCCCCAGTTTAAAGATGAGGAAACTGAGGCAGACAGCTGCAGCGACTTGCCCAGGTCACACCGCTAGGAATTGTCCGAGACCAATGGGGACATTAATACGTTGCAGGTGGAGTTGTGGACTGATCCGCCGCTCTGGAGAGCAGTTTGGAACTATCAGCTGTGGGCCCGCCCTTTTCCCCATGATGCTGCCTTGCTGTCTGGAGTCGCACAGGATTTTTTCCAAATTCCTATGAATTTGTCATTTGCTATTATTAGTAGTAATGATACTAACATTTATATGGCACCTCCACGTGCCGAGCTCTGGACCAAACATCTTAGAAATATGATTTCATTTGAGTTTCGCAACTATCTTGGGAAATAGGTGCTATTTTCATCCCAATTTTTCCAGTGCAGGAAACGGAAGGGTTTTGTTTTATTTGTTTTTGTTTTTGCTGAGGCAGTTGGGGTTAAGTGACTCGCCCAGGGTCATACAGCCAGGAATAAGTGTCTGAGGTCCTCCTGACTTCAGCGCTGGTGCTCTAACATCTGCGTCACCAGCTGCCCCCAGGAAACGGAATTTAAGTCCCGTGCCCAGGATCCCAAAGTTAGCATCTCAGGCTGGATCCGAACTCGGGTTTCCTGCCTCATCCACTCTCCTCACTGCTTCTCCTCCAGCAACGGGCCGTTACCGAGTTTGCTCGGCTGTTTCCCAAGCGATGGGAACCCACTTGGTTTCCAGTTCTTTGTTGTAACGAAAAAGTGCTGCTGTAACTTCTCCCCACAGGGGCTCCCTGCTTGACTCTGGTGTCTTGGGGGTTTCTGAGGCAAAGCAGATCCCCGGATCCTCGAGGACTTGGGAGGGAGGTAGCGTCCAATTCTTTTCCCAACTGGTTGACCCTCGCCCAGCTCTATCAACAGGGGCTTCCAATAAGTCTCTTAGGTCATCTGTCATTTCTGTCCTTGGGATGGGCTTGCAGGGGGTTTGGGGGCTTATTTAAGGAGCTGAGCTTTTAATTAACGACTCGGAGTATTTTTTTCTTATAATGGCTGATGGATTTCTTCCTAGAAGAATTATTGACCACCTATCTGTGATTTTTTTTTTATTTACCTAGATTGAATGGATCCCTCAAGTTGTCTCTGGCTGAGATGTGGATGGACCTTATACATCTCAGCCCTTTATCAGGAGAATTGGCTATAAAGGATTTTCCCCAATCAATGGTTTTATTTCTAATTCTTTCTTATTGAAGGAGATGAGGTGAGATCTTTCAAGACAGTTGTGAAAATCGAGTAAGGCTTCCTCTACTTCAGAGTTTGAGTAGGCCTGAAGGATTTTAAGCATTGAGTCAAGGGCATACCTGAGTCCCCTTCCCGCTATCCCCCCATGACATCAGCGTCTCCCCATTTCAGTCAAATATGGACAACTATGTACTCATTGGTCAAGTTCAATTTCTTGGGTAGTTCCCAGGTTTAGAATGTGAGACCCTCAGCCAATGAGGATGAGGGTCAGTGGTGGGAGGGGGGATTTGCCTTAAGGATTAACAGTGTTGACCCTGCCCCCTAAAGTGTTTCCTCCCTTCCATTGCCTGCTCCATGGGTGGGACCCCTTCTCTCCAGAATGTATAATAAACTTTGCTTTGCTTCTAGAGATTTCTCCAGCTTTTTTTATTAAAATGGTGACCCCCTCACCATTTCTGAACCACACATTATTAAAAAAAAATTCCACTTTATTATGATGAGTTTTATGAATATCAACAAACACATCCATGAAATCCAAGGCCACGGCTGGCCCCTTGCTCACGGTGGTGGGTGAGGGCCGCGGGCCGGCCACTTGTGCTCTGTAGAGGTTACAGTGGCCCGTGATCTTCACCTGATCTGGACATATTTCCTAGGTTCCTTGTTCTGAGGTTACATCCTTCTCAGTGGGGGAACGAGGCTTCCCAGGGGCTTCCCGTCCACCTGGACCTCTGAGTTCCAAGGAACAATTGTATTTTTGGTTCTAGTCTTAGGATTCTCCTCAGTGGGGAGGGGGGGGGAAGGGGAGGACAGATGAAAAGAGATACCCAGAGTGTCAACATGTATGAGGCCGTTTTATTCCCACACAAAAAAAGGGAATGTTGAGCAACAAAGAATCCTAAGATGAAGGCACCCCCCACCTGCACCCTCCAGACCTCCCTTTCATGTCCTCTCTTTTAGAATGCAACCTCTTGATTCTTGAATTTGTATGTGCTCGCATACAGTAAGTGCATAATAAATGCTTGTTGATGGCGTGATTAAAGCCAAATCTGGTCATTTATCCCTATGAGACCAGTCCTTTGAGAAGCTGACACTGAAGCCTCTCTGAGACATTTACAAACAGTTTCATTGCAGGGGCTGCTCAGCTTTCCACCTTAAGGGGCCACAGACTGACCAAAGGCACAGACTGACCTGGGGCAAGGGGCTCTCTCTTCCTGGAGTATCTCTCTGGGCTCCTCTTTCTTTCCCTTCAAGCTGGTCCATTATTGTCTCCAAAGCTGCCGTAGTGGCTGTTGCTGAGATACTTTGGGGTTCAGGAAGGGGAAGACCCAGAAGGCCCTGCACCCACAGACAAAAGGCAGCCGCCCCCAAGACGCAGGCTTGTCTAGAGAGACATGAACAAACTACCGGAAGGGCAACTCCCCCCACCTCAAACCCTATCATCGAGAGAGCTCAGGAAGCCGTCTTTTTGCTTCAAGGCCAGTAGGATGAAGAGACCCCCCCCCCAAGCAAGGATCCCCCCCTCAGATAGTCCCAGTCACAAGAGCTTCCATCCCCACACAGCCCCAACCTCTGGGTCACTATGACTGCCCAAAAGCCGTCAGTCTGCTCTGGAGTGTGTAGGGAGGGCCCCCTCCTTCCCCATTCCCAGAAACACTCCCTCCCCTCCAGCCTCCCCGGGTCTGCCAGGAATGCCCCACGCACAGGATAAATAAAACTAGGTGACCGCGTATGAAATCATAAATCTCCCCGAAGCGCAGCTTGGGCTTTTAAAAATTATTCTTGCGGACAGTATTACTTTTATGTTTATAGTTGTTCTGATACTGAACCAGCCCCGTGTTCCCGCTGTAAATCCCACCTGGTCACACACACTCTGTGATGTTTGGATATTGCTGTGGTCTCTCTGCTAGTATTTTATTTAAAATTCTGTATCCGTATTCAAGTACTAATAGAAAAGCCATTCCTATTAAAAAATCATCCTTGCTTATTTCATTTTTACTGGGGTAATTCTGGTCTCCTGCCAGCTGATACCCGCTTCGGAGCTTTCTTTGGCTCTCTTCAGCTAGGCAGTCCAGGACAGGAAGCCCCGAATTCAAATGGAACTTAAGACCTAACTAGCTGATCAAGTCACTTAACCCTTCCCTGCCTCAATTTCCAGAACTGTAAAATGTGATAGAAATTATGTTCATCTCAACGGGGACACTGATGCATTGTTGGTGGAGATGTGAATGAATCCAACCAATCTGGAGAGCAATCTGGAACTATGCCCCAAAAGTTATCAAACTCTGCATATCTTTTGATCCAGCAGTGCTACTACTGGGCTTATATCCCAAAGAGATACTAAAGAAGGGAAAGGGACCTGTATGTGCATGAATGTTTGTGGCAGCCTCTTTGTAGTGGCCAGAAACTGGAAAATGAATGGATGCCCATCAATTGGAGAATGGTTGGGTAAATTGTGGTCTATGAATGTTATGGAATATTATTCTGTAAGAAACGACCAGCAGGATGAATACAGAGAGGCCTGGAGAGATTTACATGAACTGATACTGAGTGAAATGAGCAGAACCAAGAGATCATTATATACGTCAACAACGATACTATATGAGGATGGATTCTGATGGAAGTGGATTTCTTTGACAAAGAGAAGATCTAATTCAGTTCCAATTGATCAAGGATGGACAGAAGCAGCTACACCCAAAGAAGGAACACTGGGAAATGAGTGTAAACTGTTTGCATTTTTGTTTTTCTTCCCGGGTTATTTTTACCTTCTGAATCCAATTCTCCCTGAGCAACAAGAGAACTGTTCGGTTCTGCACACAGATATTATATCTAGGATATGCTGTGACATATTTTACATGTATAAGACTGCCTGCCATCTAGGGGAGGGAGAGGAGGAAGGGAAGGGAAAAGTCGGAACAGAAGTGAGTGCAAGGGATACTGTTGTAAAAATAAATTACCCAGGCATATGTTCTGTCAATAAAAAGTTACAATTTAAAAAAAAGAAATTATATTCATCTCTGAGGGTTATTGGAAGGATCAAATGGGATAATGCTTGAAATGTTTAGCACAGGGCTTGGCACATTGTAGATACTTAATGAATGTCTGTAACAAATAAGCATTAGCCGTGCAAAAGAAACCCACATGTTGACCTTGGCCGTATCTGAATTGACTGGGACAAAGTTGGATACATTTTTCGGCTTTTGGCCCTATCTCTGATTTCCGGGCCTTCAGCAGCAGGCCTTCTCCAGCTCTGTCCCATCCTGGAACTTTCTTCCATGCTGGGGCCGGCCTCACTCACCCTGGACAGCGACGGCACCCTTGTGGTTCTCTCACCAGGGAATATGCTCCCCCAGAACCAATCTCCTGCTCCATCTGTGAGCAACCCTTAGACTTATATTTCCACATAGAGACAAAGGCTTAGAGAATGACCTAGTTAACAGTAGAAAACAAGATACTGAGCCGATGAACTGAAAAACTGATAAAAAACCAGAAACAAGAAGAGGGTGAAAGGTAAGTGCAAGCAGTGAGCGCACATGCTTAATGACTTAATTAACATTAACTTCTCCTCCCAAAGGAGCTTCCCATCATTTTTAAACATGGTTGATATGATGGGAAGGGGAAACATGTCAAGAGGAACAGGCAAGGGGAGGAGCAAGAAGTCTGCTAATTTCACCATTCCCGGTCAATTGGGGTGACAAGGGAGGGACTTTGAGCTTCAGGATAGGAAATAAAAGGCTCATTCCCGAGTCTCTAAGTGCAGATCTGCCCAGGGACTGTAAATAAACCAACTTACTGAAGGTCATACACTCCTTAGTCCCTTTTTAATCTTTGTAGCATATTTTTTTTCTTTTCTTTTCTTTTCTTTTTTTTTTTTGGTAATAATAGCTTTTTCTTTTTCAAAATACATGCAAAGATAGTTTTCAATATAAACCCTTGCAAAACCTTGTGTTCCAAATTTTTCTCCCTCTCTCCTCCCTCCCCTAGACAGCAAATAATCCTATATATGTTAAATGTGCACAATTCTTTTAAATATATTTTTACATTTATCATGCTGCACAAAAAAAAATCAGATCAAAAGGAAAAATGAGAAAGTTAAAAAAAAACAACAAGCAAATGAAAAAGATAAAAATACTATGTTATAACAATACTATATGATGACCAATTCTGATGGACTTGGCCATCCTCAGCGATGAGATCAACCAAATCATTTCCAATGGAGCAGTAATGAACTGAACCAGCTACGCCCAGAGAAAGAACTCTGGGAGATGACTAAGAACCATTACATTGAATTTCCAATCCCTATATTTTTGCCCACCTGCATTTTGGATTTCCTTCACAGGCTAATTGTACAATATTTCATCTTTTTTAAAAAATAGTTTACTATGTAAAGGGTATTGAGGGAGATCTAGCACCTCTGAGGGAATAGCTGCCCACCCATCTTGGGTGTCTACCTTTCACCCAAGTTTCTCTTGGGGCTCCAAGAAGCTACAGCATGTGCACTGGTCACAGCCCCGTAAAACCATCCTGGCAGACCAGTTGTGATGGAGAGAACCATCGACACCCAGATGTGTCACAACACAGCATTTTCACTCTTTTTGTTGTTGTTTGCTTGCCTTTTTTTCTTTCTAATTTTTTCCAGTTTGATTTGATTTTTCTTGTGCAGCAAGATATCTGTATAAATCTGTATGCTTATATTGGATTTAAAATAGATTTCTACCATGTTTAACATATATTCGACTACTTGCTATCTAGGGGTGGGGGAAATTGAAACACAAGGTTTTGCAAGGATTAATATTGAAGAATTATCATGGATATGTTTTGAAAAATAAAAAGCTTTAATAAAAAAAAAATCCTGGTAGAAAGGCTAAACCAGGTCAAGGGTAGCTAAGTCATTGATAAGTTAGGGGAGTGTCTACCCTTGTGGTGGAATGGGTAGATGAGAACAATTTGTTCCAACAGCGAGAGCTTGGTCAGCTATTGAAGCTGCCAAGGTCATCCGAGCATCCTGGGCCATCGCCAGTCATTCTGACTTTTCTGACTCCGACAACTCTGAAAGAGAAGAATGAGACTGATGACCTTGTGCAGCTCTGCCTCAATTAAACCCAATTCAGGCACAAGTCAAGATGTTATCCACGATGTCATCAGTTCTCTTCAAAAATGAAGGCCAAAGAAACTGGAAACTGAGTGGATGCCCATCAATTGGAGAATGGCTGAATAAATTGTGGTATATGAATATTATAGAATATTATTGTTCTGTAAGAAATGACCGGCAGGAGGATTTCAGAAAGGCCTGGAGAGACTTAAATGAACTCATGATGAGGGAAATGAGCAGAACCAGGAGATCATTATACACTTCAACAACAATACTATATGATGATCAACTCTGATGGACGTGGCCCTCTTCAACAATGAGATGAACCAAATGAGTTCCAATGGAGCAGTAATGAACTGAACCAGCTACACCCAGAGAAAGAACTCTGGGAGGTGACTATAAACCACTACATAGAATTCCCAGTCCCTCTATTTTTGTCCGCTTGTATTTTTTATTTCCTTCACAGGTTAATTGTATACTATTTCAGAGTCCAATTCTTTTTGTACAGCAAAATAACGGTTTGGACATGTATGCTTATATTGTATTTAATTTATACTTTAACATATTTAACATGTATTAGTCAAACTGCCATGGTGGGGGGGAGGGGATGGGGGAAATGAGGGAAAAAACTGGAACAAAAGGTTTGGCAATTATCAATGCTGTAAAATTATCCATGCATATAACTTGTAAATAAAAAGCTGTGATAAAAAAAAAAAAATGAAGGCCAAACAACAACTCCCACAACAGTGTGCTGGAACCCCTTGTCTGATATAAATATGTGGGTACTTCCCCTTGACACCAAACAGCTGGCCCTCTTTGGATAGGTGGTATTTGACCCGGTATTTCCAAGGATATTACGATTACTAGGTTAGGTTTGTGGGTGACAATGTAGAGTTTTAAATGGTCTGAGTTTAAATAGTAGTTTTGTTCTCAGAAATGGTTTATGCTTATGGCCCCCAGCCTGGGGCCAGGGAGTGAGACCCCAGTCCCTTCTAAGAGAGTGTGGCTGCCAGTGTAAATGCTCTACCCAGACCCAAATCACAAAAGACTTCTGTCTCGTGGGAGATGCAACAGTTGCTTCTAGGAGACGTTTTGAGTCCCCCCAACTCCCAGCTTAATACGTGGCTTCCATATTTGGGGTGGACAGATGCTGACTCCCTGGAGGCCTCCAGAAAGAGGGAGACCCATCCACTCTGATAGTTATACAGAGAAAGTCACAATACAAGAAGGCTGCTCCCACCCCTGACATCTCCCCCATGGATGCTATGGTTGTGGGTGATCTAGGTATTCATAAAGCTTGATTCACTGAGAATAAAGGGGCACCAGGAAACATGAGGAGGGCGTCAACTCCAAATGCTGATAAAAAATATGAAACCCATCAAATACTGTGTTTATTTGAATTTTTTAAAGGACACATAGACATGGACGCCAGTTGCATTCAGTTAAAGTAAGGCAAGAGACAAAGAGACGGGGGTTATAAGACTGCCAGTTCTTCCTGTCTCATCTCAGCATTCTAGCTTTGGGGACTAACTGGGCAGGTAAGGGCCACGCGAATAGAACGCCAGGCCTGGCGTCAGGAAGAGTGAATTCAAATCCAGTCTCAGATATTTCCTAGTTATGGACACTGGGCAAATCATTTAGCCCTGTTTGCCTCAGTTTACTCATCTGTAAATGAACTGAAGAAGTTAATGGCAAAAACTAAACAAATAAATAAACAAACAAACAAATAAAGGAAATCCAGTATCTTTGCCAAGAAAACCCCAAATGGATTTAGACTTCATTGAAGAACAACACTCACAATTAAACACACACACACACACACACACACAAACACACACAAACACGGACTTTTGATACTGCTTTGGTTGTCTGTGGAGAGATCGCCTATCCTGGCCGTGAAGAAGGGAACCACAGATGTCCCCAACACTAGTTGCTGCATTACTTCCATGGGATGACGACCACCCTCTCCCTCCTCCTCACCTCATGTTCCCTGTGGACAATCCCTCAGAACTCCTGCTGTACCGAAAATCTTATTCCCTCCAGCCCCGATCTTAGAGAAATTTCCTCTTTTCCCAAGTAGGAAAGGACTTCCAGCGCCCTGTCTTTGTGAACAGCCGGAGATTTGCCAGAGGCTGTTATACCAGCTAGCAGGTGACTTCTGCCTTTGTGGAGAGGGGGACGAGGGTGGTGGCTTTATTCTCTTGCCCACAGGAGAAGCACCTAATATTATTTATTAATTCTATGGATTTGTTTGATTGAAATTTGTCAAATCCCTCTTTGATTTGGGTAGTTTCTATTTTGGGGTATGATTGAGGTTTTTTGATTTGTTGCTTTTTTATTTTTTAATTGCATAACCAAGTAGGGCATCGATCTCTCTTTTGTTACAGAAACTATTTAGAAACATACATTTCAGGGGCAGCTAGGTGGCGCTATAGTGGATAGAGCACCAGCCCTGAAGTCAGGAGGATCTGCGTTCCTCAACACTTCCTAGCTGTGTGACCCTGGGCAAGTCACTTAACCCCAGATGCCTCAGCCAAAAAAAACCCCAAACAAACACATACATTTCCCCCCTCAAAACTGTTTCGGCTAGATTTCAAAATCGGTCTCATCATTGTTATTTTCTTTGATCAAATTGTCTATTGTTTCCATAATTTGATTGTAGAACCTCATATTAATTTAAATTTGAATCTTTTCTTCCAAGGCCCTTTATTAAATATAATTTTTACTAAGTCTACTAATTGTTTAAGGTACAGAAAACTGAATACAGAAACAGTCTTTTTGGAGCCCAGTAACTCAAATTTTTTTTTAGGCAGCTCAGTCTTGACTCACATTTAAGACCCTACTGGCCTCTATTATCAAGGGATGGGGAAGCTGATAATGGGCAGGTTCTCATAATTACCTTAAGGATGACCCCATATTCAGTAACTTTCTTTTTTTCCCCTGAGGCAATTGGAGTTAAGTGACTTGCCCAGGGTCATACAGCTGGTAAGTGTTGAGGCCAGATTTGAACTCTGGTGACTCCAGGCTCAGTGCTCTACCCACTGCACCATGTGGTTGCCCCATACAGTTATAATTCAAAGAAAATTATGAACCTTTAACATGTCCACAAAAAAGGTGGCAAAAACCACAATTTCATGATGAAATGTTGCTTCTACTGATCAAAGGAGCCCCCCCCCCCAAGGGAGGATTCACTTCCAGTTTCAAAATTCAGTGAATGACGAATGCTGCCGTCCCTCTTAATAACTGCACCGATAGGTATTGCTGTTCAAGCAGAGCAAAGTCAAGTCAATAAGCATTTATTAAGCACCTGCTGTGTGCCAGGCTTTGTGCTAAGTGCTGGGGATACCAAGAAAGTCCCTGCCCTCGTCGAGAAGGTCCCAGTCTGTTGGAGGAGACAACTTGCAAACCCCAATGCACAGACGAGATAGAACCGGGATATAGGAGTGTAGGGACGAGGGATAACCTGGACAGAATCAGCAGAGGAAAGGGACTAGGATGGAGGAGGTTGGGAAAGGCTTCTGGCAGAAGCTGAGATTCCTGCTGGGACTGAAAGGAATAAGGATATGGAAGGGAAAGGTCCCAGGATTGGGGGACAGGCAGAGCAGGCAACCAGGAGTTGGATCCCCAGCACTAGCACCATGCTTGACACACAGCAGGTGCTTAATAAATGCTTATTGACTGGTGTGTTGATTTGTATGGCACCAGCATCTTTCCAGAGTCAGTCTTGCCTCTTCCTTTGCCCTCATCCCTCTTTTCTGATCCTTTTCTGCCTCCAGAATCTCCATCTCTTTCATCTGGACCCTTCTGTCTGCTCCCTGAGCCATCACCCCAGCTCAGTCTTGTTTCCCCTCTCCTGGGTTATTTCAGTCCTCTCCCAAATGATGACTCTGCCTCAAATCTCCCCTCTGCCATCCATCCTCCCCGTGGCTGTCAAATAGTCACTCCCCTGCTCCAGAAGCTTTGGTGGCTCCCTATCATTTCTAGAATCAAACACAAACAGTCTCTTTGCATTTAAAACCCTTTGCAAAATGTCTTGATTTAATCCATTATTCCCCCCCTTCCTCTGTTCCCCCATAAATTCACCATTCAAGCCAAATTGGTCTTCTTGTCCCTCCCACCTCCAAACCTTTGGATGCTGGGACCGTCCTGGACCATTCTTACTCCTCACTCCTCCCTCTTAGAAGGGCAGAGGGAGAGAGGAAGAAAAAGATAGGAAGGGAGGCGATGAGCAAAGGAGGACGGAGCAGGATCTGCTTTCACTTCCATTTTCTCTTCCAAGGCATCCTAGAGGGCTGAGCAGAAAGTGACCCCTGGGACCGGCAGAAAGTGACCCCTGGGACCCCCAAACCTACAGGGAACTGAGAGGCGGCAGGAGTCATAATCACTCTGAACGCAAATGTGCTGGGACCAGTGCTAGGTGGGAATGGAGCTAAGTTTCTCTCTAGAAAACATGTAGGAGAGAGATGCTTCTGTTTGTTCTTGCTTCATTTATTTATTTATTTATTTTTGCTGAGGCAATTGGGGTTAACTGACTTGTCCAGGGTCACACAGCCAAGGAAGTGTTAAGTGTCTGAGTTCACATCCGAAGTCCGGTCCCCCTGACTCTTGCTTTTTTTCTGAAGTAAATACCCATTCATAACTGCTACCGCATGGTAAATAATGACGTGGAACTGGGGCGCTCCTCCCAGGCCCCCACTGTTGGGCAGAACACAGTGTGGGTTCAGTCCAGTGATAATAGAGAAGGGAGATCCCCTGCCTCAGAATGCTAAAGTACCCGTGGAATAGATGGAGCCGGTCTGGCTACGGTGAAACTAAGGCCACACATGCTCGCAACTGTGTCTATGTAAGAGATATATTGTGCAAACAGAAGGTAATCCCTCTGTGCCGGTAACTGTGTATCTAAGCTAGATAAATTGTAAAGGCAAAGCCCTGGACGTGTGGGAGGGAAGTACCAGGGGAAGATGGGATTGGAGCTGAAACCTGAGGAAGCTGGGGGGCCGAGGGGGGGAGCTGATGCCCCGGGCCGGCACCTCTGATGGTGGGGGGAGCACAGAACCTGGGGTGAGAACCTCAGAAACACGGGAGGGTGGCTATGGGAGGGGGAGGGGGAGAGCACCATGGATTATGAAGGGAGACGGGAGATTTGGCAACCGCTGGCTGGGGGGTGAGTTTGGGTGCTGGACAGAGGCTGCCACTGAGGTTTCTAGCCTGGGTGGCGGATGTTCAGGCATGGGGAAACTGAGGAGACAGGACAGCTTTGGTGGGGAGGAAGCAAAAGTGTTTTGTTTTGGAGGTGTTGAGTCTGGGATGTCCAATGGATACTTGGTGATTTGAAACTGGAGGTGGAGAGAGAGGTGAGGGCTGGACAAATAGATCTGGGAGTTGTCAACAAAGAGATGATACCTGGACCTGTGGGAAATCCAAGGGATATAGAATAAGGGGGAAGAGGAGACAGCCCAAGAAAGTCTCAGTGGACACCTACCATTAGTGGCTGTGGCCTGGGTAAAAAAAGCTGAGGAAAAGTGGCAGCGCCGTTGCCCTGGCTCTCCTCCTCCCTCTCCGACAGCTCCTTCTCTGCCTCCTTTGCTGGATCCTCATCCAGAGCATGCCCTCTGACTGTAGTAGCCGTCTGCCAGGGGTCTGGCCTGGGTCCTCTTCTCCCTCACGGCTGTCTTACGTGGGGATCATCAGCTCCCTTCTTTATTCTGATGAGTCTCCAATCTACCTCTCCTGCCTCCGATGCTCTGCCGGCCTCCAACCTCATCTCCAACTGCCTTTGAGATCCATCCAGCTGAATATCCAGTAAATATCTTACACTCACCGTGTCTAAAACAGGCCCATTGTCTTTCCCCCAACTCTCCCCGTCCTATCTCCCCTATCTCAGCCCCGAGGCTCTCCTGTCCCCCTCACTGCCTCTTACCTCCCACACCTAAGCTAGTGCCAACATCTGCTGATTTCACCTTTGCAGCATTTTTCAAATCTGGTCCCTTCTCTCCTCCGGCACTGCCCCCTCATCTGGACCGTGGCCAGAGCCGCTGGGGGGGTCTGCGGACCTGGAGCCTCCCCGTTCCACGACTGATCATGCTTCCCCCAACTCAGGAAAGTCCAGTAGCTTCCTCCTGTCTTCAGGAGCAGATTCACAGCAGTTTAGCATTCAAAGCCCTTCCTAAGCCATCCCTTGCCACCTTCCCTCATTTTTTTTACACCTTCCTCATTCAACACATACTTTTCTTTTTTACATTTAGTTTTTTTTTTTTTTAGAGCTTCTTATTTACAAAACATATTCATGGATAATTTTTCAACATTAACCTTTGCAAAACTTTGTGTTCTAATTGTCCTCCCTTCCCCCTCCCCAAGAAGGCAGTAGTCCAATAGATGTTAAATCCAATATATGTGCACATATTTATACAGTTATCTTGATGCACCAGAAAAATTGGATCTAGAAGGAGAAAAACTGTAAAAGAAAACAAAAGGCAAGCAAACGACAACAGAAAGAGGGGAAATGCTATGTTGTGGTGCACACTCAGCTCCCCCGGTCCTCTCTCAGAACAGACTTTTCGATCCGGTGACACCGGAATCCTGGTTGTTCCTTTAGCTTTTGAGCCTTTACCTCTTACTGGCCATTTTCTCTGGCTGTCCCCATGCTTGGAATGTTCTCTCCCTCATCTCTGCCTACTGGCTTCCTTGAAGTCCTAAGGACAATCACACCTTCTCTAGGAAGCCTTTCTCAATTCCTCTTAACTCAAAACCTTTTTCTGTCATTAGAAATCCTACTTATCCTAAATATGGCTTGCTTTGGATATATTTGTTCATGTGTCATTTTCCTTATTAGGTTGTAAGCTCCTCAAGAGCTATCTATTGCCTCGTTATGGATCCCTTCCATCGTCTGGAACACAGTAGGTGCTCAATAAATGTTTATGGGCAGAATTTCTAGAATTTCTGATCGATGATGTCAAAGGTTAGAAAGAGGCATGGAAGCCTATTAGAAACCTGCTCTCTAGTTCAACTGAAGCTTAAAGTCCTTTCGTTTAACATCTTCTCCAGGCTTTTTCTGTAGGAAAGCATATAAAAGATTAAGAATAAAAGCTAAGACCTGCAATGCCAGTAGCTGTGTGACCCTGGGTAAGCCACTTACCCCCAAATGTCTTGGCAAAAAACCCCTAAAAAACAAAAAGCAAACAAACAAAAAGACCTGCAATTACAGATGGAGACCAAACTTAGGGCCAAAATGCCTCCGGTCCAGTTCCACTGCCCTGAAGAAATCAGAGTTGTGACTCACTCAATATCATTCCCGTTCCCCATTCAGAAAGGACTGGTTAGTGTGTGTGGGGGGGGGGGGGGGGGGGGGGGGGGGGGGGGGGGGGGGGGGGGGGGAAGAGCCCTGTGACCTCTAGAGGGAGCAATAAAGGAAATTTAGGAGAACACGTAGTAAGTCCTTTTCCAGATGGGGCAGAATGCTATTCCCAAACTAGATCTTATCCCATTCTGACATTTTCCTCGGTCAGGTTTCCTACAGATTTTACTCCACATTGTCTTGGTCAGAGATTTCTGGGAGCATGGCAGGGGTGGGGGGACGACTTGGACATTTTTCTCTCCTATCTAGAAATGCTTCAGAATAGAATACTTCATTAGGATCATGTAATCTGAATGGAATCATAGACTAGAATGATCAATGAATGATTAAATTAAATGAACAAGAACTGTTCAAGGGGGCAGCGTGGAGTTGGGCCGGCTGACCCAAGAGTCAAGATGAAGAAGGGGAAAACATTAGATAATGCAGGGAAGGCCTGGGGAGAATCCAGGGAGGGGAATTGGAAGTCACTGTTATGATCAAAACCAGGATTAGGAACCAGAAGATGGGGCAGGAGCGGGGAGATCAAACGGGAAAAGATGATGGCCAGATAAAGGGATTCTGAATTCATGAGCAGGGGATGGGACCTGTGGGCGGCGAGCTGTGTCTGAGGTGGGCTTGGAGAATGAGTCAGTTTTAGGAACTGGGAGTTGAAGGTGACTAAGGGAATCTCAATAAATATGGGCAGGAGTTGGGGAGGAGAGACTAAAGGAGGCATTAGTCATGAAGGAAGAAGGGAGAATGTCCCGAGCATCCCTGGATACCAGCCACCAAGAGCTGGGCTGGGGACAGAGGTAACGGAGGAGCGGAGCCGAGCCATGGCCCCAGAGGGACGGGGTCCGGTAGGAAGCAAGGAGGAGTCCAATTCCTCCACCAAGAATGGGAGTCCCAGAGCATGGGTGACGGTGTAACTGGTCTGGGGAGGGGGCCAGGGAGGAGGGAGCCAGGGCTCAGTGACAGCCAGAAGATGGAAGGAGGAAGAAAGGAAAAGATTGCTGAAGGAAGCAGGTTGGTGACCTAGGGAGCACCGAGGAAAGGTTGGGCACATTTGCAGGGTTTGGGGCCAGGTTAAGGTGGACGGGAGTGAGGAAGCAGGCAGCGGGGAAGAAAAATGGGGTACAATGGGATGGGGAAGAATATGGTGGGATGGGAGGACACTAGTGTCAGTGTCTGAGGAAGGAGGTTTGCTGAAGGCCCACCCTCCAGATCCAACCTCAGGGTGATTTTAGCCTGGGAGGTCCAGGAGGTGGGAGCTGGTGGGAGCGGGAGGCAGGAGCCCACAGTTCTAGGTCTGGGAATGACTAGAGAGGGCATCGAGGCTGGGAGGTCAGTGACCTGGATCCGGGCTGACTCAGTGCTATCAGAAAGTGCCAGTGCCTGGGCCAGGGGCTCTGGGCCGCTGCTCCCTGGTGCTTCTGGGGAGCAGCCTGGGCTCTGGTGGAGGGCCTGGGCAGTAGGAAACGGGCCTGCCCGGCAGCCAGCCCCAGGAAAGCCCGGCCCCTCCAACTGCACCGGCCTCTGCAGAGACGTCACCAAAGGAGCCTGACCCACCTTCCCCGGTTTCTAGGACAGGTTAAGAGAGGCCTGTTGGTGCTCTCCAAAGAAGGGGAGATCTGGGCTCCCTCTGCTCTGGCCCCCCTCTCTCCCCCACCCCCGGCCTGCTTCATATTCCCTGTCTCTGCTGTCTCCTCACACTCACTCTAATTACAGGCTCCAAAAACAGTTCTTGGGAGGAGCCGCACGGGCTGGGAACAGCTGTTGCCTTGACACTCCTGTGTGGGGGCACGGGGTAGAGGCGAGGGCTGCTCCAGGCTGCTCCCCGCACAGAGAGCCGGAGCCTCCCTCCCGGGGGACGGTGGGAGCCCCATGACGGCCACACTCAGAGGCTGCGGCTGCCAGGGCAGAAGCCCTGAGCCCCGAGGCTGGGCCCACCCCGCTGCCCCCCAGACGGTGCCTTCCCCAGGACCTCCTCCTTGGGATTAGTGTCCGCCTTCCACTCCTCCCACCGGCTGACCTTATCAAAGTGATCATCCCTCCGGCCTGACTCCCCGCTGACTCGCCGTCCATGAGCCTTCTCCGCAGCCGCGGCCACTCAGAGGGGTCCTGGTCTATCACCCACCACCAGGGCTTCCTTAGAAGTGTACAAGCCCTGAAGATCTTGGTCTGGTCAGTCACTGCGCCTTTCCCTGTGGCCCCTTTCGGTCATGAGCGCGCCCTCCATTCCCCCACCCCCAAGGTTCCCCCCGGCACTGACCGTGTTGCCCTCCCCATCCGAACCCCTGGAGGACCACGACCCCCGTCCCCTTCCCTGGAAGCTCCGTCTCCTCCTGCAACTGATCTTGCCCTGACAGGTTACCCCTGAATGAGCCCCCTCCTCTTCTGCCCCCATCTAGGTCCCAATCACTCAGGCGCCTCCTGCTCTCTCAGTCTCCCTCTGGGTCCCACATCACCAGTTGCCTCCCCGTCTGTGCTCGCCAAGGCCGGCCCCTCTGCCTGCACGAGGGACGCTGCGTCCTCCCGCTCCAGCTAGGACCCTCTATCCATCCTCCCTCCCTCCTGGTCCCCTTGGCTGCCCCCCTACAGCCGGTCCTCAGAAAGCCCTCTCCCTCCTCATGGCCTCGGCCCAGGTCCTGTGTGGCCGGCACCCCCTGGAGGTGGCCAACATCTCCAGTCTCCTTTGCACTCGCCTCCTGCCTTAGGCTGTGAGACCAGGGGGAGGGCAGGGACAATGTCGGGGTCAGTCTATCACTCGTTCAGTCATTTAAAAGTCACGGCTGCCTGATGGGGATGACCTCTCCTGGCAAAGACCCGGGAAAGATTTGTAGTGTCCCTCTCCAGCTCACTTTACAAATGGGGAAACTGAGGCAAGGAGGGTGAGGCGACCCATCCAGGGTCACACAGCGGAAGTGTCTGAGGCTGGATTTGAGTTTTTTTTGAGACAGCGAGGAGGTCACATTTGAACCCACTCCAGGCCATTTGGTATACAGTAGGCACTTAATAGATGCTTTTTGACTAGGGAGGCTTGTTCAAACAGTCCGAGTCCGGCGCTCTCCTACAGTGGGACAGCCCCATTACTCACAGGATAAAAGTCCAAGTTCCCAAGTCTGGTGTGGGAGGCCCCCACGACCTAGCCCCCTCCTTTTTGAGCCTTGTACAGTACAGACTGAGAGCCCCTCCCTGATGTGCCCACCCCCCAGACCCTTCTTTGCTTGCCTCAAGGTCCCGCGTCACCTCCTCCAGGAAGCCCCCCCTGGATCCCCGCTGTCCCCCCACTTGAGCTGCAGACAAATCCTCCGGGGAAGTGGCCGCTGGGGGTGCAGTCTCCCCGGTCCTGAGCGCGTCCTTGGGCTTAGAACAGCCTCCGCATAGACGCACGCCTCGAGGGCGGCTTATTTGGCTCCGTTTCCCAAGGCTGGCACACAGCAGGTGCTTTAAGTCCCTAAGGATTCCTGGCCTCTGATTCAGAACCGGTTCGAGCCCAAGCGTCACCGCGGGCCTCAGTCTCCCCCTGCATAACCGAGAAGGAAACGGCCGCGCTGGCCATCTCTGGAGAAGAGCGCCCGAGACCCGATTTGGGGGGCTCTGTGCGGCGCCCGGCCCGAGGGGGAGCCCGCCAGGCTGCCCCGGCCCTCCGCCAAGGGTGAGGCTACGGGGGGGGGCGCCCCTCATCTCCCACTTCCTTCCTTCCCCGGGAGGCCCCGCCCCTGCCCCCAAAAACTCAAGGACCGGGTACTGATGCTCCTGTTTATTAATACTTGCGCCGGAGCGCTCCGGGCGGCCGAGGCACCTCCCCCTTCCCTCGGGCTCAGACAACGCACTCCCAAGGGGCGCGCGCGGGGCGCGTGCACGCGCACGGCGGGGGTCCTTCGAACAAAGCAGCGTCTGCGAAGCGGGAGCCTCCCGGCGAACAGCCCCTCCCCCACATATGCAAATGATGCAAAGCGGCGTTAGCCAATAAATAGTCGCTGCAGCGGCGCCCGGGAGAAGGGGGACTATGGGCAAAGAATACTGACGGACAAGCGGGCAGGCCCCCTTCCCTCCCCCTGCCTAACCAGGGGCAGGGGGGGGCCCCACCGGGAGGCGGCCCTCGCCCCCACCGAATACTGACTCGAGGGATATGGGGGGAGAGGGGGGGCCTGGCCCCTGAGCCAGCCCCGCGCCTCCCAGGAGCCCCATTGGCGCCCCCCCCACCCCCCCGCCGGGGCCGGGCACAATGCCCCTAGTGTAGTCTGCCGGGACCGCTGCCCCTCCCCCCGGGCCGGACCCGAGGCAGGAAGCGCCCGCCCGCCCCAGGAATGCCCAAGGAGGCCGCAGAGAGCGGCCGAGGCCCGCGCAGGCTCCTGGGAGCGCATCCAGAGCCAGCCCCGGCTCTTCCCCTCCCCCGACGCCAGGGGGCCCCCATCCCGAGCCCAGCCGGCAGCCCCTCCCCCACCTCGGCCAAGTCTCACTAATGGATGAGGAGGGGGCGATGCCCGGAGGGGGGGGGGGAGGGGAGATGAGCGAAGGCAGGGGAACCTGCAGCCCCGGGCACCGTGCCCAGGGGGCACTTCCTGAGCTGGTCCGGGCTCCTTCTCAGGAGAGGGCGAGCAAGGAGAGGTGTCCGTGAGCGGCAGCAGGCCCAGCTGAGCGGGCACCGGGGCCGTGTCTCCCCTCCCCCAGAGGAAAGCCCCGACGGGCTGCAGCAGGAGCCGCCAGGTACGGCTCGGGCTCCCGAACCCCCCCCCCTTGTAAAAATAGATGCTAATAACACTGAATCGCCCCCCTGAGGGGCAGAGAGCCGGCCCGGCCAAGGGCTGGGGGCCTTCGGTACCCCCCCCAGGCCGGGGGGGGGGGGGGCACCAGCAGCACAGAGGACACCCCGGAGCCTTAAATGTGGGGCTGGGGAGAACCGAGAGGGGGCGCCACGGCCCTGGCCGCTGGGCCCCCAGGCTACCCCACGGCCCGGAAGGGGCTTTCCCCACAACCGCATGGGGTGGAGGCTGAGGCCACAAGCTGCCTTCTGGGGCCCCAGGATCCCCCTCCCCCCCAGGGAAATGGGGACCAGGAGCCGCTCCTTTCCTCCGGGCTTCCAAAGCGACAGGAGAGGGTCCCTCTGAGCAGGGAGGGAGCACAGTCCGTGGGGGGCGGGGGACGCAGTTGTGAACCTGCCAGGAGGCCCGTATGGGAGAACAGGAAGGGGCCCCTAGCAGTCTGTGGATACCCAGAGGCCCACGGTGGTGCAAGCTCGGTGCCGGCCGGGCCCCGCAGGCCTTCCTTCTCGGGCGCCGCTCCCTCAGTCATTCCCGCCTTGCTTTAGGGCCCAGAATGCCAAGGGTCCAGCACAGGAGCCCCTCTGCCCAAGGCTGGGGGGAGGAGGGGGCTCCCTTCCAGCATCTTCACGGCCCCCACCGGCTGAAGAGGGCACGGAGGGACGAGCTCCTGCTTCTGGAGGTGCCGGGGGTCATCCGCTGGGCCCCACATCCCTGCCAGGGCTTCCTTCCGAGCCCAGGGCACGGGTGCTCCTCCCCACAGGAGAGCTGGAGACTGTTTCCAGAGGCCCAGCCCAGCCCGGCCTGCCCCCAGGGTTTCAGTCTTCACAGTGACCTTGAGCTTGGTCTAACATCCTGGGAACTGGGGGCCGAGTCCAGGCAGAAGCCAGAGCGGCCCCTTGGCCTGGGCTGCTGGGTCTGGAGCCAGAGAAACCCTCGGAGGGGAGGCCGGGGAGGACGGGAGCCTCTGGGGGAGGGGAGTGGGAGCCTCCACCCCGGAGGTGGGAAGGCCACTGCTGAGGGATCTGGGACAAGAGGCCTCTGCTTGGTGGGTGGCTTCTGGGACCCCCTATACCAACCCACCCATTTCACAGGACAGGAAAGTAAGGCACAGAGGAAGGGCTGAGCCAGGAGGGTGAGGGGGGTGAGCACGGCCTGACTGCTCCGGCCATTTCTAAAAAGGCCCCCGGGTTGCCTGGGTCAGGTCCCCCCAAATTTGGGGGGGGGGCTTCTCGTTCAGTAAAATCACCCACGTCCATTTTGGAGTCCTCGCCAAGGCTGGATATGGACCCTCCCTTGGGGGTGGGACACTGCCCCTTCCCACCTTAGACTGCACCTGGCGACCCTCTGAGAAGGCTGAAGGCACTTGGGGGCTGGCAAAGGGCGGCCTGAGAAACCCTGCAAAGTAACACTGCCCACCATGGTTCTGCCCAGGATCAAACTCAGGGCGCTGGCGCCACCCTCTGGATACGAGACCTGGCTGGGCCTGGCACTCGGGGCTGTTAACAGGGAAACCTAGGGGACCCAGGCCGCCCAGGAGGGGTCGCTGAGGGGGCCGGGAGGGCAGGGGCTCCCCTTTCCTTTTTCTCCCCCTGCTCCCCTACTCCCGGCTGAGGAGGCCAGGCGGGCCCTAGGCAGCCCCCTTGTCTTTGGTGTGTCTGGTCTGTGAAAGACGGCCTGGCCCCGGCCCAGGAGCCGGGCTTCACACAGAGATCTTTGGTAAATCCTGCTGGCGGCTGGGACTGCCGGCTCTCTCCTGGCACCTGGGGGGGCGCTGACCTAAGTGCACGGGAGGGAGCCGTTTCCATGGCTGGGGGTGGGGGGGCCTGGCCAGAGACCTCGGGAAGGGGTCAGTAACACTAGAGGGAGCAGGCCCCGCCGGGCCCGCTTTTCCTAAGGAACCCCTGAGGTGAGGAGGGGGCAAGGGTCAGGGGTCAGGCCGGGGGTCAGGAGTCAGGGGGAGGGGTGCCCGGCCGCAGGAGCTCTCGGGGCGCCCCCTCCGGAGCTCCAAGAAGGCAGAGGCCGAGCCTCCCGCCCGCGGGTCCTGCCGCCCCTGATGCTCAGTCTCTGAGGAGCTCCTGGGGGTCCCTGAGGAAGACCACCAGGACGGTGATGTTGTCGCGCGAGCCCCGCTCCCGGGCGGCTGCCACCAGCTCCTCCGCGATGCGCGGGGCGCCCCCCGGGTTCTGTAGCAAGAGGCCGCGGACCAGGCCGGCCACCTCCTCCGGCGGGACCGAGTCGAAGAAGCCGTCGCAGGCCAGGAGGAGGTAGTCCTCGGCGCCCGAGAGCTCGTGGGAGGCCACATCGGCCTCGCTGCACACATAAGGCTTCTGGAAGGCGTCCCCTGGAACCAGGAAGTCGGGGGGTCACCAAAACCCCCCCACCTCCCACGGACCGGCGGGATGGCTCAGCCACGGGCCAGTCTGCTCCACCGAAGGCCACGGGCCCTGCCCCACACAGAGCAGAGATGCCCATGGGGGCCCCCAGATCAAGGCCTCCACACGGCTTCCCCGTCTGACCCCCCCCCGATTCTGAAATCCGGGGCCCTGGTCGGCCACTCACGTCGGGGAGCACCCTGGGGGGACGATGGTCCGACACAGCCGCCCTAGGAGAGGGGATGTGCAGGGGCCCCAGGAGTAAGGGGCTGGGGGGGGCAGTGGCTGGGAGAACCTCCCTGGGGCAGGACCAGGGCTCTATTGGGGGAGGTGGCAGGGCAGGAGGCGGAGCAGAAGGGGGGGCTCCACCACGGCTCAGACTGTCCTAAAGGAGGATGGAGCCTTGGGAGGTAGTGAGGCTGCTGCCCCTGCAGGTATTCCAAGGGGCAAGATGACACTGTCCAGGGACATCAAACAGGAGTCCCTCTCCCCGCTCTAAACCTGTGGCCGCCAATGGGGGTCAGGCAGCTCTGCCGGAGGCTCAGCTGAGGCCCAGAGAGAAGCTGGGGAGAGACCGAAGGGGTCTGGGGGCCCCTCCAGGAGGCCGGAATGCTTGTTCCCCGTCTGCAGGCTGCAGAACCTCGGGGCATCCACCCCTTCCCGTGGCCCCTGGGTGTCCACCCCTCCCCCCAAGGGCTCCTTACCGATGGCTCGGGAAACGGCCAGAGTGCCATTGACCCGCCAGCAGTCCACGTAGGACACAAAGCCGCCCAAAGCTTCTATGCGCTCTTTCTCGTCCTAGGGGAGAAGCAGAGGGGGCTGGGCCTGGGCCACTAGGGGGCACTGCAGCAGATAGGTGGCTCTGGAGTAGGGAGGTCCCTGAGGGGCCACTGGGGGGCGCTACAGCAGATAGAGCCCTGGCTCAGGAGTAGGGAGGTCCCTGAGGGGCCACTGCACTGGACAGCCTTGGCCCGGATTCGGGAGGCCCTGAGTTCAAAGGCAGCCTTAGCCATTTAATGCTCCCTAACTGAGCTCCCCCAGGTCCTTACCTGGCGCTCCGGCTTGTGGGGCTCCATCAGCACCAGGGCTCGCCCCTGCTGCACCAGCAGGACCTGGGAGTCTCCAAGCCAGGCCACGTGGATGGTGCGGCCCACAAGGAAGGCGCAGACCCCAGTGGTACCACTGTGCAGCTTCTACAAGGAGCGAGAGAGGACGGGAAGGAGGTCAAGACTTGGAGCTCCGTGGGAGCCGGGATGTCTGCGATGATTCCAGCCAGATACAAGGTGGGCCGGGAGGAACGCCATCTTCCCCACAGCAGTGACACTTCCGCCCCCTTCATGGCACCTCCATGCCCCTCGGCATGAGACCATTCACAAAAACAGTGGCGGCCTCTCCCAAGAGCCTCATCTTCTCCCATCACTCAGCCGACTCCCACCACTACATCCTTCACAGTGTAAGAGGAAGTGCTCTCCTCTTCTTGCCTTGGCAGACCCTGCCCCCCGGCCGCTCTGGCACCCTCCTGTGCCCTCCAACAGACTTCCTCCTCAATCAGCCTTGCCCTCCCCCATCTCCAGGCTCTCTACTAGACCTAACCAGTCCAACTGGACATTTTTTTGTTAATCCTCCACTTTCCAGCTGGAGCGAGCCTCTCCTCAGTACTTGGCCACGGAGGGCCCCGAGAACAGCTACTATACTTCCTATATTCGATGGCCCTCCTCAAATGCGGCTCCCAGAAGCAAGCCTGAGGCTCAGGAGGGAGTCTGAGCAGAGCAGAGACCTTCCCTGTGTCTGGATGACAGGCCTCCGTGCACGCAGACTAATGGCGTGTGGGCCTTCCCGAGAGTCGCCAAGTTTTTCAATGATCTTCCAACCCAGCCCAGATCTGTAATGACCCAAAGTCAAATATGGACAGGGCGGTTTAGTGGTCAGAGCAATGGGTGGGGAATCCAGAAGGCCTTAGTGCCAACCTCACTTGCAACTCTAAGCAGCAGTAAGAGCAGGAGTAAGTCAATCACTTCTCTCTCTGGTCCTGTCTCCTTTCTCGTCAGGTAAGACTAACAGCAGCAGCAATCTAGGGAACCACGGGAGTTTAGAGACAGAAAGACAGAGAAACAGAGAGAGAGAGAGAGAGAGACAGAGACCAACAGAGACATGGTCAGACCTGCACTTTAGGGAAATCCTTTAGGTGTATGAATGGAGGATGGATCGGAGTGGGAAGACTGGGGGCAGCAGACCTTCCAGCAGCTACTGCAATAGTCCAGGGGAGAGGTGAGGAGGGCCTGCCCCAGGGTGGAGGCCAGGGACAAGGGGGGAATTGGAGGAAATTGGGAGACAGGTTGCAAAGGTGAAATGGAAGTGTGGGGGGGGGGTCCAGAGAAAGGGGAAAATGGAAAAGAGTTGAGGAGGGAAACAGTTAAAGTGAAATGGAAAGGTGTTGGGGGTGAAAAGGCCTTGGAGAAGGGGTGAAATGTGGACAGGAGTTTTATTTAAAGAATTATGGTTGAGGGGGAATGGAGGGAAAAGGGGAGAGTTTAGGAGAAAAATGGTGATTTTTGCTTCGGACTGTTGGAAAGTGTCCCCTCACCAGGTGAGGAAATAAAGGGGAAGTTGGGAAAAAGGTGAGTCCGCTGGAATAATTAACCTGGGACAGTGAGATCAAATGGGAGACAGAGGGAACAGGGGAAAAGCCCGATGATCTCCCCACAGGAAGGGGTGTGACCTGGGGGGACAAAAGACAGAGGGGGGCTGGGAGGCTTGAAAATTGGGGGGAGGGCCAAGGAGGAGGGGAGGGAAGGGGGCAGGCTGCAGAGGGCCGGGAGGAGAAAAGGTTGTTTCCAGCAAGGGACTGGTTCCAAGAGGTTGGGTGGATTTGACCCCGGAAGGCGGGGCCCGACCCGGGGGGGCACCCCGGAGGAACCTTTCACGGGCAGGCCACCTTTGCCCCAGAATATCTCAAATCCAAACAGAGAAGCAGGCTGGTGGGGGTCAGGCCCCCGAGCCTCCAGCAAACCTTCCAGAGTGAGCCGGCTCCCTGAAAGCCTGCTTGTCCTCCCCATGGGCTGGGCTAAGTGATCCCTGCTCTCCTTCCTTTGTGGCTACGATAGCAAGGGAGCCAAACCCGCCGCTTCTTGTCACTGAATCAACGGGCATCGGCTCGTCCCCCCCGTGCCAGAGCGGTACCAGGACGGCTATGGGGAATAGGCCCGCCGGCTCTCACCTCCCGCCTGGCTTTCCGGAGGAACATCTCGTCTGTCTGCTTAAATGCTGCCCTCAGGGCCGCCGCGGGGTCTCTGGTCACCTCCGGATGCCGGGCCACGTTGACGTGCAAGTGGACTGCAGCATAGCTGGCGGCGTCGACTCCTCCGTGCCCATCAAAGACGGCAAAGTAGGCCCGATCCACCTGGTCCTGGGGAAAGAGACACAGGCAGAGACCTGCTGAACGGCCCCTTCCCAGCCTCACCCGTCAGCGCTCCTTGCCGGCGGCCACGGGCCGCGTTCGGCACAGAAAGGGGGAGCCCGAGGGCCCGGACCCTCACTCTCGGTACACTCTGGGGCCCTCCTCGGCAATTCAGCTGTTCTCCCCTAACCTTCCAACGCAGGCCAGCAAAAAGCTGCCTTAGCTGTGAACTCTGGGAGAGGAGGCGGGCCCTTCTCTCAAACTTCCAGCTCTGAAGCGGGGTTGGCGTCGGGGTCCCGACTTCCTCCTCCATGCGCGAGTCTGGCCCTAAGCTTCCTTCCAGGTCTAAAAGCCCACAGTCCGTGACTGGCAGCAAGAACCAAACCTTGTCACGTGATCGTGCACCAAGGAAAGACTCGGGGGTCCACAAGGCAAACCCCCAATGCCAGCGCTCTCTTCCTCCCTCCAGGCCCTGGTTGGAAAGGCCTCTTTGGAGGAGCCTCCATACCTCAGGGAACATGCTGGCCACTACTTGACGTCAAGGATGAACACCGGGTCAGCCAGAAAGAAGCGCAGGAGTCAGGAGGGCCCCGTTCTGGCCCAGAATCCATCACTCACTCCCCTGCAACCTGCCTACAGTCAAAATCGGCCTCATTTTCTCCACACTGAATGGGAGGGTCCTCCGAGAGAGAGCCTCCATCCCAGGCCTGAGGGCCCGCCTCCCCTTGCTCTGCTCCAGGTCCCAGGCCCTTTCTCACTCTGCTACTTTATGGGGAGAGGAGGAAGGACGATACTAGAGCAGTGAGATGATGCAGGGGATACAGTGCTGGCTCTGCAGTCAGGAAGACTCATCTCCTAAGTTCAAATCTGGCCTTGGGCACTGACTATGCGATCCTGGGCAAGTCTCCCTACTCCATATGCCTCAGTTTCTTCAAGTATAAAACGAAGCAGAGAAGGAAATGGCCGACTGTGCCATGTCTTCGCCGAGAAGACCCCAAATGGGGCCGGAAAGAGAAAGCCCAAGGGAAATGACTTGTACAAAGCATCCTTCCAGAGTTAAGGCCGCCGTGATCCCGTTTCCCAAACTGTCTGACTGAGCAGTGTCCTCCCAGTGTCCCCCAGCCCAGTTCCCATCGAGGGATCCTGCAGAAAGTCAGTGCAGACTGTGGCTCAGAGGGGGACCCCGCTGCCCCCCCCCCAGGCTCTGCTTCTGGTCTATGGTCTCGGCTTCCTGGGCCCCCCCCCCCCCCCCCCCCCCCCCCCCCCCCCCCGCCCCGGGCTTAGGGCCACAAAGGGAGCTGCACCCAAGAGACTTACACAGAAGCCAAAGAGCTGGTTGAAGGCGGGAAGCACGACGTGCCGGTCCTCCATCTTACGGCGGGTGTTTCGGATGGCGTGGACGGAGGTCAGCCAGGGACAAGAAGGGCACGTGGACAGGACCGGCATCTGCTTCTGCCTCCGGCTGCAAATCTCCCAAAGCTTGTTGAAGAAGCATCGCTGCAGGCTCTCTGCATCCAGCACTGGCGGAGGAGACAAGGGAAGGTCACGGCCCGGCGCCCGTGGGCTGGGGAACAGGGCACTGGGTACCGTCCCCAGCTCCACCAGACCGAGAGCCCACGAAGGCCCGGAGCAGGCCCCATGGGGAGGAGGCGGGAGCCCGGCGGGCCCTCAAGGCGGGAACCTAGAAGTGGGAGCCCCGGGCTCTGCCCCCTCAGTTTGGGAAGCAGGAAAAGTCTGCCCTGGGCACGGTCTCGTGCCCATCAGCCCAGAGCCGCGGGCTTCCTGTTTCTTTTCCTCAGACCGGACCATCTACAAGGTCTGCCCCGACTTTCAGGTTCTATGGCCCAGATTTTCCTTCCCGCTTAATCCCATTTCCAAGGAAACCCTGGGGCTGTCCTAAGGAACGTTCTACGCCTAACGTGGGCAGAGCGCCAGGCTGAGGCTCCTGAGGGCTCTGTCCTCCCACCAAGAAGCAGAAAATCCAGCGGGGGAGGGGGCACGAGACTACCGGGAGGGGGGGGAGGCAGAACAGAACCAGCAGAGGCACTCTGCGCCGAGCTCCGCCCACAGAAAGGGTCCCAGGGTCTGGAGGTCAGGGGGGACCGAAAGGGGCCCTCTGACACACAAGGAATCGCAGGACTGGGGAGGGGCGGGGGCCTCACGGGCTGGGAGAGCATTTAGGGTTAGAGCAGGGAGGCATTTTAGGGGAGGCATTTAGTCGGAGCCACAGCTCAAGGCTGGGCTGTCAGATTTTGGCTTCGAGGCCTGTTCTACCCCTGAGCAGGGAAACACCCATGGAAAGGGAGGAGCGCAGAGAAGACAGGCATCGAGAATGAAAAAGTCCGATGTCAGAAAGCCTGGAGAGCCTGACAGGAGCCTCCGCAGAGGGAGGCCAGCAGGGCCAGATCATTGCACGCAGCAAACAGCAAGATTATTCCAGGATCGGTTCTGAGGGACGCGGCTCTCTCCAACCACGAGGTGACTGAGGCCTGTTCCAATGGTCTTGGGACCGAGAGCCATTGACAGCCAGAGAGAGAGAGCTAAGGGCCTGAGGGGACCACAAGAGCATCCTCACTCTTCCTCTCGTTGGTTTGCATTTTATTTTCTTTCTCGTTTTTTCCTCCTTTGATCTGATTTTTCTTGGGCAGCAGGTGAATAAGAGAGCACCTTCAGAAGAGCTGCCCGGGCTTGCCCTGCGCTGGATCCCGTGCTGGATGGGGAGAACATCTGGAACCCCAGTTTTCACAAGGGCGAACGCTGCGAACTATCTTTGCGTGTATTTGGGAAATAAGAAGGGAAAGAAGGAAAAAGCCAGCAAGGTGCCGAGGGTTCGGGCAGCACGGCCAAGCGACCACATGGGTTTCCCTCCTTGGGCAAGCTTGGGTTTTCCTGGGCAGCCGAGGCTCGGGCCCCCTGGAGTGAAGTCCCGGACACTTGCTCAGAATGAGGGCGGTGGTGGGGGCTGGGGGAGGGGGCAGAGACGGGGAATGGGGAGCAGCAGGAGGCACAGTGAATAGAGCACCAGCCCTGAAGTCAGGAGTTCAAATCTCACCTCAGACACTTAACACTCCCTGGCTGTGTGACCCTGGGCAAGTCACTTAACCCCAATTGCCTCAGCAAAAAAAAACAAAAGCAATCCTCCTTATCCCCCTCCCAGCCCTGGCCCTTTGCTCCCAAGGTCTCCAGACCCCGGCATGCAGCAGGCGTCTAATAAATGTGTGCTAACTGGTGCTTGCAGAGTGTGAAGAGAGGCTGGAGAAGGGCTGAGGGGGCAGAAGCGGAATAAAGACCGCGCTGCCTCTGCAGGCACAGGGTGGAGAGAACGACGCTTCCCCTCCCCCCCCCAACCGGTTCCTCTTTTCAAAATGTGGAAGCTGGGGTCTCGGACCTCCAAGATCCCCTCCAGCCGACTCTCTGTTGTTCTTCCAGTTCTGACCTGGAGGTTCTGAGGCCCCCAGAGGGAGGTACCTTCCTCTGCCCTGTGGCCCAACGGCAGCAATTAGCAGGTGCCAGCCCTTTTTTATGCAGTAGCCTGGGTGGGCCCAAGACACCCCTAGAGCACCCTGGGATGGGCCCCTCGGGGCCGTCTCCCACCCCCCAGGGCCCCAAAGACAAGGGGAGGCTCTGGGCCCCGGGGGCTCGGTCTCCTGGAAGGGTGCCCGAGGGGCACCCAGAACTCCTGGGGCGTAAGGGCCTCGGGGTGCCAGCCCAAGAGAACAGGAAAGGGCCCTGGAATTGTCAAGGAGGAAGAGGCAGCAATTCAACTATGCAAGCAGCTGGCAGAGAGAGGGGCAGAGCTGGCAGGGAGAGGGGCAGAGCTGGCAGGGAGATGGTGCTGAGGAGTCTCCAGCCGTTTGGGCAGCCTTCCTCTGGGGGGCCCAGGACAAAGCAGAGGCTCTGTGAGGAGGGGCCCCACCAAGGTATGACCCAGCCGAGCCCTTTCCCATCTGCCCAAGCGCCCCCGGAGCGGGACTCAAGGCCCTCCAGGCGCTCAGTCTCTCCCCCAGCTCGTGCCCAGCTCCGGCCTCTCGCCAGTCCAGCGCGCCGTCTCCAGCGGGGTCCCCCAAGCCGGCCCAGAGCGCGACGCTGTGGCTGTTCCCTGCCAGCGACAGGGCCGTGAAGTCCGAGAAACGGGTGGCTCCCCGAGGGTTCCTGCGCGCCAGCTGCTCTTACAGCCACCAGACGCAGAGTGACACAAGGCGGCCCCCACCCTTGGGCCGGAGAGAACATGGGCCCCAGGCAGGGCCACTGGGGTGGGCCCGAGAGGAGGCTGGGAGGGGCTACCGGAAGGGTGGGAGGAGGAACAGGTGAGGGAGGGGCTGCAGTGGGGCAGATGAGAGAGGGGCTCAGCCTCAGGGCAGAGGGGGAGGCCCCCAGAAGCCCTGAGACAGCGGCAGAACCCAAGCCCTCCAGCTGGGAGCCCCCCCCCCCCCACCCCCAGCCACTCCTGGAGCCTCAAACTCTGAGCTCTGCTGCCATCTGTAAAATGGGACCGCGCTGCAATAACCTGCCAGATCCAAGATACTCACAGACCCCTTCTTCCTCCTCCTCCTCCTCCTCCTCCTCCTCCTCGTCCTCCTGCTCCACCTTCTCCTGGCTGGGCAAGCGCCTGAACACAGCCAGGTCCTGCTGCGGGAGCTGGGCCACGGCCTCGTGGGTGAGGGAGCATGCCAGGGGCAGCGGCGCGGTCCTGGGGGGAGGGGTAGGAGACGTGATGGGGGAGGGGCGTGGCCGGTCCAGGGAAGCCCCATCTCCCTTTGTCAGGCGGGGGTTGGGACACTGCTCCCTGACCTGACCAAGGACCGGGCCGTCCCGGCCTCTCACCGAAACACTCCTTCTGCGGTGAATTAGCCGTGAGCCAATCGGGCCCTGGGGCCCTCCTTGGGGACCCCACTCTCCCAAGCACAGGAGGGGGCCCCCCCCCTACGAGGGGTCTTTGGCCACCGGGAGGGCTTCTGACCCCCTTTGGCGTCAATGACAAAATGATTCCATTACCCAGAATCCCCGTCTCTCCCCAAGGGCCCCGAGTGGCTCCAGGCGGGCCTCCCCCACGTGGGTGACCGTCCAGGCCAGCTGGGGGTGGGGGTGGGGAGGAGACAGGAGGCCACTGACGTTTCTGGGGCAGGAAGGCGACCTGGGAGAGCTGTGGAGCCGGGCCCGGGAAAGAGAAAGGAGGCTCAGTTCCCTGCCCCCTCCCTGTCCCCGCGCCGACTCCCAGAGGGCAGAGCTCGGCAGGGGCGGCTCCCGGGGGGTCAGGGCCGGGTCCAAGGCCACTGCCTGGGCCGGACGATGCCTCCCCCGGGAACAAGCTCTGGGCAGCGGGGGAAGGAGGGGGCACCTCTGGAACGTGGGGGCGGCCCGTTCCCACAGGCCCAGGTGAGCGTAGGGGGCTCCCGTGGGTAGCGTCCTGTTTTGAGGGCCTGGACAATAGCTGGCTGAGGGCCACCTGCTTCCCGCTTCCTCGGGCCCCACCCCCACATCCTGCCAGAGAAGGCCCGGGGGTTCCACGGGCGGGTGGGCAGCTGGGAGCCGGCCCAGCAGGAAACAGCCAGCAGGAGCTGGAGAGGAAGCGGCCCGAGGGAGGGTCACACAGTCACCAGAGGGTGACGGGAAAAGCTTCCCCAGTCCCACTGCCCAGAGGAGGGTGGGAGGCCCACAGAGCAGCCCTGGACCTTCCCGCCCTGGGCCCTCTCCTCCCGGACCCTCCCCCCTGCTCCCCCACCCCCGGGCCCTCCCCTCCGCTCAGATGCTGCCCGGGTGCCCGTGGGCTGGGCCCTACCTGCTGGTGAAGAGGCCCAGGGCCAGCTCGCTCAGCTCGCCCTCCACCTCCTCCTGGCTCAGGGGCACTGCCGGCACCTTCCAGGGCAGCGCTGCCTCCGGGGGCAAAGGGCCCGGGAACTCCCGCAGGAAGGCGTCCAAGAAGCCCTGGGCGGCCCGGGCCAGCCACCGGCCCCCCTTCCTTGAGTGGGAAGGTGGTATTTTTTGAGGGTTTTTCTGGGAGAAGGAGGGAGTGTTTGCAGGCGGGGAAGGGGGTTTCAAGCTTTGTGAGTGGTTTACTGGAGTTTTAAAGCGTGTTGGGGCAGTTTTAGCTGATTTTTGGAGAGTACATTGGTGCTGTTGGTTTGGCCAGGCTGTAGAGTATGTTTACAATGGTTTTGGATATATAGTATTGCTGCAGAGTAGGTTTCAGATGGCTGTTGAATGGTATTTTGCTTTTGGATTTTTCTCAAGTGGCCTGGGTTGCTGGGATTACGGGGTTTCACCATGGTGTTTTGTGTGTGACATGCTGGCTTGGAGGTGGCTGTGTTTGCGTGTAGTAGGTTTCGAGGCATGCATGCTGTAGGGTGTGGGTAAAGTAATTTTGTGGCTTTTGGCTGTTTAGTTAAGTGCGGGGTTTGTTAGTGGTGGGGTTTTGTTAGAGTTTTTGTTGTGGTGTTTTGCTAGGTGGGGAGGCATGCATGATGCATGTTTCTGCAGTGTTGGGAGTATTGACAGATTGCCGTTTTTGTTTTTTGGCTATTTTAAGTGTTTCTTTAGAGTTTTTCTTTAGGGTTTTTCTACTTTTTGTTAGTTTTCTTTCTGTTTTAGGTGTTTTTGCCTTGAGTAGTTTTGTGATGGTGTTTTTAAGTGTGTTTTGTGAGTGGGATGTAGGGATTGGATGGCTGGGCCATTTTTGTTGGGCCACTGGGTTTTTGGATATTTTTGCCGGTGGTTTCTTTTGTGTGGCTTTTGTTATTTTAAATTTTGTTTTGGGGCCTTGGCTTGGAGGTTGCTGGCTTTTCTTAGGTTTTTGGTTTTGGTTTTACATTTCTTGGCCATGTAGAGAGATGGAGTAGTTTAGGATTTTGGCGTAGAGTGGTTTTAGGTTTTGGAGTTTGGCATGGCGGTGGGGTGGTGGTTTTGATGGGTTTTTGCAAGTGGCTTTTTCTTACTTGTGTTTCTTTTGGAGAGAAGTGGATTTTTCTTTGGTGTCTAGAGTTTGGCTGTAAGGGAAGTTTTGGAGTGTTTAGAATGGATTTAGGGGATTTTTTTTGTGAGTGTTTTCACCAGGGTTGTTAGGCATGTTTTATGTTTTTGGTTTAGTTGAGTTGTGTTTGTTGTTTTAGTATAGGTTTTCACGGCGATTTTTATAGTGTATTTAGAATTTTCTTGAGTGTGTTTTGTGAGCTTTTGGTGTGTTTTGTGATTTTTAGTGTTTTATGTTTTTTGGTATTGAATTTTGCTTGCTTGTGAATTTTTTTCGCTAATTTTGTGCCGGGCATACTAGTTGTGCCTTGTAATAAAGGCTAAGTGAGTATACTTGTTGCTAGTTCTGTAGAGTAAAGCTTTTGGTATATAGTAGGTGCTACTAGAATTTTCTCAGGGTGCCTGTGTTTTAAGTATTAGGCTTGCATGGGTTTTGAGATTTGCCTTTTATGTATTTTTCTTGGACATAGGGATGGGTTGCATTTGCTGCATGCTGGGCGTGGGTTTTTGGGCCTGCAGTTTTGTGTTTTCTGGGTTTTTCTGTTATGCTGTATGTGTTTTGGGATTTTGTTTTTAAGAGCAAGTTTTTACTTTTCACGGATGTTTGTGCTAGGGTGACTTGTGAGAATTCCTACCTTTTTCTTGCATGTTTGGCATTACTGTAGGGGATGCTATGTGTTTGGGGTGGGGTGAATAGAGTTGTGTTGGGGCATTTTGGGTGGCGCGTAGTGGGCTGGAGGTGGCGGGGTGTGGTTGCGGTGTGTGTTGTGTTTTTGAGATGAGTGGCGTGTGTGGCAAATTAGGGGTTGAGTAGAGTAGTTGCTGTTGGGGTTGCTTAGGTTTGGGCATGCGGTGTTGTGCCTTTTTATGTTTTGGCGGTGGTGCATTTTTGCTAGGGTACTTTTACGTTTAGGACGTTTGTGGTTTCATTGGGCTGTTTTTTTGTTTTGTGGTTTTGTGTTTAGTTTGTTTTGTTTTTTGTAGTTTTTTTTAGTGGTTTTTGGGTTTTTTCTTGTGTTTTGGCAGTTTTTCTGCTAGGAATTGGGATTTTGTGTGATAGTGTTGGTGTTGGCTGGGGTTTTGCGTGTGAGTTTTGTGTTAGGTTGCGGTTCTGTTTTAGGAGAATAAGTGTTTTTTTTAAAGTTTTGTCATTGGTTGGGAATGAGTGAGTTGTTTGGGCAGTTTTTGGGAGTGGGCAAGTAGGGAGTTACTGGGGCTGACTGATTTCTGACTTTCTCTAGGCCTACTTCTGGCGTGGGTTTCTTTGGAAAGGGAGGCCTCAAGCTTTATCTAAACGTGCTACATCTCAGAGGGGTTTTGTTCAAATCTCTAGGGAGAGACTTGGCAGAGACGGGTAGGCTAGACTCCTTTTCTCTCGCTTTCCCTTGGGCTGGGGTTTGCCCTTTCCTTACCAGCAGGGCAGAAATTGTTCACAAAACGCCTTGAGACGCTTAGAGGGAAGAAAAGAGCTGCTGACATTTAGGAACTTGAGCTTTATATTGGGAGGAAGCCTCGACGCTTCTCCTTCGGCTCCTTGATGTTTGTAGAGAGGAGGTTTCGGCCAGTTTTCATGGTCCAGAAATCTCTCCGGAAAGCCACACTAAAGCCCTTTGGGGCCCAGAACCAGAAGCCCAACCCCCCGCTCCGAGACAATGGCCCCCCCCCCCCCCCCCCAGATGCCCTTCTCCTGCGGGAGTTGACATTTATGGGTGCTTTTCTCCCAATAACCTCGAGGGGGGAGGGAGACCACCCACCCATCTGAAACAGGAAGAACTGGCTGGGGCAGATGCCCTGGCTTGCCCAGGCCCCCCCCAACCCCAGCAGCGCAGAAGGGCCCGGAACCCATCGTGGAGGCCCCATCCTGGGCGCCTGGGCTGTGGCCGACAACTCGGAAGCCTTCTAAGCCAAAGCCCGGCCCCTGCGGGATTCTTGACAACTTCCCACCGGCCTGCACGACTGGGGAGCAGCTTGTCTAAGGAGCCAGAGCGCACCGCACTGGGAGAGCCACGCACATGGTCCAGTCCGACTCCCTAAGCTTGAGGTGGGCCCACACACCCCTGTGCAAAGCCTTGAATGCCAGGCAAAGCTGAACCTTTCTATTGTGAACAAAGCCTTCCACAAGGACCCCAAGATCCCGTCTGCCCACACCAGTCGGCAGCAAGGCTGGGGAAGGATATGGTACCTACCTCCACCGACCGTGGGTGAGGGAGATTCAGACACCACTACGGCTCCTGGCCTGGGGGACACGGGGAGGCCTTGGGCAGAGACCACTAATTCAGGAAGGAGATCTGGCTTAGGAAAGCTAGAATCAAGAAATCACGGACCCACTAAGTCCCGAGAGCACAACGGGTATAAAAATGAGCTGGACACGGCATATGGCAGACCCGCGCCTGTGGTGGCTTTTCACATGTGAGAGCTGCAAGCTGGTCCCAATCACGTCCAGCAGGCCAGACGCTCTCAGATTATGGGGTCAGCCTCCACTCTGGGAGGCCTCTTTGACCTAAAGGGGTGGTCCCCTGCGCAGCAGCCTTTATTTCCTGCAGGGTCCCTCATGCCCAGGGACTCCTGGGGCTTGTGCCACTGTTTTTCAAATTCAGATTGTTTTTTGTTTTTTGCTTGCGGTACTTTTTCTTGTTTGTTTTGCTTACATACTTGGCGAAGTTTTATGAGTGAGTATGGTGAGTTGGTGTTTGTGTGAGGGTTGTTTGCGGTTGCTGTTGGTAGGGTTTCAGTTGCTTTGTGTTGAAAGTATTTTGCTTTTGGGGTAGATGGAGTGTAGATTATTTTGCTTTTGTTTTAGGGTTTCGCGTTTTAGAAAGCGATGGCTATGGCTTACGGGATGGTTGTCGTGCTGGTGAAGTTGTGCAGCGGTGTCGCTGGGAGTGTTTAATGCTGGGTTTGGAGGTGGCGTACCATAGAGATAATTTATAAATATAATAAATAAATAAAAGGGAGGGGATATAAATAAAATAAGAAATTTGTGAGGGATATAAACGAACTAAAAGAAAAGGGCCAGGGAGGCAATTGGTGGTGTTTTGGTGCTTATAATGTAATATTTTTAAATGGTTTGTAGTTATAGGTTGTGCAGGTTGATGATTGGTTTGGCATAAAAAGAAATTGGGGAAAGGGTGGCATTTTTCTTTAGTTTTGGCGTTGTGGAGGTAGGTGGCAAAGTTTTGTGGGACGGAGCAGCCAGAGTTGGTGGTGGGGACGGGCGAACTTTCACGGCATGATTGAGTAAGTGATGTTACGGATTGTTTTAAAAGAGGGGAGTTTGGTTGTAAGGTTGTGGAAGTTTGAAGTAAATGGGTTTGGCGGAGGGGTTAGTAGTTGAGGTTTTTTGGAATGTGTGGTTGTGGTTGTTGGGGTTTAGGTTATAGATAAGTGAGTTATGTTTTATATTGGAGTGGTATGGGGAGGCGTTAGTGCCGGGCATCAGTGGTGGGGTTTTGGTAGTGTTTGGCTGTTTACTGTGGACATTTTGTTTTCTTTGGTGGATGGCGGAATGCATTGTTTTGGCAATGTTTTCTTTGCTGGGGGAGGGGGGAATTTTTATGTTTTGTTTTCTTTACGGCTGTTTTACATGGTGGGTTTGAGAGTATTTGCGGTTTCGGGAGAAGTTTTTTGCGGGGTTGGGGTTGGCATGCTGGCTAGTGGGGGTGAAGTGGTTGAGAGTGTTTTGGGCTGGAGAGTGTTGAAGGTGGGAAATTGGTGGGGTTAGGGGGTGAGCTTAGGGAGAGAGTGTTTTGAGGGAGGGATGGCAAGCGTGGGGTATGTGGGAGGGGAGTGGAGTGGCTGAGACGGTGGTAGTGCTTGAGGGGATTTTTGTTTATGTTGCCGGTGTTTGTTTCGGGTGGTGGGGGATGGAGGTAGGGTTATGGTGTTGTTTTATTTGGGAGTGTTGTGTTTTTGGTATGTAATGTGTTCTTGGGGTTTTAGAGCATATTTTTCTTAGGAGTTTTAAATTTTGGCCGTTTTACTTGGATGGGATTGGTGCTTTGGTGTTTTGCATTGGGTTTGGTGTTAAGCGTTAGGGATTTTGTTATGCATGTGTACGTGTACATTTGAGTTTAGTGTATTGTTTGCCTTCGGTTTTGCTTGGCGTTTGGTGTTTTCGTTTTTTACGGCTTTTGGGAGAAGTGGTGCAGGCGGCGAGGGTGGGGGTTTAGCGGGCGGGGTGGGGTGGGGTTTAGTGGGGAGGGTGGGGTTTAGGTGTTTCATGTGTGGGGTTAAGCGAAGTGGTTTTGGATTAGGGCGTGTAGATGGTTTCATTTTGTGGTTGTAGTTTTGGTAGTGTTAGTGTGTTTGATGTTGTGTTATAAAGGTTTCTGTGTTTTTGGTTTCACTGGTACCTTGTGTTCTTTGCTTGGGCGGGGTTTTAGGTTGAAGGGTTTGGAGCGTGGTGTTTTCTCTAGGAGGTTTTTAGTTGTTATAGTTTGTTTCTGCTTATCGGGATTATTGGCATGTATTTTTAGGCGTGTTTTTATTTCCAGTTTTTCTAGTTTCTTTCTCATTTACTGAGGTTTTGAGGGTGGGTTTTCTCTACTTTTGGGCAGTTTGGAAGTGGGAGGCGAATTTTGGCTTAGGGGTGCTGCATGTGGGGATGATTTTTCTTGAGTATTTTGCCAAGCTGTTTGGGCGGGATTTGAGGTAGTTGTTGATTTTTGTTGGGGTTTAGCGACTGCATTTTGCTATTCTTTGTAGGTTATAGTAGTTTTGAAGCGGTTGCTTTTGCCGGATCTAGTTGGCAGAAGTGTGTTTGTGATAGTTAATGGAAGCAATGGCGTTTGGTTTCGATTAAGTTTTACTGCAAGGGAATTTCAAGGGCGGGGTTATTCAGGGTTTGCCTTTGTCTCTGGGCGCGGTGGGGAGGTAACGTGCTGGGGGAAGGGGGAGTGCTAGTAATTAGAGCGTAGGTTGCTTGGCTGCTCTGGGCTCTCACTCACCACACTTCACAGTGAGTCTCTACTGGCATTGCCTACCTACTACGGTACAATTTGGGGAGGGAGGCTGGGCGATTGGCCTAGAAACGGAGGGGTTGAGTCTCAGTAGGTGGCGCTTTTCTGTTTCGGCTCCCCTACGGCTGGACTCTAAGTAGTCACTAACCAAGTGGGGAGGGGAGGGGTGGCAGCTTTATCTCTTGCCTGCCTGGCCCCCTCGCCCATTCGGCGGCCACATGGCTTCCCGGCCTGGCAGATTCAGAGCTGGGAGAGCGCGTCGGAAAGGCAAATATAAACTCCTCCGGGGGCCCAGGCGGCGGGCTGGCCCCGCCCCTTTTTAGAAACCAGGGGACTGAGTTGTGGGGGGTTAAGCCAGTAGTGGGAGGCTGAGGAGGCCTTTGGGCCACCCCGCCCTTCCCTCTCCCAAGTGCTGACTTTGGAGTGGGATCCCGCTGCGAGGGATGACATTTGGAGTTACAGCGCCACCTGCTGGGATCTGGAGCCGGGAGCTCGGCTCCAACCAAGGGTGTGGGAGAGGAGAAAGCAGAAAATAAGCGCGGTGGGAGAGAAGGAATAACCAGGACCGGGTCTCGAGTGCGAGCGGGGCCAGGCTGCACGACGCTCTGCTCCCCACGCCCCGCGCTGACTCGCCAGCCCGGCCAAGCTCGCCAGGACGCGGCAGACGAGGGGCCGGGCACCGGTGGCCCAGGCCCGGACTGTGGGGAGCGGCCTGGAGGCAGAATTCCCCTTCGGGATGACGGCCTCCCAAGAAAGGGTCCTCCGGCCTCCTCCTGCAGCTCGGTGAGGACGGGGAGCTCACCCCCTCACACTGGAGGCAGCCCATTCCCCGGAATGCCCGTCAAACCTAAAGCTGCCTTTCTGCACTTCCACCGGGCGGGCTCCCTTCCTTCTACTTCAGCTCTGGGCAGGAGGATGCTTTGGACTCAAGCAGATGGGAGGGTGTGACCCCGGGCAAGTCCTTGGATCGCTTTGGGCCTCAGCCTCCTTATCTGTAAAATGGGCACCCAGCAGCGCCTGTCTCACAGGGTCTCTGGGAGGGCCAATTTGTCAGATGTGCTTTGCTCTGTAATTGTTGCCTTCTCAAAAATTCCTAATCCCTCTTCCCGAGAGACCTCGGAGGTTTTGAAGCGGCGATTGTCTCCTCCCTCAAATCGGTCCTGCTTCTGGGAAACCATTCCCGTTTCCTTGCGCTGCCCCCCCCCCAAAAAAAAACCGCCGCTCCCCCCCCCCCCATTCTCCAGGATGTCCTTCCTGAAAGGGACCGCCCGGGGCGGAACATGGGGGAGGGAGGGGGGGGGCGGCCAGAGCAGTCCCGCCATATTCCCCTTGCCGGGGTCAGCGGGCTGGGCCAACGCATCAAGGGGTGTTTCTTTGCCTCCCCAGTGCCTGGCACATGGCACGAGCTCATCATGACTCACTGACTGGGGACAGGACCGGGGAGGGGGAAGGGCCCCATGCAGGGGTCAGAGGGAGGCCTGGAGTCGGGCTCAGACCGGCCTCCTGCCTCCGAACCCGGCTCTTCCCATTGAAAGCAAAGGAAAAAGCGGGAGAGAAATAAGCCAGGAGGGCGGGGGGCTGACTCAGCCCAGAGAGCAGGAACTCGGTCACTTCCCCCCGGGCTCCAGCGGAAGCGCTAACAAAGGCCGCCCAGAAGCCGGCCTCAAGCCGCCCTTTCTTCCACAGCCTCCCCCAGAATCCGGGACGGTTCATTCAGAAGGGACCAATCTTTAAGAATGGGGAAACTGAGGCGGGGGGGGGGTGCGGTTAATGTGAGGATTTGTCCTATGTCAGTGAAGCCCTGACCTGGGATCAGAAGCAAGATGTCCTGTTGAGTAGAGCAGGCAGTGACCCCCCCCCCGAGGGGGGGGGGCTCAGCCAAGGCCAGATCTTAGGGGCCAGTAAAGGGCCCCGCTCCCCCCCCCCCCAGCTGCTGCCCATCTCTCCCGGGACCCGGCGGGTCTGCTTCTGTTCCTGGGGGTGTAAGGCTGGAAGGATGTGCAGCGATGTGCCAGCTGGGGACCAGAGGGGGGACCCCCCCAGGGATCCCCGCGAGGGGTGCAAGGACAACCTGCCGGAGAGCAGCCTAGGAAGGGGCCCAGAGCCCCACCAGGGGGACGGATGCAAAGGGAGCGGGATGGGGAGCGCGTGGGGAGGATGGGAAGCAGGGGAGGGTGGGAGGTGGGGAAAATGAGGGCGAGGAGAGGGGGGGCGAGAGTGGGGAAGCGAGGGAGAAGGGGGATGGGTGAGAGAATGGGGGCGGGAGAATAGGGAGGGAAGATGGGGACGGGGAGGAGAGGGAGCGGGGGAGGGAGCCGAGCGGGAGGCGGAAGGACAATGGCTCCTGACACGGAGGCGCAACGGGCACCGGAGAGAGGCCCGCCCTCCGCTGGCAGCGCGCCCACGCTGCGCCCAAGGTATAATGGAGCTTTTGTTGGGCAGATGGGGCACGTGTCTCATCACGCAGCCTCTGCTTGTTCTCCGCAGGCGGGGGACCGTAACCCCTGGGGCTTTGGGGGCGTGGCGCTGGGAGCCCTTCCCGCCCCAGCGGCGCCCCCTCCCCCATCCAAATGGAAGCCCGGGCACTTTATCTAGTCCTTCATGTCGCCCCATGCATGGGGGCTTCCCTCGCAGAGCCCCGCTGCGGGGTGTGAATACCCACCCCACCCCCTCTGCAGAGGGAAAAGGAACCTGGGGCTCTGGGGCTACCTAAGACTGTCTCCCACTCCTGGGCCCGGAGCAGCAAAGCTTTGGCCCCAGGACAACGGCTCTGGGCCTGGCTGGTGCAGGCTGGGAAAAGGAGGGGCCTCCTGCAATGCCACGGGACGGGCCCCGCCTTACCCCTAAAACAGAGAGAAATGATTCGTTTATAGGGATACAAGCCTTTCTCCAACTGATCAAAGGAGAGGAACCATTTGCAGGCAAGGAAATGAAGGCCATTTCTAGTCACGTGAAAAAATACTCTAGATCACTACGGTTTAGGGAAATGCAAGTTGAGAACTTTGAGGTACCCACCTCACACCCAGGTTAAGTCAGGAAAAGAAAATGACGAATATTGCAGGGGATGCGGGAAAACGGGGGCATCGATGCATTGTTGGTGGAACTGAGAACGGATCCAGCTATTCTGGAGCGCGATTTGCAATTATGCTCGTAAAGCTGTCAAACTGCATCCCCTCTGACCCAGCAGTGTTACTACTGGGCTTATATCCCAAAGAGATTTTAAAGAAGGGAAAGGGGCCTCTGTGCATAAATGTCTGTGGCAGCCCTCTTTGTAGTGGCCAGAAACAGGGACTGAGTGGAAGCCCATCAGCTGGAGAATGGCTGAATAAGTTATGGTGTATAAATGTTGTGGAATATTATTATTCTGTAGAAATGACCAGCAGGAGGGTTTCAGAGAGGCCAGAGAGACTTCCAGGAACTGATGCTGAGGGAAGTGAGAAGGACCAGGAGATCATGGTACTCCACAAGAAGAGTATGTGACGATCAGTGCTGATGGCCGTGGCTCTCTTGGACAATGACATGATTCGAACCAGTTCCACTCGTTCAGTGACGGCGAGCTAATTACACCCAGAGAGGCCTGTGGCAACTGAGTGTGGCCCACAACACAGCATCTCACGCTTTTTGTTGTTTGTTTGCTTTTTTTCCTTTCTTATTTTTTCCCTTTTCCATCTGATTTTTCTTGTGCGACATGATAAATGTGGAAACATGTATGGAGAATTGCACATGTTTAACCTCTATTGGATTATTTGCCAGCTGGGAGTGGGGGCAGGGAGGGAGAAAGATCTGGAACAATGCTTTGCAAGGGTGAAAACTAGCTTTGCATCTATTTTGAAAATAAAAAGCTACTGTTAAAAAAAAACCCAAACAGGTGCCCTGGAACATCGGGTGGGCCCCCGCCCAGCTTAGCCAAGAAAGGCTCCGCCTCAGAACCGTGGCCAGCCCCGTCCCGGCCCTGCGAGGCCCAGTGTCATCCAGGATGGAGGCTGGTGGGATGAGGAGCACAGAAGAGGCGAGGAGGCCGCCGGCTCCTCGGGCCAGACCTCAGCCATCCACAACAAAGATGGCGACGATCCTCCCTCGGAAGAAGCGAAACAAAGCTTTAATGACTTGCAAAGGTGTCCTCGGTGGGGGCGTCATACAAAGTAGGCCGCCAGGGCCGCCATCTTGTCCTTGGGCCGCCGGGGGTTGAGTCTCCCCGCAGGCCGGCGGCCCCTGGCCCGTCCTCGCCCCTGCCTCTTTCCCGGGCCGCTGCGGTGCATGGGGTGGCAGGGGGCCGCGTGCTTCAGCTCCACCAGCTCCTGGAACACGGGGTCGCAGAAGACGCAGCCCGTGTGCTGCGTCTCGTCGCCCGGCAGCGGGGACTTGGCTTTGTTGAAGTCCACGTCCACCAGGGCGGCCTCGCACGCCTCGCAGGTGTCCGCCGAGACTCGGACCCGGTGCGCGTTCTCAAAGAAGTGGACCACCACGCTGCACTTGTTGCAGGCCATCTTCCACTTGGGGCCCGAGGTGGGGTCCAGCACCAGCACCCCGCTCTCACACTCCACGCATTGGCCGATGCCCAGCAGGCTGAGCGAGTGCTGGCAGGAGGGGTGCGTGCACTCGTTGCAGCCCATCCCTGTGGGAAGGAGACGCCAGAGGAGGCCGTGAGCCATGACAGGAACCCATGAGCCCCAGAACCCGGCTGCCTCCCCCCGCGTAGAGAGCAGGAACCTCCCCAGGAGACCGTGAGCCCCAGAACCTGGCTGCTTCCCGCCCCCCACAGAGAGCAGGAATCTCCCCAGGAGGCCATGAGCCCCAGGAGCTGCCCGGGCACCACCTGCAGTGAAAGGACACCTCATTGGGGGCTGTGAGCCAGCCGGCTTTGCCCCCTCCTCCCCACATCCCCTCCCCCACTTTGGAGCCAGCCCAAGCCAAGAGTTCAGGGCTCCTCTGTGTGCCTTCCAGCCCTCAGGGAGGAGCGCATCAGGGCAGCCGTGGGCACCGGACGGGCCGGCCAAAGCCCTACCTTTCTTCATGTCCCTGAAGGGCGGGTGGTTGTAGCAGTACGGGCACAGGGGGTAGCTCTTGCCCCGAGAGCCCGAGGACCAGAGGACAAGCTCGAAGTCATCCAGCGGGCAGCGCAGCTCCTTGTAGAGCTTGATGGTGCCGTTCTGGGGCAGGGTGTAGGTCTCATCACAGTGGGAACAGTGCAGGCGGCTGGGCTTGGCCTAGGGCAGCGGGCACAGAGAGCAAAGGCGTGAGGGGCGGGGCAGGGGGGCCCAAGTCCTTGGCCCCGACCGCTCCTCTGTGTAGGACCAGCACTCCCGGAGCCCGGGACTTGCCCTCAGGCTGGTTTCACCTGGGACTGCGGGCTGGCCAAGCCTCTGGACTTCCCTGTAACCCCGGGCCAACCTCTTCCCGTCCCACAACTCCATGAGCAGCACCCGTCTCCCTTGCAGCCGGCAGTGAGGCTGGCAGACCTCTTCCAGATCATTTCCCAAGGCCCCCGCCTCCCACACGGGTCTCAGGGGGCCAGGCACGGGCACTTTACCTGGATATACTTCATGAAACGATGGCACTTCCCACACCGGGAGAGCGGTTTGCCAGTGGCAGCGAGGGGCGAGAAGGACACTTCCATCAATTCGTCCATGCCTAAGGGATGAGGGAGGCAAGGCCGGTCATTGGGCTGGCCCCGCCCCTGTGCCCCTGCCCTGCCCGCCACCCAGGATGGGACCCAGACACCAAGGAGGAGCTGCCACAGTCTGAGTTCACCCTTGGGAACTGGGATCTCCCGGGGAGACCGAGGAAAGCAGCAGCTGCTATGGCCAACAGGGGCAGACCTGGGCACACGGCAGCTCCCACAGCACGTGAGGGTGCCTGGGACTCGGGGGGCGGGGGGGAGGGCCTCTCCCCTCCCCAACAGAGTCCTGTCAGCACTTTCTGAAGCTGGAGGTGCTTTGGTTCTTGAACCTTGGCCATCTACCCTAGCACGGAACCTGTGTACACCCCCAAGCATCTGGGTCTGGGCAGAGCCCCCAGGGGTTGCTGGGCCCTTAGACAAGAGTCTCCCCATGCGAGCTTAGCCCACAGGCTGCTCAAGGTCTGCCTGGCTGGGCACGGGGCGGGGCAAGAAGAAGCGGGTGTGGGTATGGAATCATCCAGCGACGAGCCACGTCCAGACTGCGGCTCTCCCCGTGGGGCGCGGGAGGTCCCATCTCAAAGCAAGGTCGTAGATGGGGCGCTCCCCGCCCTCCCCCGGGAGTCGCGCACAGCGGAAGGTCATAGTGTTGGACTCCTCCATTTTGGCCCGAGGCCTGACCGGCGGCTTCCTCTGGGAACGGCCATCGGGGAAGACACCCCGGCCTGCGGGTCTCTGTTCCCAGTCAGGGCGACTTGTGCCACGACCACTCTGCCCCCTCCCCCATTAGAGACCCAGCTCTCTGAGGGCAGGTGCCCTGCCCTCCTGTGCGCATGTGGCTCCCCAGGGCCTGGCACACAGTAAATGCTTAATAAGAGCTGGCGAATTTGCCCGCCTTCCCTCCCTGCGCTTCGGATTCACAGGATCGTGGGGGCGGCAGGTCACGCTCAGGAAACCAGCGCCAAAGAGGAGGGCCCGGGGCCGAGAGACCCACTGGCCCTAAGCCTATTGTACACAGCAGGTGTCCAGTAATAGAGAGCTGGTCAAATGTGCCTGTCCTCAAAAGCCCCACTCAACTGCTGCCTCCTCCAGGAAGCCCGCCCTGATCTCCCAGCTCATCCAGGTCAGGGCATGGCTGCACAAAGCCGGTCAAGTGACCTTGCACCGGGCAGGCTCTGTGCCCTTAGAGAAGCCCCCTTTGCGGGGAGAACCCCCCTGAGGGAGGAGGGCTGGGGGCGGCCCTGAAGGTGGGGGTAGAGCCAGGGGACCCCGGCCCTCATCCCCGCCGAGCGGGTGACAGTGGGTCAGCCCCGCCCTGCCCGAGGAGGCGGCTGCTCGGGAGCCCTCCAGGCCCTGGGCCGAGGCTGGCCCACAGGTTCCTCACCAGCAATGGAGTCCACGAAGTAGTGGAACTTCCTCTTGAAGATGTTCAGCGTGTGCTCCAGCACCTGGTGGTAGTCGGCCTTGCCCAGGGCGATCAGGCTGAGCTGCTTCTCCACGGCGCTGCGGATCGTCGGGAGCACCAGCTCGGCATCTGGCCAAGGTGCGGGGGAGTCAGGGCCGGACCCCCGCCTGTCTCTGACCTGGGCGCCCCATGGTGTCAGGAGGCGGCCCCTTTCCCCCCCCCCCCCCCCCCCCCCCGGCCTGGGCCTGGGGAAGGAGTCTCTGTGGGCCCTCAAGCGGGGGAGCCCTGGCCCAGACTCCCCACCCTTCCTCAGGGCAGCGCATATGGGGACCGACCCCCCAGGCCGTCCCACCTTTCTGGAAGTCCCCTCCCTGAGCGGCCCTGCCTCGAGCCCAGTGCCGAGGAGCCCGCTGTGCGCAGGACTGGCTATGAGCTAACGGGTCCTTCCCGCTGTCCGGGCCACCTGGTCCCCAGCCCCGGCTGCTCCCAAACAGGGCCGCCCTAACCAACCCTTGCACACAGGCCTTGGGCCTCTTCCCGGGGCTCTCAGAGGAAACGCCCCCCCCTCAATTCCCAGAGGGCCCCCCGGCCGGGCCAGCTCTTGGGGACACAAGCAACTCCAAAGTCACTACCAGGAGCTTTGCTCCCGACCCTCTGGCCCATCTTCTTCCATCCTCCTCCAGGTCACACCCCAGACCATATGACAAGGCCAAGGCTCCCACCCCTCCACCCCCTCCCAGACTCATGCCCCCCGCCCACCGCATCAGGGCCCAGGGGTTCACCTCATGCAGCCACAGACGCAGGCCCTGGTTCTCCTAAGCTTTTGCACCCAGAGGAGCCTCAAACTAGTTCCCTTTGCCCTCTTCCTAACCCGGGCCCTGCCTGTGCCCAGCTTCCCAGGGGTTCTGCCCCAAGCCCTGCTGGGGGCTCCCGCTCCTCTCCCTCTCATTCCCCCCTCCTCAACCTCGCCCTCCCTGAGCTGCCGCCTCCCTTCTTGCCGCTCTCGGGCCGCTCTCCCCGCCAGAGTCCACCCCACGCTCCCGGGCAGTCTTCCTTCGGGGAAGCGCTCTGTGAGCTCCCACCCAATCAGCACCCGCGGCGCCTGGGCCTCTGGGACCAAAGACGGACGCTCCCTCAGAACTTCCTTTCCCGGCCTCCCCAAGCCTTCCCCACCTCCGTCAGCAGGGGTCTCCTACTTGCCTTGCGCCCCTCTTGGGGCTCCCACCCCCCTTGGTGCTCCCACCCTCCCTCAGGGGCAGCCCTGACTTTTGCTGGGCCAGCCCCACCCTTGGGCACGGGTCAAGAAGCGAGTGCCTGCTGAGTGACTGAGCGACTGACCACCTTCGTTTGGTGCCCACCTCTCTAGTTGGCCATTTTTGTCACACACACACCCCCCCCAGGGTGGCAAGTAAAAACAAGTCAGTGAGCACTGATCCAGCGCCTACTGTATACCAGGCACCATGCTAAGGTGGAGGAGACGAAGGGGAGAAAGCAGTCCCTGCTCAGTTGGGGAGACAGTGCGGGCGTCCGCCCGGAGAACAAGCGCGAGGACCCAGAGACCAGAGGGGATGGAAGGCTGCCCGGCAAGGTGGGAGTTTGGCTGAGACCGAGGAGGCTGGGGAAGCCCGACGCGGGCGAAAGCTCAGAGATGAGGCGGAAGAGCCGGGACGGGGCGAGTGTGACACTGGGCCTGGGAGAGCGCGGCCAGAGCCCGGACGTGGGCAAGCTGCCCCCTCCCTCAAGAGCTTCCCTGAGCCCAGGATCCAACAACCACCCAGAGCTAACATTCAGCCTCCGGCCTCCCCTACCCCGAACACCTGTGTTCCCCCAGGCCTGAGGCCCAGTGCCCTCTGACCCCCAGCCCTGCCGCCCCCCGCCCCCGGGCCCCCCCAGACGCTCCGCTCCCACCTATTTTGTAGTAGCCGTGGACCAGGACAATGCCCAGGTTGGTGGGCCTCAGTCTGCGCCCGCTCTCCACGGTGACGTAATTCCGCTGGCAGATGTTGTTGATGTGCACGGGGATGCTGGCGTCCGTGCCTGAAATACACGGCAGGCCCCGTTTCGGCTACGCGCCCCACCCCCCTCATGGCCCCATGCTCCTCGGCAGCCCCGCGGGCCCCGGGTAGAAACCGCCCGCTTGCCCCCCAGACGGCAGCCCATTCCGGAACTGGATGCGGGGCATCCTGGGCACCCACACGGGCACTCCCTCCTGCTCCCCACCAGGTCCTCCTCGAGGCAGGGACACCAACCGAAGCTTCTGCGGCACTTTCGCAGGGACCGGTGGGGGCAGTGCCAGGGGAAAGGGGAGCGGCAGGTGCCCAGGACACAAAGGACGAGATCAGCCAGGGCTGACTGCTGAGGGGCGGGGTGGAAGCCTGGCTGAGGGGAGTGGGTGGGGTGCCCTGACAGGAACACGGCAGGAGGATGAGGGCAGGGGCCCTGAGGGCCCCAGAGGAGATGGGCGCCAGATCCAAGAGAAACGAGGGCTGAGGAGAAGGCTCCTGGGACGTGGGCTCCGCCAGCCCAGCACACAGAAGGTGCTCAGTAAATGCGTGCCGAGTGACGGGCTAGGAGGATGGTGGTTTGCAGGGCATGGAGCCTCCCCAAGAAGGGGCTCTGCTCCTCTGGGGGATCTTCACCTAATTCCCCTCATTAGGCCAAAGTCCCTTTGGCCTGACACGGGGAGCCCGGGGAGCCCTGCCTGCTCGGCCAGACCAAGCTCCCAAAGGGCACCCCCTGACCTCTTCTACTGGGGCCTGTCCCCCTCCTACTCTGCCAGGCCCTGTGCCCCCTCCCCACTCTGCCAGGCTTTATGCCCCCTGCTCTGCCAGGCTCTGTGTCCCCTCCCTGCTCTGCCAGCCCTGTGCCCCCTCCTCGCTGCCAGGCCCTGCACCCCCCACCCCACCCCTGCTCTGCCAGCCCTGGGCCCTGGGGCACCCACCAATCCCGTGCCTCTCCATGAGCGTGATGAGCTCGGCCTCGGTCAGGTAGTCGGGAGGGCTCGTCTGCTTCTCCAGCATCTTCACCTCGCTGAGGGCAAAGGTGTCCCCCTTCTGGCAGGTGGGCAGGCTCTCTTCGGGGGGGATGCTCTGCCAGGGCATGATCTCCGTGAACCCTAGAAGAGGAGGCTTTCGGAAGCTGAGGGGGGCCGGCCCCCCGAGGGAGGGAGCTCCCCATGGCGGGAGGGATTCTAGGAGGGGGTGGGCGCGGGATGTGGGGCCATCTGCCCTGTAATGCTGGGGGGGGACCCTGGGCTCTGGAAAGGCCCCCCAGCCTCTGCGACCTCAGACTTGCCCAAAGTGGAGGGGAGGCAGCGGAGTCTGAGGAATGGCTGACCATCGGGGGGAATGCCCTGGGGAGGGAGGGGCCTTGGCACCCCCGGGGAAGGGCTTTCCAGGGGGCTCCTTGTAGCCTCCGGTTTTAGGGACCCCGTGGGGATCCCCGCCTTGTCCCAGGCTGCCCGGGGGGGGCCTTTCCTAAACCAGCAGGGCACCAGGCCTCCGGCCCAGGGCCCTGAGGTGAGCCTTGCCTCAGCCTCCTGGAGGCTCTGACGCAGGCAGGGAGGGCTCCTGGGAGAAGCCGGGCCCAGCAACAGGAGGTCGGCAGCGGCGCGGGGCCATAACCTGGAGGCCGCAGTCTAGGGCCATGCCCATGGTCTGGGGCCGTGCCTGGCTGCCCCGGGGGAGGGGAAGGCCCCAGCTCTCACCTGGGGAGATGAGGGTCTTTCCCGAGCAGGTGAAGCGCTCCGGCCCGATCTGGAACGAGATGGTGTTCTGGAGGTACTTGCAATCGTAGCTGACGGTGGCAATGAAGTGGCGCGTGATGTACTCATAGAGCCTCCAGGCGTCGCCCCCTGAAACGAGCCCCAGGCCGGGTCCCACGGCAGGGTCACGCGCCCGGCCTGGCCTGAGAGCCCACCCTGCCCCTCCCCGAGGCACTGACCCAGCCAATGCATTGGCCCCAGTGCGGGCCCTCCCCAGGCTTGGGGCAGTCCCAGGGGACCCTGACCCCAGCAGAGAGGGGGGCCCCAGGCAGCACCCTGCAGCTGGCCCCAGAGGGCTGGAGCCCCCCCAGGACACAGCCAAGGGCGCGCCCTTCCCAGACTCCCCACCCACATCCCTGACTGCTCTCCCCTGGACAATCCGTCACAGACCCTCTTGACCACCCGGGACATCGCTCCTTGGCCCCACACCCTCTGCCGCTGGCTCCCGTGCTTCCGATCCGTGGCTCTGGGCCAGGAGTGAGGGGCTCCAACAGGGCAGGAGAAGCGGGGGCCCAGGGCCCTAAGGGAAGGGGCGGCCCAGAGGATGCACACCCACCTAGCTCTGCCTCGGTGGCAGACCTCATGGGAGTGATGGGAGGGTGGTCCCCCGCGTCGTGGCCCTTCCGTGGCCGGTTGATCCCGTCTGCCAACAGCTGCTTCACCTGAGGAAGGCGAGGGACAGGCCCAAGGATGGCACACGGACAGCGCCCACGGACGACTGGCTTGGTTTGGGCCTCAGGCAAGGAGGTGGGTGGGGGCCCCGCCAGAAACCATGCCTCCCCTGTCCCAGCAGCCCCCAGACATCTGCCCCCGCCCTTAGCCAGGGCTCATCCCTTACAGGAAAGGCCTCATCTGGGTGGCAGGCGGCGCTCCCTGGGGCTCAGGCAGGGGCAAGGAGCCCCTGGCCCCAGAAGCGCTCAGGGGCGCCCCCCACTCACCGTCTGGGCCCAGTAGGGGTGGTTGGCTTGCTGCTTCAGGGACCCCTTGAGGTCGAAGTTTTCTGGGTAGTGGGTGGTCTCCGTCCGAGGGTAGCTGATGTAGCCCTGGGTGTAGAGCCTCTCTGCTATCTGCATGGCGTGCTGGGGCCCCATTCCTACGAGGGGTCACAGGGCATCAGCGTGGAGCCATGGGGGCCCACAGAGCCCGGCTGACGGGGGGAGGGGCCTGGGTCTGAGCCCGGGGTCCCCGCCACCAGATCCGGCCCCCCATCAGCATGCCGGGGAGCTGGGGAGCAGCAGAGGGAGAACTCGCACCCGGCGCCTCTGGCTGCCCAAGACCACAACCACGACTCTCTCCCCATGACTCCAGCGTTCCCAGGGGGAAATCTGTCCCGCCGCCTCTCGTCCAGCTAAGGAACCCAGGCAAGCGCCAATCGGCGAGTGTGCACATGGCCGCACACCCTCGCTGCATTCCACGCCGGCAGCTGGCAGAAGACGCCCCCAGAGCGGGCGCCCGGGAGCGGCCTGCGGGCCGGGGGAGCTCATGCGTTCTCGTGAGCATAGGGCCGAGGACTCCAGGGCTGGAAAGGAGCTCCCTGTGGCTCAGAGCACCCTCCCTGCGACGCGGGAGCCGAGGCCCCGGGGGGGCAGCTGCCATGCGCCGAGGCCAGGCCCCCAAGAGCCCCCTGCTCACCTACCCAGAGAGGAGCTGGCCACGCGCAGCATCTCCACTGTGTTCAAGGCCAGCGGCCTCTGCTTGGCCTTCTCCTTGCGGCTCGTCCCTTCCACCTGGAAGACAGGGCAAAGCCTCCGCCCGTCACGGAGGCTGCAAAGGGAGGCCGGCCCAGCCTCGTCCACCCCAGGGGTCACCGACCCAGCTCACGAGCTTCTACACGGAGGTCTTTGGGGCCCGTAGGCGACGTGGCGGGGGGCGGGGGGGTGGCATGCAGGTGCGTTAGTGCCTTCCACAGCCCCCATGAGGCAGAGCCAGGCCACCTTGGTGCAGGGAGCCACCTCCCATCGTTTGAATCCCAGCTGGGGTCAGCAGCCCCAGAAGGAGCCCCCAGTCACTGTGCCCTGATTACAGAGGCAGAGGGGGGGGCTCATTCTGGATGATCCGCCGGCCCCCTCTCCCTCCAGACCCTTCCCAGCAGAGCAGTGGCTCAGGGCCTGGCGGGGCCCCAGTCCGCCCCTTTCTCCTCTGTGTGAGAGGCGCGAATTTAGGGGTAGAGCATTTTCCAGCTGCTTCTGTAACCCCACAAATGCGCGACCCTCACTGGGCAGCAAGCCCGCGGGCGGCCAAAGGGGATGTGCCATGACAACAGGCAGAGGCCGCCTCCCAGGGCCCACGGGCTCCTCTTCGGACAAAATTCACGGAGGATGCCAAGGCCGGGGAGCCTGTGGCCTGGGGGCCACTGGAGCAACGAAACACGGGGCCAAGGACCGGCAGCAGCAAGGAGCGCGAGGCAGGGGTGCCGACCGAAAAGCAGGCCCAGAGTGGGAGGGGGAGCACGGGAGAGCACGTGTGTGCATGTGGATGCACTGTGGGAGCACGTGTGTGCAAGGGCGCTAGGTGTGAGTGTGCGAGTTCCCCAGTGAGCCCACCAGAACATGGGACTTCTCAGGGCAGTCAGATGTCGGGCACACAGCTGTTAAGCTCCTCTTGTATGCGAGGCTGGGTCGGCCGGCTCCGGCCCAAATGTGTGACCGGAAGGCCACACGGCTGGGCAAAAGGGGGCGCCGATGCTGTCAGGTGTGAGCCTGGGGGCCGGGGGCCCTTCCACCGGGCCAGCCCCCTCCCACGTCTGTGTTCATGGGCCTCAGCCCTGAGGGAGGGAACACTGGGGCTGCCCGCAGTCTGCCCGTCCTCTCCACACCAGACCAGGGGCTTCTGGGGAGCAGGGACGACTGCCCTTTTTCTCCACATCGCCCGCCCTCAGCACAGGGCTCGCCCCCCCCCCCCGCTGACCATCAGCACTGCCCACTACAAAGCTCTCGCCACGCTCTGGGACGAGGCCCGCAACCACGGCGCCCTCCCGTGGCACAGACCGCCTGACACGCATGTGCCCACCTTGGCTTCCTTCTCCGTCCTGGTAATATTGAGGAACATCTGCGCAATCTCCCGGTCAAACACTCTAACGCGGTCCCAGTCCAAAAGGACCGAACTCTCCTTGTCGGGGTTGATCTGCGGCAGAGAGAATCGAGAGTCACCACGGGGGGCCCCCGGGCAGAGACGGGCATGGGGCAGAAGGCTGCCCTGCTGCCAGGGCAGGAGAGCAGAGAGCAGCTTCTCGGACCACATGGCTCCCAGAGGGGAGGCAGGAAGGGGAGCCAAGGACAAAAGCAGTAACCCAAAAAGGTCTTGGCTATGAGGAGGGCCTGTGGCCCAGCAGCCCTTGGTCTGGCCCACCCTGGGCGGAGGACGAGGGGAGGGCACCGGCCTGGCCATCTGACCTCCTGCACGGCCGGTCCCAGCTCCCTTGGGAATTTGCGGCCTCATGAAGCCAAGGACAAGACACCAGCTCAGGGCCTGGCCCGAGTCTGACAGGGACACGTTCTAGGCAAGATGTGCCCGAGCAGCCCTGGAGAGGAACTGGGAAAGAGGGACCAAACCTTGGCCTGGAGCACCCAGTACAGCTCTGGCTTGAATGACTGGATCTTGTCGTGTCTTTCCACGCAGAAGCCCAGCGTGGGGGTCTGACAGGGCCCGAAGGAGATGAGCGAGCTGTCCAGGTTGCCGTACTTGCCCTGGAAGTACTTGGTCTGGAATCTATGGAGAGAGAGAGAGCCCTACAGCTGCTGCTTCCCTCATCCGCTGCCTCCTGAGCCGAGGCCCCACGTGGCCGCTCATGAGCTGTGTGAGCTCAGGGTCCTCGCCATGACGCCCCACAGGCTCAAGACCCTGGACTCCAGGCCCCGATGGGTGGGGGCCCCTGGGCAGCGAGCCCCACGACCCCCCACAGAGTGACACAAAGAGCCAGGGTCACAGGGGAAGGAAGAAGACGGTGGTTTCTGGGGGTCTCTGGCCCGGTTACCCCTGCTGGGGAATGGGATGGACAAGAGGCCTAAGAGGAGTGACAACGACCATGGTGGCGGGCCCACAGTCAAACCAGCGGGACTGCAGGCCAGGGGAGACCCCCAGGGGGGGCAGTCCGAGCAGGAGAACATCCTGTCTGGGCGCAGAGGGGACGCCACGAGTGGCGAAGAACCCGAACGCATCACGTTCGCACGGCCTCCTAGTCAGAGGCCACAGCCCAGGGAAGACTAAAAGGCTTCTTCGTCCAGGAGAAGAGAACTCACAGGGCCCACCCATGCTCACCCCTGGCCCTTGAGGCCGTGAAGCCTTGTTGGGGGCCCTGGGGGAAAGGAAAGAATGTCCAGGCCGGGCACGCGCTGGCTGTGGTGACAGAAACAAACTGAAGCCCCATGCTGGCCCCCCCCCAGCCCACCCCGTGCTCAGCTCCGTGAGGTCCAGAGGAAGGGGACCCCAGGAGGAAGCCCCCCCGCGGCGAGCTCTGGGCCGGGCACCTGGTGAAGGCGCAGCCAATCCGCAGGTCAAGCTCCTGCCGCGCGTCCACGGAGAGGGCCTCGTTGTGGTCGGGCTCGCCCAGGCGGCCCATGGCGTTACAGATGTCCGTGTCTGTGATGGAGCTGAAGCGCGCTCTGAACACCGTCTTCTCGGTGCCCCGAGGCTTGTTCATGACGGGCAGGACGGCATCGAGCACCTACGGGAGGGAGACCCCCACATCACCCAAAGGTGGGAGGAGGCGGCTTCCTCAGCAAAGGGAGGCAGCGGCTCGGGACTCGGCAGCTCAGAGCGGGAAGGAGAAAGAGGCCTTCGGCAGCTCTCGAAGGGCAAGAGGGAAGGGAATGAGCACTTACCAAGCGCCTACTGGATGCCAGGCACCGAGTTAAGGGGCTTTTATAACACAATCTCACAACCCCTGTGGGAAACGGCCACTGGGAACCCCATCTTACAGTGAAGAAAACTGAGGCAGGCCCATGAGAAATGAGCTGTCCGAGGCAGGGCTGGTCTCCCGAAGCCCAGGCCCAGGTACTCTTACTTAGAGACGCTCAGAACAGCAGAACCAAGAGCTCATGGCACACGGTAAGTAACAAGATCACATGATGGTCCCGTGGCTGCCCTCCACAATGAGGTGACTGGAGGCAATTCCAAAGGGGGAGCCGCCTGCACCCAGAGAGTCCCGGAGACCCAAGGGGCTGGGAGCAGTGCTCTTAGCTTTTTGTTGTGTGCTCGGGGGTTTCCTCCTTTCCCTTTCACCTTTCGTTAGGGGCCAGAACTCTGAACTTGAAACAGAGGATTCTTAAAAGGTGCTAAATCAGTGGGATTGAGAGAGATGATGGTTATCTCATTTAGCCTGGGTCAGTGTGATTGGTCTGATCTTCCAAGGAGATGTTGGGCCAGAGCTTGAAACAAGGCACTAAGTGGAAGTGAGGAGACAGTGGTTAAATCCAGTTTAGCATCGATTTAATCCTACAACAAATAATGGTTTCCTGGTGATGTAATGATTGGTGTGTGCTCAGTGTGGGGCAGATAAGGGAGAAGCCTCAGCCAGGATTCAGTTGGGGAGATTCAAGAAGCCAGAGAAGGGGGCGGGAGCTCAAGCTTTCAGAAGCAAGGGGAGAGGAAGGCCCCCAGAAAACTAGCCGAGCCCCAAGTGAAGGAGACCGGGCTTCAAAAGAGACGATAAAGGATTTGGACGTTAATCCCTGGCTGCATTTGTGGTGATTACGGGATGAAACGAGGGCTACCTCCAGAGACCCCAAGGAAACCCCAACAGAGAACATGACATTTTAGAGGGAGCACAAGCTTTGACTGATTTCTCTCGCACAGCATTACAATGACGTTCAGAAGAGTTGCACGCGTTAAAACTAGAGTGGAAGTTTAAACTTGCTGTCTATGGGAGGGGGCAGGGGAGGAAGAAAAGCCCACTTGGAACGCGAGGTTTTCTGTGCTACAAAAATGGAAATACTTTTTAGCGCTCTGTTTGACTTCGAAATGAATTTATAAAAGGGAGGGTGGGCACGCGCACACATGAATTGTCAAGCTCCTAAGGGACGGGAGGTGAAGAGTGAGAGGAAGGAGCTCAGAAAGTTCTGAGATTAGAGACCTGGGGCACTGGAAGAAGGGTGTGCTTTAATTTTTTTTTTTTTTTGCTGAGACAATTGGAATCAAGTGACTTGCCCAGGGTCAGCTACATGTTAAGCATCTGAGGTCATATTTGAACTCGGGTCCTCCTGACTTTGGGGCTGGTGCTCTACCCACTGCACCACCTAGCGGCCCCAGGAATGCTTTACTCTTAAAGGGAGAATTTCACTACAAGAGAAAATTCTGTTCTGGACACGCCGAGTTGGCCACAGCTTGGGGCCTTCTTGTTCGGTACAAAATATCTTGGGGAAAAAAAATAAAAACAAACAAAATAAAAAACGAAACAAAAAAAGAGCATACAACAATTAAAAAAAAATCTTGGGGACAGCTGAGGACTGCTCCAAGGCTGAGCAGTTAGAGCTGAGAATCATCTGTCAGAGACGAAAACTGAAGCCAGAGGAGCTAATGACACCATCAAGTGAAGATTCTGTGTAGAAGAGAGAGAGAATAACGGCCCAGAAATCCAGAGAGAAGAAAGCATCCCGGAGAGAAGATGGCCGACAGAATCAAATGCTCCTGGGAGATCAGAAGGGAGACACTGAGACTGTCACAAGCCAACTGAGGAAAAGGCTGCTCCAAACTGCGGCCCCTGGCCAAGGTGACAGAAGGAGGGCCAGCGGGCACACTGGTGCACTGTTGGTGGAGTTGCAAAGCAGCACGAGGCAGGTGGGAGGACACAAATTAGTGACTAAAGCATCTACAGCCTCTGACCCAGAGACACCACTCATGAGCTCATGTTCTAAAAAGGTCATCACTAAGAAGTCCCCACGGATATCTAAACATGTAGGGCGGCCCACAAAATCATAGTGGATGCCCCTGGCCAAGGGAAGGATAAGCAGAGCGGAGTGCATGAACGTGATGGGCTTGTCCTGTGCCGTAAGGGGGGACGGACAAGGGAAGCAGCAAGGGATATCTCCGAGTGGAGGCAGAACCAAGGGAACACCAGTGTAAGCATGAGAACCCCCAGTGGCCGTCGCCAAACTAGAGAACAGGCTAGCTCAGAGTGGGGACTGGGGGAGACACTCGGAGCCCACAAGCGTGGCGCCCCGCCGGGAGCTCAGGGCCGTGTCAACAAAGTCACCAGTCAGGCCGACTCGATCCTCTTTGCAAAATGGTTTTTAAAGAATCCTGTTTATTATGTGGAACAGCTGTGGGAGAGGAAAGGGAGGGATTCAGGGGGAACTCTGTGGGAGAAATAGGATACACAAGTCAAGACTTGTTTTCTAAAAAGAGAGACCCTGGGTCACTCGGAAGAACGATGGGCTCAGGAGACGAGAGGAAGGACAGTAGAGGCTGCTCCCCATCATGGGGCCTGGGGCCCTAGGTAAGGAACCGAGTCCGACTCTTGGATGTCTGGTCCGGCCCTGATCTTTCTTCTGTGGCTGAGCACTCCCAACGATGGCCTCCGAGAGCAGCCCCTTCCATGCTGGGGTGCCCCAGGGCTTCTATTTCCTCCACACACCTGGTGTGCCCTGAGCTGCCAGCATGCCGTCTCCCAGCAGACTGGGGTGTTACCTCTGTTTACATTTCTGGCGCTTGGCGCGGTGCCCGGACTCCGGGAGGGGCTTAAGAGATGTTACTCCGCCTCCCGGTCAGCCCGGCCCACTGCCTCTAGCGGTGTCTGCTGAGGACAAATGCATAGGCATTTGTGGCTCTGGAACCTCTTCCTGCCTCGTTGGGGTTCACCAACAAGAAAAATTTGCGCTTGCCCTAGCCCCAAAGACTTACCTGCTCTCTGGGTGGCCTGGAGGCAGCTTAGGGGCTGCGGCACCCCCTCCCCAGCCCCTTCCAGGAGGCTCAGCCCGGCCCCTAGGGACACGCACCTCAAAGCAGATATTCTCCCCTTCTTTATCACAGTCCAGCCAGAGCACGATGTAGTCACAGCTTCTCCCTTCCACCTACCAAATAAACCAGACATCACTGAGAAGTCTCCCAAGCCAAAGCAGCTTTTCCCAGCGCCCACCAGGCCGGCTTTGGCTCTGCTGTTCATGTGGATGGCTCAGGGCCGGGAAGCTTGACAAGGCAGCTCTAGGAGAAGCGAGCACCGAGCCCGGCCCAAGGGCCCATCAGATTTGGGATCCCAGCAGCGGCTCCCCAAGGATGGGCCCGAGAACCACAGCTCAGGCCCAGGATCTCAAATCCAGGCCATCGCTCAATGAGCCGGTTGGGATCCCGACCCAATGCTGCGACCACTAACTGGCCATGGGACCTCTGAACCTCCCTCCGTCCTCTGGACCTCAGTTTCCTCACCACGAGAGCGGCACTCCCTCCCTCAGGCAGCCCCCTGGTGGGCGAGGGGACAGAGAGGAGAGGAAGAGAACAGCCCCCAGGCCGCCCCCTCCACAATTCCTGACCATTCAGTCACCTCAGCTTGGCCAGGGCACCCAACCGGCACAGCCTGTGCATTATGGCCGAGGGAAGCGGTCCATGAGGTAGATGAGCCGGGGGCTGGGTCTGCGGGTGGCTCCCTTGGGGAGCCAGGCACCTTGTGGTCTGTATGGTGGGGGGCACCTGCTCCCGGAGGGAGGGGATGAGAGGCCCTCAGAGTCTGGACTTTGGGGGCAGCACAGCCTGGGACTACACAAAAACAGACCTGGACCTGGCGGGCTGGTGCAGCTCCAGGTAGGAAGGGGGCTTGAGCCCAGGGGCCAGCCCAGGACCTCAGCAGGGAGGCGTGGGGCAGCGGGGCAGTGTGGCCCAATGGAAAGATCACCGAGCTTGCAACCAGGTAACCTGCATTGGGAGCCCAGCTCTGACAGGCCCGGCCACGCCCTGAAGCCCAGCCGCCCCTTCTAGAAGCCGCCAGGGCCGCCTGGTGACCCTTGCCCTGCCAACGATGATGGCCCTTCAGCCACCACGTACCTGGAGGAACTTCACCATGCTCAGCTTCGGGTTGGCCTCCTTCTTTTCCGTGGGGGCTTTGCTGAAGAGCTCTGCCGGGTCCACGCGGTCCCAGTGGTTATACTTCCCTGAAAGCCAACATGGCACCACGTGAGGAGAAACACAAGTGCAGGAGGCGGGATGGCCCCGTCACCCACAATGCTCTGTGCCTCCTCCAGCCTCGGAATAACAATAAAACTGGCATTTGGGCAAAAAGCCTCCAGATAAGCGGGGGCTGTTACCATCACTCAGTGCAACCCAAGCATGGAGGGGGACCAGCTGCCACCCCTAGGAGGAGGGGTCGTGTCCAGGGCGACAATTCAGAAGGATCAAACCGGCCTCAGACGCTGGGCAAATCACCTGATCTCTCCTGCCTCAGTTTCCTCAACTATAAAATGGGGCTAAAAACAGCCTCTACCTCCCAGGGATGTTGTGAGAATCCAATGCGGAAACACTTGTAAAGTGCTTTGCAGACTTTAAATGCTCCACAAAGGCAAGCTAATAAAAATAACGATGATTTAGGCCACACGTTAACATCGAGAGATGCGGGAGATCCTGGAGGGAGAAGTCCCAGCCCCGGGCAGCCCCACGTGGCACCCAAGGGCGCCATCACCCTCCTCCCAGGTGGGCCCCACACACGCCCGCCCAGAGCACTGGCCCTGGGAATTTGCCCCCGGGCAGAGGGGGCGGCCCAGCCATGACCACACTCCAGGCTTTCCCTCCTTGCGGGGGTGGGGGAGAAAGGCCAGAAGCATCAGAGGAAAGAAGGCCCGGGACAGGCCGGCTGGGTTAAGGAAGGACCAGGGCCCGTCTCGCTTCTGCCTGCAGCCTGGGCAGCCCGGGGCTCGTGGGAGCTGGGATGTCCAGGCCCTTGTCTGCCCTTTGCCCCTTTGCCAACAATGCCCCCTCGGGATGGTGGCATCCCCCGTCTGGTCTGCCAGGCTCAGCTCTGGGGACCCCCTTCCAGGAGCCTTTGGGGCGCCCCCTCCTCCAGCACCGAGCCCGGGCTGGAGGCACCCACAGGGCCTCACCAGTGAAATCCAAGGTCATGACGTGGCCACAGACGGACGTCATCTTGAAGCGGACGGTCTGCCCGCTGAAGGAGCCAGTGTATTCGTGGACGGAGCAGGCGCCATTGAGACCTTTGCGCGAGGACATGTTCCCTGGGAGAACAGGACAGTGCCGGTGATGGGGGAGCCGGGGACAGCCCAGAGCCTCGGGTCACTGACCCAGAGCCCCCCCCAAAGGCCTGGCTCAGATACGGTTCTGAGCTGCCCTTGGGGAAAGCCCGCCCTGCTGTTCCCCGCCCTGCCAGCTGCCCCCGCCTGAATGTGGCAAAGGAGCCGGCGCCAAGGGAGGAACAGCTGCTCTAAGCGGGACCCTTTGGCCCAGGAGCCGCCCCCGGGGCCGACAGCTCCGGCTCCACATCTGCCCTTCACTAGCCTGGACCGGGGGCACCCGGAGCCAGGGCCAGAGGGGGCGCAGCCACATGGGGGGGGTGTCAGGCTGCTGGCACTGACGCTGGCCTGGGGGCCCTGGGACACAGCGCCTCCGAGAAGATGGCACAGCCCGCCAGAGGCCCAGGGCCCTGAGCTACTCCAGGGAGGGGGCACAGCTCCGGGCAACACTGGCACCCGGGTGAGAGCACCGCGGACGGCAGCACCCTGGGTGGGACCACCCTCGGCGGGAGCACCATGGGCTGGAACACCACCGGCGGGAGCACCACGGAGGGAGCACCACGGAGGGAGCACCACGGAGGGAGCACCACAGGCTGGAGCACCATGGGCCGGAGCACCAGGGGCCAGAACACCCTGGGCGGGAGCACCACAGGCCGGAACACCACCAGTGGGAGCACCACGGGCTGGAGCACCATGGGCCAGAACACCACCAGCGGGAGCACCCCAGGCGGGAGCACCAGGGGCCAGAACACCCTGGGCGGGAGCACCACAGGCCGGAACACCACCAGTGGGAGCACCATGGGCTGGAGCACCACAGGCCAGAACACCACCAGCGGGAGCACCCCGGGCGGGAGCACCAGGGGCCAGAACACCCTGGGCGGGAGCACCACAGGCCGGAACACCACCAGTGGGAGCACCCTGGGAGGGAGCACCACAGGCCGGAACACCACCAGTGGGAGCACCACGGAGGGAACACCACCAGTGGGAGCACCACGGAGGGAGCACCACCAGTGGGAGCACCACAGAGGGAGCACCATGGGCCAGAGCACCACGGGCCGGAACACCACCAGCGGGAGCACCCCCGGGCGGGAGCACCACGGAGGGAACACCACCAGTGGGAGCACCCCGGGGCAGGAGCACCCCGAGTGGGACCACTCCCGGCGGGAGCACCATGGAGGGAGCACCACGGGCGGGAGCACCAGGGGCCAGAACACCCTGGGCGGGAGCACCCCGGGCGGGACACGGGACTGGGGAGGCGCAGCCCTGGCAGGGACCGCCCGCTGCACCACCTGCGCCCCCACCCCGCCCCCCCTCCGGGTCTGAGGGCCGCTCACCTCTGGACAGGATCTTGGCGATGGCCTGAGCCAGGGACGGCTTCTCGGCCACCATCAGCACCGTCTTCATGGTCCCGGCGGCGGCGGCTCAGGGGCCGAACAGACGGACACAGACGCCGGGCTCGGACCCTGGGGAGGAGGGGGTGAGGCCCTGAGTCCCCCTCCCCCCGCCCGCCTCGGTTCCCCGCGGAGAGAGCCCGGCCCCTCCCACGGCCCGGCCCCGGGCTCCAGCACACGCGGCCCCCGGGAGAGACAGCCCGCGCCCCCTCCTCGCTGCGCCCCGCCCCCGGGCCCCGCCCCGCCGCGCGCTCACCGCTCCCGCTCCGCTCGGGCTCCGGCTTTGGCTCCGGATGCAGCTCAGGGGGCCGCCATCGCCTCAGCCGGGTACTTCCGGCTCACCAAGGGCACTTCCGGCGCCGCCGCCCCGGGTCCCCACAAAGGCGGCCCGCCGCGCCCGCCCCCGCGCATGCTCGCGAGCCGGTTCCGGGAGGCGAAGGCGGAGGCGCATGCGCAGAGGAGCGGCCCAACCCCGGGGAGGCGGGGCCGCCGCTGGAAGGAGCTGGCCCGGGGCGGGGCGCTGGGCTCGGGAAAGGGGCGTGGGGGAGAGGCCGGAGGGGAGAGGCCGGAGGGGGGAGAGGCCGGAGGGGGGAGAGGCCGGGGGGGGGGGGGGGGGGGGGGGGGGGGGGGGGGGGGGGGGGGGGGGGGGGGGCGGGGGGGGGGGGGGCTCGGGCTGCTTTGTGAAGTCGGAACTCTACCAAGCAGCCAAGGAAGAGGCTTTATTAAGCGCCCACTGTGTACCATTCAGTCGCTGTGCCGGGAGCTGGACACCGAAAAAGCCGCTCCCGGCCCCCTCTCCCGTTCCTCCCGCGCCCGGCCACCGCCCGGGCCTCCCCCTTCCTGTCGGGGCCCCTTTCCCGCCGCCTCGCGGGCTCTGAGGCTGCCTCCTCCGCCCGCCCCGTCCCCCCTCCGACGTCTCTGCTGAGTAGTAGGGTCTGGCGCTGCCTCTGTCTCTGTGTCTCTGTCTCTGTGTCTCTGTCTCTGGTCTCTGGCGCTGCCTCTGTCTCTGTGTCTCTGTCTCTGGCGCTGCCTCTGTCTCTGTGTCTCTGTCTCTGGCTCTGGCGCTGCCTCTGTCTCTGTGTCTCTGTCTCTGGTCTCTGGCGCTGCCTCTGTCTCTGTGTCTCTGTCTCTGGTCTCTGGCGCTGCCTCTGTCTCTGTGTCTCTGTCTCTGGTCTCTGGCGCTGCCTCTGTCTCTGTGTCTCTGTCTCTGTGTCTCTGTCTCTGGCTCTGGCGCTGCCTCTGTCTCTGTGTCTCTGTCTCTGTGTCTCTGTCTCTGGTCTCTGGCGCTGCCTCTGTCTCTGTGTCTCTGTCTCTGGTCTCTGGCGCTGCCTCTGTCTCTGTGTCTCTGTCTCTGGTCTCTGGCGCTGCCTCTGTCTCTGTGTCTCTGTCTCTGGTCTCTGGCGCTGCCTCTGTCTCTGTGTCTCTGTCTCTGGTCTCTGGCGCTGCCTCTGTCTCTGTGTCTCTGTGTCTCTGTCTCTGGCTCTGGCTCTGGCGCTGCCTGTCTCTGTGTCTCTGTCTCTGTGTCTCTGTCTCTGGTCTCTGGCGCTGCCTCGGTCTCTGGTCTCTGTCTCTGTGTCTCTGTCTCTGGTCTCTGGTCTCTGGCGCTGCCTCGGTCTCTGTGTCTCTGGTCTCTGGTCTCTGGCGCTGCCTCGGTCTCTGTGTCTCTGTCTCTGTCTCTGGCTCTGGCGCTGCCTCTGTCTCTGTGTCTCTGTCTCTGGTCTCTGGCGCTGCCTCTGTCTCTGTGTCTCTGTCTCTGTCTCTTCCTACTCAGTCTTGCTCTAGTCTCTGTGTCTCTGTCTCTGGCCTAGCCTCTTCTCTATTTTCTCTGTCTCTAGTCTCTGAGACTACTCCTCGGTCTCTAGCGCTACCTCTGTCTCTATGTCTTTGTCTCTAGCTCTGCTACGTCTATACTCTTCTCTGTGATCTCTTTCTCTAGTCTCTAGCTTTCTACCTACTCTTCTCTGTCGTCTTCTCTCTATCTCTGTCTCTGCGCTACCTCTATCTCTTTCATCTCTCTCTTCTCTGCTCTGGCTACTCTATCTCTGTCTCTTGTCTCTGTCTCTAGCTCTGCCTACTCTCTCTAACTCTGTCTCTATGTCTCTGTCTCTGTAACTCTGGCACTACCTCTCTCTCTATGTCTCTAGTCTCTAATCTCTCAGTCTCTTATCTCTATCTCCTAGTCTCTAATCTCTAGCCTACCTCATCTCTTAGTCTCTATTCTCTATCTCTCTATCTCTTGTCTCTGTCTCTATCTCTGTCTCTAACTCCTCGTCTCTACCTTCTCTATCTATCTTAGTCTCTTCTAACTATCTCTAATCTCTATCTCTATGTCTCTATCTCTTCTCTATTCCCCCTCTATCTCTAGTCTCTATCTCACTCTATCTCTATTCTTTCTCTAGCTCTCTCTGCCTCTATCTCTTTCTTGTCTCTAGTCTCTAATCTCTAGTCTCTGTCTCTAGTCTCTATCTCTACTCTGCCTACCTCTATTCTCTGTGTCTCTATCTCTATCTCTCTTTCTCTTCTCTACCCCTCGTCTCTATATCTCTGTCTCTGTGCTCTACCTCTATCTCTTATCTCTGTCTCTATCTCTATCTCTGTGTCTCTGTCTCTAGTCTCTGCTCTAGCCTCTAGTCTACTCTGTCTCTGTCTCTGTGTCTCTGTCTCTAGTCTCTGGTCTCTGGCGCTGCCTCAGTCTCTGTGTCTCTGGTCTCTGGCTCTGGCGCTGCCTCGGTCTCTGGTCTGTGTGTCTGTGTCTCTGTCTCTGTCTCTGGCGCTGCCTCTGTCTCTGTGTCTCTGGCTCTGGCTCTGGCGCTGCCTCTGTCTCTGTGTCTCTGTCTCTGGTCTCTGGCGCTGCCTCGGTCTCTGTGTCTCTGTCTCTGTCTCTGGCCGCCTCCTGTCTCTGTCTCTGTCTCTAGCTTCTGGCTCTGGCTCCTGCTCGTCTCGCACTCTCGGCTCTCTGTGTCTCTTCTCTGTCTCTGGCTCTGGCGCTCTCCTCTGTGTCCGTCTCATGCTCTGTCTCTGGATCTCAATAGGCGCTGCCTGTCTCACTGTCTCTTCTCTGAGCTCTGCTTGGCTCTGCCTGAACCTTCTCTGTGTCCTGTGTCTCTTCCTTGGTCCAGAAGCTGCTCGGTCTCTACCTCCTGGTCCTGTGTCCTTCTCTGGTCTTGGTCCGGGTGCCCTCGAGATCTTGCCTGTCCTCTGTCCTGGTCTAGGGCACTCTTTTCGTCTCTTGTCTACATGACTCTAGTTTCTGGCTCTAGGACTTGCCTTGACTCTGTGTCTCTTCTCAGAATCTCTGGACGAGTGCATCAAGGATAAAGCAGACTCACAACCTTGCTCCACATCCTATTAGTGCACAGCACAAATCCCATTCAAAAGCGGTGCACCACATGCCTATATACAGCTCCGGTGGGCAGAACTAAACTTGCACCGACGTTCCCTTATCTTCCGCAACAACACAATGTTTAAGAATGACTCCACAAAGGAGCATTGGCCATCTACATGATTCCTTGAAGAGAACTTGGGCAGGTAAGCTCTCCCAACCAGGAAGTCATCCCATTTAATTCCTTTTACCACATAAGCCCAAATTTAAGCACACTTCCGATACTCTATTCTAATGCACATCTACATCTAAGTAGGCGAGGTCTACCAGTAGATCTGAGTTTCCTTAGAACAATGCTTCCTTGCTCTTTCTCCCACAAGAACTTACAGTTCAGCTCGTGGAGTGACATTCTAAGATCCAGGCAAAAAGACTGCATAGGCTTTACCAGCAGATTCACTATGGTTTGTATCCCAGAATCTCCAGGGAAAGACCACATTGCACAAAATGATTTTATAAGCTCTCTTTGAGGTGCTACAAGAATGTAACATCAGATGATCAATTGAAACAACTGATACAAATTGTGGTACATATGAATGGATGACATAAATACTATTGTTCAATGGAAATTTAGGATACCAAGCTAGGCAAACTTAAGCTCAGAAATAATGCCAGACTCTCATTGCTCGAGATTGCTTTAAAGAAATGAAAACAAAATTTAAAGCATTGAAACATTCAAAGGGTGAAAATTTCCTAATGAAGACAATTTAGAAAGTCAGCAGAAAAGGTCTTACCCACCAGGATTAGAGTCCAGCACACAATCCCAGTTCTGGCCCCAGCCCCAACACTAGCAAAGCACACCAGGTCTTACAGCTACAGTGGAGCAGGGACATTCCTAAAACCAGGGCAGAAAAGAGGACATGTGGCCAGAACGAATCTCTGAAAACAGCTTGGGACAGGGCACACTCTCCCCTGAAAAAGAGCCCTATTTCAACAAAGATTTTTTTTTTATTTAATAGCCTTTTATTTACAGGTTATATGCATGGGTAACTTTACAGCATTAACAATTGCCAAACCTCTTGTTCCAATTTTTCACCTCTTACCCCCCCACCCCCTCCCCCAGATGGCAGGATGACCAGTAGATGTTAAATACATTAAAATATAAATTAGATACACAATAAGTCTACATGGCCAAACCGTTATTTTGCTGTACAAAAAGAATCAGACTCTGAAACATTGTACAATTAGCTTGTGAAGGAAATCAGAAATGCAGGTGGGCATAAATATGGGGATTGGGAATTCAATGTAATGGTTTTTTGTCATCTCCCAGAGTTCTTTCTCTGGGCATAGCTGGTTCAGTTCATTACTGCTCCATTGGAAATGATTTGGTTGATCTCATTGCTGAGGATGGCCTGATCCATCAGAACTGGTCATCATCTAGTATTGTTGTTTAACAAAGATTTAAAAGCCAAGTAATAGGCTGGGAAAGTGAGTTGACAAAAAAATTTTCTGACCATAGGAAGTTACTATGGTGATAAGATGAAAACACATTGAAGATAACAAGAGTTGAAGCTCTTACATTCAAAGCATCCAAGAAATTTAAGAATTGGTCTCAGATTATGGAAAAGCTCAAAAGGGATTGTGAAAATCAAGAGATAAAAAAGAAAAATTAGGAAAAGAATTCAGAATGGTGCAAAAGGAAATACGAAAAGCTAACAAGGAGAAGAATGCCATTAAAAGCAAAAGCAAATGGGAAAAGAGGTACAAAAGCTCACTGAGGAAAATAATTCCTTAAAAATTGGAATTGATTATAAGAATTCGATCCTTCAATTGATAAATGATCAAAGGATGTGAAGACAATTTTCAGATGAAGAAGTTGGAACCATTTCTAGTCATATGAAAAGGTGCTCTAAATCAGTATTGATCAGAGCAATGAAATTAAGACAACTTTGAGGTACCACTACACGCCTCTCAGATTGGCTAAAATGACAGGAAAAGATGACACATGTTGGAGGAGATGCAGGAAAACTGGGACACTGATACATTGTTGGTGGGAACTGATCCAACCATTCTGAAGAGGAATTTGGAACTATGCCCAAAGGACTATCAAAATGGCATACCCTTTGATCCAGCAGTGTCTCTACTGAGCCTGTATCCCAAAAAGATCCTAAAGGAGGGAAAGGGACCCACATGTGCAAAAATGTTTGTGGCAGCCCTGTTTGTAGTGGCAGGAAACTGGAGACTAAGTGGATGCCCATCAGCTGGAGAATGTCTGAATAAGTTATGGTATATGAATGTCATGGAATATTATTATTCTATAAGAAATGATCAGCAGTTTGATTTCAGAGACAGCAATATTTTATGACGATCAATTCTGATGGACATGACGCTTTCTAACAGTGAGATGATTGATGTCAATTCCAATGATCTCCACCCAGAGAGAGGACTGTGGGAACTGACTGTGGATCACAACATAATATTTTCATTCTTTCTGTTGTTTGCTTGTATTTTATCATTTTTTCCATTTTTGAACTGATTATTCTTGTGCAGCAAGATAATTGTATAAATATGTATGCCTGTATTAGATTTAACATATTTTTACCATATTTAACATATATTGGATTTCTTGCCATCTAGTGGAGGGAAGAGGGAAAATTGGAACACAAGCTTTTATAAGGGTCAATGTTGAAAAATTATCCATGCATATGATTTGAAAATAAAAAGCTTTAATAAAAAAATTAGAATCGAGCAAATGGAAAATAATGACTTGATAAGAAATCAAGATATAATAAAGCAAAACCAAAAAAATGAAAAATAGAAAAAAATGTGAAATATCTCATTGGAAAAATAACTGATCTGGAATACAGATTCAGGAGAAATAATTTTAAAATTGTTGGTCTATCTGAAAATAATGATCAAAAAGAGAGCTTGGACATCATCTTTCTTTTTTTATTTATTTTTTACTATTATAGCTTTTTATTGACAAAACGTATGCATGGGTAATTTTTCAACTGTTCCAACTTTTACCCTCCTTCCCTCCACCTCCTCCCCTAAATGGCAGGCAGTCCCATACATGTTAAATACAATATATGTGTACATATTTATACAGTTCTCTTGTTGCACAAGAAAAAATCAGATTTAGAAAGAAGGTAAAAATAACCTGGGAAGAAAAACAAAAATGCAAGCAAACATTAATAGAAAGAGTGTAAATGCTATGTTGTGGTCCACACTCATTTCTCAGTGTTCTTTTACTGGGTGTAGCTGGTTCTGTTCGTCACTGATTTGGATCCTCTCATTGCCAAAGATATCCACTTCCATCAGAATTGATCCTCATATATTATTGTTGTTGAAGTGTATAATGATCTCCTGGTTCTGCTCATTTCACTCAGTATCAGTTCATCATGTAAGTCTCTCCAAGCCTCTCTGTATTCATCCTGCTGGTCATTTCTTACAGAAAAATAATATTCCATAACATTCATATACTACAATTTACTCAACCTTTCTCCAAGTGATGGGCACTGGATATCATCTTTCAAGAAATTATAAAAGAAAACTGCCCTGGCATTCTAGAACCAGAGGGTAAAATAGAAATTGAAAGAACCACTGATTACATCATGAAAGAAATCCCAAAATAAAAACTCCCAGGAATATTATAGCCAAATTCTGGAACTTCCAGGTCAAGGGGAAAATATTGCAAGCATCCAGAAAAGAAAAACTCAAGTATAGTAGAGCCACAATCAAAATAACCAAAAATTTAGCAATTTCTACATTAAAGGACCAGAAGGTTTGGAATATGATATTCTAGAAAGCAATGGTGCTAGGATTACAACTGAGAATTATCTGTCCAGCAAAACTGAATATCATTTTTCAGGGGAAAAGATGGAAATTCAATGAAATAAGGGATTTTCAGGCATTTGTGGTAAAAAGGCTAGAGCTGAATAGAAAATTTGATTTTCAAATACAGAATTCAAATGCAGAAGCATAAAGAGATGATCAGGAAAGGGATAGCATAAGGGACTTAATAAGGTTCATCTGTTGACATTCCTACATGGGAGGAGGATAGTTGTATCTCATTAGAATTTTTTCTTTGTAGTTTGAAGGAAATTTGAACTTTATTGTAGTTTGAAGGAAATTATTATTGTAGTTATTGTAATTTGAAGTATATATGATATCAGAGCATAGATATGGGTTGAATATGAAGGGATATCTAAAAAAATAATGAAATTAAGGGGTGAGAGAGAAATGTATTAAGAGAAAGGGAAAGGGAGAAGTGGAATGGTGTAAATTATTTGTCATAAAAAAAGAGAGAATAAAAAAAACTTTTATACTGAAAGGGAAGAGGGGAAAGAGAGGTGAGTGAGTGAACCTTAGTCTTATCAGAATTGGTACAAAGAGGAAATAATATACACATTCAATGTGGGAATAGAAATCTCTCTAATCCTGAAGGAAAACAGAAGAGGAATAAGATAAAGGAAAAGGGGAGGAGGGAAGGTGATAAAAGAGATAGCAGTATATTAGGGGAGAGATTGGTCAGTAGCAAACCACTTTGGAGGATGAATAGGGTAAAAGAAGAGAGAGAGAGAGAGAGAATAGAATAAGTGAGGGGAAATAGTTAACAATAGTAATTGTAAAAAATTTAAAGCAAATTCCTCTGAGAAGGCCTTATTTCTCAAATATAGAAGGAACTGAGTCAAATTTATAAAAAATAAGAGCCATGCCCCAATTGATAAACGATCAAAAGCTATGATCTATGCCCAAAGGACTATAATTTCATGCCTATCCTTTGATCTAACAATACCTCTACTAGACATGAATACCAAAAGAGAATTTTTTTAAAAAGGAAAAGGACTTATATGTGTAGAGGGTCACAATCAGTGGGGAAACTCTGGGTAAGGTATAAGACCCTTCAGCCCAGAGGGAACTTGCTGACAATGACTGGTTTGGCTCCCCATCTCCCCCAAGGGCTCTCAGCCTTCCTGAGAAGTCAGGGCGCGGTGACACCCTGTGTGGAAATTGAAGCAGAGTGATACCAAGTGGCAAACTATGTACAATAGCAAGTTGTTTATGTGGTCCTGCGTGCTCAGAATTTTTTTTTTTTTTACATTATATAAAGGGGAAAGTCCTTGAAATAAATGGACTCCATTTTCCCACCTTTCTCAGGAGCCTCATCACTTCTCCTCTAGGAAGATATATTTTAATCACCCTAGTGTGAGGGCTCTAGAAAGCAGGACATAACATATATGTACAAAAATATTTATTGCAATTCTCCTCAGGGCAAAAAAAAAGGAAATCGAGGTGATTCCCATCCATTGGTGAATAGCAATAAATTGTGGTACGTGATATTCATGAAATATTATTGTTCTATGAGAAATGATGAGCAGGATGCTCTCAGGAAAAAAAATCTGGAAAGTTCCTTATGAACTGACCCAAAGTGAGACGTACTATATACAAAGTAATACAATGTTCTTAGATGAACAACTGTGAAAGACATTCTCAGCAGTACGTGATCCATGACTATGCTGAAGGCCTTCTGATGAAAAATCCAATCCATACCCAGAGAAGAATCTGACTGTGTCTGAATAAAAATTGAAACATTTTTTCCTCTCTCTGTTTAGAGGATTTTTTAAAAATTAGGGTGAGAGATCAATGGTTTCTTTTAAAACATGACTTTTATGGAAATGTTTCACATTCATATGTAATTTTTTAATAGGGACTGGGGGTGGGATAAGGGAGAGAAATCTGGAACTCAAACATTTTAAAAAACAAGAAAAACTTGATTTGTTTTAAAAGTAACTGGAGGGGGGAATATTAAATAAATTTAAAATAAATGATGAACAGATTCCAGAAAATCCAGAAAAACACTTACATGAACTGATGCTGAGTAAAAGGAGAAGAGCCAAGAGAACACTACACACAGTAACAGCAACATTGTAGGATGATCAACTTTCACTTTGCTCTTCTCAACAATGCAATGAGCCAAGACAATTCTAAAAGAGTCATGATGGAAAATACTAGCCACGTCCAGAGAAAGAATTATGGAGTCTGAATGTAGATCAAAGCAAACTATTTTCATTTTTTTTTTTTTGGTTGTGTTTTCTTCCTCATGGTTTTCCCCTTTTGTTCTGATTCTTCTTTCACAATGTGGCTAATGTGGGAATATTTTTGATGTGATTGTACATGTATAGCTTTTATCAGATTGCTCTCTGAGGAGGAGGAAGAGAGGGGAAAAATGGAAATCAAAGTCTTATAAAAGCAAATGTCAAAAACTAATAAATTAAAAAAGAAGGGGAGAGGACCCACATATACAAATATTTATACCAGCTCTTTTTGAGGTAGCAAAGACCTGGAAATTGAGGGGAAGTACCTCAGGTGGGGAATGGCTGAACAAAATATGGCATTTGATGATTATGATGAAATACTATTGTGATGTAGAGATAAGAAAGGGTAATGGATTCAGGAAAAACCGAGACAGCTTATATGATGCGGTACAAAGTGAAATGAGCAGAACCAGGACAGTCTACATTTTGTAATAAGAACATTATGATCATGATCAGCAGATTAGAGATGTGACTACTCTGACCAATACACTGATCCACCATAAATCCAAAGGATCCATGGTGAAAAATACTTCTGCCTCCAGGGAGAGAGCTGATGAGCATAGATTGAAGCAGATTTTTTTTTCACTTTATTTTGTTGGTGCAACATTGCCAACATGAAAATATTTTGCATGACTTTATGTATAAAACTGGCATTTCATTGCTTGCTTTCTCGAAAGGCAGCAGGAGAGAATTTGGAACTAAAATTAGAAATAAACATTAAAAATATTTAAAAAAATTTTTAATGCAAGCTTCTTCCCCTTCATGTGTCAGGTCCCACCCTGTAAGGAGTTCACAATGTCTTTTAGAAAGATGCTCGATGTACAACTCGGCTGAGGAACAGTAGGGCTATTTATTGACACAAAAGAAACGTCCACAGAAAATTCATCAATGTGCATTAATACTTCAAATATCAATATCCTATAATCCCTATCAGGCTTTCCCAGAAGACTGTGCTTCCAGGATCAAGCTACAAAATACTGGAGGACTACTGAGCAGGCCAATTTCCCTTTTATTTCAGACCTAGAGCCTCTTATGGCAAGCCAGCTAAGACTGGGGCTCGACCTCCTGAGAGTGCCATCTCCTCCAGCAAATTATTTCGGAGACTACCTCCTGCTGAGCGAGCCGTAGGAGCTCTTCGGTTCACAAGGTGGCTGCCAAAGCTAGGAAGCACCATCTCGGGATCACTGCTCCTCATCTCTGGGAAAGAAAGGCAGAGCAGAACAGGTGGCCAGAGCCTGGCCTGGGGCCTCTGCTCATCGGAGCAGATCAGCTGCCGCTGCTGGCGGGAAGCCCTCTGGCTCCCAACAAGTCCTGGTGCTCGGCACCACAGAAGCCAGAGCCGTGCTCCTTTCAAGCAGCTGGAGTGGGTGGGTCTTCTTCAAAGAGAAACAGCCTCACAGATTTAGTGCTTTGAGGGACCTTTGAGGTCCCCAAGATCACCAGAGAGCTCCCTGAGACAGTGAGGGTTTGCTCCTCTCCTCCCTCTCCCATCTTCCCCACATACACTTAACAGAGAGCTCCCTAAGTCCAGCAGAGAGGGTCCCACCTGGGCCTGGGCTCTATCCACCGCCACCCCAGGCCTCCCTGGGACATTTTCCCATCTCGTCTTGCGGCAGGGAGCAAGAACAAGGGGAAGCCCCTGCCCTCTCTGAAGCCCAGGAAGAAATACGGGCCTTTGTGGGCAAATGACAGGCAGTGGGTTCCATGGAGAGCTTTATTCATTCTTGAGTTCAGAGTGATAAAGGGACGTCATTGAGGGGCACTCCTGGGAGAATCCAAGCTCTTGCTCTCACAGTCACTCTCTGGATCCTCCTGAGGCCTCTGCACTGGCTGGAACTTGAGCAGCACAGGAGGGGTGAAGACAGAGGCGTTCCCCACTGTTGTGGTCGAGCTCTCAGGATCGGTGGTGGGATTCAGGCCGGAGGACCTGCTCCAAGAAGGGTTCCCGTTCAGCACCGGGCACGGGCCCAAGGGGAGCATCTGGGCGGAGGGTGTGGGGAGGCCTGGCCTGCCCCGGGTGGACAGAAAAGCTTCAGTTGACACCTGCAGGCAGCCCTCTGGGGGGCAGCAATGGGGAGGAGGGGCCACAAGGGGGAGGGGGTACCGCGTGGCCTCCGGAGTCCCTTGGGCGGGCGGACACTCCGGCCTGGGCGGCTCTCTTACCGAGGGCCTCTCTCTGGCTGGGCCCCACACCCTGAGGTGGGCTTACCAGGGAAATCCAGAACACTGGAGCTTGTGGGCAGGAGTTCCAGAGAGCCGGGAAGAATGAAAACCACCAGGATTGAGCACCAGGGGAGTCAGATCAACCATTCTGTTGAAAGACAAAAGACTAGGGAAGGGAGGGAGACTCAGCTATCGGGGCTGACCAGGAGCCCCCCGGCCCCCACTTCTCCTTGGCTGTCTTCTCCTAACTGTCCAGTTTCCTCCCCCCCAAGATGTGGCTCTGACTTCCGACACCCCGGGTCTAAGGCTCCTCCTGCGGGGGCCAGGATTAATAAAGGCCACGGGCGGGACCCGGGCCGGGTCTGACGGGAGGGGGGGGGCGGGGGGAGGAGAGGGGGGGAGCAGCGGGGAAGGGCGCGCGCGAGGCAGACGCGGGGGATCTCGCCGGGGAGCGCCCGGGTCGGGAACGAGGCGGCGGACAAAGCCCTCGGCACTAGCGCTCCCGGTCCCTCGGCCCCGCTCCCGCGGACCCGGGTACCGCCGGTTAAGGTGCAGCCGAGATGTCCCGGGGATGCGGGCTCCCCGTTAACCCTGCGTGTGCATGGCGCCACCTGGAGGTCGCCGGTGTTAATGCAACACTCGCACAAAGACTAGATGGACCCTGGCTCTCAGGTTAATAAATGAAAATCGCGAAGCAAATCTTTCCTCCTGGCTCGTGCATATTCACACTGATTCATATTCTCAGTATCCACTGGAGCCGGACTCTCACCCTCTCCCAGCCCTGACATCCCCTATTCCAAGCTCCCTCCCAGCTCTGACACCCCCTGTTCCAAGGCCCCTCCCAGCCCTGACATCCCCTGTTCTAAGCTCCCTCCCAGCTCTGACATCCCATGTGCTCAGATCCCTCTTAATTCTGACATCCCTTGTTCTAAAGTTCCATCTCACTCTGACCGCCTCTGTTCTCAGACTTCTCCTCGCTCTCATGTTAGTTCAGTTTGGTCCAGAAGTGCTAGTTCCCCAGACTCTCCCCTCTACCTCAGAACTAGTTCCCTCTGTTCCTTGGTTCTTTCCAGGGTCCTGGGCTCCCCCCCCATGCCTCTACCTCTTAGGTGCTGACGACAGTCCTGTCCAGTTTAGCTGCATGACCTTCACTTCAGAGGTTGGACCAGCCAATGTCTCTGTCTGTTGGAAACAAAAGAGATTTCCTGACTTTTCTGGGCCTTCTAGCGGTACTGGTTGGTTGACTGGATTGTTCAGAATAGTGATTCTGCCTAAGCAGTTTCATTGAACAAGAAAGGAAGAAAGGCGAAACAAAATGGAAGTTAAGAAAGTTCACGTTAAAGGGGCACTAATGCAGAGACCGCTGGGTCACTGGGACACTGGAGCAGCCTCTTCTGCTACTGACTTGCTTCTCCTTTCTCTCTGGGCTTGTTTCATATGAAAAAGTGGAGTGATGGGCTCCATGGCCGTTCAAGTTCCAGAAGGAACAACAAACCTATATTCAACCTCCATAATTTTCTCTCTGGACGTGGATGGCATTTTCCATCCAAAGTTTATTGGGATTGCCTTGGATCAATGAACTGCTAAGAAGCAGCAGTCTATTATAGTTGATCATTGCACAATCTTGCTGTTGCCATGTACGTTTTCCTGCTTTTGCTTGCTTCACTCCGCATCAATCCATGTATATCTAAACCTTTCTAAAACCAGTCTGTTCATCATATATAGAACAATAACATTCTCTTACCTTCATATACCATAACTTACTTAGTCACTCCCCAAATGATGGGCATTTTCCTTGCCATCAGAAAAAGAACTGCTACAAACATTTTTGCACATGTGGGATCCTTTTCCCTCTTCTATGATCTATGGGGTACAGACCCAGTCATAGCACTGCTGGATCAAAGGGTATGCAGAGTTTGATAGCTCTCCAAATTGCTCTCTAGATCATTTCACAACTCCACCAATAAGGTATGTGTCCCAATTTTCCCACATTTATCATTATCTTTTCCTGTCATTTTAGCCAATCTGATAGGTATGAGGTGGTACCTCAGAGTTGTTTTAATTTGCATTTTTTCTAATCAATAGTGATTATAGATGGTTTTAGTTTCTTCATCTAAAAATTGTCTGTTCATATCCTTTGATCATCAATTGGGGAAATAGTGAGCCTTTAATCCACTAAGAGTCCCCCCCGCCCATATCATTTTCAGCTGGTATGGTCATCTCTTCCTTCATGGTGCATATATTTGTGCAGTTGGCATTTTTGAACCCAAATGCAGTTCTTTTACATTTTATACCTATCACGGGTAATCTTAATACATATGTCCGACTTTCAAGAACTTTATGGATTGTTATTCTGTCCCTGGTAAGAATAAAAGCAGAGAATAGCAGAAACAAACCTGCTCATCAGAGAGAGGAGGAAAAGGACCAAAGACTCTGGGCATGAATGTGACTGGAATGACTGGCTGGTTGGAAGTGGTTGTGACAACTGGTGATCGGGACAAGACACTACCCCCTGTGGAAGGGGAATGATCTAGTCTGTAAGTCCCCCTCTTCCTTCTCTTCTGCCGTGCATCTGTGAGAAAACAACCACTTAAGAGTTAGCATGTTTGTATTCTGAAAGAGGTGCTCAGAGCTAACCTTCAGCTTCAGCCCTGGGGTCCTATAGATTTACAGGCTTCTAGAATAGACTGGAGGGAGTCTCTGAGGTAACAGAATCTCAACTTTTGAGATCTAAAACCAACTGTTCTTGAGAAGAAATCCTCAATCAGTGATTTTCTACCACTACCTGAAGACTTAAGGCAAAGGGAAACGATCACCCAAGACAACCCATTCTAACTTTGGAATAGCTCCAATGATGAAGAAGGTCATCTTTAGGATGACACAGTTCCTTGAAACTTCTGCTTACTGCTCCTGGTTTGCCTTTAAAGTAAACCTTTCTTCCATCATTTACCAGTGTCCCGTGTACACCCCAAAGGATCACAGAATCTCAAATTAGAAAGGACCTTGGAGACTCTGGTCTGGCCTAGGTGTCATCTGGAAGTGGGTGGCCTTAGCTCTGAAGACTTTGCATAGGAACCCACATTGACCTAGGGAAGAGCCTATTCCTTTGGGGGCAGCCCTGATTTTCTCTTTCCTTAAGCTTATCTACTTCACCGTCTTCTGTCCATTGCACCTAGTTTTTGCCACATAGGCTCATCCCTTTTTCATCTGACAATCCGTCAAAAACCTGACAGTGGTGGTCTTTTCATTTTTCATGAGGAATTTTAAGAGTGGGCGAGAAAACTTTTGGCGTAGAGTGCTTGTCTAAATGGTGTTAAGATAAGTCTTGAAATTGATAGATAGCTTCGAATCTTCAATCTGCCACTAAACCTCAAAAGAATCTCAGCTTGCTTACCTGGGATTCCCAGGAAGAACAAGCTACTTGTACAAGAATCTTGAAGGAGTTTGCAAATGTCGAAGAATGGCAGAAAAGTGAATTAGGATGAACAAATGCTGAGAGAATGTCAATTTTTTGAATCCTGGGAATACAGACTAACAATTGAATAAAATGGGACTGGTTTTCGCAGGATTTTTACAATTGGGATCATGGTTTTTCATCCTACCCATCAACCTAGAAGGCAGCCCTCCCCCAACATCATTGATCTGGCAAAGATCACTTCCTGAAAAGTCAGTTTATATTATAGGTAACAAAGTTAGCTTCAGCCTTTGTTCTTTTTTTTTTTTTCTTTTTTTTCTCTCTTTCTCAACTCTTATTGCCAAAGCTAGCATTTCTAATACAATATTAAATAGTAATGGTGATAGTGGACAACCTTGTTTTGTAATGGGCTGAGGTTTGAGTTGATGCACTGAGGTCCCAAGCACATGAGGCTAAATAGTAATTGGACTATACTCTATTAATATACATGCTTGGATAAAGAATGGCCCCCATCCACTCTCTGTTGGAGTCCTGATGTGTTGTATAGAAAATGATGATTTTGGTGGGTGGAGGCAGAGAGGCAGGAAGAGAAGCTGGGAGAGATTGCTGGTGGGGTTCAGTTCTGGTGGCTGCTGGTCTTGTGGCTTCTGGTCTAGCTAGCTTCTTGACTCAGCTGCTGACGTCGCTATTGCCGATTCCCTTCTACCTCCGATCTTTCTTCATTTCTGCTAAGAATAAAGATTGACGATTTTCCTTTAACTTGAATTCCTATCTCCGGCTGATTTTAAAATATGCGGTCATCACATTGGTTCACTCCTGATCTTATTGGGAATGGTTGCAGTTTGTCCCTATTACATATGACGCTTACTGCTGGTCATCAGCCTTTGTTCCAACCAACTTCCTCATCCTGGATCAGTGGTTATCTCCAGGGGCAACTTCCATGTTCTGAGTTGATTCTTCCATCTATCTCCTCCTTGCAGATCAACAGATAGGTCTGCCAAGCTAAAGCAGGCTTACAAATTGCTCTGAAGCAACAATCCTAATTACTGTTCAAGGTGCTCTCAAATAGCCGTGTGATTTATACAGGTCAAAGCATGAGGGATTTCTGCTCCAGAGACAGGGCTCAAAACATTACACCAAGAATTGTGCTAAGATATTAAATAAATTGTCGGGCTCCAAGTCACTTTCAGGATCAAATACAAAATCCTGTTTGCTATTCAAAGCTCTTCCTAACCTGCCCTCCTACACCTACACAGTCTTCTCATGCCTTATACCCTACAACATAGTCTGCAACCCAATAACACTGGCATGGCTGTTCCATGAATAAGATACTCCATGTCCTGAGTTCATGCATTTTCATTGGCTGTCTCTCATCTCTGAGATATTCTCCCTACTGATCTTTATCTCTTGGCTTCCTTTTATTCTCAGCTAAAATCCCACTACTGTGACAAGGCTTTTAAAATTCTGTAACTGATTGTGGAGATCGCAAAATTATGATCTATCTTCAGCAAAGTTTTGATTTGTATATCTCATTTATATCCCTGGGCTCCACTTAAAAATTTCTGGGATAAAAAGAAGTCATAAGTAGAAAAAGTTTTAGAGGCTGTGTTCTATGGGAAACTTCTTCCAGTTGTCCCTAATTATATGACCTGCCTTCTGTTTAATAATTTGAATTTATCTCATATATGATTTGTGCATAGTTTTTATGTTGTCTCCTCCATTAGACTGTAAACTCCTTTAGAGTAGGGACTTTTACTTTTATCTCCATTACTTAGAACAAGGCCTGGTACTCATTTGTCACTTAATACACGAAGCTGATATTCCAATAGAGAGATATGTGCATTCTAGATCCAGCCATCCTTGTTCCTCCCAGAGTGTGCCTTCCTCCAGGGTCTGTCTTGTTTGCCCGCAATGCTCTTCTTTTTCAATCTTAGCCTTTTAGAATCTCTGCTTTCCTTGAATTTCAGCTCATAGGCCATTTACTTTGTATAGATCTTTTGTGGACCTATTAATTAATGCTAGAAGGAAAAGAGGAGTCCTGGAAGATAACTGGATAGGTAGGAAGACTGGAGTTGATTTCTCATTCAAACTTAGGGGTAATTCACTACTGATTTTGGGGGGGCTTGACAAACTCCCCTACCAACAATACAGATCTTTTTTCATCCTGCTCTGGCTCCCACCTTCTCCGAACCTAGTGTCACAGGCCTCCTCCAAAGCTACCTCAGGTTCTCTGGATGGGGAGAAGTGTCCAAGGTAAAAAGCAGAGATGCTTGGCAGCCAGCAGCTGGCAGCCAGATTGGGGAAAGAACGCTGAGAATAGGAAAGAACTCTTCTTCCTCTCTTACTCCCATTTACACAGGGATGGGTCTTCACAGCTGCCCCTTAAGGCAAAGGGAGGATCACTACTGGTTTTCAAAGTAACAATCTGATATATGGAGGGTGAAATCACTGTCCAAGGTTATTTATACTTCAGGGGAGGCTGAGAGAACTTTGACAAGGGCTTTCTTCTCAGGAATGTAGAGCTTAGCCCATTCAAGTGGCATCTAGGGCGAGCCAGTGCACAGACCACTGGGCCTTTTGAAATCAAGATAGTCTGCGTTCAAATTCAATCTCAGACACTTACAAATGGGGTCACCACTTCTCTTCTGCCTGCCTCAGTTCCCTCAACTGTAAAATGAAGGTAACAGCACCTGCCTTCTAGAGTTATTGGAAATTACTTAGCACAGGGCCTGACACTCAAGATGCACTTAATGACTGTTCCCTTGTCTATGTCTTTACCTAAGTTCTCTGTTAGGCGTCCATCCTCCTTGCTAAGAGGCATCCTTGAGGGTCTCTTGTATTGACATGAATAGTCATGGATCACATGAGGCATCCACCGGCCTAATTATTCTTCCATTTTCCCATGTGACTGGCCCAGCTCTTTTAGGACATCTTTTCTGATGCTTCTTGGCCACTTGGATTCTCCACTGGTAGAGAACCATACCATTCATACATTTCTCTATTACCTTTGGGGGACGAGGAGGGAATTTACAATCTTCCTTCTTAGAGACTGTAGTATTTCCTAAGTCAGAGACCCAGAGCTTCATCAGAAGAAACTGAAGCTGGAGAATCATGATGCCACTGAAAATACTACAAATGGGAAGTTGTTCAGAAGCAACTGCATCTGCCACACTGATCTTGCAGACCAGTATCCTTGTCACTTTTATTCCATCAAAGAGATGATTTCTTTTTTTGAAATGTGTTACTGATGCTTTCACTACATCTTTGTCCCTTCCCAAAGATACCCCCACCCCCATAGGGCTTTCCTTTGTAACAGAGTAGAATTAACAAGAGTGGCTAGAGTACAGTACAACAAAAAACACACATATAGACACAGTGAGCACCCTCCCCAAACTGTCAATGTTGGGATACAGGAGCCACCTGCCAGTGGTTGCTGGAGGTCTAACTCAGCCCTGTAGAATGGATCTCTTCATGTGAGAGGATGATGATGATACAAGGAGACTGAGAGGCAGTTGCATTGTCTGACCTCTCTCCTCTTCCCTCTGCCTCCATTTCATTCCCAATCCACAAGGAACATCTGCGTAAACAAAGGCTGCTTTGCAACTCCTTCGAGTGTTATGATTCACAGCTGTAGAGGCTTTCAGAGAGTTGACCTGTCCCTTCTCTTAAGCATGGTCCTTAACATGTCAAAGCCAAGCTGCTTCATTCTGTACTCCCCTCTCTTTCAAGAGAAGCCTACTTCACCATTGGATCCCCTCTGCAACTGATCACAGCACAGATCTCACTTGTATTGTCATTCAAGGTTTTCTTTTCCTTTACTGTAGCCACTGTGCAATTGTTTTCCTGGGTCTGATTCCTTCAAACAAGTGGACCCAGGTTCTACTTCACTCTTCAGTAGTTCATTTTTTCAATGTGATCATCTTCCACCACAATTTGTTCTGCCACCTCCGAACCAATGAGCACCCTCTCTTTTTAAGTTTGGTCTTTCCACAAGAAGTGTATATATGTGTAAAGGGCTGAAACTCTTAAAAGGTGTACTTGAATCAGACAACCGAGCACTTAAGGATAATTACCCATTGGACAATGATTCTATTAGCATATGTTTTGAAAAATAGCCCTTTTCACTGTTCTTTCCTGGCTCAATGTTTGGTATATACAGATAATTGTAGGAAGGATTAGAGAGTGGTATGAATCAAGCCAGACTCACTTTTCAATAGGGCGATAAGGAGAAAGGTTGGTGGCAAGCCTGTGGCAGTTTGTCTGTCTCCTTCACTTCTCCCCCTAAAGAGTAAGGACTTTTATTTAGCCTGACTCCAGCTGTTTTTGAGGCCTCCAGGAAGCTAGCCCGAACTTTACATATATGGGACCTCTTCTCTGTCTTGACCTCCTTGGTGTCAGCAGCACTTCTATGTCAGAAAGTATTTACTGTCTAGTAAACTTTCTAATATACTTCTCAACTGTTTCCAGGAGGGATCAAACGATTCACAGCTTCCTCAATGGTGTACTGGCTACACATATAATGTATAATGTCCATGTTCCCTAACATTCTACAGCCTGCCAAGGAATCCTGGGAATGGCTTTTAGCCTCTAAAAAAGATCTCTCACCTGCGTTATAAGCTACATTAAATTATTATCATGATCTTTCACTAGTTGGGATCCAGGACCTCACATTTAACCTGCTCAGAGATACCCTATCAAACTAATTCAATAGAAACTTATACAGCATAATGTGGCTTACGAAGCACTTTCTATCATATTCAAGAAATCACCGACAGGAATCGAGAAAGGGTTATTTAGTCCAACCGGTACTTCAACAGTAATACATTCCCTTCTATAGCATTCTCGGCAAGTACTGAAGTCAGGAAAAACAGCCAGGTTTTCTGAGTCTGAACCCACTCTTTTCAGTACCCTAAACTTAAAAGTCCTGTGTATCCCTCTCTTTAAAGAAGACATCAGTTTCCTGATCTGTAAGATAAAGGGTTGTAGATGACCTGACTTGTCTTGCAGCTCCAAAATTTACAATCCAGTGATCCTTATTGAACAATCCAGGTTGTCCATATTGAGGGTTTGCCAAAGCTGTTGCTCCCATTCAAAGATGACTCTAGGGCACAGCAAGTCCTTTCAAAGAGACTGCCAAAACTCAGGAGTTTGACTTAATTCAGAAAAAAAATAAATAAATAAAACCCCAGTGTCTGGAGAACAACAGGGAGAACTAATGGTCTTTTTGATGACATTGCTGAGAGGCTGCTCAGAATCCCAAACACAAGAGAATTCTGGGAAGGACAAATTGTAGATATTGTCTAGAGGAGGGAAGCCACAGTGAGGGGGGTCTTGAAATTATAATAGCAACTGACATTGATTTAAAAAAAAAACCTTTTTGACATTTCTGAATTAAGGGATTAATTATCTCATCTAAACCACAGAAGGGTTCCACTGATGCAGTCTGAGGCACAGGTGAAAGAAATAGGGCTATTTAGTGGGGAGACAGGGGAGGTATGACTGCTCCCTTTAAAAATGTGGGGTGTCACCTGATTAACCTGGTCTGTTTAGCTCCAAAAGGCTAAACTAGGAGGGGGCCAGAGCAATGGCATCAATAAAAGGCTAATGTCCTTCCACGAGAGCTATCCCAAAGTGGAATGAGCTCGGGGGGCCGGGGGAGGGAGGGTCCCAGTAGGCCCCTATTGCTCTTCAAGGCAGGCCAGAGAACGCCAGATGGGACCCTCAAGTCCCTCCCGAACAGGAAAGTCTGCATTTCTGGGTCATTCCTCTCTCCCAGCTCTGACCTCCTGCATCAGAACTCTGCAACCCCGAGGTGAAGGAGGGAAGGGGAGCCCGCGGCCAGGCTCCCCCAGCCTCCGGGCACCATCACCTTGGGCATAGTTGTTTAATTTCTGCATCCTCTTCTTCAGGTGTTCCAGCCTCTGCTGAAGCTCCAAAGCCCCCACGGTATTGTAGTGATTGAGGTCTCCCTGGAGGGCTTGGAAGAACCTGCCCTGGGCCAGCGGGGAGGAGATAAGGAGGGGGTGAGCAAGGCTGAGGGGAGGGGGAGGGGCCCCGTGACCCCTGCCCCCCCACCCCTGGGCTCTGGGATCCTCAGGTTCCCCCCCCCTCTCCCGGAGCGTCTGGGCCGTTAGTGGGGGTGGGGGTCCCCAAGCCCCGCCCCCTCCCCATCCTTTCGGCTGGGAGGGGGGTCGGGGCCGATAGTTGGGGTCTGGAGGCCCCAGGCCCCGGCGCCCGCACGCCCACCGTGAGGTAGGAGATGAGGCCTCGTCGCTCGCGCTCCTCCTGCTTCCATTTGCGCACAACGCGCTCCCCCAGCGCCGGGTTGCGCTCCATGTGACGGAAGAGGCGGCGCAGGGAGCGCTCAGTGTACGACACGGCCTGTCGCTCGAAGGCTTCCTCCGAGATGAGCTCGCAGAACGAGAAGGTCAGGGGGTGCTCCCAGTCGAACTCGTCCAGGACCTCCATGCCCGCCCTGCAGCGACACGCATGCGCGCCGCCGACCCGGGGCTCAGATACGGGGCGGGCCCGAGGGGCGGGGCCTGCGCCCGGGGGAGGGGCGGGGCCGGGGGGCGGGGCCTCCGGAGAGGGACGGGGCGGAGGAGGAGGGCGCGGGGCGGACCCGAGGGCTGGGGGGCGGTGGGAGCGCGGGCGGGGAGGGGCCGAAGGTCGGGGGCGGGGGCAGCAGGGGCAGGGCCGGTCCCAGGGGCGGAGGCAGCAGCGAGAAGGGCCGGGTTCCCAGGGGCAGGGGCGAGGGGGCTGCGGGCCCCGAGGCCGCGCCCAGCGGCGGGGGCAGCATGGAGAAGGGCCGGGGCCGGCAGGGGGTCACGGGCCGGAGCGGCCCCGAGGGCCGGGGCGAGGGCGGCGGGGAGGAGGCCGAGGACGTGACCGAGGGCGGCGGCGGCGACGGCAGCAGCAGCGAGGCCGTCGACAGCTGGGTGGAGCGGGCCGGGGGCGGGGCAAGCAGGGCCTGGGCACCGCGCAGCGGGGGCGAGAAGAAGGCCAAGAGCCCCGCCGACGGCGAGGCCGGGCGCAGCAGGGCGGGCGAGTGAGCGCGGCGGCTGCGCGGGGACGGCGGGGGCGAGGGCAGCAGGGGCGGGGCCGCCAGGAAGGGCGGAGCCAGCAGGCCCGAGGGTCGCCCGAACAGACCCGGGGGCGCCAGCGCCGGGGACAGGGCCAGCGAGGAGGGCGGCGAGCGGGACGGGGCGGGCGAGGGGGCGGGGGGGGGGGGGGTGGGTGGAACGGGGACAGGAGGTTGGGGCGGGTGGGGAGGGGAAGGAGGCGGGGCGGGCGGGAGAGGAGGGGTGGTGTGGTGGAGTCCGGGGCGGCAACGATGGGGGGGGGTGCGGAGGGACAGGAAGGGGGGCGGGGGGGGGGGGGAAACAGGAGGGGGGGAAGGAGAGGGAGGGGAAAAGGGGGGAGCGTGGGGGGACAGGGGGGGTTGAAGGGAGGTGGACGGGGAAGGGGGGGTTGAAGGAGAGGTGGATGGGGCGGGTTAGGGGAGGGGGGGGGAAAGATAGGGGAGGGGAAGGGGGGGGGCGGAGGTGGATGGGGGAAGGGGGTGGGGAAGGTTGGGGATGGGGAGGAGCGGGGGGATGAGGGGGACAAGGAAGAGGGAGGGGGGAAAGGTGGGGGGGGAAGGTTGGGGGAGGGGGGGGGGAAGGAGAAACCCGGGGAGGGGGGAGGAGAGGGGAAGGGAGGGAGTTTTGGGGGGAGGAGGAGGGGGGGAAGGGGAGGGAAGGGGGGGCCCCATGAGGAGGGAGGGAGGGAGGAGGGGGGGCCCTTCCCCAGAGATCTGGAGGAGGGAAGGGGCGGGGGCTTCTGGTGGATTATCTTGGAAGGAGGGAGGAAGGGGGGGTGGAGGGAAAGAGCCAAGGGAAAAGGGGGGGGCCTTCCCCGGGAGGGGCGGGGCTCTTATGGAGGGAAGAGGGGCGGGGCCTTTCGAGAGGGAGGGGAGAGCGCAAGAGAAGAAAGAACAGAGGAAGGGCGGGGCTTCTGAGGAAGGGCGGGGCCTCTCGATGGGGGGAGGGGAGGGGAGGGAAGGAGAGGGGCCGGGGGCGGGGCCTTTCTTATTCTAGGTTAGGGAGGAAAGGAGATGCAGGGGGCAGGTCTCGTCAGTCTTGGGAGCGGACAAGAGAGGAGGAGGAGGGAAGGGTCAGGGGGCGGGGCCCCTTCTCTGAGGCCCGCACGCACCGGCTCGGGCACCCACTGCGGTAGGGGAGGCCTGTGTTTCCACGGAGACTGTCACGGCCTGAATCACCTCCTAGTTGGGGGTCCCAGAAGTCCCCCTCGGGGCTTCGACCAATCCCGGTCGAGTACCCGCTCACGTGGTGGCGCGGGCCCAATCAGGACTCGGGGCGGCCACGAGACAATGCCCCAGAGTCTGGGCTCGCGTTCTCGCCCCGCCTCTCCCGTGGGGCGGGGCCTCGGGGAGGGTCCCTGGGGAGAGGGGCGGGGCTCGGGAAAATTCTTGTGGACGCACTACCTGGAGGTTCGGTATGTGCCTGGGGGAAGCCGGTGTCCTGCCTTCCCGGAGCTTACATCTCGCCAAGCCCGCCCAAAGCCGGCCGGGACCCAAGCCGCCGTTGTCAAAGGGGCCCGTGAGGCCCGGGGAGGGGAGGAAGCCTGGAGCTCCCCCGCCAAAGAAGGCGGCTCTGCCCCGAGAACGGCGCGGGTCCCTCCCGGCTGCCTACGGAGAAAGCCCGGCTGGGACCCGTGCGCGCTGGGGCCTTCCTCCTTGCACGTGGTCAGGGTGCACGGTGCGTGGTGCAGGGCGGGCCCTTAGAGCACGCGCGTTCTCTGGCGCTGCCTTCTAGTATCTCCTCCCTGTCCCAAGCTCCCCCTGGCTTCCCGAGCCCCCGGAGAGACTCCTGTGCAGCTCCTTATGTCCCAAGCTCCCCCTGGCTTCCCGAGCCCCCGGAGAGACTCCTGTGCAGCTCCTTATGTCCCAAGCTCCCCCTGGCTTCCCGAGCCCCCGGAGAGACTCCTGTGCAGCTCCTTATGTCCCAAGCTCCCCCTGGCTTCCCGAGCCCCCGGAGAGACTCCTGTGCAGCTCCTTATGTCCCAAGCTCCCCCTGGCTTCCCAAGCCCCCGGAGAGACTCCTGTGCAGCTCCTTAGTCCCAAGCCCCCTGGCTTCCCGAGCCCCCCCCCTGGCTTCCCGAGCCCCCGGAGAGACTCCTGTGCAGCTCCTTATGTCCCAAGCTCCCCGGCTTCCCGAGCCCCCGGAGAGACTCCTGTGCAGCTCCTTATGTCCCAAGCTCCCCCTGGCTTCCCGAGCCCCCGGAGAGACTCCTGTGCAGCTCCTTATGTCCCAAGCTCCCCCTGGCTTCCCGAGCCCCGGGAGAGACTCCTGTGCAGCTCCTTATGTCCCAAGCTCCCCCTGGCTTCCCGAGCCCCCGGAGAGACTCCTGTGCAGCTCCTCTGCAGTCTGGGACTCCGTTGCTGCCCTTCTCCCCGCCCTTTCTGCCTCTCTAGGTTTTTGTGACCTTCCGGTCTCCAATTCTCCTCCTGCCGTCCAGACCCGCATCCTGTCCGTCGCCCCGAGGGCTCCTGTCCGGGTTGCAGCGGGCTCCGCGCTCCCAGCCGGGCGTTGTTGGACGGGTTCCACCTTGGGCTCTCGTCTCCCAGCCTTTCTTAAGTGCCCGGCGCTCACTGATGCCAGCTGGGTATCTCGCCTCTCATTGCACACATCCAGTCACTTTATGCACACGGCTCACGGTGACCCCCCAGTTCAGACCTAGTGAGCTTGAAGAGGTGAGAGATGAGAGCCCCTCCCCTCGGATAAGAGGTCAGCCTCCACTGTCTTCTTTTTCTTGATCATTTTCCATTTATGGTGCAATTTAGTAGTTTGCCTTTGACCGGGTTCTCCTGGAGAGCAAAGATTGCCTTGTGCATTTGCATTTTCCATGCTCCGTGCTTCCTGGCACATAGCAGGCACTTAGTCTTTACTGCTTGCCTGCCTCCCTAAAGAGCTGAGGAAGATTTTAGTGGATGAGGGAAGGGACACCGAGACGCAATCTCCGTGGTCCCATTAATGGTTATTGACCCCAAATGAATAGTAATGACCATATGGTCCCCCTAACAACTACAAGAAACTTAAGACCCTGCACATGCTTCCTGCTTGGAGAGGGATCATGGGGTTCAAAATGAGGCATTCCTTTTCAGGGCTGGCCACTGGTGTGAGTTGTTGGACTAAACTTATGGGTTACGAGGGAACATTTTTTTCAAAATCTTATTAAGTAGTTTTCCAAATACATGCAAAAATAGTTTTCAAAGTTCACCTTTGCAAAACCTTGTGTTTCAAAATTTTCTTCCTAAACCCCAATAGAGACAAGCAATCCAGTATAGATTAAATCTGTGCAATTCTTCTAAACATAATTCAATATTCATCATCCTGTGAAAGAAAAAAAAAAAAGGTGAATATATTATACTTTGATTCACATTCAGTCTCCATAGTTCTCTCTCTAGATGCAGATGGCTCTCTCCATCACAAGTCTATTGGAATTGCCTTGAGTCAACTCATTGTTGAAAACAGCCGAGTCCATCACAGTTGATCAGCAAATAATCTTGCTGTTGGCCGTGTACAATGTTGTCTTGGTTCTGCTCACTTCACTCAGCATCGGTTCAGGCTTTTCTGAAATCAGCCTGCTCATCATTTCCTATAGAACAATAATATTTCATACATTAATATATCATAGCTCATTCAGCCATTCCCCAACTCATGGACATCCACTTAATTTTCACTTCACAAGAGAACATTATTATGGGGTGGGGTGGGGTGGGGAGGAAAGGAAGAGGACTGATCTACAAGAGATTGAAAAATAAATACGTAGTAAGATATTTTGAACATCTAGAAAACGGGAGAATTCAGAAAGGGACACAAGCAACGGCAGCTACCACCCTAAATTTCAACATACAGTTTTAAATAGTTGCAGGTAATAAAGATGTCACAGCTTCATTATGGGAATTTTTGATTTCCTTTTATTCCTCTTGCATTTTTTTGGTTAATATTTATCTCATCTAACCAAAACCAGTCCCAAGAGATAGAAAAATTTGCTTACAGCCTTAAACTTTCCTTAGATAAGAAGCCAGAGGAAGAATCTCAACTGTTCCTGATTCCTTGGAGACATGCAAAACATCCTTATGAAACTAATAATTTAAGCTATAAACTGACTCAGTTTCTCTACAGAGTTTGTTTGATGAGCTTTGTTTCCTTAGCTTATATATGAGGTTATGACTACTTAACTTTGTTCAACTTTTATGACATTGAAGGAAGTATAGACTTACGAATGTCTTCTCTCTAACTTATGACTTAAAAGTAGTGGATAAAATTTCGTTAGGTAAAAGGATTATTTCACCATTAAGCTGATGGAATTTTCCCCCGAAGAAGGCTTGTCAGAATCCTCCTGATTGTTTCCGGTCCCCCTGAAGCCTGTGCTTGTGCATAATGATAAAAATCTGGGTTTTTACCTTCATAATTTCTGCATGTGATGAATATTTGGCACCAGTTATTCACCACATAAAGTCAGAGAAGAAACATTTCTCCCATCCCAGTTACATAAGCAATCCTCTTTTCCTGTCCTTTGCTGTATATGGAAATGTTCATGTTTATTGGCGGTTTTGAAGTTCATAATACGAGAAAGATAATGCGGGAAGAGGGGAGATTCAATCCAGGGGATTTTCCTGGTTCTGAACACCCTTAGTGTTGCAGATATTTTTTTTTCACTGACCCCTGAGCTAGATAAAATACCTCGATGGTCCCTTGCTGTGTTTCCCTCGAAGATTTCACATCCTTAGGAATATCCCCGGGTGCTCCTGGCAGTAGCTGAGAATCAGAGAACCTAATGTTCTCTCAATCTTTTCCGGCTCTGTGGCTCCTGTGCTTCCGCGACACCAAAGCCAGCTATGGATGTGGGAGTATGTCCAGGAGGAACCTGGAGGAATACTGGTTTTCTTGAGGGTTCACAGAATTGTCCACTTTTGTTGGTTTTTGGAGGAGTGGTATGAGGTAGAACAGCAAATGTCAGCAGGTGGAGGGCCCTGGATGCCAGACAAAACTACTTGGGAGCCACTGAAGAAAGCTCCCAGAGCAGAAGACTGACATGACCAGATCTAAAAAGAAGGAAGCTTGGTCTGGAAGAAAACTGAGGTTTAGATGAAGGGGAGATAGCTGAGTTTGGAAGGCTTACCTGGGAGGAGGTTCTTGCAACAGTCCTGGCACCTGAGTGAGGGCAAATGAAAAGAACACAAGACTTTGAGAAGGACTTTGCAGATGATGGCCCCATCTGGAGCCCTTTTCCCTGTATCTTCCTTTATTTGCAATTGGTCATGGAGAAGGCAAACTATGTTTCCCATAAGTTGACACCTTCATCTAATTGCCCGTTTTCAGGGACAGCATGGGCACCTCATCCAAGGACAGAAGGAGGTCCATGCCATGCCCAGTCCCAATAGGCATAGTTCCTATAGGGCTACTTGAGGAGATGTCCCCAAAAGGCAGAGAGGTAATCTGCCAGTATCTAGCCTATTAAATTGGCTCAACATGATCCATCATCAGGATTTTAAAATATTTTCAATCAGGCTGTTATTCTACTTTTCCTATTTTCCTATTTCACTTTTAACTTCCCTCCCGAATTCAAAATGTTTTGGGATTATCTGACGTGACCCGGGAGACAGAAAAGCAAATTTATCCAGATTCGAATCAGGTATTTGGCAGTGTCCAGAGACTTTAATTTGGGCTGTTCCCTCAAACCTCCTATACCTAGGATACCCTCACTTCGAACCCCCTCTTTTAAGGTCATTCCCTCTGGATAGCTTTCTCGGATCCTCTAGTTCCTAAATTCCTCTCCTCCATTTTCCTGGTGCAGTGGATTTTGCTGGCTTGGTTGTGGTTACTGCCCCCACACCCACATTAACTCTAAGCTCCTTAAAAACACACACACACACACACACACACACACACACACACACACACACACAGTCTTACAGGAAATGATGTACTGGGAAACCATAAAGAGCCTGAAACCCTAAGGGAAATGCAAGCCTTTTCATCAAAAGTGTCAAATTACATCTCTAGGAGTTGTCCATGTTCTGTACAGAAATTGCTTCTGTGCTGGGCTACAGAGAAGATCCAGGTAAATAGGTGATGAGAAACTTTTCTATTGCATGTTTGTGGATGGTGAGGCAATAAAACGCGAAATCGATAATGATACAGTGAACCAAATAGGAACTTTTTTTTTTTTAAAGGCAGCTAGGTGGTGCAGTGGATAGAGCACTAGAAGTCAGGAGGACCTGAGTTCAAATCTGTCCTCAGACACTTAATACTTCCTAGCTGTGTGCCCTGGGTAAGTCACTTAAACCCAATTGCCTTAGCAAAAAACAAACAAACAAAAAAAAACCTTAAATAATCATGTAAATGATTGGGGTGACTACAATCAAAGAGATTCTTAAGTTGTTTGTGTCAGACTCAGGGTTCAGAGAAGGGACTCAGTTTTTCTAGGAAGAGTCAAAGCATATCACGTCCTGGTCCTGGTACGTGTTTAGAAGAAGTGGAAAGTAGAGGAGAGGATTCTCAGAAACGCTTGGAAGTACCCAGAAGTGCATAATGTTCCTTTGTGAAAATGAACACGTACCCTATGCCTGGGAATGTGCTCCCAGACCCTACAAAGGAAGGAGGCCGCCCTTCTCAGTAGGAGATGCATCAGACCCTCCCTTCACTTCCTACTAAATAACTGTGGTTTTAGATTTCAGGAAAACCACTTAACGAAAATGTTACAACCCAGTTATCTTCAGAGTAACAGAGAAGTTCATATTGAATTTAGGTTAATTTAGCATGGGATAGTGGAAAGAACTCTGAATTTGGAATCCGAACCTGGGTTTGTACCTATTTGACTGTGAGTAAATCAGTTAATCTCTTTGAGTCTCAGTTTCATCATCTCCAAAAGCTGATTGAAAACAGAAAAAGAGAACTAAGAGCAGAGCAGAGCTTAATGCAATGGAAATTTTTAAAGGTGAGAGGAGATGACGATCGAATCAGAGAGCTGAATATCGAAAGACTAAGAACACTATAAACAACTAGTAAACTTGTTTAGAGAACAAATTCTAATCGCCAGACCTAGAAAACAAAAAATACATCACCATAAGTGGGGGAGAGGGGAAGAAGAGGGAAAATCATCAAAGATTACTAGTGGTAAAGACATAGAAAGCTGGTCATGGGTTTAAATCCTCCTAGTAATGCTTACTAATTGAAGACCTGGGATTGAAAATCCTTTTCCTGATATCTACTGGACATCACTGTGACCCCATTAGATAAGTCATTAAATTTCCTTCAGCCTCAACTTCCTATTCTCTAAAATGGGCCTGAAAATATCTATATCCTCCTCCCAAAACCTAGAACTCAAAGAGGTTTACTCACAAAAGTCTAAAACAGCTAAACTAAATGAAACACCAATTAGATGTCAGTAATACCATCTGAGGGGGAAAAAAAAGAATTAGTTGTAAAAGAACTACAAAAGGAAAAATTGTTTCAGAGATTTTTATAAGAAAATTCTGTCAAACTGTTCAAGAAAAAAGACTTGTGCTATACAAATTAGGATCAAAAATTGAGAAAGAACACACTCTTCCAAACTTTTCATGAGACAAATGAAGTTAAGCATTTATTATTTAAACAACTACTGTGTCAGGCACTGTGATAAGCACTGGAGATACAAAAGGAGCTTCAAGGAGCTCCCAGTCTAATGAGGACAACAAGAAATCTATAAAATACCTGACATAATTCATGGAGGAAAGACACTTTAAGAGAAATCAGGAAAGGCTTCCTGCAGAAAGTTAGTTTGAACTTGAAGAAAATGGATATACCAATAGAAGAGTTCCATTTATGGGAAATAATCAGTGAAAATTCACAAACTTGGGAGACAGAATGGCACATGGGAGGGACAGCAAGGAGGCTTTTATTACTGGATATTAAATTATGTGAAGGAGGTTGGGGGGGTCAAAGCTATACTTAAATCTGAGAAGACAAAAGCAAAACTATAAACTATGGCAACTCAAAAAAATGATATGAAATCCTAGCAAAAAATATCACAATTTATCCCCAAAATCACTTACTATGATCAGTTTGGAAATCTATTAGGGATATAAGTATGGTTCAAAATTAGGAAAACAATAATTAATATATTAGAAATAAAAAACATCCCAAACCATAAGTGCTGCAATAGATACAGAAAAAGTCTTTGGCAGCACAAAATTATGATGAAAATCCTACAAACAGGTATTTTAATATACTTTTTCTTAAAAAGTATCTCTTTAAAATCAAAACCAGCAATAGAGAAATAGAATAAATTAAATATAGGAATAAAGCAAAGATGTTTCCTTTCCCCGCTTTTATGTAGTTCTTCAAATTATAGGAGTGGTAAATCAAGAGAAAGAAATTAAAGGCATAATAATAGGCAAAAAAGGAAACACTTGGCACTTTTTTCTTTATCATTTTTATCAATGCCTTGGACAAAAGTAAAGATTATATCCTTATCAAATGACCCCAAAATGCCAAACAGCTCAGAAGGACAGTTAATATGGGATATGCTGGAGTCAGCATCCAAAAGGATCTGCACAGGTTACAGCATTGACCTGAAATTTAGTAACATGGTGGATAGTGATAGTAGCATGTATATGCCACTTTAAAGTTTACAAGTTTTTTGTCATTTAATACTCACAATAATCCTTTGAGGGAGGTGCTATTATCTCCTCTTTTACAGATGAGTAAATTGAAGCTGAGGTAAATCAAATGATTTGCCCAGGGTCACACAGCTAAGCAAGTATCTAAGGCAGCATTTGAACTTGGGTCCAGTATTCTAGTCCTAGCTTCCTCTAGATAAAATTCAATAGGAAGAAATGTCTTGCACTGGAGCACCAAAATAAATAAATAAATAAATAAATAAATCAACTTCACAAGTATAAGATGTAGGAGCCATGGTTAGAAAGTTATAAATAAAGATGTGGAGTTTTTGTGGATGTGTGGAAGCTCAATAAAAGTCTACTACAACAATGAGATTTCTAGTTCCATTAAGAGAGGCTTAAACTTCTGGGACCAATAAAGAGCTAGTCTTACTGGACTCTGACCTCATCAAACCCCATATGGAAGGCTGTGTTTGGTTTTAGACATCACTTTTTCTAATATTCTATTTACTTCTTTAATTTCTTTCTTATTTGTTTTGTGATTTGATTTAACTAAATCTGAGAGTGCAAGATTGAGGTCTCCCACTATTATAGTTTTACTGTCTATTTCTTCTCGTAACTCTCTTAACTTCTCCTTTAGGAAGTTAGATGCTATACCACTTGGTGCATATATGTTTAATACTGATATTGCTTCATTGTCTATATAGACATCACTTTTTAAGAAAGCATTGATAAGGCAAGACAGGTACTGAGTAGAGTAACCATGAATGGCCCTGACCATGTCATATGAGAAACAATTAAATGGCTGGCTATTTTTAGCTGGGAGAAAAGAAAGCTTGAGAGGGATACATATAAAGGTTCTCCCCCCCATAGTGTTTTATTTTTCCAAATACTTGTAGAGATAGTTTTCAACATTCATTTTTTTTGTGTGTGTGTGAAATTTTGTGTTTCAAATTTTTTCTCCCTTTCTCCTTTCCTTCCCTTCCATCTTCCCAAGACAGCAAGTGATATGATACAGGTTATACATGGGCAATTCTTTTAAACATATTTCCATGTTTGTCATGTTGTACAAGAAAAATCAGACTAAAGGGGAAGAAACCATGAAAAAGCAAAAGCAAAATGGAAATTGTATGCTTCAATCTATACAATTCAATTGTATGCTTCATGGTTTCTCTGGATGTGGGATGGCATTTCCTTCCAAATCTACTTAATTTTCTTGGATCACCAAATTAATGAAAAGAACTTAATCTCTCCCAGTTAATCATTACATACTCTTGTTACTGTGTACAATGTTCTCCCACTTCTACTCACTTCACTCAGCATCAGTTCATGTAAGTCTTTCCTGAAATCAGCCTGCTCATCATTTCTTATAGAATAATAATATTCCATTAAATTCACGTGCCATAACTTATACGGTCATTCCCCAATCGATGGGCATCCACTCAATGTCCAGTTCTTTGCCATTACAAAAAGAACTGTGACAAACATTTTTGCACAGGTGTCCAAAGGCTCCTATTTGAAATGTTGCCATGTCGAGGTGAAACTAGATTTGTTTTGTTTAGACCCAGAGATATAACCAGGAAGAATGGAGGGTAGTTGCCAAAAGGTACATTTAGCTTCAATGTCAGAAAAAAAAAAAAAAAAAAGGAAAAAAGGAAGAAGGAAAGGAAAAAAGGAGCGATGAAAAAGGAAGGAAGAAAAAAAAGCTTTCTAGCAATTAGAGCTACCTCAAAAGGAGCAGCTAGATGGCGCCATAGTGAACAGAGTGCCCATCTTGGAGTCGGGGAAGACTTGTCTTCCAGAGTTCAGATCCAGTCTCAGACCCTTATGAGCTGGGTGACCCTGGACAAATCACTTCATCCTGTTTACCTCAATTTCCTCCTCTGCAAAATGAACTGGAGAAAGAAATAACAAAGCACTCCAGTATCTTTGCCAAGAAAACCACAAATAGGATCACAGAGAGTTGGACACGAATGACTGAATGACTGAACAAAGAGGATGAATTGACTTGAAAGGGTGCCTCGTTTCTCTTTGGAGGTCTTCAAGCAGAGGCTGAACAGGTATTACTGGGGGAGGTTTCTTTCATGCAGTGATTGGATGAGATGTGCACCGAGGTTAGTCTTCAGTTCTAAAATTCTGTGATCTTACACGATGTTGTAAAGAAACCTGCCCAGGGCCACAAGGCTAACACAAAGTGTCTGAGGCCAGATTTAAACTCAGAACAATGAATCTGATTCCAGGTTTGGTGCTTTATCCGTTGTACCACCCAGCTGTTCAATCTTACACCATATTTGACAGTAAATTCAAAATGGATACATGACCTAAATGAAACAATGGATCTCAGTAACCTAATATCCAATAATTTCCTAAACATAAATTATTTAGGGAAGAATTCTTTCTAATACAGATTGTTGGAGAAACTGGAAAGCAGATTGACAGAAATTAAGTAGATACCAGCATCTTATACCGCGTTTCATAAATTATTGATTATATGACCTGAATATTAAAGATCACACCATCAAAAAAATTAGAAGAGAAAATTATATACCTTTTACAACTATGAATGGGAAATGAATTTTTAATCAAAAAAGGTATAGAAGCAACTGCAAAAGCCAAAGTGGATTATTTTGATTTCTGTTTTTAAGGCACTATTCATCAAAACTCCAAAAGGTTGTTTTATAGAATTATAAAAAGTTGTTTAAAAAAAAAGTAATGTAGAAAAGTGGGAAGGCAAGAATGTTAAATAAGTGAACAAAGAAAATTGCCTTAAGTAGACTAGCATGACAACTATAATTATTCCTTCAAAAATCACATTCAAATTAAAATATAATTAAATTGAAATAGAATCTGATGATCAATAATGAAATTTAAATTATATATTATATAATATAATTAAATTTATGTCACATTATGATTTATAAATTAAAACTAAGATTAAAATTAATTTAAAAAAAAAATTTGTAGAAATGGAAAAGAGACATTGATGGATGGAAAAGAAAATCCAGGAAGAAAACAAAATCTCAAGTGAGGGAAATGTCTGTAAAATACTTTCATGGCTATATTAATGTCAATAACTAATAATCTGTGCACAAAAAGCACTGGGAAGTGAAATTCATGATTCCATATAAAACTGTTCTTGTAAATGGCTGATACAATAACTTGGTTTAGATCCATTTATCACAATAAATTTGACTGAACCAGTTTAAGTAGAAAACTCACGAATTCTTCTATTTTTTAACTGACCAAATAGTTTTGATTATTATTACTTTGTAGTGTACTTTGAAAGCTTATTTTCTTTTGCTTTGTAGTGTAGTTTGATAGCGTGTTTTCCTTCTCACTTATTTTCATTATTTGTTTGGAGAGTTATGATCATCTGTTCTGCTGGGTGAAGGTTACTTTTTTGTAGCTTTATAAAATAATCCATTGGTTATTTGATTGGTATTGTACTAAATAAGTCAATTAATTTCAATTTTTTTTGGAGGAAATTGTGGTTAAATGACTTGCCCAGCGTCATAGCTAGGAAGTGTTAAGTTGGAGGTCGGTTTGGAATGAAGGTCCTTCTGACTGAATTTAGGGCTGGCGCTCTATCCATTGTGTCATCTAGCTGCCCCTAATTTCATATTATGTATTATCATTTGTGTTATATTTTCAGGGATCAACCAGTTATGTAGGTTTGTCTTTACTTCTATAAAGAATACTTTGTAGTTGTGCTTATGTATTTCCCGTGGGTATGTTGGCAAGTGAACTCTCAAGTATTTTATATTTGACACTGTAGTTATTTTTAATGGAATTTCTCTTTCTATATCTTCTTACTGTGTTTGGTTGATAGTATAACAATAAAGCTGATGAGTGATGAGTTTATATTCTGCTATTTTGCTGAAGTTATTAGTCATTTCACTTAATTTTTAGGTGAATGTCATATCTCAGTAAAAAGGGACAATTTCATTTTCTCTTTATCTGTTCTTAATCTTTCAATTTTTCTTATTGTTTTATTGTTATTGATAGCATCTCTAGCATTATATCAAATAATAGTGGTGACTCCTGACAGATGGACTCAAGATGGAGATGCAAGCACAGAATTATGGATGTGGCTAACATGGGGATTTGTTCTGCTTGACGTGTGCATTTTTTATAAGGATTTTGCTTTTCTTTTTATTTCATTTATTTATTGCTTGAGGGAGGATAAAAGGTAGAGAGGAGCTAAGGATATTGTAACCCCCCTAACCCCCCCAAGAAAGAAGAAAAGATAGTCAATGAAACATATTTAAAATCACAGAAGAGAATAAAAGACAGTCTGGAAAAAATTTGAGGCAAGTGGAACAGCTTGAAACGATCATATGAGATAGTATTTGCAAAGTACTTTATACATGTTAAGGCACTATAAGTGAATGGTTATTACTTTTATTATCTGAATTTACAATAACTGTCATATTATAAATTATAAACATTGTTGTAAAATATTTAGCTTTTATAAATTGTATCCTAGAATTTATTTTAAATATTATTTGATAAATGAAGTGTTATAAACATATTTTATGATAGAAATGATAAATTCTGACTTTATTATATATTTCAAAGAAAATGTAAGGTGTATACAAACATTCATTAAGCACAATCCTATTTTTCTGTTCTTTAATGTTTATAGAGAGCCTCATATTTGTAAAGTGCAGAATAAAAATTAAGCTGGAGTATAAATAGTGGTGATATTGGATATACTTGCTTTATCAACTGATCTTATTGGGAAAACTTTGAATTTTCTTCATTTTGGATAATTCTTGGTTTTAGATACATACTAATTATCATCTAAAGGAAATTATCCAGTGGGTTTTTTTTTTAATGTTATTAACAGGAAAAAAAATATTGTATTTTGTTGCAACCTTTTTTATGACTATTGGCATAATCATACAATTTTTATTATTTTTATATTGATATGATCTATATTGTTCTAGTTTTCCTCCTTTTGAAACAATCCTGCATGAGTGGTGTCAAATCCAATTTGGTCATAATATTTTGCTATAGCCCTTTTGCGAAGATTTTTTCAATATTTTTGAGTATTCAATAAGTTAATTGAGTCAGAGTTCACTAATTATATAGACCAATGTCTATAGATTTGATTTTTTTCTCTATTTAGTCCCTGTCTTTGTGTGTGTGTGTGTATGTGCGTGTGTATTAAGGCTATATTTGTACCTTAGGAGTTTGGTAGAACCATTTTTCTTATTTTTGCAAACTCTTTAGTAATACAAATTCCTTGTAGTTTTGGAATGAATTATTTTTTTGGAAGTTTGGTAAACTTCATTGGAAATCCTACTGTTCCTTTGTTTGTTTTTTAAGAAATTCATTTATCATTTCTTTTCTTTTCTTTAGATTAAGTTATTAAAATTCTCCATTTCCTATTTCATTTAATCTGAGTATTTCATATTTTTGTAAATATCCATGCATATAATTTGAGCGATCAACTGTGTTGGTATATAATTGGGCAACATCTTTTCTAATTGGGTCCTTTATTTCCTCTTCATTTATTGTTAATTCTCCTTTTCCATTTTTGATATTGGTCAATTTTTTTTTTTTTTTTTGTTTTGTTTTTGTGTTTGTTTTAATTTTGAACTTAAGAACACAACGAATATTTTGGTCTATATGGCAAAACACAAAAGATGATTGTAAATAAAACCATGTATGTCCATTTCACGCAGCTTGTTGTATATCGTAAATTACACACATTACTTCCTAAAATAGCTTGGAGTTTCTGTTTCTTTCCCGACTTCCGTTTTCTCTTTTCAGTCCATTTTTAAAAATAAGTTTCAAGGGTCCTCTTTTTTCAGAATCATTATCGCTAACTGACCCTCTCTCTTCCCAATATCGACCCCCACCTTAAAAATGGGACAGATCGGGGGGAGAGGAGGGGCACGGAGAACCAAAGCAGCGTGACAAAAGAGCAGAGTTGAGCCAAAGGAATCCACCCAGAGATATTTGCCTTTCGTCCCCTTGAATCCGTCCGCTCAGTCCCGGGCGTTGAAACCATGCTCCGTCATACATCCTCCAGAGTTAACGGCTGCTCGCTGCTTTGGTCACAGACCCGAAGTCTTTAGAGCGGTTTTTTCTTTATGAGCTCTCTGTTTCTGTATGGCGTGATCCCGGTTCTGCCGGCTTCTTTCTTCATCGGTTCATACTTCCCCGGAGTCTCGGAAATCGTCGCCTCGTTTGTCATTTCTTATGGCACCATACTTGTTTTTTCAACTGGGACGCGTTACTTGGCTCAACCATTTACTCCTCTTGAATTTTTATTATTTGGGTCGTTCCCCCCCCCCCCCCCTGTTTCTTTTCATTCTCTCCTACAAGATCAGGGAATGCCTTTAGCTTTGGATCCTTCCCTCCCTCTCAATTAGTCCTCCCTAACTCGGCTTGTTTCTGGGTTGTTTCATTTATGCATCAAACTTATCTGTTCAACCGGCCTTTATTTCAGGTAAGAGTGAGAAGTTCAGACCATGCCTGCTCCCCCTCCCCTCTCTCCATGTTTGGACCCTTTTCTTCCAACCATTAGACCCTTTCCTTCCTTCTTTTCACCTTGTTTATTCTCTGTTTCTTCTTTTTAATTTCCTCTGGGATCTTTCAACACATTAGAGTTTGAAAGGGACTCGTCCCCCATTACAATGTTAACACTTGAAAAATGCTTTTTAAGAGTTTGTGTTGTTTTTTAATCTAGGGGAGGAGTTATATCAGGAAGCATTTATTAAACATCTGCTGTGTACCATTAAGCATTAGGAATACAAAGAAGGAGAAAAAAAAAATCAGTCCTTGTTCTGGAGGAGCTGACAGTCTAATGAAGAGGATATCTAGGGGGAAACCAAAACAAGGAGGATATGGTTATTGAAAGGAGGATATTCAGTTATTGAAGTCACTAGAATTTAGAAGGATTGGGAAAGGCTTGCAGAAGGTGAGACCCTCATCCCAGGCAACCAGAACAGGGCAGTTCATACCAGAAAGGAGGCAGTGTGACATGGGGTTGCTGGTAGGGGGCCCGTTCAGGTGGAAGAAGACTAGAAAGACTGGACTTATACCCCAAAGGGATACTAAAGAAGGGAAAGGGACCCGTATGTGCCAAAATGTTTATGGCAGCCCTGTTTGTAGTGGCTAGAAGCTGGCCCATCAATTGGAGAATGGTTGGGTAAATTGTGGTATATGAATGTTGTGGAATATTATTGTTCTGTAAGAAATGACCAGGAGGATGAATACAGAGAGGTTGGAGAGATTTACATGAACTGATGCTGAGTGAAATGAGGAGAACCAGGAGATCATTATATATGTCAACAACGATAGTGTTGTACTCTGGATGTACTCTGATGGAAGTGGATTTCTTCAACAAAGAGACCTAACTCAATTCCAGTTGATCAATGATGGCCAGAAGCAGCTACACCCAGAGAAGGAACAATGGGAAATGAGTGTAAACTGTTTGCATTTTGGTTTTTCTTCCCCTGGTTATTTTTACCTTCTGAATCCAATTCTCCCTGTGCCACAAGAAAACTGTTTGGATCTGCACACATACATTGTATCTAGGATATACTGTGACATATTTAACATGTATAGGACTGCTTGCCATCTGGGGGAGGGAGGGAGGGGAAAAGTCGGAACAGAAGTGAGTGCAAGGGATAATGTAAAAAATTACCCAAGCATGGGGTCTGTCAATAGAAAGTTATAATTATTTTTAAAAATTATTCATAGATATGTTTTGAAAGTAAAAAGCTTTAATTAAAAATTAAATAAAAATATGTATGTTTATTAATAATTTTTTAAAAAGACTAGAAAGAAGGGTCATGACAAACAGAACCTTGTGTAGTTGTTCCTGGAGGCAGGAGGGAACCCCTGAAAGTTATTGAATAGGAGGTGACAGGATCAGATCTACACTTTAGGAAAATCCTTTTGGTGGCTGAATGGAGGATGGACTGGAGAGGAGAATGAGGCAGACAGAGTCCCCAGCAGCCACTGCAAGAGTCCAGGAGTGAAGGAACGAGGGCCTGTCCCAGAGTGGGGGCAGGGTCAGAGTAGATAAGGGGGAGCATTGGGGAAATGCTGCAGAGGTGCAAAGGACAAGCCTTGGCACTGTATTGTGTATGGGAGATAGTGAGTGACTCCTAGGTTGGGATCCCCGGGGGATTGGGAGGAGAATGGAACTCTAGAAAATAAATTTTTAAAAACTAAAACAAAAACAAAAACAAAAAAAGGAGGGGGAGATAACAAACACAAACATCATTCCCTTCCCATTGGTGAAACGCGTTTGCCTTTTGAGGTCCCTGCAGCCCCAGAATGTAGGTCTGGATAGATAAAGCAGAAGGAAAGTGAGCTGGTCCCAGAGGGCAAGGCAAGACTGGGGGAATTGTAAAGCACCTTCTCTGTGCCCCCCCCCCTCCCCATGATCATGAAAACTCAGGCTTTTCTTTTCCACATTCATATGTACTGGGTGCTACTGACTGCAGTGAAAAATGGCTCCCACTCCCCCCACTTAGAGCTGAGCACCCACTCCCCAAAGGCCCTGCAGCCAGGAGTGGGCTGACCCAGCAAGGAACCCTGTCCAGGCTGTCAGAAAGGGGGAGGAGATGGCTGATGGCGGAGGGACGGGCAGCCAGAGTACCCCTGCTTGGAAATGTTGAAGCCCGTGGCAAAAGTGCCCCTTGAACTGAGCCTTAAGGGAAACCAGAGATTCAAAGGGGCAGAAGCAATTTCCAGGAATAAAGGAGGGTTGGCAGATGGCATGCTGGGTACTAGATAGGGAGGACTCTCCCAAATCCCTTTCAGCGCCGGAGATCTCGAATTCTGGGCGTTCCCAGACAGTGGCAGCCTTGGGGCTGATGGGGCCCCAGACCTGGGGAGAGGCGAGAAGGAGTCTGGGAGGGCTCGCTCCTTAGCTCAGTCCCGTCTGAGCCAGGGCGGAAGGGAAGGAAATGGAGGGTTTGTGACAAGCGCTCCTTCCCCAAAGAAGAAAGCCAGATCCCGCCTGGGGGAGGAGGGCTCCGACCTCTCGCTGACCCTCCTTGGCCCCCACGCTTCCCCCACCCCAACTTTCTGGTAATTTGACCCACTGGGCCTGGCGGAGGAAAGAGCCCCCAGCCCACCCCAGGGTCCTGTTCCTCTGGGGCCACTGAGAAGGGCCTGGATCTTAACGAGATGGTTTTCCCTCCGCCTGGAAGGAAGCGAGAGAGAAAAATGAGGAAATGAGATCAGAGGCCATTTTAGAGACAAGAGGGAGATCCAGTTTTCTGGGGCCTTTCTTTGGGCCCTGGTGGGAGCATGTAGTAGGCACAATGCCCGCTGATTGGCCATAAAGAAGGGAAGAGAGAGGTACACAAGGGGAGAGAACGATGCAGTGACGCTGAGAGACAGAGATAGAAACACAGGATGAGAGAGACACAGAGAAAGAGAGGGGGGAGGGGGAGGAGGGCAGTTAGAGGGAGAAGAGAAAAGGCGGGAGGGAAAGGGAGGAGAAAGTGAGACAGAGGGAGAGAGAGAGAGAGAGAACGAACAAAACCAGACCCGAAGGAAAGACACAGAAAAAGAGGCACTGGGGGGAGGGGAGGAGCGGAAAGAGATTTATGGACGGGGAGAGTGCGGTGGGTCGGGGGTGTGGGGGAAGGCAGCCGCCCTGAGGGGCCCCCCGGGAGCCCCCTGCCGCCTCATCCCTTCCTCAATCCCTCGCTCTCCTCCTCCCCTCCCCCCTCCCTGCATTCCAGGGGCCGGGGGCCGGCTCGGCCTCCCGGCGCCCCCTCCCCCCGGCTGACACCTAATGCTTTCCTTTCGGCCCAGCGAGCGCCCCGCGGGGCCAGCCCGGCCCGGGAACAAAGCGATCGTTTCCGCCCCGAAGCCCAGGAATGTGCCGGATCCCCGGCCCCCGCCCTCCCGGCCCCCCGGCCCGGGGCAGGAGAGAGCCAGAGCGGGACCCGGGGCCCCCCCAGCTCCCCTGCCCGCTCCTGCAGGGACCTAAGCACGATCCGCGCCCCAACCCCCTTTCTCCTCAGGGCGCCCCAATCCCTCTCTGGGGTCACCCCCACATTGTTCAGTCATTGTGCCCCTCAGACGTGCCCACACGTCCCCTCCCTGTCCCTAGTATCAGGTCTGTGGAACACTTCCCAACGGGGACCCTCCTCTGGGGGGTCCCTGCCCCCCCTCGGCCCTTCCCAGGGCCTCCCTTTCCTCTGGGGGGGGGTTCCTGCCCCCCTCCCCCACAGCCTCCTCTAGCGGCTCTGCCCAGAGTGAGGAAGGCCCAGGACCAGCTGCCCAAGTGGGGCTTTGGGCTGAGCAGTCTGGGGGTGCGCGTGTGGGAGTGGGAGCGGCCCCTCCCCCCTCGCCCTCCTCCCCAGTCCATTAATAGAAAAACCCTTTAATAAATGTTGGCTGCAGATTGCGGGAATACTGGCAAGGAAAAGTGGCCACGGTCACCTTGTGGAACTGGGGGGGGGGGGGCGGGAGCGGGGGAGGGGGGCGAGCCAGGCAGCCCGCGCGTGCCCGGCCCAGGCTCTGCCGGGAGAGGCCAGTGGGGAGCTCCCTGCTCCCTGGCCCCGGCCTCAGTTTCCTACCCAGTCAAATGATGGGCTCAGAGACATCCCCCGCAGCCCCCGCTCAGCAGGAATTGACAACCTCACGGGGACAAAGCCCTGATAACTGAGGGGGAGAACGCGGGTCCGGGCCGGCCTGGGGAGCAACGTGAGCCGGAGCCGGCCGAAGGGGGGCGGGGCGCAGGGGGTTGGGGGCCCCAGCGCCCGCAGCCCCTCCCGACCCCCACATTCCAGCTCTCCGGGCGCCGGGAACCGCTCCTCTCCCTTCCCACCTGTCAAAAATCCTTCCGTTCCTGCAAGGCTCGTCCCGGGGGCCTCCCTCCTTCCTGCTCCCTGCCCCCCCCCGCTGAAACTGATCCCCCTGCCCGGCCCCCCACATCACCCAGGCACGTCCAGCCCGCCCCCAGCCCCCAGGACGCCGGGGTTCTTTCCCGGCCCGCACGTTTGGCCGCTACGTGCAAATATTTGCAGGGCTCCGTAATCCGGGAGAGCGTGTTCCAGGCCCGCAGCCCCACCCCCGGGCAGCCCGTGCATCTGGTCCCATAAATCCTGGGCCCAAGGCACCCAGGCCTCTGCTGGGGGGGGGGGGGGGGCGGCAGAGCCCCGTGGCCCAGGGTTGCCCTGAGTGACTGGGACAGATGGAGGCGGGGCGGGAGGGGACGGGGCCGCTCCGAGGCCCCCGGTGAGGGAGAAGAGCCCGTGGGAAGCGGCCCAAGCCCTGCGTGCGGAGAGCCTGGCGAGGCCCGGGAGTCTCCCCGACGCCCGCATGGGGTGCAATGATGTCATCCCTCGGGGGGCTGAGCCCACAGAGCAGGGGACCCTCGAGAAGGCAAAGCAGAAGCAGGATCTGGATTCAAATCCTGCCTGGGTCCTGCCCCTCTGGTCTGAGCCCGGTGGCCTGGAGGTTGGGGCCTGTGCCTCCGAAAGCCGGGCCGGGGCTCTCCCCGCGACCGCCCCCTCTGTTTTAAGGAGGCCCCTCGTAGCCTCCAGGGAGCCTCTGGAGAGAAGAAACTGGCTTTTGCCTCTTCCCGCGCCCTTGGCGCAGGCCCTCCCCCCGCGTGGCCCCAAGCACCCTAAGCGGCTCCGCTGGGGAGGGACCCCGAATTCGAACCCAGGGCTTTGGGCCGGGTGACCCGAAGGAAGAGGGGGCGGCGCGGGCGAGGATCCTCGCTCGCCGAGAAGAAAAGGCGGGCAAAGTTTTTTAAAAATTGTGAATGGGAGGGCGGGCCTTGAGGAGTTCATTGTTAAAAGCGAGCGGCCCGTGACGCGGCGGGCCGGCCGGCCAATCAGAGCCGGGCTCCCGTTTTAAAATCTCCGGCCCCGCAGCCAGTGGCGAGGCGGGCGGCCGGGACTAGCGCGGGCCGCGGCCAATGGGCGCGCGCTATGCTAACGAGGGCCGGGAGCTGGGCCAGCCGTCAAAGATGGAGCCCGCGCGGCGACGGCGGCGGCGGGAGAAGCAGCCGGGGGAGAGGCGGCGGAAGCCGCGAGGTCGCGCGCGGCCTCGCTCCAGGCGCGACTCCCCGAGCCCAGCCCGAGCCGCGCCCCCGGGCCTCCTGCGGCGGCGTGAGTAACGCGGGACCGGGGGGGGAAAAGGGGGGGTGGCCCGCCCCTGGCCCCTTTCCCCGGCACGGGACGGAGGGTGTTAGGGGGCCGAACGGGCGCCGGTCCGAGGTGCCCGGAACGAAGTTCTGGGGCCTTTGGAGCACTGGGGAGGGGGGGGGGAGCCTTTGAGCCAAAGTTGTGCTAAGAGGGAGGGGGGTGGAAGTTGGGGTAGGATAGAATAGGGACCGAAGGGGGTCATTTGGGACGGACCGCGGGCAAGGAGCATTTGGGGAGGGGGCTGAGGGACGAGGGACCTTGGGGGAGGAGGTGTTGAACTAGAGGAGAAGAGAAGTGGGGGAGGGGTCGTGGAGACGGGATTCGGAGTGGGGAAAGGACCGAGAAGAGCGAGGAGTGGGACGGAGAGAGGGGAGCCCCAGAGGAGTGGAGGGGCTGGAGAGACTGAATGGAGTCGGGGGTACTCGGACCCAGGGGGGGGCCGGCGAGGGGTTGGGGGACCAGAAGTGGGGGGACTGGGGAGACGGAACCCAGAAAGGGGCGAAGGGGAGCAGGAGTTTGGGAGAGCGGGGGCTGGGCCTGGGGGGAGGGGAGGGGCCCGAGGCTCTAAGGGTTTAGGTGGAGAGGAGACTGGGGTAGGGGAGGGGGTGGTAAACGGAAGGGGTCGGGGCCGGGCCCTCCGAGGACCCCCCCCCGCCCGCGTCTGCCTCCAGCTCGGCCTCTCCCGCCGGGGAGCCGGACCCCACTGCTGGTGGCCGCGGCCCTTTTCTTGTTGCCCTGCTGAGCCGCAGAGGGGCAGTGCAATGTTAAAAGGGCATCGGCCGCCAGCGCCAGCTTCGGAAGGACGCTCGGCCCCCCGCCCCCGACCCATGGAGCTGGTAGGGGGCTGTTGTCCCTCGCCCCGGACCCCCCCCCCCCAAAAAGCAGTCCTGGAGCTGAAATGGACCCCGGAGGTCATCTCCATGGGGGCCGGGCCGCCCCTGCCCCCCCCTTGGCACCTGAGGGCCCCTTGCTGTCAGACCCCAAGGTTGTTGTCTGACTCCCTGCCGGCATCCAAGGAGCACAGCCTTTGGGGCCCCGTTAGAGCCAGGGCCACTGGAGTCCTCCTTCGGTGAAGGCTTGGCCCCCCAACCCATTTGGGGGCCTGGGCTTCACCTTTTACCTTTGAATCATACTTCGCCTTTTCAAAATGGGAATATTTACCCTCCCCCCCAGTCCTGCTGGACAAAGCCTTCTAACCCAAGGTAAAAATGGGGTGCTGGACCCCCCCAGCCTAGAACAGAGGCCTTAGCGTCCTTAGAGCAAAGGGCCGAGCCAGTGAAGGGGGGGGGGGGGGCCTCTGCCGGGGAGGGGCCAGGGCCAAAGAGCCCGAGCTGCCCGGACTGGTGCCCCCCCACCTTGGACAGCTGGGCTGGGGGCGGGGCAGGCCCCAGCCCCGACATTCCCGTCGTGCCTGGGGGCCCCTCCCTCTTCACCCCTCCCCCACCTGGCCCCGCAGGGGGAGGGGCCGCAGGAGCTGCCCAAGGCTCTTTCCCTGTTGCCCTGCTGTATGTCCCTGAGCAGTGCAATTGTGAAAGGGCATTGGTCAAGCTTCCCTTGGACCCTGGTGGGGAGAGGTCGAGAGTCAGAAGTTCGGGGAAAACTGCCACTGTCCCTCTGGGGCAGTAGTACCTACTGTGTGCCTGGCTGTCCCTGCCCAGAGCTCAGAGGGTGTGGCTTTGGGTCTTCCTCACCTGCTGGGGGCACACAGATTCAGGTTAACCGGCAGGGGCTTAATAAATGGTCATTCCTTACCCGGGAGGAGGCCTGGCAAAGTGGTTGAGGAAGGAGGGCGGCTTGCAGGCTGGGCATCTTGGAGGCAGCCCCAGAAAGAGCCAGGGCACGGGCTCCCTGAGACCCAGAGACTGACCTGCTGGGCCCTAGTTTCTCTCCAGCCTGCGAGGGACCCCAAGATTCAGCCTTGGCCAAGGGGCACAGGACGGACACAACTCCCTGGCTCACTCCCTTGGGCCAGGGCCCCAGAGCTGCTTGAATACCTGGTGGGATGGGGAGCACCGCTGCCTTCCTGGTAACTGCCCCCTGGGGCTTGGGAGACACCCCCCCCCCCCGACTGGGAAGCTTGCTCACCCCTCCTTGGCCCTGGCCGGGTTGGGGGTGCTCCCTACTCGGCATCAGCGTTGAACGGGGCCTACCTGGGCAGTGCTTCTCTGTGGGCCCCCTGGGGTCAAGCTGAGGGCTTTCTGAACCTCAGTCTCCTTATCCCAGCTCTGTCCCCTTCTCCCGCTCACAGCTGGCACAGGAGAGCCCCTAATCTGTGCCCCTTGGAAACAATCATCCCCATTTTACAGTGGAGGGAACTGAGGCAGGCAGGACTTGCCCAGGATCACAGGGCCAGGAAGAGTTTGGCCCTTGATTTTGACCTTCAGTTTCCAAACCAGTTCTTTGGGTTTTAGGTTGTTTTGGGCTTCGAGTTTTTCCTTTCCCAGGTATCCAGGTTGGGAAGCCTGTTTGTTTCCTTTGGTGGTTTCCTCCAAGTTTCCCAGTTTCAGAGTTAGATTTGCAGGAAGCCCCATCCCCAGGAATTAGGGGTTTTGGAGGGAGCGCCTGGGCCCGGCCCACAGTTTGGATTGGAGTTGCCACCCAGGACCTGCCTCCAGTGAAACGGGAAGCTGGGGCAATTTCAGACCAGATTTTATTTTATGTTTATGGGGGGGTGCCCACCCTTGGGAGGGGGAGAGCAGGCTGGCCCCGCTTGGTTTACAGTTTGCCTGGGGAAGGCTCGCTGGGGCTGGGCTTGATGAAGACGCCCTCCATGGCTTTCCAGGAGTTGTGCTGGTTGGGGCTGGGCATGCCGTGGACCTCCCTCTGCCCACGGATGGGGTGCCCGTACTGCTCCCCCGTGACCGACAAGTAGACGTGGGTGCCGGCGTGCTGGAAGCGCACGGCCTCTTCCCGATGCCAGTAGGCCCCGCTGCACTGCACCAGCCACACGTCCAGCTGGTCTCCCTCGCCGCCGTCTCCAAAGGCGCTCACCTCCTGCAAGCGGAGCATTATGGGATTTGGGCTGGAGGGGCTTGGGAGGCAAACTGAGGGGGGGGGGGTCGCGCCTCTGAGCTCCCCCTGCCGGAAGGGCTGGGAGGGAGCAACCCCGTGGCCGCAGGGACTCACTGGTGGGTGTCACCCTGACTGCTGCCTGCCACCAGGGGGCTCTGAGGAGCAGCCGCGGGACGCCCCCAGTCCCGGGGTAACCCGGCCTCCCTCGTGCTGGGTGTTTATTCCTAAGCGGTCCCGACGGCACCTTCCTTTGGGCGCTTGATCGCGCTCCCGCACCTCCGGGGGCGGGGAGTGGCCGGGAAACTTCCCTCCCCCAGCTGTGCGTGCTCGGGCCCCTGACCGCGGGGGGGGCGGGGGGGGGGGGGGGGGGGGGGGGGGGGGGGGGGGGGGGGGGGGGGGGGCGAGGCTCACCTGGTTGTTGGAGAGGGGGGAGGGGAAGTGGTGCGTGTGCAGGTTCTTGCCCGTGTTCACGTGGGTGAGCCGCACCGCCTGGCCACAGCGCACGGGCGCCCCCCGGGGGCACTCGCCGTCCGCCCCCCCTCGAATGCGCCAGTAGCTGTTGGCATCCTCGGAGCCCTCGACGCCCGTCACGGACTGCTGCCCGCTCCCTGTGCGGCCGAGAAGCGGAGGTCGTCCCCGGGGCTCCCTGCCCTCCCCACCCCCTCCGTCCCCCCCTCCAGCCCGCTGCCCTTCCCCCACCCTCCCCAGCCCCTCCCGGCCGCCCTCCATCATTTGATCCCGACCGCCCCTGCCTCCATCCCCCCCGTCCCCCGCCCCTCCCCCTTGTCCCTTTGTCCCCTCCATCCCCGGTGGCCCCCCGCCCCTCCACCTCGCGCGCACCGGAGCCGTATTTGACGTCATGCGAATGTAAGCGGACGCCGTGGCGCGTGTTGAGCAGCTTCAGCACGGACCCGCAGGTCACGGCCCCGGTCCCGAGCTCGTTCCCAGCGTCGGCCCGGGCTGCTAGCAGCAGAAGCGGCAGCAGCAGCAGCGGCCGCGGCCCCGGCCTCCACATCCCCCCGACCCACTCCCGCCAGGCCCGGGGCCGCTTCCGCCCGGGCGCCGCCTCCAGTCCCCCGCCGACAGCGCCGGCCCCCGTAGCCAATGAGCGCTCTCCGGCGTCCGACGTCCGCTTCCCTATTGGTCGCTTCCCAAGGAGGCCCCGCCCTCGTCGTCAAGGGCAGCGGTTCCCGGCTGGGGTCTGTGGAGCCGGGGCTGAAGACACGATGGAGGCTGCGATTGGGCCACGAGCTCAGCCAGCCGGCCAACAGGCGTGAAGAAAGGCAAGGGCTGACCAATGAATGCGAAGATGTTGGACCGGGCGTGGGGCGGGGTCCGGGGCGGGAGGGGCGGGGAAGAAGAAAAGAACCCGGGTTGGAAGTTTCTGAGGCTTTTCGTTTCTGGCTCGCGAGGCCACGTGATCACCAGGCCATTCCCACCGTGAGCCGTTAGGCGGCGTACTGGAGCTTGGCGTCCTGGGCTGCGGGTTCGGCTGCAGCTCCTGAAACTGAGCTCCCGCGGTGACCCGGGTAATTCACTGTCCCTTTGCTTTTGTTCTATCCATTTCTCTCAGTGGGAAACTATGGCAAGGGCTCTATTTCTGAAGAAATACCATCCCTTGACGGAGCCGATTTGCACAAGACCCTCCTCGCTGATGGAGGTTGATTACTTGATGCTCCCGGCCTCAAGAGGTGACAAGAGACATCTTTGGTCTTCTGGCTTCCAGCTCTGAGAGAAAAGAGTTCAGGAGCCCCTTCGAGGAGAAGAGCTCGAGAGCCCCCGAGGGACGAGCCCCGAAGCAAGAGAAAGATTGTGACAAGGAGATGGCCTGTGGAGCCGCCGGGGACAAGGGTGCCCTGTCCCTTGCTTGCCGCACCAGCTACTGGGGAGAATTTCTAGCTCAAGAGCCCCCGAGGGAGCGAGCCCTGAAGCAAGAGAATTGTGGCCAGAAGCCGAAATGTGGAGCAGCCGGGACAGTCGTGTCCCTTCTCTCCCCTGCTTCCGGCACCAGATGCTTGGGAGGATTTCTAGTTCAGGAGCCCCTAAGGGAGCGATCCCCGAAGCAAGAGAAAGATTGTGACACGAAGATATCCTGTGGAGGAGTCGGGGGCAGCCGGGGGAGCCCTGAAGCAAGAGAAAGATTGTGGCAAGAAACTGACCCAGAGGAGCCAAGGACAATCGTGTCCCTGTCCCCTGCTTCCTGCATTGGATTATTGGGAGGATTTCTAGCTCAAGAAGCTCCAAGGGAGAGATCCCTAAAGCAAGAGAAAAATTGTGACTCGAAGATATCCTGTGGAGGAGCTGGGGACATTATTTTCTGTTCCCTGCTTATCACACCAGCTACCTGGGAGAATTTCTAGTTCAAGAGAAAGATTGTAGCGAGAAACTGCCTCAGAGGAGCCAAGGACAATTGTGCCTCTGTCTCCTGCTTACCACATCAGCTATTTGGGAGAAGTTCTAATTCGAGTCCCTAAGGGAGAGATCCCTGAAGCAAGAGAAAGATTGTGGCAAGAAACCGAAATGTGGAGCAGCTGGGGACAATCGTGTCCCTATCCTCTGCTTCCTGCACCAGATACTTGGGAGGATTTCTAGTTCAAGAGCCCCTAAGGGAGAGATCCCTGAAGCAAGAGAAAGATTGTGGCAGAGAAGCTGACCTGTGGAGGAGCCAGGGACAATCATGTCCCTGTCCCCTGTTTACCACACCAGCTACTGAGGAGAATTTCTACTTTGAGAGCTCTTCAAGGAGAGATTCCTGAAACAAGAGAAAGATTGTGGCAGAGAAGCTGATCCGTAGAGCAGTCGGGGACAATTGTGTCCCTGTCTCCTGCTTGCTGTACCAGCTACTTGGGAGAATTTCTGAGATCTTGCTTGCAAAAGGAGAACTTGTTCATTCTGCATATTGTTTGGTATGGTATTCTCTGTACTGTTTACACATGTAGAGATTATAATTTTCCAATTTGCAAGGAACCACTGAGGCAGAGCTCTGAGCCAATGACGTTTTACTAAACAGTCCATGATCCTCTCTCCTGAAGTGGACCTCAGATCTTCCTCACACTCTAACTTGGTTTTTAATATGGTTTGGTATTCAAATATGCCAAAGAGGCATGGTAAAATACAGAATCTCATCGGTTGCTAGACCTTGTTCTCAAGGTCCAAAAATGACATATCGACAGGGGAATCACAGGCTGGGTGAGCCTCCACTCACTATGTATCGATCCTAATATTGATCATAAGATGTTAACCTGAGTAGGTTTGCAACATGAGTATGCTGGATTAGAGAGAGTGGTCTGGAAGTACAAAAACAAATTGGGGAATTTTTCCAAAGCAGCAAAGCATCCCACCCACGCTGGGTTTGGACACGGAATCTGAGCAAAACAGGATGGAGATATCTTTGTCGGTATTCTTCTAGTTACATAAATAAGTCTCAATGGACATTATATTAAATTTTGAGGTTCACGATAAGAACCTATCTATATGTGATTTATGTGAAGTATGAAACTGACCAATACTGATTGGAATAGAGTAGGGGGTCCAAATGAATTATTTCTCACTGAGAAATGGGTTTATTTATGACTGTATGTAGCCTATATGTAACTGACATTTGGTGGTAAATTCCTTGGATGGCCTGGGACACTACTTTCTAATTAAAGAGCTAGTTATCTCTAAGAACAACCAAAAAAACATTCTTTCTGGGGCAGCTAGTTGGTATAGTGGATAGAGCACCAGCCCTGAAATCAGGAGGACCTGAGTTCAAATGTGGTCTCAAACACTTAACATCCTGGCTGTGTGACCCTGGGCAAGTCATTTAACTCCAATTGCCTCAGGGGAAAAAAATAAAACCAAAAAAACCTATTCTTTCCTCTTAATAATTTTTAAAATTTAGCAGAAGCAGGAAATGCTAGTGGGAAAATCTAATTCTTGCAGAAGAGAGCAGAGTGGCCAGCCTTATGGCACTAGCCTCCTGCTTCCCTTCCTATTAGGAATCAAAAGTCTCCTTTGGAAAGAGTTCTGTGGAGCTTCTAGAAATAATTATTCACATTTCCTGTGAACCACACTCTGTGAATTCATGTAACTTTCATTGGCAATACACACACACACACACACACACACACCCCACATACCCCTCAACTATAAACTAGAGAAACTTCTATGGTTGCTTCCACAATGGGATAGAGGTAGACTCTTTGAATATCTTAGACCTTTACCCTCCCAGAATCATAAAAGAGGAGCTCATCCCCACCAATCTCCTCTATCTCCCTTCCGATAGTCAAGAACCAACCCTCTCTAGGAAGTTCTGGAAGGTAGAGGAAGACGAGAGTTCACAGATTGGAGCCCTCTCTGACTTGACTAGGAGCTCATTTCTCCACAAGCATCCAGGGCTGGAATCTCTACTGGCCAGAGAGTAATCCATTGTGCCAAGCTAGGTAGAGGAGACAGAATCTATGACAGAGACCTATGAGGGCAAGGCTAGGGCTCCCTGTTGCAAACCACTGAATAGTCGAGTCAACTGAGAACCTGGTGTGTGTGTGTGGTGGTGAGCCGGATTGAGACATGGGGGGCGGGGGGAGGGGGGTAGAGAGACCAGGAAAAGCAGCTTTCTCTTCAAATGAAATGACCTCTGCCCAGTGGATTTGTGGATCTCTCTGATGATGCTTTTCCTCCATTGGTGCTGATCTCAGCTCATTGATTGTCTTTTCCTCCCATGTTCCTTTTGTCCATGTCCTCCCACAAATCTTGTGCAGGGGGTCCCAGATCTACTCTGGTGCTCTGCCTAGAATTCTGCTAAATCTTGGGTAATCGTGATCGTGGATCCATGATACTCAGATTGTTTCTTTTTGACTGCTTGCAATATTTCCTTCCTGTTATAAAAGTCCTGGATTTTGGCCAAAATATTACTGGAAGTTTTAATTTTGGGATCTCTTTCAAGAGGTGATTGGCAAAAAAAACCCCAAATTGATAAACCTTTAGTTAATTTGATTAGAAAAAGGAAAGAAGAAAATCAAGTTATTAGTCTCAAAAATGAAAAGGGAGAACTTTCCTCCAATGAAGAGGAAATCAGAGCAATAATTAGGAGTTACTTTGCCCAACTTTATGCCAATAAATTTGATAAGCTAAATGAAATGGAGGAATATCTACAAAAATATAGCTCATCCAGATTAACAAGCGGAAATAAATTATTTAAATAGTCCCATTTTAGAAGAATGATTGGAGGGTACTTTTGATTTTTACTTTTCACTTGATGATTCTTAGCAACTTGGGCAGTTTTCCTTCATAAACTAGGCTCTTTTTTGTTTATGACTTTTAAAAAGTCCAATAATGACTAACTTATCTTTCCTTGATCTATTTTTGGTCAGTTCTTTTTTCTAGGAGTGATTTTGCATTTCCTTTAAAATTTTTTTCAGTCTTTTGACATTGCTTTTTATAATTTCTTGATATCAAAATCATTTGGTCAATTCTAATTTTCAAAGAGTTGCTTTCTTCATGGAGGTTTTGTGACTCTTTGATGAAGCTATTCTCTTTTTATAACTTTAAGAACTTTCATGTCACTTCCCAATTTTTCCTCTGCAGTTAGGTTTTAAAATAATTTCTTTGCTCTTAAAAAAAGAAAACAACTTTTTGGTTCCTCTTGGAATTCTTGTTGGACTTGTGGCTCCATTTTTCTTTGAGCATTTGCTTGTAGATGTTTTCAAATCATTGTGTTTAGTAAACTGTGTTTGTCTCTTGAGCTTCCCTGTCACCACAGTAGCTCGTTATTTTCAGATTTTTTTTATTTGTTCATTTTTCCAGTCTATTTCTTAACTTTGTACTTTATGTTAAAGTTGATCTGTTTTCATTTCTGAGGAAAATGTAGCTTTTGACTTTTTTTTGTCCTGTTACTTCTTTCACAACTCAGTCTTCAATCCTGAAACTTTTCAGTGCTTACAAAATTGTGTGCTCTGGGGGGAAGGTCTGTCCACTGCCCTCTCCATCTGATCTTTTTGAATTCCTGATGCAGATGTGGGTGTGTGTTTGTGTTTTGGTGTAAGCTCATTGGCTAGTCCAGGAGAAGGTTCTGTAGTTTCACAACAAGTGAACTGTTAGTTTTCCTTGGGTTTGGAACCACACGATGGAACCACCCTGGGCTCAGGACCACACAGCCTTGCTCAGTCCTTGGCTAGACTCCATGTTCTCTCATAACTGTTCCACTTCACTCTAGATCTCTGATTATGAACTGAGTAATGAGCCAACATCAGTAATAGTAAAGGAGTCTTCGGGATCTCTCTTTGCTCTGAGGATTCCCATTTTGATGGTATCTTTCAGCTCCCTTCCTGCTTCTATTCCTGGAATGTCCTTGTTGCAGCTGATGGGCTGCTGGACAATCCCCACTCCAGTGTCCACCGATCTCTCAAGTTTGTCGTCTTCAGCTGCTCTTGGCTAGAAAAATGGCTTGCTGTGACTTTTTCCTGGCTTTCTGGATCAGAATTAAGTCTGGTGCTTTTTCTAGGTTGTTGTAGTGTACTGTGGGTTGGCTGAGTTGGGTAAAGATGCTTCTCATTCCACCATCTTGACTCCACCTCCCCAGTAGAATTTCTTAAGAGAGAACAATGAAGGGAGGAAAACCTGTCTGTTAGGTGATCCAGCTTCCCCATATTCTTCTTTGGCAATGGAACCCAACAGATAGTCCAAAAGTGCCCCTGACTTGAAGCAGCCCCACTACATAGGGCATCATCTCACAACTCTCTTGAGCCTCCTTCCAGCCTGCCCAGCTACTTTTTGATCTATCAGCAGGGTAATGGTAGGGGCAAGTTAGTGCTGAAGAAAAGGATTGTGGGCAGAAATTTGAGGAGGGATGTGAAGACCACGTTAGCACCCTGGATAACTTAGAATCAGCTGGAGTCGGATAAGCAAAAGTCCTTGATCTTTATTCTTGGTCTTTAGGGGTAGGAGTGAATTGGATGGACACGGAATCTCCACGACCTTCCTTCTCCCTCATCTGCAGCCAAAGTGACTCTGGCTACTCTTACTCCACCCCCTAGTCCCTCCTACAATCCTCTGTATACACCAATTATCGAGCCAGCACAAGATATCGAGCCAAGCATATACCCATAGAGTATTGTCCAATTGGTAATTTACCTTAAGTGCTCAGTTGTCTGACCTCAGTGCATTAACTCCAGAGTTTCAGCCCTTTACAGGGGGAGATTCAGGTCTCTTCTCTTCTGGGTGGGTTCCCTAGGCTCCACCTGTGGGCTTACTCCTCAGAAAGTAGATCCTGGGGGTGGGTAGGGGACAGGGGACACCTAAATTGACCCAATGGGTTAGTTGGGCAGATGCTGCTGGATCATGGCCCGAGATGGGGGTCATGCTTTTTTTAGTTTGACCCTTGAGGAACTTTGGGTTGGAGAAGGGAAGACAGATCCAAGGGTGCCTTGGGGAGTGACTCCCTACTTCCTGCTTTTGGGAAGATAGCAATATTTGCCATTTTGAGGGGAAGTATTTGGGGGGAACAGGAAATGGGTACCCTTGGTTTGCGGGGGCAGGGGGCAAGCTGGCCATGTGATGAGCCCAGAAATCCTGTTAAGAGAAGTTCATTCAGGAAACATTTATCAAGTGCCTACTGTGTGCTGAACATCATCTAGACACTTTGGATACAAAAGGAAGCAAAAGGCAGAACAGCCCTCAAGGAGCTTACGATCTACCGGGTGAGACCCCAGGCAAACAAACATACAAATCTGGTAATAGCCAAAGTAAATAGGAAATCATGAACAGAGGGAAGGCACTGGGATTGAGAGGTTGGGAAGGCTCCCCATTGGGACTTAGAGGAAGCCAAGGGCATCGATAGTTGGAGCAGGGTAAGGAAAGGGTTCCCGGCAAGGTCAGAGAGCTGAGAAATGCTCCTGTTTACAGCACAGCCTTGAGGTCACTGTCACTGGACTGACCACATGCCTGGAAATAAGGGTTGGAGAAGACTGGAAAGGGGGGAGGGGGCTAAGTCGGGGAGGACTTTGAAGGGCAATCAGAATCGTAGAGAAGCCACTGGAGTCTGAGTAGGAGCCACACGGTCAGAACCGAGTTTTAACGGCTGAATGGAGGATGTATGGCAGCGGGGAGCGATGGGAGGCAGGCCCTGGCAACTTTTGCTATCGTTCAGGTGTGTGGGCCTGCAAGTGGCAGGAGGAGAAGCTGCAAAGGTGAAGAACAAGCCTTGGATGAAGGCAACTTGGATGTGGAGGGTTAAGGGGGTGGGGGGGCTCTCCATAGCAGGGACTGAGGGCCTGAGTGGCAGTAGAGTAAGACATGCCTCAGTCACAGCTGGGACTCTCGCAGGGCCAGCACAGGACCCAGACCCTGAAGCTTAATGGTAGATCAGGGAGGCCCCTTCACTTTAGAGGAGGAAATGTGGACGGTGGCTTGTCAGAAAACAGGACTGCGGTGGACGTGAATGCGGTCTGCCCAAATGGGGGGGCTCAGGCCACGCTCTACTGTGCTCAGGATGAGTCTCCACATGTGGGGACTTGGACTTCTCTCCCAGGGCCCAGGAAGCTCATTATGGGGAAAACCTCCAGGTCCTGCAAGATCCTGCCTTCCTTGCCCCCCCCCCCCATCACCTTCACTCCCCATCACTACCCAGCTTTCCTGGGCTTCTGATTTTCCACCTGGCTCGGTACTTTGGGATTTCTTCTCCATGTCCTACCTTGTTCCCCTTCTCCCTCCCATGGGTGTGCGCATTGCGCCCTCCGGTACTTGGATGCCCAGCACTTTGGACAGCGCCTGGCACAGAGTGGGCTTTTACTAACTGCTGGCTAAGTGGGTGAAGGCCCAAGTAGTTTTCTGAGCCTTCTATGCTCGGCTGTCTTCTGCCTGTTGCCTGAGCTCCGGCTTTTGGAGGGAACTTGGGGTTGTATAGGCCCGGCCTTAGTAGCCAAAATGCTTGGCAACATTGCAAGCTGACAAAGCATGCTCCGGGTATCCTCACTTCCTCCTTACAAGAGCCCTGGGAGATGGGCTTTATCCCCACTTGGCAGAGGAAAACAGTAAGGGAAGTGACCTGTCTACTGTCACACAGCGCGAGACAAATGAACTCGGCTTTGTTCTCTACTTCCATCCATTTGCGCTGAAGACCCCCTGCCCCCTCCCCATCGAGCCAGCCCACTTGGAAGGGCCCAGATGTGGGAGGAAGCGGTCCAGAGGGGGAGACTGAAGCTTACAGGGGAAAGGAATGTGTCCACCATGTCCCACAGGTACTGAGAGAGCTCCGATCCTAACACAGGTCGTCTAACGAGTTTTGGGGATCCCCAGTGCCTAGCACACAGCAGGAGCTTAATAAATGTCAGTGCATTGTCCCCCTAAAATGGAACCATCTTGAAGGCATGGACCATTAAAAACCCAATCCCTGTGTGCAATGCAGTAGAGAGCCCTTAATGCTTGTTTGACTCCCACACCTGACATTTTTCCCAAGGCTCCAGAGTGGAAGCCGACCAAGTGAGGAACAGGGGAGTAACCTAAAATAACTTTATTAGGAACAGTGGGGTGGGGCAAGGAGAGCTGGCAGGGACTTCTAGGCCATTTCCTGCTCATAGGCCATTTCCCGCTCAGTATCCTCAGAGGTCTGATAGATGTCCTTGAACACTATACTGTTGTCCTGTTCAACATCCTCCCCATCTTGCATATATAGGAAATCAAAATCCTCAAAGTCCCCCATGCCCTCAGGTTTACTCTCAACCTCAAACTCATACACCTTATCTATAGTCTCTTCTTCCTCTTCCTCATGCTCCTCTTCTTCCTCCTCTTCCTCTTCTTCCTCCTCCTCCTCCTCCTCCTCACCCTCTTGCTCCACCTCACGTTCCTCCTCTTGCTCATGTTCCTCCTCTTCCTCCTCTTGCTCACGCTCCTCTTCCTCCTCGTCCTCCTCCTTGTGTTCTTCCTCCTCATCCTCCTCATATTCCTCGTCGTATGCCTGATCGTATACCTGGTCGTATACCTGATCATATACCTGATCATACACCACCTGATAATCTTCACCCTCATACTCTTCACCTTCATACTCTTCACCCTCATATTCTTCACCCTCCTCCTCCTCCTCTTCAGCCTCCTTTTCTTCATACTCTTGACTCTCTTCCTCACCTCTCTCTTGTTCAGCACCCTCATACTCATTCCCTCCCTTACTCCCCCCCTCCTCAACTCATCTGCCTTCCCTCTTCATCATTCCTCAAAAGTCCCCTCTTTCCAAAAACAACATTTTTCTTAAATCCATAAAATTCTTTGACAAAATCGGCTTTGCTTTCTCTAAAACTGGGCACCCCTCTGGTGGGAAAAAATCCTGGGGAAACCCATCCCCACCAAACCAAATGGGGTACCCGTAGCCCCCTCCGGGGGGTACCCCCCAACCCCCCCGACAAAACCCCCCCAAAACATTCTCCGTAGTAACCAAAACCAACCGCAAACAAAACACCTAAACAAAAATTTTGGGGGCCAACCCCGCCAAAACTTTCCCACCACACCTCGTCCCTTTCTTTTAAAACCCACCGCCCCTGGTTTCCACACACAGAATTGTCGGGAAACTGGAACTTCCCAAACTTTCTTGCCAATATATCCAAGGGGTTCCCAGAAAAAAAGACCTCTCATTCCCTTAATTGGAAGGGGTTTTGCTCCAAAAAACAAACTCCTTCTTGGGGTTAGGGGAAAAACCAAACTTTAAACGGGAAAAAAAAACTTTTGGGGTCTTCTCCTTACCTGGCCCAGGGGGAAAAACTATTTCCAGGGGAACCCGCCAGGTCCGGTCCAAAACCCCTGCCATCCCCCCCACCATCAAGATCCGGCACGGTCTCCAGCATTTAAGGTCCTCCCCCCCCACCCTGGCCCCTGCCTCCATCCCTATCTCTCCCGCCTTGGACCGTCGGTTTTATCAACTACCTCCCAAGAGACCACGGCACCCTCCCTGATCACCGCTGCCGTGGCCCATTCCCTTCCTCACCCCTTGCCCACATACACCCAAATCCCTTTCATGCCCTTCACTCAATTCGGGCCCATTTGGTGGGGGAGTGATCCCTAGGAACATGGAGGGAAAACAGCAGGTGGGGTCTTCATTCCACCACAGGGCCTTGGGGTAACCCGGACTTTCTAGAAGACTGGGGTGGAGTAGTTGTCTTCAAGTAAGTGGAGAAAGGACCAGGCCTGTTCTCCTTGACCCCAGAAGGCAGAACTAGGAGCCGTAGGGAGAGGTGCAGAGAAGCCCACTAAGGCTAACAATGAAAACTTCCAACGTGACATGGGCTGCCTCTAGCATCCTAATAGCACCCACCTCCCAGCATTGCAACATCAAATGAGATCTTTATAAAGTGTTTAGCATAGTACCTGGCACATAGAACATAGTAGACAAATTCTCTCCTTTCCTTTCTCCCCTTCCCTCCTTTTATCCCTTCTTCCTTCTTTCCCTCTCTTTCTACCCTCCTTCCTTCTTCCCTTCAGTTGTTCCCTTTTCCTTTTCTTCTTCTCTCCCTCCTTCCCTTCTATCCCTCCTTCCCTCTTCCTCCTTCCCTCCTTTCCTTTTTCTTCCTCTCCCACTCTCCCTCCTTCCCTCCTTTCCTTCCCTTCTTCTGTTCCTTCCTTCCTTTCTACTTTCTTCTCCTTTCCTTCTCTCCTTCCTTCCCTCCCTCCCTTCTTCCTTCTTTCCTTCCTTTCCTCCCTTCCTTCCTTCCCTCTTCTTTCCTACCTCCCTCTTCCTTCCTTCCTTCCCTCCTTTCTTCTTCCTTCCCCCTGTTTAGAGGCAGAGAATGTGAAGTCCTTGCTGGGGGTGTTAGAACACAGCCTTCCAATTTTTGAGACTCCCAGGACGGCACTCCCAGGAGCAGTCACAGCCAAACGCCAAAGTCCCTCTCTCTGGACCCTTCCCTTCCCCTCTAGACCTTTTATTCCTTCTCTAGATCCTTCATTTCCTCTCTAGACCTTTCTCTCCCTCTCTAGACCCTTCACTCCAAACACTGTTACACAGATTCTGGGTGTCACATCACACTCCTGCTATGCTGGACAGCGCCAATAGCCCCGAGGCACAGCCCCACTCTCCACACACAGAACATGGCCCAAGGGGCAACCACTTGTGTGCTCTGGCCTCCAGGGGACCCACATCCAGAGCCTAGGAAGTGTGTTAGGAGGACTGGTTTGGGGCCAGAAGGTTCTAGAACATCAGGATATCGGCTCTCTACATTTCTGTGCCCTTTGGGGGGAGAAGTACTTGATGCCCTCAGGCCTTTTGAGAGAAGCCCTACTTTCACACCCCCCCCCAGGTCCATTCCTCCCAAGGGACCGGACAGAGAGCAACTTGACATCTCCCCAAGGGGCCCGAGACTCCTTCCCTTTGTCCAAGGAAGGGGACGTGCCTAGGGAGAGCCCAAGGAGCTTTCTAGGGGTACAACTCCCAGTTGAGTCCCATCTGAACATCAGGGCTGCTCCAGGGAGCATTCACTAGAATCATTTGCCATGAGAAATACTTCCATCACCTCTCCCCACCCAGAAGCCCCAATGGCCTTGGCTCCAAGTCAGCTGGGAAGGGGGGAGAGGGACCCAGGGGATGAGCCAGTCACAGACCTCAGGGCCTGGAGCCTGGAATGGAAATCTTTAAAAAATTACAGTTTAAAAAAAAAAAAAAGTTGCTTTAAAAAAAAACCAAGAAAACCTTTATTGGTGTTTGTGAAGGCGGTGGGGCACGGCCTCCCACCACCACTACCCGCTTCAAGGCTGGATGGATTCTAGTCCTCCTTGTAGGAGTTGTGAGTAGGGAGGAGAGGGAAGGCTGCAGCCTAGGGGACTCCAGGGCCCTGCCCTCCTCCCCTCAGCGACTGGCCTAGACACAGCGAAGGAGCCCCACGGGAGGTCGGGGAGCAGCAGGAGGAAGGAGAGAGGAGGGGGGGGATGGGGGGTGTCCTGCCCATCGGGGGGAGAGGGAGCCAGGGGGAGGGGGCAGGCTGTTCCTTCCTCCCCCCCCCCCCCCCCAGCCTCCTAAGCCTGGGCAGGCTAGGATACCTTTCTCATACTCTCGGAGTCTCTTCGGACTCTGGCTTTGATGTGAGACAGGGATCTGACCTCCTGGGCATGGGCCTTGGCCTCTGCCAGGGCCCTGGCTTCGGCCTGGGCCTTTTCCCGCTGCAGCCGGGCCGAGGCGGAGCTGTGTATGGGCATGGTCACGGACACCAGGGTCCGCTTCTCCTTGGTGTTGAAGGGTTGGGTGATGATCGGCTTGGAATCCTCCTTGATGGTGACCTCCGGGAGGTACCAGACGGACTTGTGGGTGACGTGCTCCCAGCGCTTGGGGTTCGTGGGGCTGGGCGCCTTCTCCTGCTCCTCCTCCTCCTCCTCCTCCTCCTCTTCCTGCAGCGGCGGCGGCTGCTGCTGCTGCTGGTACTGCTGCCGGGCCTGGGTGAAGTAGCGCTGCAGTGCGGGGAAGAGCGGGACGCCGTTACTGCGCCGGGCCAGGCTCAGCCGGAGCACGGCCTGGCTCACCACGTCCTGCAGGGCCGGGAAGAGCTGGTGTTCGGCCAGGAAGTCCAGCGTGTGGAAGGGCTCCTTGGTGGAGTCGTAGGCGGGCGCCTTCAGCGAGGAGGAGGAGGAGGACGACGACGACTTCGGGTTCAGGGAGCCCAGCAGCAGCTCCAGGAGCTCCCTCTCGAGCTCCTCCTTGATGAAGTCCAGCTCCTGCTCCATGCAGCTGGGCTTGTCCTTGGAGGCCCGGGTCTCCGTCTGCATGCCCTTTTCCATGACGCTGCTCCGGCTCACGGGGATGGGCTTCAGGGAACTGGACCTTTTGAGATGGGCCCATTCTGTCTGGGAGGACTTGTTGGCCAGGCAGGGGAGTGATGGAGGACTGGGAATGGAAGATGGACTGGACAATCGGACTGGGCCGGGCATCTGCAATGGGCTGGGCATCCGGGTCGGGCTGGGCACCCGGGTCGGGCTGGGCACCCGGGTTGGGCTGGGCATCTGGGTCAGGCTGGGCATCTGGGTCGAGCAGTCTATCTCGGGTGGGCTGGGCATCTGGGTCGAGCAGGATCTCTGGGGCGGGCTGGGTATCTGGGTCGAACAGGATCTCTGGGGTGGGCTGGGTATCTGGGTCGAGCAGGATCTCTGGGGTGGGGGGGGCATCTGGGTCGAGCAGGATATCCTGGTCGGGCTGGGCCTCCCAGTTGGGCTGGGCATCCGGGGTGAGCTGGGCCTCCCAGTTGGGCTGGACATCCGGGTGCAGGGTATCCCAGGCGGGCTGGCCATCTGGGGCATGCAGGGCATCCAGGCTGAGTTGACCATCCGGGACGAGCAGGGCATCCGAATCTGGCTGGTCATGTGGACTGTGCAGGGCATCCGGGACGTGCAGGGCAGCTGGGATTTGCAGGGCATATGGGCCTGGCAGGGCTTCCAGGTCGTGCTGCTTGTGCCTTGTGGGGTGGCAATCTTGGTCCTGCTGACTTTGTCCAAAGCGTTGAAGATCTCCATCAGGCTGGGCATGTCGGAAGACTTTTTTCGGATGGGTTCCAGGAGCTTGGACAGCCACTCCAGCCTCTGCTCTTTGGACCAGACCATGTCCACTGGGTCCAAAGACCTCTTCCAGAAGAAGAAGTCCTCTCTGCGAGAAGTCATGGGGTTTTTCATTTTCTGCAAGGGAAGGAGAACAAAGTTGAGGCCCAACTCGGCTTCCGGCTCGCCTCGTCCCAGGTCATCCCTAGTTAAGAAGCCCCAGTCGATGGCCCCCGTGATGTCTGGGATTTGAGCGAAGACCTTCTCGCCTCTTCTCACCACCCCGAGTTCTGGTCTGGGTTGGGGGGGGGCGGGAGCCTGGGCTCTGTCTAGCTTCCTCCCAGAGTCGATCCCCATGTCCCTCCGCTGGGGCCACTGCCGAACAGTACCTTCCTTAGAACGTGCTTCAAATCTTTTTCTATCTGAAACTTCTCTGGGATGGGTGGGAGGTGGGACAGAGGATTCCGCGGCTGAAAACGGGAGAACTTGGTGTGCAGCCACGGAGGATTCATGAAGATTCCACCCAGGGGGCCTCGGCCATGGCCGGCAGAGGGGCCCTTGCACTCATCTCTGCCGTAGTAGAAGTTGGATTCGGAACTGGAGCTCGACGGGTAATTGTTAGGGAAGGCAGCATACAGGTGAGGGCGGCCCTTCCGGAGTCTCCGAGCAACTTCTATGGCATCCCTCTGATCCCTCGCCTTCCGACTGGGGCCCTTATCCACATCGAACAGGGGCAGGCCAGTCTCTGTGTGCATCTGGGTCATTTTCTTGGTCGCCTCATCCATCACCACCTGGAGGCTGTCTAGAATGGGGCCTGTGGCCAGGAAGTCCAAGAATTCAGAGAAGGGTTCTGACTTGGGGGGCTTCTTGTGGCCGTGGGCCCGGGGAGGCATGGGAACGTATAATGGACAGGGGGGCCGCAGAAAACCATGCACTCTGCCCACAGGTCCCATATTGGCAAACACCGGCCTCTTGTGTACCTGAAACTAAAATCAACAAGGATAGTTACAAGCGAACACCGGCCTCTTGTGTGCCTGAAAAAAAAAAAAAAATCGAGGGTAGTTAATGAGCAGCTAGGATGGAAGTGAGGAGGGTGCTCTCCGGGGAAGAAAGAAGCCCCCCAGAGTTCTTACCCTGCACTGGGGAACCTTTGGGCCCTTCAGCAATCCATTTCTGGCAACTCTCTGAGATGAAATGTTGCTGAGCTGTATTATTCAAGGAAGTTTCCCCAGCAGGCACTTCATCACAAGGCCCAAAGCAAACCTTGCCCTCTCCTCAGGAAGCTTACGTTCTAGCAGAATGAAACATTCAACGTTTCCCCGGCCATGTATTAAATGCTTTCTATGTGGCAGGCACCTTGCTTGATGTTGGGGACAGAAAAGAAGAAAGGGAGGAGAGAATGAAAGAAGAAAGGTAGAGGGGAAGGAAGGAAAGAAGAGAAGAAAGGATTGAGGGATGAATAAAGCAATAAAAGAAGGAAGGGAAGGAAAGAAAGGGAAAATGAAAGAAGAGAAAAGGAAAGAGGAAAGAGGAGGAATGAAGGAAGGAATAAAAGAAGGGAAGGAAAGAAAGAAGTAAAGGGAAGGAAAGAAGGAAGAAATGGAGGGGAGGATGAAAGGAAGGGGAAAGGAGGGGAAGGAAAGAAAGGAGTGAGGTATGAAGGAGGAATAAAAGGAGAAAGGGAAGGAAAGAAGGAAGAAAGGGAGAAAGGAGGAAAAAGGGAGGAAAGAAAGGGAAGGAAGAGAAAGAGGAAGAGAGGGAAAAAGCAGGAAGGAGTCAATTGCCTACTACATGCCAGGCATGGTGCTACCATTGGGCCAAAGGCCAAATCTTGGAAACGTCTGGCATCCTGGGGTATTGGGATACTTGGGGACGAGTTAAGTGCCCAGTGGGCTCTCCGGAATCCAGAATACTTTCATTCTCTTCTGTGATGAAGATCAGAACAAAACATGCCCATGTGGGGATGGCCACGTCCACTTCTAATCCCAAAGGGAAAAATTCAGCAGCACCTAAGGAGTCATTTTAGATTTTGAGGAAGGAAGTCTGGTTGGGTATTGGGGCAAGTACATGAGCCGTGTGCCGATTCCACACATGCAGTGTCCCATCCATAGGCACACTAGAAGGAATGCCCAGGATCCTAGATCTGGAGAGCGATGGGTAGGGACCCATGCTACTTCTTGGGAAAGGGGAGAGGAACTCCCTCGTTTCTAGGGCAATACACCATCATCTGAGTCCAGCAAGGCCCCCAGAGCTTCCATACTTCTTGGACCCTCTTTGATGGACATTTCCCCTCCAACAATGGTGACCACTCAACACTGTGAGGAGCCTTCTTTCCACCCCACCCCCTATTTAGCATCCTGAGATCTGTCTTTCCAAAGGATCTCCCTGACTTCAAATCTTCATCCTTGCAAGGCTTGGGAGAACCTCGGGGGAGCAGGTCCAGTGAAGGAACTCCAAAGTGTTTTTGCAAGCCACATTATAATGATGAAAGGGAAGCTTGTCAAGGACAGAGGCCATTTTTTCCAATTTGCCCAGCACAAGGGCCAGCACACAGGAGGGATGGGCCAAAGACCTATGATTTCCTTGGAATAGGAAGCTCCCAGATGAGGAAATTCCCATCACAAATGTTAAGTTGCAGGTTGTAGCTTCTCTACAGGTTATCATCTTAGACAGGGTAAGTGTCACATAAGGTCTCCCAGTCATGAGTTGAGGTGAGACTTGAGCCCAGGTCTTCCCAGTTTATGCCATCCCACAGTAGGCAATTAATAAATGTTTAAACAGAATTGATTGGCCTGTTGACCTGTTTGTATCTCCTGGAAGAATGTAAGGTTCTTGAGGACAATTAATGCTTTTCATGTTTGTCTTTACATCCCCAAGACCAAGCACTTAGCAGATGTTTAAACCAGGTTTAACTGAATTCTAGTCATCACTGTAGCTACTGGGTTGTTGCCTTTCTTAATGGCATTTCTCATATAGCACTTGACATCTTTTTCTTCATTTGATGGATTGTAAATTTCTTAAGGCAGGGACTTTCAATTTTTGGTTACTGTATTCCCAGGACCTTGGACAGCAACATCACCCCTTTCCCCTCCCCACACAGCTGGGATACATCATTGCATTGAATTAGGGAGCTCCTATTAGAGAAACTCCAATACAGATCAGGACAATTTCTTTGCATCTTTTTTGTGTCTTGAGGGGTTCATAGACTTAAGCAGTGAAAGGCCCAGTGACTTTCGCTACCTTATGTATTAGTGACTCCAAGATCAACAGGGTGAATGGGCTTCTACGAGCTCTTTATCCAGCTTAATGATCGTTTCTCCCCTCTGGTCCTGAGACAAAGAGCTGACAGTGGTCCTTTCCTTAAATGGCCAGAAAGATGACCGGACAGCCCCCTGGTCACCCAGGCAGTGAGTGGCCCAAAGAAGCGAAATTCCAATCCAGGTTTCCTGACACCAAGTCTAAGGGGATTTTCCTGAACCTCAGCTGCTCTTCCCAAGTGGGCTGGCTTTGGGGAAATGGGCTAGCTTTCAGAAGGGGCTGCTTGGCTTTAAAAGCCCAAATTCAGCCTTCCTGGTCCCAGCATGCGGTCACATTAAGGGGCAGGCTGCTGATCAGGGAATGCTGTGAAATTAAATCTAAGGGATTCCCATGGTGGGAAGGAAGGTCAGGGCTCTTTTGGAAGAGGAAAGAGAATGAGAGTAGAGTGTAGAGGTCAGATGTGGAACCTGAGGAACTTAGGCCTGTAGGAAACCAGGTTGGCCAGTCTTCTGGAGTTAGGTGGCGTGGGGGTTGGTGGACGGGGCTCACAATGGCCCAAGGCCTGGAAGTCTACTGAAGGGTACAATGTGAGCCTAGAGGGGTGTGGGATCCCTGGATAGGGAGGGGGAAGCCTCTTATCCCGAGCTCTTGGGTGCCCTGGTCCTCTGGAGGGCATGGGGAGGAGAATAAAGAAGCAAGGATTTCTGTAGAAGGTGTGAGCGGGGAGTGGACTGAAAGCTGAGGTCCTGGGCCCGCTGGGGGAGGAAAAGCTGAGAACCTACAGAATCGGGATGGGCTGAGATGGGGTTCCCAGTGTGGTGGGGAAGGTTGTGTCGGGGGAAGCTGAGGGCCGGGTTGCAGCGGCTGCAAGGTGAAGGGAAGTTTTCCAGGAAGATCCCAGCGCCTCTTACCTTCGAGTGCTTCAGGGTGCCTTCATCGTCGGCCAAGTAACCGGAGTGGTGACGGTGACCGCCCCCCGAGCTCTTGTAGTAGACAGGGCCCAAGCCCTCGCTGCTGTGGGACGCCTGGGTCTCCAGGGTCTGAGCGATATTGTCGGTCTCGGAGGTCTGAGGGATGGAGGTCTCGGCGTCCTGGATCACGACGTTGCTCTGGGAGCCCAGAGGGATGGAAGTCCTGAGTGAGCTCTGGCTCAGGGAAGTCTGGGCCTCCGTAGTGAGGACGCTCTGCGAGGCCCGACGGATGGAGGTCCCTGAGCCCTGGCCACTGGAGCTCTGCGAGGGCTGCTCGCCTCCAGTCATAGTGGTGGTTTGGCCGAAGGAGGTCTGCGACTCGCGAGCCTCGGAGGAACGCAAGGTGGTGACCGAGGATCGCTGGGCAGCCCAGCCCATGGAGCTTCGCTTGTAGGAGGAGCCCCGCGGGGTCCACTGCTCGGAGCCCCGCGAAGTCCACTGCTCGGAGCCCCGCGGAGTCCACCGCTCGGTGCCCCGCGGAGTCCACGGCTCGGTACCCCGCGGAGGGATCACAGACTCCATGGAGGTCCTCATTTCGGAGCCCCGCGAGTACAGGTCGAGGACGGAGCTTCGGAGAGTCCCCGAGCCGCGCACGGACTGGAGCAGAGAGGTGGCGGGCGAGCCCTCCACTTGGGAAGTCCATGACGACTGGGTGATGGAGCCTTGGGGCGTGTGGACCCCAGGGCTTTCCTGGCTCGAGCTCAGCTCGCCCTCCATCTCCGGTCTGGGCTCCCGGGCCGACCTTCTCGGGCTGCAGCTCGGTCTCCAGCTCTCGCTGGGGAAACGTCTCGGTGCTCGGCTGCAGCAGCTCTGCGGGGAGCAGCGGCTCCGGCTCGGCTGGGCCGGCTAGCCCGGCTCCCTTCCCCCTTTTCGCGCTCGCCTCGCCCCGCTCCCGCACAGCCTGCAGAGGTTCTGAGACCTCCGCAGCGAGCGCCAGCTGCCGCCCGCAAGTTCCACCACCTGCGCGCCGCACAATAAGCGCCCGCTCCTTCCGAAGCTGCCGCCCCATTGGGTGAGGGCGTTCGGAGCCGCGCCCCATTGGTCTCCGCTCTCCCAGCGGACAAAGGACAGCGAGACATTGTTGCGCAAGTCCGAACCCGGGGCCTCGGCCTTGGAACGGGGCCGCGAGGTCTGTTCCCGGACCCCGAGAGCAGCTTAGTTAATTTCCTCATCAATTCCGGGGCTGACCGGGCCAGGACCCCAAGGCGAACGGCTTCCGGCCTCAGCCCCTTGGGGGCAGGGACTGGGCTTTGTAGTCAGGGCCGGGGACCTGAAAAATCCTCTGGATCTGACTCCCGTTAGCCTTCCCGCTTATCTTCCCCCTAAGAATGAATATAAGCTCCTCGGGGACAGGGACTGGCTTTGGAAGGAGGGCTGGAGATTCACATCGTGTGACTTCTGTCATGCTAATTAATTAATGGGGAATCCGGAGAGGGACGTAACCCTTCAGGACGGTCATGTAGAACATTTCCATGTTAATATTGTGGGGAAAAAAAAAGACAACCAAACAACAAAAATAAAGTGGGGTTTGTTTGTTTGTTTGTTTGTTTAAAGTAATGCTTTAATATACTCTGGGTCTCTGGCGACAGGTAGCATTTTTCACCCCAGACTCTTCAGGAATTGTCTTGGCTCACTCTGTTACGCTCATCCAGAGCTGACCGTTGTACAATCGTCTTGTACTGAATAAAATGTCCAAACTGGAGATGGAAAAGCCCTGGAGCCCACATGCCGCAAGTTGGCTCCATCACCCAGTCGTTAAGGACTTCCCAAGTGGAGGGCTGACCCACCCACCACCTCTCTCCTCCAGTCTGTGCAGGAGACTCCGCGGGTTTTTTTTCTTGGTTCTGCTCCTTTCACTTCGCAAGAGTTCGTGTCAATCTCTCAAGGTTTTTTTCTGAGAGCATCTTGCTCACCATTTCTTTTTTTAATTTGATAGTTTATTTCCCCCAATTACATGTAAAAACAATTTTTAAAATATTCGTTTTATAAAGTTTTTTGAGTTCCGAATTCTTTCGCTGCCCCCCCTGCTCTCCCCACTCCTTCATCGAGAAGAAACGTATTTTGATATAATTTATTCATATACAATCATCAAAGCATATTTCCATGTTAGTCACATTGTAAAATAAAATACAAACAAAAAGAAAAAGAAACCCAAGAAACAAAGAAAAAACGTTCTTGATTTACATTCAGACTCATTCAATTCTTTCTCTGGAGATGGGAGAGCATTTTTTAAACAGAAATCCTTCAGAATGGTCTCGGATCATTATCCCGAGAGTAGCTAATTCATTCACAACATCATCCGCTATTGCAATTGCTTTATACAATGCTCAACTGGTTCTGCTCATCTCATTTTGGATCAGTTCATGCAAATCTTTCTAGGGTTTTCTGAGAGCATCCTAATCATCATTTCTTATAGCACAATAGTATTTCAAAACAATCATATACAACAACTTGTTCCATTATTCGTCAGTTTATCCGCATCTCCTCAAGATTCAATTCTTGGCCATCATTAAAAAAAAAAGAAAAAAAAAAAAAAGAAAGGCTGTTATAAAAGTTTTTGTACATAAAGCCCTTTTTCCTTTTTGTTTTTTTTTTATCTCTTTGGAATACAGACTCAGTAGTGGTATTGCTAGGTTCAAAGGATATGCAGGGTTTTATAGCCCTTTGGGAATACTTCCAAATTGCTCCATAGATTGGTTGAATCAGTTCACAACTCCATCAACACTGAATTAGTATTTCTATTTTCCCACATTTCCAACATTTGTCATTTTCCTTTTCTGTCATATTAGCCAATCTGATAAGTGTGAGATGGTATCTCAGAATTATTTTAATATGCATTTCTCCAATCGGTGATTCCGTGTAGAGGGCCAATATTGAATAAGTCCTTGTACAGGAAGCATCCTGTTCAGCTGTTGCTTGAGTCCTGCTATCTATAAGGCTACATGCAGTTCAAAGCATTGACTCACCATCTTCCCCGAGTGATATTCCCAAAGATAAATTTAAGATATCTAGGTGAACAATGTATGAAATAGGAACAAAGCATCCCAAATTAATTTATGATTCTGTTTCAACAAATAGATTGTTACTGCTAGTTACTATTTCCCCCGCCCTGAGTCAGTTGGGGTTAAATGACTTGCCCAGGGTCACACAGCCAGGAAGTGTTAAATGTCTGAGACCTGATTTGAACTCAGGTGGTCCTGACTTCAGGGCTGGTGCTCTATCCACTGTGCCACCTAGCTTCCCCCTAGTTCTGTTTTTTTTTTAAATCAGAAATCCTTGAAAGTTCTCTATTCTATTGAATGTTTATTTTATTTCCTGAAAGATTATATTCAATTTTGCTAGGTATATGGTTTTTGGTTATCCAGCGCCTTTGCCCTCTAGAATCACACTCCAAAACCTCTGATCCTAATGTAGAACTTGTTAAATCTTGTGTTATCCTGTGCTCCATGATATTTGAATTTCTTGTTTGTAATATATTCTTCTGGGAGCTCTGGAATTTGGCTATAATATTTCTGAGAATTTTCATTTGGGGATCTCTTTCAGGAGGTAAGCCATGGATTCTTCCAATTTCTGTTTTACTCTCTGGAACTACGATATCAGGACAATTTTTCTTCATGTTTTTTTAAAACATGACATTCACACCCCTTTTTAAATCATAAATTTCAATTACACTGATAATTTTTTTGTTGTTTTATTAAAACTTTTTATTTTCATCTAGGGGAGGGAGTAGGGAGAAGGAAGGAAATTTTGAAACAGAAGGTTTTGGAAGGGTCAGTGCTGAAAAATTACCCATGCATATGCTTTGTAAATAAAAAGCCATAATTTTAAAAAGAAAAGAAAGCAAAAAAAACCCCTTATTTTCAAAACATATGCATAATTTTCAACATTCACCTTTGCAAAACTTTGTGTTCCAAATTTTTTTCCCTCTATTCCCCTTGTATAGAATTTTCTTTCGTCCCTAGACAGCAAGTAATAATCCAATATAGGTTAAACATTTGCAATTCTTTTACATATATTTCCACAATTATCTGCTGCACAAGAAAAATCAGATCAAAGAGGGGAAAATGCAAGCTAACAACCACAAAAGAGGTGAAAACACTATGTTGTGATCCACACTCAGTCCCTACAGTCTTATGTCTGGGTGCAGATGGCTCTCTTTATCACAAGTCTATTGGAACTGATCTAAATCGCCTCATTGTTGAAGAGCCACATCTATTAGAATCGATCATAGTATAATCTTGCTGTTGCCATGTACAATGATCTCCTGGTTCTTCTCACTTCATTCAGCATCAGTTCATATAAGTCTCTCCAGGCCTTTCTGAAATCAAGCTGTTGATCGTTTCTTACAGAATAATAATATTCCATAACATTCAGATACCATAATTTACTCAGCCATTCTCCAGCTGATGGACATCCACTCAGTTTCCACTTCTTTGCCACTATAAAAAGGGCTGCCACAAACATTTTTGCACATGTGGGTCCCTTTCCCTCCTTTAAGATCTCTTTGGGAGATAAGCCCAAGTAAAAATGCCCCTGAATCGAAGGGTATGCAGTTTGATACATTTTGTGCATAGTTTCAAATTGCTCTCCAGAATGGTTGGACCTGTTCACAGTTCCACCAACAATGTATCAGTGTCCCAGTTTTCCCACATCCCCTCCAACATTTGTCATTATCTTTTCCTGTTATCTTGGCCAATCTGACAGGTGTGTAATGGTATCTCAAAGTTGTCTTAATTTGCATTTCTCTGATCAATAGTGATTTGGGGCACCTTTTCATATGACTACAAATAGTTTCAATTTCTTCATCTGAAAATTGTCTGTGCATATCCTTTGACCATTTATCAGTTGGAGAATGGCTTGAACTATTATAAATTTGAGTCAATTCTCTATATATTTTAGAGTTTATTGCTTCCCTTCTAATCTTGTCTGCATTAGTTTTGTTTGTACAAAAACTTTTTAACAATATAATCAAAATTATTTTGTGATCAATAATGATCTCTAGTTCTTCTTTGGACACAAATTTTTTCCTCTCAGATCTGAGAAGTAAACTCTCCTATATTCTAATTTGCTTATAAAATCACTCTTTATGTCTAGATCATAAATCCATTTTGACCTTATCTTTGTATAGGGTGTTAGGTGTAGGTCAATGCCTCGTTTCTGCCTTACTAATTTCCAATTTCCCCGTCAATTTTCCCCAAATTACACCAATTCTTAAATTATTTCTCCTCAATCTATTTTCCAGATCAATTGTTTTTCCAATGAGGTATTTCACATTTTCTTCTATTTTTTGATCAAAAAATATTTTTTTCCCATGTCTCATGGAGTCATTAGCTTCCATTCCCCCAATTCTAATTTTTAAGAGATTATTTTCTTAATAAGCTTTTGTATCTTTTTCATTTGACCTGTTCTATTTTTTTAAGGTGTTAATTTCTATAGAATTTTTTGTGACTCCTTTACCAGGCTATTAACTCTCATTTCATGATTTTCTTGTATCATTCTCTTTTCTTTTGCCAGTTTTTCTTCTACCTCTCTGATTTGATTTCCTGAATCTTTTTTTTTTTTTTTTTTTTTTAGCTCTTCCAGAAGCTTTGGATGTTTGTTGTTTGGATGGTGTTGTTTGTTCCACTTTATCCAGTTTACAGTTTGTTTATCCATAACTGTTTGCATAGTTTTTCCCATTACACTGTGAACTCCTTGAGATCAAGCAGTCTTCTGACTTACTTTGTATCTCCCATGCTTAGCACAAAGCTTGCCACATAGTAGGCACTTAATTTATTGATTGATCATAAACCAAATGAACTCCTTAATTGTGTCGTCTCTCTTTCTATCTCTGTGCATCGGTTTTTCTGTCTCTGTCTCGCTTTGTCTTTTTTTTTTCTCTGTCTTTCTGTCCTCACTCTGGCTCTGTCTCTCTCTCCCCTCTCTTTCTCTCTTTTTATCTCTTCGTTTCTGTGTCTCTGACTCTCCTCTCTTTACTTCTCTCCCTCTTTCTGTCTTTCTCTCTGTCTGTGTCTGCCTGTCTCTATTCCCTACTCTAATTCTCTCTGTCTGTGTCTCTGTCTCTCTCTGTCTCTGTCTCTCTCTCTCTCTCACACACACATACACACACACACACACACACACACACACACACACACATCCATCAGCTCTGGCAGTAGATAGCACATTTCATCATGAATTCTCTGGAATTATGGTTGATCACTGTGTCAATCAGAGTTTATTGGTCATTACCACATTATTTTTATTGTACAAACTGTTCTCCTGGTTCTGTTTGCCTTGTTCTGCATCAGGTCATATAAATTTTATCTAGTGTTTGAGAGTATCCTCTTCTTTATGAGGTTGCATTGTGTTTGTTCAGGTATCAGATATGTGTCCTGGTGTTGCCTCTGAAAGAATGCAAGCTCAGTCTCTATCCAACTCAAGCAAAGACATTTCAATGAGATTTACACATCCAGTGGGCAGACCACGCTCCCTGAAGGATCTGGCAGTCCAACAAAGCAAGACAAGGATTTTTATAAAACAAATGGTGCTCATTACATCACAAAATACATAATTTTTGAGGTTAAAGGGGGAGTTTGCTAACATGACTAGGTCCTAAAGCTATGGTGGACACTTGGTTACCCAGAACACATACAGAAAAGCCCCCTGAGGGATATTAATTTATAGTAATGATATTGTAGCTAGCATAGATTCACCCAAGGACAGCAAAGAAGGAGGAGCTATAAAGGTGCCATAGTGGGGGAAAATTTGTTGAGGGCTGCAATCCAATGTCCTGTTCTGCATCCTGTTGATGCTACTTTTTATTGGCTGATGTCTGGTTATGTTTTGTGGTAACTATCACATGGTAACCTATTAATGTGATTACAGAATGTGCTGACCTGATCATTGTTCTAGTGAAACTCATAATGATTTCTTTGTGGCTCAAGGCTGGGACCAGGTTTGGGCTGAGCTGGGTTGGGGGTAACAGTAAGAATCCCATGACCATCACATCTGAGAAGCATGCTTTTCTATTCCCATTTAGCAATTGCTAGATAACTATCAGAGCTAAATATTCTAAATTTCCATTCAGGTCCTTACTTTTTTTTTTTTTTTTTAACTACTTTGTCTAGTTTGTAAGGGGTACATTAAGCTCTTCCACATTTATAGTTGAACTTTCTATTCCTCTAATTAGACTAACTTCATTTAAATATGTAGTTGTTATAATATTGGGTGAGTATATATTGTGTTGATATTGATTCGTTACTTTTGGTGTCTTCAAAGCATCATAAAAATAATATTTTCTGCTTTTCTCTTTTTATCACGTCTACAATTTAGCTTTGTCTAAAATCATGATTGCCACCTCTACTTTTTGAGTTCAACCAAAATATGATAGATTTTACTCCTGTCTCTAATTTTAACTCCATATGAAAGGGAGGAAAGTGATCCTGCAGCAAATATTTTTAAATTTTTAAAAATAAAAGAAATAAAAACTTATCTGAAAAAATTTTAAGGTGTTTCTCCTATTTTTTTTAATCATCTAATCCTTTCCCCTCCTTGAGTTTATAATTACTTTTCAATTTCCACCCACTTTCCTCTCAGAAAGTGGTTAACCCTTTAGTAAGAGTAAAATATAAAAATGAAAAAAAAATCAAAATAGGCTTCTTGGGAAGGAGATTCTTTTGGAATTGATAGAAACTGTTCACGTTTCTCATTCAAGCGAGTCTGAGGTCTTCAGACTCAAATATTGTCCTAATATTTTGCACTATTCAGCTTAAAGGAGGAAGGGGGAGGATTTCAGCATGCTTCTATGTCAACTCTGTGAAGCTAGAAATTGTCTTGCTGCTTATATTTGTATCCCCAGTTCTTGGCACAGTGCATAGCACGCAGTAAATGCTTAATACCAGGATTCCCAAATTATGGGCAGTCACTGAAGTGCTTCTGCAAACTTACAGGACATATAAAATTTCTCAGAGAAAAACAGTGATACCGGACAACTGTCAGGCACCGTGGGAATCGTTCCAAGGCAGTTCGTTTTTTGTTGCAGCTTTGGATTTCAATACATTTCTTTCTAGGTTTTCCAATATTTGAACTATGTGTCTGATTGCTGTTCTTTTCAACTACCCTCATAAACTCTCCAACATTCTCACATATTACATTGTATCTTTGAGAAGTTTGGTTTGAGTCAGGATTGGATAAAAATCGAGTACTTTGTAAAAAACCAACTGGAACAAGAAAGGATAGGGCGGGGGGGGGGGAGACAAGGAAGTGAAATAAAACTATCATCTTTTCCTTTCAATTTGTTTACGGTATTATTTTTTCAAACAGCTACTAATGTTACACTGTTGTGATCTATGCTGTTACTGTCCAGTTCAGTCTGACACTTTGTGACCCCATTTGAGGTTTTTCTTGGCAAAGACACTGGAGCAGTTTGCCATTTTATAGATGAGCAAAGTGAGGCAAACAGGGTGATTCTGTCTGAGCTGGGATTTGAACTCCCGATTCCAAGCCCAACACTCTGTGCACTTTGCGCCACCTAGTAGCCTCTGATCGTAGAGTGACTCCAGCCCAATCTCCACTCACTGGACCTCAATTTTCTAGACCATAAAAAGAGGGGCAGTCCCGGTCTTAAGAGTCCTTTCAGTTCCAGTCTT